>NC_141903.1:35285000-35932500 GCF_057802395.1 Ceratotherium simum simum
AGAAGAATAGGCGGGAAACTTGAGTAGCTATTGCACAAAATAGGATATAAAAATGGCCTAATACAGAAAGGAGCTCAACCTCGTTTATAAATCAGGCAACATGAAATGGGAATACTACACCCAGCAAAATGGCAACCAAGTAAATAATCTGACAATGTCAAGTTTGGGAGATGATACAGAGCGATAGGAACTCTTGTGCACTGCTAGTATGAGTGTAAACGGTAACAGCATTTGGAGAAATTGTTTGGCATTATCTATTAAAGATGAAGATATGTACATATTCTATGTTCCACTAATGTCAATCCTAGTTAAATAAAAGAAAAAAGTGTATACATGGTCACTGAAAAATTTACAAATATATTTATAGCAGCCTTATTTGAAACAAAGAGAAGCAATGCAAATCCACAACAGTGGAATAAATAACTCATACTATATTCATAAAATAAAGTATTAGAGAAAAAATAAATTAAATGAACTCCAACAACATATGGCAGTACGGATGATTCCATACAATGAGGAATAAGTAGAGGAACACACAAACACATGCACACACATAACACACTTTGTGCAATTCCATTTAGATAAAGGTCAGGAAACAGGTCAAAATTAACCACAGTTATAAAGTTAAAACTGGGGCTACATTTGGGAGAGGAAAAAAAGGGAAAGTGATTTGGGAGGTGAATTTGAGTGGTTTCTGGAATGGAGGTAACAGAAGAATTCACATTTAAATGATTGATTGAGCTATGTTATTCCATCTGTGCACTTTTCAATGTATTATGGGCAAATAACAAGAAAATTCTCTCTAAAAAGTTGATTACAACTGAAATAAATAGGTGGAGAGAGCACAACGTTTATAATACTAGTTAGACGAATACGCATTGAAAAATGAATATTAAAAACAAAACAACATGTTGCCTTGGTGTCCAATAATTCTAAAATATTTTAGCTAAAATGGGTATGTAAGAAAAAGTAAAGAAATTTAAGTCAAAAAATTTGATTCTGAGAAATTTTTTAAAAAGAAATTGATAGAATAAAACTTCGCATTAAATAAAGAATATTTATAAACTAACCTTTGAAAGGGAATCCCCAGTTGCTGGCTGCTGATCCTCTGTGTCCCTAGGATCAGGTACACTGGGACTAAAGGCCATGAGGTCGGTCTTGGCCGGCCCCTCCCCAGAACACATTCTCTGGCTCCTCTTCCGTGAATACGACCAGCTCTCCACCGCGCTGGAGCACACCAGCGTGGGCTTCCCCGGCCCGCACGCGCCCTCGGTGGGCGGCGCCGAGCACCGCAGCGCCGTGTACAGCAGCAGCGTGAGCACCAACAGGCTGGACACAGCGCAGATGGCGATGATCAGGTACACATTGACGTCCACCAGAGCCGTCTCCGCGCTCGCGGCGCCCACCGACTCCCGTGACGAAGCCTTTGGCGCCTGGACGCTCTCCACCAGCGACAGGAGCACGGTGGCCGTGGCCGTCAGCGCCGGCTCGCCGTGGTCCTTCACCAGCACCAGCAGGCGCTGGCGCGGCAAGTCCGCCTCGTCCAGGGCGCGAGTCGTGCAGATCTCGCCCGTGTACAGCCCCACGCGGAACGGGCTGCGCGCCCCCCCCGCCGCCGGCTGCAGCTCATAAGACAGCCACGCGTTGTAGCCCGAGTCCGCGTCCACCGCGCGCACCTTCGCCACCATGTGGCCCGCGCCCACCGACCGCGCCACCAGCTCGCTCACCGCGCCGCCCCCGCCGCCCGCCCCAGGCGGCAGCAGCGCGGGCGCGTTGTCGTTCTCGTCCAGCACGAACACCTGCAGCGTCACGTTGCTGCCCAGAGGCGGCACGCCCGCGTCGCGCGCGCTCACCTGGAACTGCAGCAGCTCCAGCTCCTCGTGGTCCAGCGGCTGCAGCGCGTACACCTTGCCGCTCTCCGCGTGCACCGACACGTAGCTCGACAGCGCGCGCTCGCCCACCCGCCGCTCCACCAGCGAGTAGGACACCCGCGCGTTCTCCTGCGCGTCCGCGTCCCGCGCAGACACCGTGAAGATGTGGCAGCCGGGCGGGTTGTTCTCCTTCACGAACACCGTGTACTCGGGCTGCGCGAACGCCGGCGCGTTGTCGTTCACGTCGGCCACCTCCACGGACACGCTGGCGGTGGCCGACAGAGAAGGCGAGCCCCCGTCCCGCGCGGTCACCACCACCCCGTAGTTCGCCACGCTCTCGCGATCCAGGGCCCTGTCCAGCACCAGTGAATAGTAATTCTTGAAGGTGGACACAAGCTTGAAGGGAATGTGGGGCGTCAGGGTGCAGGTCACCTGCCCGTTGACACCGGAGTCGAGGTCGGACACACTGATCAGGGCAATGACAGTGCCCAGTGGAGCGTCTTCTCTGATTGGAAGTGACAGGTACTTGAATTCCATTACTGGGACATTATCGTTGGTGTCTTCAACTTCCACCATAACTGTACAATGGCCAGAGAGTGGGAGCTGTCCCTTATCAATGCCCTCTACAAGAATTTCATAGGATTTGCTTTCTTCAAAGTCGATATATCCCTTTACCATAATTTCTCCAGTAACTGGATCTACGTGGAACCTGGATTTCACATTTGGTGAAATATCAGTTGAGAATGAATAAACAACGTCCCCATTCAAACCTTCGTCTAAGTCTGAGGCGTTAAGTTTAATTACCAACGTTCCATTAGGAACATTTTCTGGTAATTTCACCGCATAGAGTGTTCTGTCGAAAGCTGGGGCGTTGTCATTGGCGTCCAGCACTTTGACGAGTAACTGAACGGTGCCAGTCAGCTCCGGTTTGCCTCTATCAGTGGCCGTGAGCACTAAAAAAATCTCCGGAGCTTCTTCCCTGTCTAAAGATTTCCTTAATACTAACCCAAGACGTTTTACCCGCTCGTCGTCGGACGGTTTTTCCAAGGAGAAATACTCACTGGGGCTCAGTCTGTAAGTCAACAGAGCGTTCTCCCCGATATCTGCATCGGAGGCGCCCTCTAGTGGAAACCGAGAGTCAAGCGGCCTGGATTCCGCGATAAACAGAGTCTTTTGTGTTCCGGGGAACAGAGGCGGATTGTCGTTAATGTCCTTCACCTCCACCTCCACATGGAAGACCTGCAGCGGCCGGTCCACGATCACCTCCAGGTGGATGCTGCACTCCGCGCTCCGCCCACACAGCTCCTCGCGGTCGATCCGAGAATTCACAAACAGAATGCCATTCTGCAGATTTACCTCCAGAAGGTCCCCGCTGCCTTTGGACGCCACCCGGAACAGGCGCGGCACCAGCTCCGCCAGCTCCAGCCCCAGGTCCTGCGCGATGCGGCCCACGAAGGTGCCGTGTTTGGCTTCCTCAGGGACGGAGTAGTGGACCTGGCCGCTCCCGACCTTCCAGGCTGCGAGAAGCAGAAGCGAGAGCAGCAGACGCCGGGATTCCTTCCCGCTTCCCCAGGAAAACTCCATCTCAAGTGCGCAGTGTTTTGTTCTCATTAAGGGATCTTGTGTCAAAATCAAGAGAAATCTGACCATTCAGTCCAATGCCGCTGCAGCCTCCATTTTTCAGCGTCGGATGGTGGATGCTGCTTCTTTACAATAATAATAGAAGGGAGTTTTTCTTTTCCTCTGTCGGGTCAATTTTATGGTAAGAGCGACATCATGTGGCTCCAAACCGTAAGTATTGACTCTGGAAATCCATACTATGCTATAAACTGCTAAGTCTTAATTATTCTTTCAGCCATTCTGCACACTTTCACCGCCTTTGGAGAATAGAATCACATTTTGTACCACTGATTTATTGAGTGCGATCCTTAGTTTCACTACAGGGGCAGCTTTCATTTCAGTGGAAATCCTTTTTTCATACAGGTTTTAAGTATTTACAGAGATGCAACTGTAGGTAACATACACTTTGTAGAGACACACTTGTAAAGTGTTGGTTAGGAAAATTCATGACAGATTTTTTTGTGTTCCTGAGAATGCGGGAAGGTTATTAATGATGACAGGCTCTTCATCTTTGGATTTCATATTCCTGGTGTTGAAGACTTCAGAGAACCCATCTCTAGAGAACCTCTGATTCTAAGAATAAGCCATTGAAAGGGTACTTTGCAAATGTTCAAAAAAGGAAGCAAAGACCATCAGCATTTAATTGAAAATCTTCCTTAAATCATCTAAGGGCTGAAGGTGCAAGGAAGCTTTAACAGGAAGCGGGATGTTGTGGGATATAACTTGTGTGGAAAGGTATTCCAAATAATTTTATTCACTGAAACACATTCACCTCCCGCAAGCAAGACTGGTATTCTCATTTTGTCTCTTATGGTTTAGAAATATTTGCCTGTTCTCCAGTGTCTAATATACCTAAACTTCTATTTTCTCCAATGGTGCTCACATATTTTTTAGTCAAAGTGGACAATTTCCTGCTTCCAATAACATTTTTCTCACTTCATCACCTGCCTAAGTAATAGCCATCATTCCCAAACTCTTTGTGACGCAATTTCCCCCATTTTATAACCATTTAAAACTTCCTTGACCAAAGAAGACTTTCATGATTAATCCAGTTTGGCAGGCAAAAAAACTTTCCTTTTTTTTTTAATAATTTTATTTATTTATTTTTCCCCCAAAGCCCCAGTAGATAGTTGTACGTTATAGCTGCACATCCTTCTAGTTGCTGTATGTGGGACACGGCCTCAGCATGGCTGGAGAAGCGGTGCGTCGGTGCGCGCCCGGGATCCGAACCCGGCTGCCAGTAGCAGAGCGCGCGCACCTAACCGCTAAGCCACGGGGCCGGCCCTTTACTTTCTTTTATATATGATGGCACCCAGATTTAATCACTTAGGCCATTTATTACATTGATTTCACTTTTGTAAGCATTTGGGTATGACTTCTTTTTTGAAATATAAACTTTTAAAGAGAATAGCTGTGTCTTAGTAGTTTAATAGCTCAGAATACTTACCTAATATTTGCTGAATATTTATCTAATAGAACAGTTTGGTTCTCTTCAATTGTCTAATAAAATGCATTAAATTAAGGTGGTCGCATAGCTAGTCAGGAAAATGTGATGTCTCAGCAGCCTCTATAATTTTCCAAAGATACAAAAATATTTTTCCTTAGACATTGCCCTAATTGAGATCTATTTCAGTTTCCATATTGAAAACCTGCGCTTGGCTTAGTTCTCATTCCAGTTTTTGGCAGTCGTGATCTTTGAGATAGCCTTAGTTTTAATGGTCAATGAAGAATTCCCAATAAATAGAGCACAATATATTTTTGTGACATAAAGAAATTTAATACAGAAAGACATGATGGTAGCTGTTTTCAAACTTTCTTTGCCTCTTATGTTCATAAACCTTTCTCCCCCACGGTTGTCTAGGACAAAAAAAAAATCAATCCAGTGAAAATAGCTTTAGGCTGCCATTCTATGAAGAGCCACAGTCACCAAAAAAAATATTTTTTCTGAATTAAAATACAAATCAGAGTAGTTTCACTGTTTGAGGACCTGAACTATAGATTTCTACAAAATGATCATAGGTGTCAAACACACTGGAAGAAACTGAGAAGGACTCCCTGTCTATTTATTTTTCAAAATAATTAAATGCATAGATGAGGAATGCAACAGAACAGAAAAGATGTTTATTTGGGAACTATTCAGTATTCATCTGGTATAGCAGCAAGACATCTCTAAAGAAAAAAACTCAAAATCTTTAAAAAGTCTTATTAGCTGAGAATCTTGCTAGTCGAGAATTTGAAGAGGAGAACTGGATTTAAAGACTGAAGTCTCATATCCTGGAAGACAAAAACTTTGTATGACCCTATTATTTACAATAGGATGAAAATGAGGCCTAATAAAATAGTGAACTGAGTTTGGACATGCTGTGGCTCATACTTGATGGACAGTGGGCAGCAAAGGAAAGTGCCAGAAAACGGAAATGAAAGTGGAAAAAGAGAGGATTATCTCTCTATTTTTTATGTTAGATGCCCCCACAATGTCACTGAGTATTAACCAGGTTTCAGCAAGGAAGCTTGAACAAGGAAGTAGGAGGTTGTAGTATATGACTTGTGTGGAAAAGTATTCCATATAATTTATACACTGGAACCCATTTACCTCCCAGGAGCAAGGTTCGTATTCTCATTTTGCCTCATATGCTTTAGAAATAGCTGCCTGTTCCCCAGTTTCTAATATGCCTAATCTTTGGTTTCCAGTGGCAAGGAAATTTGAAGGAGAGTCCAACTATTTGCTAGGGGAAATGACCAAATACTAAATAGAGGAATGACTGAAAAATAATTTCACTTGAATTTTATTTGGTGCCAGTTATTTAAAGCTTTGTACTTTCTACACGACAAATTAATAAAGAGGTTGGTATTCAGAGGAAGGTCACCAGTAATGACGTTGACTTACTGAACTTCTCGACATTAGCATCCTTAATACTGTATGCAAAAGAGATTAATGATTAATAAGTTTTGCTAGTAGAATAATTTTTAAATTAGATATACAGTATAATTCTCAACAAATTGTTCAGAAGGAAAATAATAATTCTTAACAAGATTCATAATATTCTTTCAAAAATATATTTTCTAAATGATGATATAAAGGAAGTATTAAAATTTTACTTTCTATTGATTTTTTAATGCTTACTAATAAAAGTAGTGAGAAACTGAAGAGGAACAAAGGTACAATTCTAAAAGCAATAAAATTGTTATTCTGTTTTTGTTGTTGTTGTTGATTTTTACCCAACTGGGAAACTAGTAACAATACACAGTATCACCAAATATGAGCACAAGGACTAGAACAAATCATGTTCAAGCAGAAAGGAGGAACTGAGACTCCAGATAAATGAATAAGGGAGTAAAAGAGGCTCCATAAGAGATAACAGGTTTACGAAGTGAACATTTGAAACTGAAGATATAAAAGCATAATAAAAAGGGAAGGGAGAGCATTTAAGGCGAACTCATAAAATTTACCAGTGACATCTGGACCAACATCTGGTAGGAATTCCAAATGAAAAGTGGCAAAAGCTATTGAAGTATGTGCAGGGATTAGTACACTTAGTAGTTGTTAGGAGTCAAATATTGTAAAAAATGCAATTCACCCAGAAAAATATATTTAGTTTCTATTCAGACTTTTAGCAATGAAATAATCCTGCTACTGCATCTACTAACACAAAAACGAAACCACAGTGTGGTTCTCGCTACTTATTGCTGATCCGGTTCAAAAACATTAGTCACAAGAAATTCAAACATTTTAACCACAAAACCAGTACCTGGAAAACTCTAATTACCAAAAACATAATTAACTGTTAAAATGTCTCCAAAGGAGTAGAAACATTGATGAACAAAAAATAAAGACATTTTCGAAAGGATGAAAAAAATATTACTCACTTTGGCAGAAAAATCAACACCCACATCCAGCTGCTCTTCCATACCTCCGCTAACGGGACCCGGAGGAAGGCTGGGGCTGAAGGCTATGAGGTCGGTCTTGGGCGGCCCCTCCCCAGAGCACACCCTCTGCCTCCTCCGCTGTGAATACGACCAGCTCTCCACTGCGCTGGAACACACCAGCGTGGGCTTCCCCGGCCCGCACGCGCCCTCGATGGGCGGCGCCGAGCACCGCAGCGCCGTGTACAGCAGCAGCGTGAGCACCAACAGGCTGGACACAGCGCAGATGGCGATGATCAGGTACACGTTGACATCCACCAGGGCCGTCCCCGCGGCGCCTGCCAACGCCCGGGACGAAGCCTTCGGCGCCTGGCCGCTCTCCACCAGCGACAGGAGCACGGTGGCCGTGGCCGTCAGCGCCGGCTCGCCATGGTCCTTCACCAGCACCAGCAGGCGCTGGCGCGGCAAGTCCGCCTCATCGAGGGCGCGAGTCGTGCTGATCTCGCCCGTGTACAGCCCCACGCGGAACGGGCTGCGCACGCCACCCGCCGCCGGCCGCAGCTCGTAAGACAGCCACGCGTTGTAGCCCGAGTCCGCGTCCACCGCGCGCACCTTCGCCACCACGTGGCCCGCGCCCACCGACCGCGCCACCAGCTCGCTCACCGCGCCGCCCCCGCCGCCCGCCCCAGGCGGCAGCAGCGCGGGCGCGTTGTCGTTCTCGTCCAGCACGAACACCTGCAGCGTCACGTTGCTGCCCAGAGGCGGCACGCCCGCGTCGCGCGCGCTCACCTGGAACTGCAGCAGCTCCAGCTCCTCGTGGTCCAGCGGCTGCAGCGCGTACACCTTGCCGCTCTCCGCGTGCACCGACACGTAGCTCGACAGCGCGCGCTCGCCCACCCGCCGCTCCACCAGCGAGTAGGACACCCGCGCGTTCTCCTGCGCGTCCGCGTCCCGCGCAGACACCGTGAAGATGTGGCAGCCGGGCGGGTTGTTCTCCTTCACGAACACCGTGTACTCGGGCTGCGCGAACGCCGGCGCGTTGTCGTTCACGTCGGCCACCTCCACGGACACGCTGGCGGTGGCCGACAGAGAAGGCGATCCCCCGTCCCGCGCTGTCACCACCACCTCGTAGTTTGCCACACTCTCGCGGTCCAAGGCACTGTCCAGCACCAGCGAATAGTAATTCTTGAAGGTGGACACCAGCTTGAAGGGAACATGGAGAGTCAGGGTGCAAGTCACATGCCCATTAGCACCAGAGTCGCGGTCGGACACGCTGATCAAAGCGATGACGGTGCCGAGTGGAGCGTCTTCTAATACAGGTAACGATAGTGATTTGATAACCAACTCAGGTACGTTATCATTGGTGTCCAAAATTTCCACTAGAACCGTGCAATGATCTGCCATTGGGGGATTTCCTTTATCTGTCGCTTCTACCTGGATTTCATATAACTTAGTTTCCTCGAAATCTATGTTACCCTTTACACTGATGTATCCATTAACCGGGTCTAAGTGGAATTTCGACAGAGTATCTGCTGACATGTCTGTATTGAAAGAATATACAATGTCCTTATTTATTCCTTCATCCAAATCAGAGGCGTTAACAATCACTACTAGGGTACCGTTTGGTGCATTTTCGAATAATTTGACTTTGTAGACCGTCCTCTCAAACTCGGGGGCATTGTCGTTTACATCTAGAATGGTGATCTTTAGTTGAGTAGCGCCAGCGAGCTGTGGTTTCCCACCATCGACTGCCGTTATTATTAAGTGATGCTCAGGAGTGTCCTCTCGATCTAAAAGCTTTTTCAACACGAGTCCAAGGGATTTAATTTCCTCATCATTTCTTTTAACATCCAAGGTAAAATATTCATTGGAGTTAAGACTGTAGGTCAACAGTGAATTTACTCCGATATCTGCATCTGCTGCGCCCTCTAGCGGAATCCGAGAGCCAGGCGGCCGGGATTCGTAAAGAAACAGATTTTTTACTGCCATTGGAAAAACCGGCTGGTTGTCGTTAATGTCCCTCACCTCCACCTCCACATGGAAAACCTGCAGCGGCCTGTCCACGATCACCTCCAGGTGGATGCTGCACTCCAGGCTCCGCCCGCACAGCTCCTCGCGGTCGATCCGAGAATTCACAAACAAAATGCCATTCTGCAGATTTACCTCCAGAAGGTCCCCGCGGTTTTTGGACGCCACCCGGAACAGGCGCGGCACCAGCTCCGCCAGCTTCAGCCCCAGGTCCTGGGCGATGCGGCCCACGAAGGTGCCGTGTTTGGCCTCCTCGGGGACCGAGTAGTGGACCTGGCCCCTCCCGGCCTCCCATAACGCGAGGAGCAGAAGCAAAAACAGAAGACGCCGAAATCCTGGCCCTTCTCTCCAGGAAAACACCATTGCAAGCCTTTTCCAAATATTGGGTCCCTCTTGCATCGATCCAAAATTAAAAAAAATAATTTGAGTTCCTTATTCTTCATTTCTTAAATAACCTTACCATGGCCGTATTTCATAGATGGTGAGGAAATGCAGGATCTGAGTACGTAATGCTTACTGTATTTCTTTTATCGTCCAAGACCTTGTGGTGGACAGCGACATCATGTGGCTAAGTATTAAACACCATGTGTAAGTATGAAATAAATGTGTTTTTCTTTTCCTTTTCCTTCGTTTGAACTTTCCCAAAATTTCTACTTTCAATGTAATTTCCTTCAAAGACTCCTCAAAGTCTTTATACTTTATCAAAATATATCCTTAAAACTTTTATACTAATTCATCACTTTTAATTATGCCAATCCATGACATACAGTAAAATATAGTAAAATAGTGATTACTGTTATAACAGTAGTGGACACCTATTGGAAATATTTTCCATGTGACAAGCACTGTTCTATTGTTTTAATGGGATTATCCCATTAAATTTTCACAACCCTCTGAGGTAGGTATTAATATGATTCACTTTTTACAACGAAGTGGAAACACAGAGGTTAAGTAACTTAAAAATGATATTAATTGGTGGTGTTTGGGTGGGATTTCAATCTGATTCAAGACGATAATTTTAACCACTGGCCTCAGAGTCTATATTTTACACAAAAATCAGGCCCTTGATATTTGTGACCATCAAAACATCAAGACATTGAAAATATGTGTATATACATATCCATATATATACAATTTACTTCTATATTATTATGGCAATTGTTAATTTACAAAATATGTTCATTTATGTTTATTAATTCATAGAATGTATATAAACCACTCTCATATTCTTTATCCAAGGACTATATCCTTGCTAGCTATCTTAACTGTTATCTATATAAAGATGCCAGAAGTCAGTGTTTTACAATGCAGTTACTTTGTAAATTTGTTTTTTGCTGCATGACGACACTGTGTGATTTGGATATTTATTACATTCATATCACACCAAATAAGAGTATATTAGTTTTTAAAATTTCCACATCATTTATATGTTTCAACTTACCTGTATGTCCTAAAATGTTCACAATATGAAATAATTGTGTTTTTAATGATCTGCACTCTGGATGAATTTCGGGATTCCAGTTTCTTAAAAAGTTGCTACTTGAAATAACTGGTGATTTCAGCAATGAGCAAAGAGAGAAAAGTAACTATGGAACATGATTCACTACTTGACATATATAAGACGAGGCAATGAAATATTCTAAAGATCTCTGTGAATTCAATGAGAGGCATGAGTTCTCTGAGCATTTGGAAGTTGAGCAGAGAAAATTCATGGAAAGAGGTTGAATTTAGAGAAGTAAGAGACTGTCCAAATTTTTGCTTTTGGTCAGACCCTTTTTATGAAATCAAGCACATGATTTAAGTATTAGGAGAAAAGTTTTCCTATCAATTTTTTCCATGTACTTATTGAATGCAAGCCAGGACTGTAACTTACTCATATTTTATCATTCACATTTAGAATAGAATAAATTGTCAATTAATGTTTTAAGGAATAAATAAGTGAATATTTTAAATTAACTTTCTCAAGTAATATAAGAGGTAAGTTACATTAATGATATTTGTTAATATCAAACTTACATAATTTCTAATTGATTCTATTGTACTAGTTCATGAAGAAGTAAGGAGACATTTAAGAACTGTTTTGGAAAAGCATGGATCTAGGAAACAATTGAAGATATCAATATGCCAGTTAGTGCTTTGATGAATCTTGAGAGGTAGTAGCTAGTTTTAAAATGAGAGACAAAATTAAAATTTTAAAACATCATAGACTTCATATTAATGAGATGCCTTTGACAACTTATGTAATACTATGCACTTCTTGACATTTAAGAGTATAATGACTGAAAAGGGAATGCCACAGGGAATTTATAACAGCGTAGACTCCATAATGATTATTAGGAGATAAAGGTAACACTAAAGGAACTATGAGTTTAGAAGATTGAGACAATGTGTGGATAAGGTATCAGTGAATAATATCTACTCTGTCTTAGACATCTTCTTAGGCAACTTAATCAAGAAAAATGTAAATAAGGAATAAGAAACCAATAAGAGCTTATTCAGCAATAGATTGTGACTCCTGGAGATCGGGGCACGCCTGGATATAGTTTAAGAAGCTTATCATTTACCTGTAGTAGAAACATAGTGGCCAGACTTCCAGTAGGACCGATTCCACCTGACCAATCACACTTTCTGCACACAAGTCTCAAGAAAGTGATGATAGCTATGATACTCTAGGTGGAATAACTCCTCCCAAGAAAGACCTTCTTCCTCATTTGTTCAAGCCATTTGTTTCTCTCTGTAAAGCCTCAGATGAACTTTTCTGATTCCCAAGAAATATATACTCTCTGCATTTTGAGGCTTATCAACCTCGAGGAGCTAATAAGCTTCCTGTAGGAAAGATTATCCTTAAATGGAATTCGAGATTTCCCCACCAAATTCCTCAATTCCTTTAAAAGCAGATCCCAGATGGAAATTGGTACTCCTGCCTATCTGTGAATGGCTAAGGCTAAGACGACTTAGTGGAAGTTATTTCTAGGATTCATCAATATCCACATATATTTGGGAAAGAAAACAGCAAATAACTAAGAACCAAATAGTAGAAGACAGTTTTAGACAGTTAATTCATCCAGAGACATCTTCCTTTGGCTGAAAAAAATTCTTTAATTTCCTTTCCAAGTATAACATTTACTTGTCAAGTTTAATGTTTTAAGCATCCAACACAGGAGTTTCCATGAAAATGTAGTCATCTAAAACTAGGCCTTACCTTTTGGAAAAACTCCAACTTCATTAGGAATACAGAGGCTGGCAGGTGAAATTGAGTGAGCCCGCAGTCATGGAAAATGTTATCCCAGGCAGAGAGTGTGGTGCCAGAGGAGGGTGGTCAATCTCTGCACAATGGGAGGCCTGCATACATTAGCCCACAGATAGGGATACTGGAAGGATGACTGAGCAACCCACTAACATAGAGACTGGGTTAGAGTACACTCCACTTGTATGAAGAAAAAGTCCTACCACCTGGCGGCCCACAATGTGATCTTTTAAATGTTAAGATTTTTTTATTAAACAAAATTGAGACTGGGCTCTTTTCTCAATGAACTCTCTATTGTGCCTTAAAACCAATGATTTTGCAAGACTGAAATCTTTATCCCAAATAACAGGTTATTTTACTACTGAAAGACATACCTAAGATTAGCAATTATTCCTAACTGGTGTCATGTGTTGTAATGACCTATGATAGACACTTTTGGAAGTTCCGGCATTAAAAGATGCATTCAGGCCACTTTCAAATACAAGGCAAAGAAAAACTAACTTAGTTTATTGCATAAACAGATAAAGATAAATGAATTCTTGATCAAATAAACAATTTAGGAAATGTCCAGATATATAACACAGTCTTATTCCAAACTATTCTGACAGAATGGAGGATGGTTAAATTGGAAATATGTATTATATAGTCATACTCTTTAAATTTTTTCCAATCGTGATTTTTAAAAATTTGATAAAAAATATTTGAGGGTAATGTTAAGTTTTCAGATTTTGCTTAAGTGTTTTTCAATCCTTCAAGGTCCTATTGTTCATGGAGAGATTTAATTATGGAAAAGCTAAAATGTAAACATAAGAAAACCTTTTAAGTAAATTGTTCTCAATGCAAGAAACTGATCTCTAATTCATACCATATATTGCACAATAGGACAATGATATAAAATAAAGGCAGAACTATGAATCAAAATAATTAATAGAATCTTAAAGAATAAAGGAAACAGAATAATTCCAGAATTGACAGGAAAAAATTAAAACACTCACCTTTCCTAAGTGTTCTGATTCTGAGGATTGTGGTCTTTCTTCTACGGAGCCTGGACCTTGAGGAAGGCTGGGACTGAAGGCCATGAGATCCGTCTTGGGCGGTCCCTCCCCAGAACACACCTTCTGCCGCCTCTGCTGCGAGTAAGACCAGCTCCCCACCGCGCTGGAACACACCAGCATGGGCTTCCCCGGCCCGCACGCGCCCTCGATGGGCGGCGCCGAGCACCGCAGCGCCGTGTACAGCAGCAGCGTGAGCACCAACAGACTGGACACAGCGCAGATGGCGATGATCAGGTACACATTGACATCCACCAGCACCGCCTCCGCTCCAGCAGAGCCTACAGACGCCCGCGAAGAGGCCTTCGGCGCCTGGCCGCTCTCCACCAGCGACAGCAGCACAGTGGCCGTGGCCGTCAGCGCGGGCTCGCCGTGGTCCTTCACCAGCACCAGCAGGCGCTGGCGCGGCAAGTCCGCCTCGTCCAGGGCGCGAGTCGTGCTGATCTCGCCCGTGTACAGCCCCACGCGGAACGGGCTGCGCACGCCACCCGCCGCGGGCAGCAGCTCGTAAGACAGCCACGCGTTGTAGCCCGAGTCCGCGTCCACCGCGCGCACCTTCGCCACCACGTGGCCCGCGCCCACCGACCGCGCCACCAGCTCGCTCACGGCTCCGCCCCCGCCGCCCGCCCCAGGCGGCAGCAGCGCGGGCGCGTTGTCGTTCTCGTCCAGCACGAACACCTGCAGCGTCACGTTGCTGCCCAGAGGCGGCACGCCCGCGTCGCGCGCGCTCACCTGGAACTGCAGCAGCTCCAGCTCCTCGTGGTCCAGCGGCTGCAGCGCGTACACCTTGCCGCTCTCCGCGTGCACCGACACGTAGCTAGACAGCGCGCGCTCGCCCACCCGCCGCTCCACCAGCGAGTAGGACACCCGCGCGTTCTCCTGCGCGTCCGCGTCCCGCGCAGACACCGTGAAGATGTGGCAGCCGGGCGGGTTGTTCTCCTTCACGAACACCGTGTACTCGGGCTGTGGGAACGCCGGCGCGTTGTCGTTCACGTCGGCCACCTCCACAGACACGCTGGCGGTGGTCGACAGAGAAGGCGAGCCCCCGTCCCGCGCTGTCACCACCACCTCATAGTTAGCCACACTCTCGCGGTCCAAGGCGCTGTCCAGCACCAAAGAATAGTAATTCTTGAAGGTGGACACCAGCTTGAAAGGGACATAGGGAGTCAGGGTGCAGGTCACCTGTCCATTGGCACCAGAGTCGCGGTCGGACACTGTGATGAGCGCCATGACGGCGCCCAGTGGAGCGTCCTCTTGGATGGGAAGTGAAAGAGAAGTAATTGAGACTTCTGGTGTGTTATCATTGATGTCCACAAGTTTTACCGAAATTTTACAGTGCCCAGACATTGATGGAGTTCCATTGTCATAAGCAATGACTTGAATCTCATAAGATTTCGTTTCTTCAAAATCTAATTGTCCCTTAGTTCTGATTTCCCCTGAGCTGGGGTCTATTTTGAACTTGGTCTTTATAGTGGAGGGCACATCACTACTAAATGAATACGCAATCTCGCTGTTTGATCCTTCATCTGCATCAGAAGAATTTAGTTTAACCACTAATGCTCCGTTTGCGGTGTTCTCTAACAATTGTACTTTGTAAACTGATTGGTCAAAAGTAGGTTCGTTGTCATTAACATCTAATACCTTAATAAGCAATTGAACAGTGCCCGTGAGCTCAGGTTTGCCCCCATCAGTAGCCACCAGCAACAAATTAACCTCGGCAGTTTCCTCTCTGTCCAGAGATTTCCTCAGGACAAGAGACAAAGACTGGCTTGGTTCATCAGTTGTCTGTATGTCTAGAAAGAAAAACTCACTGGAGCTGAGCTTGTAGGAGAGAAGAGCGTTTACTCCGATATCTGCATCAGATGCTCCCTCTAGAGGAAACCGCGAGTCAAGCAGCCTCGATTCGGGAAACCGGATAGTCTTCACTGCCATTGGAAATATCGGCGGGTTGTCATTAATGTCCTTCACCTCCACATCCACGTGGAAAACTTGCAGTGGCCGGTCCACGATCACCTCCAGATGGATGCTGCACTCCAGGCTCCCCCCGCACAGCTCCTCGCGGTCGATCCGAGAATTCACAAACAAAATGCCATTCTGCAGATTTACCTCCAGAAGGTCCCCGCGGCCTTTGGACGCCACCCGGAACAGGCGCGGCACCAACTCCGCCAGCTCCAGCCCCAGGTCCTGCGCGATGCGGCCCACGAAGGTGCCGTGTTTGGCCTCCTCGGAGACGGAGTAGTGGACCTGGCCGCTCCCCACCTCCCAAGCTGCAAGGAACAGAAGCGAGAGCAGTAGACGCCCGACCTTCCGGCCCCTTCTCATAGAAGACACCATTACCAATTCTCAGTGAGTTGATCAAATTAGAAAATCATGTTTTGCAAAATTTTAAATATTGTCCTCTAGTCTCTGCTGGAGTCCTGCTGCTTCTCTTATTGTTCCGCTTCTCTGGAGTGACAATGGGGATCTGGGTATTTTTCTTCCTAGAGAATACTCCGTGGTGGACAGCGACATCATGTGGACAAAATGTAGGCTCTACTGTTTATCCTCTACATTTAAAACTGGACAATTGTCTGGTCTAGGTTTACTGATAACTTTCATTTTGGAAAAACACCTATTTTAAACTCTGAAATATATCCTTTTCCCCTTTTTGGGGGGTTAAAAATCACATAAAATTTACCATCTCAATTATTTTTAAGTATATAGTTTAGTAGTGTTAAGTATATTCACATTGTTGTGAAACAGATCTTCAGAACTTTTCATCTTGCAAATCTGAAACTCTGTACCCATTGGACAACAATTCCCCTTTCCCACCACCACAGCACACCCCCGAACCACCATTCTACTTTCTGTTTCTGTGAATTTGACTACTTTAGATGCCTCATATAAGTGGAATCATACAGTATTTCTCTGTGATTGGCTTATTTCACTTAGCATAATGTCCTCCAAGTTCAACCATGTTGTAGCATGTGACTGGATCTACCCCCTTTTTAAAGCTGAATAATATTCCAATGTATGTATAGACCACATTTTGTTTATCCATTCACCCATCTGCCCACGGACATTTGGGTTCCTTCCACCTCTTGGCTACTGTGAATAGTGCTGCTGTGAACACAGGTAAGAAAATATTTCTCTGAGACCTTGCTTTCAATTCTTTTGGATATATTACCTCTTTTTCTTTTTTCTTTTTTTACCATTTCTTCAAATGAAGCACATAGGAATCAAAGGGTATTTTAGTCAATTGAAAATATATTTATATATTCCATTGTTGGTTTGTAGTGATTTAATTTTGTTTTCTGAACTGTTTGCAGATGTTTGGAAATTAGTAATTTGTTTGTTCCTCATTTGGATAATGTATTCTTAATTTAGGAATATTTCCTTTTCTACTACATTTGGATTTTTATGCAAGAACAGTATAATTGATGTCTTTTTTCATGTTAATTATTTGAGAATATCTTGTTTTATTAATTCTTAGCTGGCCCCTTCACACACAAACAATATGAAAATAGAATAAAGATACCATAAGAATGAAATAAAATGAACTGAAGAGTGGCTCAGTGTTCAAAATGCATAATAGTCATTTCCAGTTACTCTAATGAGGTCACAAATTTTGTTTCCAGCAAAGAGGAAAACAAAATTAATTGCAAGATTTACAGTGTCCATAAAAGAAAAGCAAAATCTTTGCTAAAGAAAAACTAGCTTTTCCTGGTACTGAAAACCAATTACTAATTTCTCCCTTGAGTTCAACATCTTCAGATACTTGTTCACACCATCTATGGAAGTGTGTATTTATATTAATCATACTCTAACACTGAACCCCAAGTAAACTGACTTAAGCAAAAAAGCAGAGCATTATTTATTGTCTCATACATGGAAATGGATGATTACTTACTGGTTTCAGGCAGAGCTGGATATACACGCTTCAATAATGTCATAAGGAAAATAGCTCCACATTTGTGATTTTGTTTTTCCTTTGCTGACCTTCCTCTCAGATAGGTTTTTCCCATGTGATGGCAAAATGGCCAAGTAGCTTTTAGGCTACATTTAGTGACTCTGAACAGAAAAAAAGTGCCCTTTTCCTAATAGCCCCAGCAAAAATCTCAGAATATCTCCTCCTTTGACCCAGTTTAGATTCCTTCAGTCAGTAGTTGTGATGGTTCTCACATTGGCCAGACATGGGTCGCTTGTTCATTCCTGAAGCCAGGAGATAAAATCAGCCATGCCTAAATTATATGAACTGAAAATGAGGAGGTTGGTTCTTATGAAGACTAGTGCAAGGCCTCATGTACCCACATTATCCTGAAGCTTAAACCAATTGCACATAGCTACAGACTGGTCATTACATCAATACGTAGTTGCAATGCAACTGCATGTTTGTAATACCCAGTAATTTTTACATAATCAGTGGCCAACACATCGGCTACTGTTGACATATTTAAAACTTATGCCTAGAATCCAGATATTAGCTCTAGGAAACATGGCTTGCTTGAGGCAATTTTTGCAATCTTATAAGAGAATTTTGCTGGATTTTCAGAATGACATGTCCGGGGATGTGAGGCGTATTCTGCTGTTATTCAGGGTTTCTGAGGACCTAGAATATCTCTCTCCTTCCCTCAGAGAGATAGAGTGCCATTGCCAGAAATCCAGGCACATTTCCCTCAATGGAGAAAGGAGACTGAGAAGCCATGCTCAACAAATACCTCTCAGCTTGACATCTCTTGGTGTCTATAGTGGGTTGAATAGTAGCCCCCAAAAGATATATCCACTCAGATCCTCAGAATGTGACTTTCGTTGGAATAAAGGTCCTTACAGATATAATTAAAGTAACCCTCACCCTAACATCATCCTAGTTTAGTGTGGGCCATAAATCCAATGACAAGTGTCCTTATAAGGGACAGAAAAAGAGAAGATACACAGAGACACAAGAAAGAAGGAAATGTGAAGACCAAGGCAGAAATTGGAGTTCTGCTGCCACAAGCCATGGAAAGCCAGGAGCCACCAGAAACTGGAAGAGCCAAGAAAGAATTCTCCCCTAGAGTCTTCAGAGGGAACGTGGCCCTCCCAACACCCTGATATTGGACTTCTGGCCTCTAGAACTGGGAGAGAATAAATTTCTACTGTTTTAAGCCACCAAGTTTTGGTAGTTTGTTGCAGGAGCCCTACAAAACTAGTATAGTATCCATTGCTATAATTACACCCTTTGCACTTATCAGAGCAAACTTCAATTCCCTAAGTTTTATCTGTCTAAGCATTCGTTCTTGCAAAATCTTCATCCCAGTCTTTTACAAAACTAAGAAGCCCCAGAAGGAAAAAAAAAACAGGAAGGGAGAATGGAGGCTAGGCAGGAAAAAAAAGAAGAGATGCCTAAACATTTTAAATTCAGTTTATTATCTTTCTCCTCCTACCTTTTATATATAAGAAAAAGAAATCACAGCACAATAATTTTTTCCATGGAATCCAAGTTATCTAATCTGCTTAATGGTCAGATGCCTTAGTAAAAGATCAATAATAATGTTCTCCTATCAGTTGTATTACTACCTGTTGTAGTGCTCTCCTCTTAAAATTTATTCTGTTCACTTTAGCTTAATGGTAGCAGAACTCCAATGAATATGTTGCTATATATTGACTATTCCAGCTTTCCCTCTAAAATAAACACAATTTTATTGCTGTATCCACCAAAATCCTCTGTGGTTATGGGAGACTGCCTTGGACAGCTTTCCTCCACATGTTGGCTCAGCATCCCAGACCGCTTTGATCTTATGGCATCTTAGCATCAACCTGTGCTTCCATAATTGCTGCAACAGGAAGAGACAGCAGAAGAGTCTTGCACTGGCAATTACATACTTCTGCTTGGAAGTAACACACATCATTCATATTTCATTTGTCAAAGAAAAAAATCACACCTCAAGGTAACAGGGCTGTGAAGTCCTCCAGTGTTCCCAGAAGGAGGAGAACAGAAATATTGACAGTGGCTACTAAAATAAACAACTGTTTCTCATTCTGACCTATTTATATTCTCGACTGACCACAAGTCTCAAAAGTGTCAAGTGATATCTTACTTTTCTAATCACTTATTGTTATACAGAAAATAGAATTACAATTCTAATCTTAGGAAGTTTTCTGAAAGAGAAAGAACATAACAAGAAATAGTCTTCGCAAGTGTTCTCCTTTGTATTTTAGGTGATGTAAAAATAATATTTCCCTACAAATGAAATTACATTGGTGTCATCACACCAAGGTAACTTGAAAATAAAACTACAGTTCTTAAAATCATAGTCATGAAACCAAAACCAATTATTGAATAATCGAAAGGTAATAATATATGTTTTACCAAGATTTTACTGAAAGCAATGATAGTTTTTGTTTCCATTGGAGTGTTTGAAAATTGGAGCCTCCATAGAAAAATGAGAATAACACTATTATTCTCAGTATGTACAGCATGATGATCTTGGCCTAGTTTTTTCAGATAGACAACAAAGGTGTGAAGCTGCTAACTTTAATGGATAATTAATATTAACCAAAATTAATCCAATTGCATAACAATGATTATAATCTGGTAATAAGATTTCAGCATATATAACTTCACCTTTTGAGGATATGACCACTTTTAAGTCAACAAATTTTCTAAATGAATGACTAATTTGAATTGTAACTATACCATGCGATAAGTACTAAAGAATAAATTTTGCCATACATCTATATTATTCTATGCTTTTCTTAGTACAAAAATAGTCAATGAATAACACATTAACTATAGGAAAGAACAGGTGGAAAAGGAGGAAAATAAAGCAACTGGTTCAACTTTATAAAAAAGAAGAGAAGAAGTAATCTAATACATTACCTGGAAGAAATCTTATAAAGAAAGCAACAAAACTATTGAAAGTTGTCTTAACTACACAAGGATTCTGAATGGGACAAGAATATTAACTACTAATGGGAAATCCATTCATATTTATATTAAAGTAAATACTAAGTAACAATACCACTCCATGATCATCTTTTCCTCCATTCCAGGAGTACCTTTCCATTTAAAAAAAAATCATTTTTAAAACTATGTAGTCTTAAATCCACTTCTTTTGGTTTAGTGGTCATTAACTAATATTTGAGATTCGCCTCCAAGTTAATACCTTCAAATAACCCAGAAAACTTTTAACCTTGACAACAATAATCATAATACAGAAAGAATTGTTTGATTGTTCTTTTTTTTTTTTTTAAAGATTTTATTTATTTTATTTTTTCCCCCCAAAGCCCCAGTAGATAGTTGTATGTCATAGCAGCACATCCTTCTAGTTGCTGTATGTGGGACTCGGCCTCAGGATGGACGGAGAAGTGGTGCCTCGATGCGCACCCGGGATCCGAACCTGGGCCACCAGCATTGCAGCGCGTGCACTTAACCACCAAGCCACAGGGCCGGCCTGTTTGTTCTTAGATCCATAAAGCATCAATCTAAAATTTTGTTTTTGACAGTGATGTAGTTGTGTGAAGGCATGCCTGAATGTCTTCAGGTCAAATTTAAAAGGCTATTGGGTATTCATCAAATGATGCTCAGTTCCATTAATAATCCTACTGTTAACCTCTCAGTGAAGTACTGTTAGATAATTGCTTTTCCAACTTGTATAAATTCTTGAAGAAATGAGTTGTGCCATTCTAGCTTCAAATGCTAGCCTCTAACTCAAGTTTTTCTGGCTTGATAGAAGAAAATATATGTTTACCCCTCCATACCATTTATGATTTTCAGTTTGCCCTCGAAACATAGTTTCCCCTCTCCCTCTCAATTGTTTGATCATTTTAATTCCTCTGTCTAGGGCTTTTCCATCTACTTGATTATATTTTTCTTTAGCTGAGGCAATGAGAATCATACACAGTTTTCTGAGTACTATTCACATAAAGAGGGAAAGCTTTCATCCGCTTTGTTTCCAGAAAACTTGCTAAAAACAGTCAGCATTTTATTGCTTCTTTTTAAAAAGTCACAAATAGAATGAGATCCTCGTTGTAGACACCTTGGTTAGACACAGAAAACTGAAAGAGCAATATTACACAAAATCCAAGTCTTTTCATAACTCAACTGTTATTTTCAATAGGCTAGAATGTGCTCCCCTTGAAGCCAAGGACCTTGGCTATCTTGTTTCACTGTTGCTGTACCCCTAGGTTCTACAGCAGAGCTTAGTATATAGTTGGCTTTCCATATGTGTTCATGGAATAGATCCATAAGTAAATATTGAGTGTCTTTAGAGGAAATTTTAAGCCTAGACATTAATATCATTAGCAAATGTAGCTATGGGGACACAGTAATGTGAAATGGGGAAGAGAAATAATTTTGTGACTCTCTAGTCTATCTTTCCCTATTTCATAATCCTGCAAAGTTTATCTCATATTTAAAGGAACTGAGAAATTTTCTTGGCAACCTGACTCTAAAATTATTTTTTTGCTGATTTTTGCCTAGAGACTGGATATGACAATTAATATTTGAAAAGTTACAGAGACATGCTTACAGCCTATTTCTTACAATGTTCTAAGCAACAGCTCTGTATCAACTCAAATCTCTGGAAACTTAACTAACAAATTATATTAATTTCTTATAGAATGTTTTCACAAGAGGATTTTCATGAGACTTCTGTATGTTTATTTGAATGTTTGCAAACAAAAATATATCTATTTAATACTCGTGTAATTTCTGAATTAAACACAGGAAATAAAATTTAACATTATTATCTTGACTGAATGACTAGCAAATACAATAATATCCATACCAAATATGTTTCAGCTGGTTTCATGAAACTGCTATCAAACACATCGTTTAGTAAATTGCTAAACCCTTACATAATGATCAGTAACCAACTCTTCCTTGAATTTACAACAAGAAGAAAGTCTTTTTTCTCTCTTGAAGAATTGGTATAGAAAATTTCCTTTTATTGTTATTTTTCATATTTCTGTATTCACTTCCAGGAAGGTGAGTATTAGGATTTGCACTCAGCCGATGCTTGAGTTTTGGATAAATTACTTCCATCCCTCTCTTGATCTTTTACTTTGGCTTTTAAACAGATTTTTAAAACTTTGCTCTTGCAAATTTCTTCCATTGTAAGCTACCTTAAATATTTTATCAAAGGCAATAAAGTGGATTAGGACAAGCAAGTTTAGGATATCCTTGAGAAATTTGGAGAAAACTTAGTAAAATACTGAACCTAGTTTTTCTGAGCCTCAGCACCTCCATCCATAAAGTGAGACTAAAGTATCCACTTCACAAAGTTATTGGAAAAGTTGAGAAAAATAAAGGTTTTAGAACACGGGTGAGTAAATGGAAGGTGCTCAGTAATTATTCCTAAGTTGATCCTCTAAATAACAAATTCGTCCCACATTAAGCCTTCTAGACCCAGAAGAACTCAGATCGTTGGCATCAGGAAATTGTCCATAATGACAATGAAGCAATGGTTGTATGTTTTAACATGGAAAATAAAATATCGTCCAATAAATATATTTTAAATTACATTTGCTTAAGATGATTTGTATTGCCCATTTGGAAACTTAAAACCTCAAGGGAAGGCTGATGGTTTCTGTAACTTTGCCTGTAATTATTTGCCCAGGGCTTGACATTTCACTATGAAAGATAAGGTCATAAATAAACCTGCAATGTCACGGTATTTGACTATGTTGAGATCCTGTGTTACATATAATCAAGACTACTTAGTATTTCAGTATTTCTTAAAGTATCCTACTATTTCAATCAAGGAATATAACAATTTGTCCCTACATTTGATTTTGTTTGTTTCCAAGTTCCATTCAAGACGCAGGTGCAAGTAATAAATAAATATCTACATTAAATGGTAAGATTTGTTTCAATTTTAGCAAGCATTTTGAATACCTGTTTAAAACTGACATTTGAAAGGATGGTTAGATAAGTTAAATTTAAAAAAATTAAAGCTAAAGCTTGAAATTTGGACTTACATTACCGGAAAGGTCCGAATTTGTTTCTGGATGTTCATTTTCTTCCGACGTGTTCAGACCGGGAGGAAGGCTGGGACTGAAGGCCATGAGGTCGGTCTTGGGCGGCCCCTCCCCAGAGCACACCCTCTGCCTCCTCTGCTGTGAATACGACCAGCTCTCCACTGCGCTGGAACACACCAGCGTGGGCTTCCCCGGCCCGCACGCGCCCTCGGTGGGCGGCGCCGAGCACCGCAGCGCCGTGTACAGCAGCAGCGTGAGCACCAACAGGCTGGACACAGCGCAGATGGCGACGATCAGGTACACGTTGACATCCACCAGCGCCGTCTCTGCGCTCGCGGCGCCTCCGGGCGACCGCGACGAGGTCTTCAGCGCCTGGCCGCTCTCCACCAGCGACAGCAGCACAGTGGCCGTGGCCGTCAGCGCGGGCTCGCCGTGGTCCTTCACCAGCACCAGCAGGCGCTGGCGCGGCAAGTCCGCCTCATCCAAGGCGCGAGTCGTGCTGATCTCGCCCGTGTACAGCCCCACGCGGAACGGGCTGCGCACGCCACCCGCCGCCGGCTGCAGCTCATAAGACAGCCACGCGTTGTAGCCCGAGTCCGCGTCCACCGCGCGCACCTTCGCCACCATGTGGCCCGCGCCCACCGACCGCGCCACCAGCTCGCTCACCGCGCCGCCCCCGCCGCCCGCCCCAGGCGGCAGCAGCGCGGGCGCGTTGTCGTTCTCGTCCAGCACGAACACCTGCAGCGTCACGTTGCTGCCCAGAGGCGGCACGCCCGCGTCGCGCGCGCTCACCTGGAACTGCAGCAGCTCCAGCTCCTCGTGGTCCAGCGGCTGCAGCGCGTACACCTTGCCGCTCTCCGCGTGCACCGACACGTAGCTCGACAGCGCGCGCTCGCCCACCCGCCGCTCCACCAGCGAGTAGGACACCCGCGCGTTCTCCTGCGCGTCCGCGTCCCGCGCAGACACCGTGAAGATGTGGCAGCCGGGCGGGTTGTTCTCCTTCACGAACACCGTGTACTCGGGCTGCGCGAACGCCGGCGCGTTGTCGTTCACGTCGGCCACCTCCACGGACACGCTGGCGGTGGCCGACAGCGAAGGCGATCCCCCGTCCCGCGCGGTCACCACCACCTCGTAGTTCGCCGTGCTCTCGCGGTCCAAAGCGCTGTCCAGCACCAGAGAATAGTAATTCTTGAAGGTGGACATCAGCTTGAAGGGGACATGGGGCGTCAGGGTGCAGGTCACCTGCCCGTTGGCACCGGAATCACGGTCGGACACGGACATGAAGGCTACGACGGTGCTGAGAGGAGCGTCCTCTCTGACCGGCAAAGACAGGGACGTGACCGCCAGTTCTGGAGCATTATCATTTACATCCAGCACTTTCACTAAAACCTTGCAGTGATTTGACATTGGAGGACTTCCTTTATCAACTGCTTTTACCTGAATTTCGTAGGATTTTGTCTCTTCATAATCCAATCTACCAATTAGCCTAATTTCTCCTGAGCTGGAATCAATTTTGAAGTTTTTTTGAACATTAAGAGGAACATCAGTGCCAAAGGAAAAGACAATTTCCCCATTTACACCTTCGTCAGCGTCAGAGGCGTTTAATATGGTCACTAATGTTCCCTTTGCCGTAGTCTCTGATAAGTGGACTCTGTACAAGGCCTGAGAAAACAATGGGGCGTTATCATTAACATCGAGCACAGTGATCAGCAGTTGAACTGTACCTTCCAGCTCTGGTTTGCCCCCATCAGTGGCTGTCAATAATAAATGAAGTTCTGGTGTTTCTTCTCTGTCCAAAGATTTCCTCAATTCAAGCGAAAGTGACTTACTCAATTCATCACTTGCCTGTACATCCAAAGAGAAATAATCACTGGGGCTGAGGGTGTATGTTAGAAGAGCATTGGTACCAATGTCCGCATCAGCAGCGCCCTCTATCGGGAAACGTGAATCCAGCAGTCTAGATTCAGGAATAAAGAACCTTTGTTCTCTCTCTCGGAAGACTGGTGGATTATCATTAACGTCCTTCACTTCCACCTCCACATGGAAAACCTGCAGCGGCCTCTCCACGATCACCTCCAGGTGGATGCTGCACTCCAGGCTCCGCCCGCACAGCTCTTCCCGGTCGATCCGAGAATTCACAAACAAAATGCCATTCTGCAGATTTACCTCCAGAAGGTCCCCGCGGCCTTTGGACGCCACCCGGAACAGGCGCGGCACCAGCTCCGCCAGCTCCAGCCCCAGGTCCTGCGCGATGCGGCCCACGAAGGTGCCGTGTTTGGCCTCCTCGGAAACCGAGTAATGGACCTGGCCGCTCCCCGCCTTCCAGGCTGCGAGAAGCAGAAGTGAGAGCAGCAGGCGCCGGGCTCCCTTGCCTCCTCGCCTGGAAAACAGCATCGCAAAAGCACTACACCTTTCGTACTGCTCTCACCTTACTTCAAACTCACGCTTTTCTTACTTCATATTTTCAATAATTTATCTCCTTACCGTTTTTGTCTTCTCTCGGGTTGTGACAAAATGGAGCTTCCTCCTTTAGTTTTTGGTGATCAGTACATTTCCACTGCCAAGACTTGTGGTATACAGCGACATCATGTGGCTAATGGTGTGGCTTTTAGATTCATTCACTGATTTCCAAAATAGCCTCTATATTCATTTGCAATTTACTCAATGCAATTATTTTCAATTTTATGTCCTTTAAGGACTATGACATTTCAAATCTCACTTGAGAGTATGTAATTCAGTATTTTCCTTTAGCTGTTATCACAAAGATATTACAATTGGATTTTGGGAAAATCAAGATATGCGTAAATAACTTTACATCTTTATATTTAAAACAATTTATCAGCTCATATATTTTTATTATTAAATATTTGAAACAATACTGGAGTTTTAAGATAAGGCATTTTGACAACTGAAATTCACCTTATTCTAGGATAATTTGGGTATTTATTTTTTAAGTGACACATCACTAGCAGGTACTTACATATGAAAAATTTAGAAATCTTTCTGAAATACATTTAAAATTCCTTAAATGCTGTATGAACAATGACATCGTTTTCTGATACTTTAAATATTAGAATAATGATATTTGGGACATTTCCCTTTGTCACTTGTTGTGTATCATCTAAGTGCTGAACTATAACTTTGACCTCCAAAAGTCATTATTCCAAATTGAATTAGTGTCCTTTGGATCTTTATTCCTACATCAAACTTTCAGCCATACTTTTTTTCATATTAAGACAAAACATTGTCATATTTCAATAAAAATAATATGAATATTGAATCAATATCAAGTACACATATCTGAGAATTTTATAATAATGCATAGTTAAAAATTTAAATGTAAATCTAACATGATTAGGTTTTCAGAAGAAAATATTTGAGAATAACTTATTAACAAACTTTTCTTTCAACTTTAGTCCAATTCATAATCATAACCCCATTAACAACATCAAAATTTGACTAAGAAATGTGGTCTGAACAAACTATCGCTAGTTAATCTTTTAAAGAATGGCATTAACAGTTCTAGTTTAAGTACTATGGATATTTAAGGATATTAATATAAATAAGGATTAATATATTATGTCTTCATAATTAGAAAGCCCAAATCATTGTTTATTTGATAATTAAACTATAGATAAAACATGATGCTATTTTATTTTTTTAAAACCAGCTATAATTTTAATAGTTCATTAGTAATAACTTTATTACAAAAGATACAGCAATATAAGATACATCAATATCCTCAAAATTAAGAAAATTCAGAACTTGGAACTTTTCTAAATATCAGTAGATTTAGACAATACTGTCAATATTTGAATGTGTAGGTACTTTAATGTGTTATAAGTTTCTTGGTGATACATTTTATTACTATGAAGAATACATAGAATAAATGCTAACCACAATCCACTGATATTCAAATATTTCACATGTAAAACTGTTTAATTAAATATATTTTGTTTTTTACAGATAAAAGTTTATTTTACCTTTTAAAAATACTATATTTAACTGAAAATTATATAATTATCATACTTTAATATTGAGAACCAAAATAATCTTTAAGTATAATTTCAACCACAAACCATTGTAATGTTTCATCCTCTGTCTTTCTTCTGATGAAAGCTGTTTAGTTTGAAAATATTCTCAATATTAGAAAAATGTCATTTACAATGATCAGATGACACTTAATTGAAACATAAAACAATCGTTAACCATGGATTTCATTATCATGGTAGTGATCATGAAAATAAAAGGCTACTCAATACTATCCTCAAGGAAAAAAAAAAGGGAGTATAATGCCTTGAAAAAAAGTGTTATCAGAGCTGTTAAAAGAGCAGAGTGTTTGTATGTTATTGAAGTTAAGCTGGTATAAACTCAAATTAGAGTGTTATAACTTTAAGATATTAAATGTACTCTCCACAGTAACCACAAAGAAAATACCTATGGAATCTGAATAGACCCATAACTAGTAAGAAGATTGAATCAGTAATAAAAAAAATCTTCTGACAAATAAAAGTCCTTGATCCAATGTCTTCACTGGTGAATTCTACCAAACATTTAAAGAAGAAATAATACCAATCTTTCTCAAAATTTTCCAAAAAATCGAATAGGAAGGAATACTTTCAAATTCATGCTTTGAGGCCAGCATTACCCTGATACCAAAGGCAGACAAAGACACTACAAGAAAAGAAAACTACAGATCAATATTCTTATGAACATTGTTGCTAAAATCCTCAAAAAAATATTAGAAAACTAAGTTCAGCAGCATGTTAAAGGATTATACACAATAAGCAAGTAGGATTTGTTCCTGGAATGCAAGGATGGTTCAACATACATAAATTGATCAATGTAATATACCACATTAACAAAACAAAGAGAAAAAAACCACATGATCATCTCAATAGGTTCAGAAAAAGCATTTGACAAAATTCAATACCCTTTCATGATAAAAACACTCAAAATCTTAGGAATAGAAGGAAGCTACCTCAACATAATAAAATGCCAAAAACCCACAGTGAACATTATATTCAATGATGAAAGTTTTTCCTCTAAGATCAGGAACAAGGCAAGGATTACCTCTTCTACTCAACATAGTACTGGATGTTCTAGCTAGAGCAATTGGGCAAGAAAAATAAAATAAAAGGCTTCCAAATTGGGAAGGAAAAAGTAAACTTATCTCTGTTCACAGATGATGTGATCTTATATGTAGCAAACTCTGAAGATTACACAAAAAACTTAAGATTAATAAATGATTCAATAAAGTGGCAGGATACAAAGTCAACACACAAAAAGTAGTTGCATTACTCTACACTAAGAATGAACAATTTAAACAGGAAATTAAGAAAACAAGTCCAATTACAGTATCATAAAAAAATTAGGAATTAACTCAACTGAGGTGAAAGACTTTGATGATGAAAACAACAAAAAACATTTCTGAAAGAAACTAAAGAACACATAAGTAAATGGAAAGACAGCTTATGTTTATGGATTGGAAGACTTATAATTGTTAAGATGTCAATACTACCCAAAGTGATCTACAGATTTAATGTAATCCCTTTCAAAATTCCAATGATGATTTTTGCAAAAATAGAAAAACCCATCCTAAAATTCTTATGGAATCTCAAGGGACCCCAGATAGCCAAAACAATCCTAAAAAAGAACAAAGCTGGAGAACTCATACTTCCTGATTTCAGAACTTACTACAAAGCTACAGTAATCAAAACTGTATGGTAATGGCATAAAGACAGACCAATGGAATAGAATGGAGAGTCCAAAAATAAATCCTCACATATGTGGTGAAATGATTTTCAGTAAGGGTGCCAAGACTATTTAATAGAGAGGAAAGACAGTGTTTTCAACAAATGGTGCTAGGAAAACAGCATATCCATGTGCAAAAGAATGAAGTTATACCCTTACCTAACACCACATACAAAAATTAACTCAAAATGGATCCATGACCTAAAAGTAAAACCTAAAACTATAACATTCTTAGAAGAAAACATAGGTCAAAATCTTCATGACATTGGATTTGGCATTGATTTCTTGGACATGATACCAAAGGCACAGGCAACAAAAGAAAATATAGACAAATTAGAATTCATAAAAATTGAAATTTTTTTCCACTAAAAGGCACTATCAAGGACTTCCATTTCTAGTTTTGAATGTAAGGAGCTTGTAAATCATCATTCCATCCTAACAAAAAGTGAAAAGACTGAAAAATAAACAACTCTTTCTGGATGTGTAAGATAGGAAAGGACACAGGGCAAACCACTGCCCCCAAGATTAGAGAAACAGGGAAATACAGGGAGTCACAGGTTACTAGTGCAGAGACTCAACACTGGGAACCACTGCCGGACTAGGAAAATCTGAACTGTAATTGACAAATTGCTGTAAGCTTAGTGTGAACAAGTCTGAGAGTTGAAAACTCCAGGGGAAAACAGTCATGTTTTCCCACAGTAAATTTTGAGATTTACCTCCAGGATCTTGAACAGATTCCCACAGTAAATATCAGAGAAAAATCCCCTCATGCTTCTGGCAGTGGGAGGGGAAAAAGAACCATTTTGAAATACTTAACAGCTCTCCGTTCTTCTTAACAAGGCCCTCCATCAGGGAAAACTAATTAGTGAGAGACTAACCTGTTGGGTTATTATCAGAGCCTAACTGACCTGGAGGAAGGGAAATACCCAATTCCAGCAGGCTCTAGCCCCGAGGTAGAAGGAAATACCCAACTCCAGAGCATTCTAGCCATCCTGTGACACCTAGAGGGCGAGAAAAAACTGAGAAACACTTGTGAAGTTCACAGTCTAGATGCATAGGCTCACTAAAAAACTGAGAATCACAGGACTATGGAATGTTCCCCTTCCCCCTTACACCTCACCATCACATTATTACAGACCTATTTACAGCAGTTCCTTGTACCTGATACATCACATCCAGCTATCAAGAAAAAATTATGAGGCATACCAAAAGGCAAAAAAAAGAAAAACACAATTTGAAGAGATAGAGTAAACATCAGAACCAGACATGACAGGGATGTTGGAATTACCAGACCAGGAATTTAAAACAACTATGATTAATAGGCTAAGGGCTCTAATGGATAAAGTAGACAGCATGCAAGAGCAGATGAGTGATGTAAACAGAGAAATGGAAATACAAAGAACCAAAAAGAGTTGCTAGAGATAAAAAACACTGTAACAGAAATGAAGGATGCCTTTGATGGGCTCATTAGTAGACTGAACATGGCTGAGAAAAGAATCTCTGAGCTAGAGGATATATCAATAGGATCCTCAAAAACCAAAAAGCAAAAAGAAGAAAGACTGAAAACATACAACAGAATATCCAAGAGCTTTGGGAGAACTACAAAAGATATAACATATATGTAAGGGGAATACCTGGAGATGAAAGAAAGAAAAAAAATGGATGAAATATTTGAAATAATAATGACTGAGAATTTCCCCCAAATTAATGTCAGACACCAAATCACAGATCCACAAAGCTCAGGATAACACCAAGCAGGATAAATGCCAAAAAACTACACCTAGGATTATCAATTTCAAACTACAGAAAATCAAAGATTAAAAAAAAAAAAACTGAAAGAAGCCAGAGGGAAAAAACATCTTACCTATAGATGAACAAAGATAAAAATTACATCCAACTTCACCTCAAAAACCATGAGAACTTCCTCAACTTGATAAAGAGCATCCATGGCAACCTACAGCTAACATTATATTTAATTGTGCAGAATTGAACGTACTCACCCTAAGACTGGGAACAAGGCAAAGATGTCTGATCTCACTACTTTTATTTAGCATAGTGCTGGAAGTTCCACCCTGTGTAATAAAGCAAGAAAAGGAAATAAGAGGCATACAAGAATGGCTATAATTAACAAGACAGGAAACAACATGTGTTGGAGAGGATGTGGAGAGAAGGGAACTCTCATACACTGCTGGTGGGAGTGCAAACTTGTGCAGCCACTATGGAAAACAGTATGGAGATTCCTCAAAAAATCAAGGATAGAACTACCATATGATCCAGCTATTCCACTGCTGGGTATTTATCCAAAGAACTTGAAAACACCATTGCATAAAGATACATGCACCCCTGTGTTCATTGCAGCGTTATTCACAATAGCCAAGACATGGAAGCAACCTAAGTGCCCATCAAGGGACGAATGGATAAAGAAGATGTGGTATATATACACAATGGAATACTACTCAGCCATAAGAAACGATGAAATCCAGCCATTTGTGACAACATGGATGGACATTTCAGGTATTATGCAAAGCGAAATAAGTCAGAGGGAGAAGGTCAAATACCGTATGATTTCCCTCATTAAGTAGTAGATAATAACAACAATAAACAAACACATAGAGACAGAGATTGGATTGGTGGTTACCAGAGGGGAAGGGGGGAGGGGGGAGGGTGAAAGGGATAATTCAGCACATGTGTGTGGTGATGGGTTGTAATTAGTATTTGGATGGTAAACATGATGTAATCTATGCAGAAATAGAAGTACAATGATGTACACCTGAAATTTATACAATGTTATAAACCAATGTTACTGCAATAAATAAAAAATTTAAAAAAGAGGCATACAGATGAGAAAGACAGAAAGAAAACTGTCCCTATTTACAAATGACACGATTATGTACATTAAAATCCCAACAAATTAAAAAAAAAACTCCTAGAATAAGTGAGTTCTGCAACATCAAAGAAAACAAGGTAAACATACAAAAATGAATTGTATCTCCATATACTAACAACGAAAATATACATTTTACAAAATTAAATTTAAAATACAATATCACTTATATTAGCTCAAAAAAAGATACTTACGTGTAAATGTAACAAAAGATGTACAGGATTTGTATTCTGAAAACTACACAACACTGATGAAAGAAATCGAAGAATACCTAAATAAATGGAGAGAAATGCTGTGTTTATGAATTGGGTGATTCAACATGTCATAGGGAGATGTCAATTTTCCCTGAATTAATATATAGAATTAACACAATTCCTACCAAAATCCCAGCAAGATTTTCTGTAGATACAGATGAGATTATATGAAATGGCAAAGGAACTAGAATACCTAAAGCAATTTTAAAAAAGAAGAAATAGGTGCAAGGAATTCTGTACCCTACTTTAAGATTTATCTTATAGCTCCAGAAATCAAGACTATGTTGTTGGCAGTTAAATAGACATGTAGATCAATGGAACAAAATAACCCAAAATAGACCCATGCAAATATGTTGAACTAAATGAATTTTGGCAAAGGAGCAAAAGTGATTAAAGGCAGGAAAGATAGCTTTTTCAACAAATGATTTTGGAACGATTGGACTTTGTTAGGCAAAATAATAAGTATTGACCTAAGTCTCACATCTTATACTAAAATTAATTTAAAATGGATCACAAACTTAAAAGTGAAACATCAAACTGTGAAACTTTTAGAAAAAAATATAGGAGAAAATTTTCAGGATCTAAGGTTAAGTAAAGAGTTCTTAGATGACGTGAAAAGCACAGTCTATAAAAGGAAAAATTGATAAATTGGACATCATAAAAATTAAGAACTTAAACTCTGTGAAATACAATATTTAGAGTATGACAAGAAAAACTACACATTTTGGAGAAATTGTCTGCAAGCACATATCTGACAAAGAACATGTATCTAGAATATACAATGGACAATCAAAACTCAACAGTAAAAAATCAAACAGCCAAATTAGAACCTGGGCAAAACACATAAAGAGACATTTCACCAAAGAAGATATACAGATGGCAAAGAAACACATGAAAATATTTTCAACACCAGTAGCTATTGGGGAAATGCAAATTAAAACTACAATGAGATATCATTACACATCTATCAGAACAGCTCAAATGTTAGTAAGAATGTTAGTGATATCAAATGTTAGTGAGAATTCAGAGAAACTAGATCACTTATACATGGCTGATGAGAATGTAAAATACCACAGCCACTCTGGAAAACAGTTTGGCAAATTCTTTTTAAAAAAATAAACATAGGGCCGGCCCTGTGGCTTAGCAGTTAAGTGCGCACGCTCCGCTACTGGTGGCCCCGGTTCGGATCCCCGGCATGTACCAACGCACCGCTTCTCCGGCCATGCTGAGGCTGCGTCCCACATACAGCAACTAGAAGGATGTGCAACTATGACATACAACTATCTACTGGGGCTTTGGGGAAAAAAACGAGGAGGATTGGCAATAGATGTTGGCTCAGAGCTGGTCTTCCTCAGCAAAAAGAGGAGGATTAGCATGGATGTTAGCTCAGGGCTGATCTTCGTCACAAAAAGATAAATAAATAAATAAACATAAACTTATAATTGCACTCCTCAGCATTTATCCCAGAGAAATGAAAACTTATGTTCACACAAAAACTTTTACACAAATGTTGATAGCAGCATTATTTATAATGTCCAAAAAACTAAAAAACAACCCAGATGTCCTGCAATGGGAGAATGGTAAAAAACTATGGTACATTCATATCATGGAATTGTATTCAGTAATAAATAGGAACAAATGATTGATACATGCAACAACCTGGATTACTTTCCAGACAATTATGCCAAGTGAAGAAAAAAAACTAATCCTAAAAGGTTACATACTGTATTTTTCCTTTTATATATCATTCTTGAAATGGCAATATTTTAGAAATAAGTAACAGGGGCCAGCCCTGGTGGCTTAGTGGTTAAGTTCGGCAAGCTCCACTTCGGCAGACTGGGTTCAGTTCAGGGCGCAGACCTACACCACTCATCAGTAGCCATACTGTGGTGGCGGCTCACATACAAAAAAAAGGGGGGGGAAGATTGGTAACTGATGTTAGCTCAGGGTGAATCTTCATCGGCAAAAAAAAAAAAAGAAATAGATAACAGATTAGTGATTGCAGGGGCTAAGGAAGAAGTGGGTGTGGGTATAAAAGGGCAACATGAGGGATCCTTATGATGATGGAAATGTTCTGTATCTTTACTGCATCAATGTCAATATCCTGAATGTGATATTGTACTATAGTTTTGCAAGATGTTACCATTGGGGGAAATTCGGTAAAGGGTAGAGAGGATTATTATTTCTTACAACTGCATGTAAATCTACAGTTACCTCAAATAAAAAGTTTAATTATAAAATCAGGAGTGATGTCAGCAAACTGGTAGCCTAGGAAGCTCCAAGTTCTCATTCCCCCACAGAAACATCAGAAAAACAACCAGAAGCTGTCTGAACCAACCTTGTAGGAGCTCTGGAAAACAGTCAAAGGTTTACAACAACCAAGCAAATGCCCAATCACAAAAAAGCCATCTTCAAAATGGTAGGAAAGTTTTATGGTGTTTTTACTCAGCCTTGCCCACCCCCTCCCTGGCATAGCATCAAACTTAGTCACGAACAGATGGCAGCCCAGTTCCTAGTTGCCTTCCTTGAACTGAAGGGAACACAGTAGACCTTGACTGTAAGTTATTGGGTTTGTCTGTTCTAACCTGTCTGAGGGATACCTAAAGGACTGAAGCAAGGCACTTGCTGTTTTGTGTAACTCAGAGTGCAAATGGGAAAAGTGATATGCACCATTCATAAAAGCGACAAAGTGAACTACAAACCCACTGACACTTGGGGCAAGAGGCTATGCATGGAGTCATACAATAGACTATCTAACCTGAAAGAGAAGCTGGGGTGAGAATTTTTTTTAATTAAGACGTTGAAAAGAAGCTGTATACATGGGAGAATTTAGAAAGCCATGTGCATATCCAGACAAGATGCACGCTCAGGAAAGTCCTGAGAAGACCTTAAGCTATCATCTTGGGCTGATCTCTAGGAACAGAACAAGCCCAGCTAAGTGATGAAGTGCCTTAACACAGAGCCAATCTGCTAATATTGAGTGAGGTGGCTGTTCTCTCTTTCTCTTTTATTTTTAGTTTTTTAAATTATCTTATTGAGGTCATATTGGCTTACAACATTGTGTAAATTTCAGGTGTACATCACTATATTTTGGTTTCGGTATAGACTGCATCGTGTTCACAACAAACAGTCCAGTTTTTATCCATTACCGGACATATGTGCCCCTTTACCCCTTTCACCCTCCCCCCACCAACTTCTCTTCTGGTAACTGCTAATCTGTTCTCATTATCTATGTGTTTGTGATCTTCAACACATGAGTGAAATCATATGGTATTTGTCTTTATCTGACCTATTTCACTCAGAATAATACCTTCAAGGTCCAACCATGTTGTCACAAATGGCAATATTTCATCTATTTTATGGCTGACTATTCCATTATATATGTATACCAAATCTTCTCTATCCATTCATCCATTGACGGGCACCTGGGTTGCTTCCACACTTTGGCTACTATGAATAATGCTGTGATGAACATAGGGAAGCATAGATCTCTTTGATTGTTGATTTCATGTTCTTTGGATAAATACCCAGTAGTGGAATATGTGGATCATATGGTATTTCTATTTTTAATTTTTTGAGGGATCTCCATAATGTTTTTCATAGTGGCTGCACCAGTTTGCATTCCCACCAGCAGTGAATGTGGGTTCCCTTTCCCCATATCTTCTCCAACACGTGTTATTTCTTCTCTTGTTAATTACAGCCATTCTGATGGTGGGAGGTATTATCTCATTGTATTTTTGATTTCTGTTTCTCTAATAATTAGTGATGTTGAATATATTTTCATGTGCCTGTTATTCATCTGTATATCTTCTTTGGAAAAACGTCTGCTCATATCCTCTGTCCATTTTTTGATCGGGTTGTTCATTTTTTGATTGTGGAGTTGTATGAGTTCTTTATGTATTTTGGAAATTAACCTCTTGTTGGATATATGATTTACAAATATTTTTTCCCAGTTGGTGGGTTGTCTTTTCGTTTTGTTGATGGTTTCTTTTGCCAGGCAGAAGATTTTTAATCTGATGTAGTCCCATTTGTTTATTTTTTCTTTAGTTTCCCCTGCCTGAGTAGACATGGTATTCAAAAAGATACCGTTGAGATTAATGTCAAAGAGCACACTGCCTGTGTTTTCTTCCCGGAGTTTCATGGTCTCGGGTCTTACACTCAAGTCTTTAATCCACTGTGAGTAAATTTTTGTGTATGGTGTAAGATAGTGATCTACTTTCATTCTTTTGCATGTGGCCATCCAGTTTTCCCAACCATTTATTGAAGACACTTTCCTTTCTCCATTGTATGTTCTTAGCTCCTTTGTTGAAGATTAGCTGTCCATAGATGTGTGGTTTTATTTCTGGGCTTTCAATTCTGTTCTATTGATCTGTGTGTCTGTTTTCGTGCCAGTACCATGCTTTTTTGATTACTATAGCTTTGGAGTATATTTTGAAGTCAGGGAGTGTGATACCTCCAGTGTTATTCTTTTTTCTGAGGATTGTTTTGGCTATTTGGGGTCTTTTGTTGTTCCATAGAAATTTTAGGATTCTTTGTTCTATTCCTATGAAGAATGTCATTGGGATTCTGTTTGGGATTGCATTGAATCTGTAGATTGCTTTAGGTAATATGGATATTTTAACTATGTTTATTCTTGCAATCCATGAGCATGGAATATATTGCCATTTCTTTATGTCTTCTTCAGTTTCTTTCACTAATGTCTTAAATAGTTTTCAGTGTATAGGTCTTTCATCTCATTGGTTAAATTTGTTCCTAAGTATTTATTCTTTTTTTTTTTTTGGCAACTGTAAATGGGACTGTATTCTTGATTTCTCTTTTGGTAGTTTGTTGTAACTCTAGTCCAGGCCAGCTCCAGAGCCATATATACAAATGTCCATTTGGCATAATTTTTTGAAATCTCTCATATGTGGATCAGTAATCTTTTCCTTCAAGTATGCAGAGCTAAGTAATTTCAATGTTAACACTTTAGAATGAAGTTTTAAATAATATAATTTGTTTGGTTAAATATAAAACACATTCACTATATTAATCAGTGATTAACTTTTTCAAAGTAAGATATTAGACTTTTATTTTTTTTGTATTGAAAAACTCGTGTGGATTTTTATTTATTTATTTTATTGTGGTAACATTGGTTTATAACATTGTATAAATTTCAGGTGCACATCATTATACTTCTATTTCTGCATAGATTACATCATGTTCTCATGTTCACCAGCCAAATACTAATTACAATCCATCACCACACACATGTGCCTAATTCTCCCTTTCACCCTCCTCCCTCGCCTCTTCCCCTCTATTTTTATTTTTATTTGTTTGTTTGTTTCAGCTCCTGGCATTCAAGGAAATCTCTGTCAAAACATTAGCTGAACATGAGCTAAAGGAACAGAGACTTCAGTGATCATACTCAACAAGGAATAGTCTTTGAAAAAAAAGTTTGGAAAATTCGCAAAACAAAAAGTCTACCACAGTCTTCAACAAGTGAAAAAAAAAAAACCCAAAACAGCAAACTCCAAGGAAGGGGGGATAATCTGATTTCCAGAGTTACCACAAAATAGCTAAATGCCCAATTTAAAAAAAAATTACAAGGCATACAAAAAAAAAAAACATGTCTTATTCAAGAAAACAATATAAATTGGCAGAAATCTTCCTTGAGGGAGCCCAGACATTGGACTTAATGGACAAATATTTTAAAATAACTGTCTTAAATATGTTAAAAGAGCTAAGGAAAAACATGGACAAAGAAGTAAAAGAAATCAGAAGAATGATTTATGAACAAAATGAGAGTATCAGTACAGGGATAGAAATTATGAAAATGAGCCAAACAAATTCTGAAGCTGAAAAATATAACTGAAGTGAAAAACTTACCAGAGGGGTTCAACAGCAGATGTGAGTAGGCAGAAAAAAAATCAACAAACTCACATAGAGGACAATGGAATTTATTGTCTGGGAAACAGAAAGAAAAAAGATTGAAGTCCCCCCTAAGGGACTTGTGGGACACCATCAAGAATACAAATATATGTATTATTAGAGTCCCAGAAGAAGAAGAGAAAGAGAAATGGGTATAAAGATTATTGGAAAAGTTAATGGCCAAAAACTTCCTAAATTTGATGAAAGACATGTATCTACAAATCCAAGAATCTTAACGAATTCCAAGTAGGATAAATTTAAAGAAACCCACACTAAGACATATTATAATCAAAGTGTCATAAGACAAACAATCTTGAAAGCAGCAAAAAAGAAGCTACTCAGCATGTACAAGGAATGCTCAATAAAATTATCAACTGACTTCTTATCAAAAACCTTGGCAGCCAGAAGGCAGTGGGATGATATATTTACAATTTTGAAAGAAAAATCTGTCAACCAAAAATTCTATGTTCACCAAAATTGTCCTTCAAAAATGAGCAAGAAATTAAGACATTCCAGGATAAACAAATGCAGGGGAGTTCATTACCACTAGACCTATCTACAAGAAATGTTAAAGAGAGTCCTTCAGGTTGAAATAAAAGGATGCTAGAGAGTAACTTGAATTTGAATGAAGATATAAATATCTCCAGCAAATGTAAATACATAGGCATGTATAGAAGCTAATATTGTAATTTTGTTTAGTAACTCCCTTTTTGTTTTCTACATAATTTAAAACACAAATGCATAGAAAAGAATTTGAATCTACATTATTGGGCACACAATGTGTAAAGATGTAATGTGAGACATCAAAACATAAAAGAGGGGAGATGGAGCTGCATAGGAGGAGAGTTCTTATATGTGATTCAAGTTAAATGGTATCAACTCATATAAGATTATTATAACTTTAGGATGTTATATGTAATCCCCATGGTAATCACAAAGATAATATCTACAGAAAAACACAGAGGAAATGAGAAGGGAATGAATACATGTGACTACAAACAATCAACTAAACACAAAAGAAGACATTATTGGAGTGAAGGGGGGACCAAAAATAAGCCATAAGACATACATAAAACAAATAGCAAAATGGCAGTAAATACGTACTTATCAGTATACCACTATTCTAAATGTAAATGGATTAAATTCTCCATTCAAAAGGCAAAGATTGCCAGAATGGATAAAAAAAATGATCCAATTCTATGCTATCTGCATAGACAGCATAGAAATTTTTTTTGTTTTTATTTTACTGAAGTCACATTGGTTTATACCATCATGTAAATTTCAGATGTACATAATTATATTTTGGCTTCTGTATAGACTGCATCATATGCACTGCCAAAAGTCTAGTTTCCATCCATCATCATACATATGTGCCCCTTTACCCCTTGCACCCTCCCCCCACCCCCTTCAACTCTGGTAACTACCAATCTATTTCCATATCTATGGTTTTTTTTTTCCACATATGAGAGAAATCATATGGTATCTGTCTTTCTCTATCTGACTTATTTCGCTTAGCTTAATGCATTCAAGATCCATCCACGTTGTTGCTAATGGCATGATTTTGTCTTTTTTAATGGCTGAATAGTATTCCATTATATATATATACCACATTTTCTTTATCCATTCATCCATTCATGGGCACTTAGGTTGCTTCCAAGTCTTGGCTATTGTGAATAATGCTGCAATGAACATAGGGGTGCATATATCTTTTCAAATTAGTGTTTTTATGTTCTTTGGATAAATGCCCAGAACTGGAATAGCTGGATCATATGGTAGTTTTATTCTTTTTTATTTTATTTTATTGAGGTCATAATAGTTTATAACAGTGTGAAATTTCAGTTGTCAGGTATTATTATTTGTCAGTCACAATATTAATGTGCCCCTTTACCCCTTATGCCCATCCCCCAACCCCCTTCCCCTCTGGTAACCACTAATCAGTTCTCTTTGTCCACATGTTAGTTTATCTTCCACATATGAGTGAACTCATATGGTGTTTGTCTTTCTCTGTCTGGCTTATTTTGCTTAACATAATACCCTCAAGGTCCATCCACATTGTTGAGAATGGGACAATTTTGTCTTTTTTATGACTGAGTAGTATTCCATTGTATATATATACCACATCTTCTTTATCCTTTCATCAGTTGCTGGGCACTTGGGTTGCTTCTACTTCTTGGCTATTATGAATAATGCTGTAATGAACATAGGGGTGCGTAAATCTCTTTGAATTGTTGATTTCAAGTTCTTTGGATAAATACCCAGTAGTGGGATAGCTGGGTCGTATGGTATTTCTATTTTTAAATTTTTGAGAAATCACCATACTGTTTCGCATAATGGCTGCACAAGTTTGCATTCCCACCAGCAGTGTATGAGGGTTCTCTTTTCACCACATCCTCTCCAACACTTGTTATTTCTTGTCTGTTTAATAATAGCCATTCTGACAGGTGGGAGGTGATATCTCATTGTAGTTTTCATTCTCATTTCCCTAATAATTAGAGATGTTCAGCATCTTTTCATGTGCCTGTTGGCCATCTGTAAATTTTCTTTGAAAAAATGTCTGTTGATATCCTCTGCCCATTTTTTGATTGAGTAGTGCTTTTTTTGTTGCTGAGTTGTATCAGTTGTTTATATATTTTGGAAATTAACCCCTTATCAGATATGTGATTTGCAAATATTTTCTACCAGTTGGTTGGTTGTCTTTTCATTTTGTTGATGGTTTTCTTTGTTGTGCAGAAGCTTTTCAGTTTGATGTAGTCCCATTTGTTTATTTTTTCTTTTGTTTCTCTTGCCTGAGGAGACATGGTATTCAAAAAGATACTTCTAAGACTGATGCCACAGAGTGTACTGCCTATATTTCCTTCTAGGAATTTTATGGTTTCAGGGCTTAGATTCAAGTCTTTAATCCATTTTGAGTTAATTTTTGTGTATGGTGTAAGATAATGGTCTACTTTCATTCTTTTGCATGTGGCTCTCCAGTTTTCCCAACACCATTTATTGAAGAGACTTTCCTTTCTCCATCATATTTCTTGGCTCCTTTCTTGAAGATTAGCTGTCCATAGATGTGTGGTTTTATTTCTGGGCTCTCAATTCTGTTGCTTTGATCTGTGTGTCTGTTTTTCTGCCAGTATGATGTTGTTTTGATTACTATAGCTTTGTAGTATATTTTGAATTCAGGGAATGGGATGCCTCCAGCTTTGTTCTTTTTTCTCAGTATTTCTTTGGCTATTTGGAGTCTTTTGTTGTTCCATATAAATTTTAGGATTCCTTGTCCTATATCCATGTAAAGTGTCACTGGGATTCTAATCAGGATTGCATTGAATCTGTAGAATGCTTTCGGTAATATGGACATTTTAACTATTTTTATTCTTCCAATCCATGAGCACTGAATATCATTTCATTTCTTTATGTCTTCTTCAACTTATTTCAATAATGTCTTATAGTTTTCAGTGTATAAGTCTTTCACCTCCTTGGTTAAATTTATTCCTAGGTACTTTATTCTTTCTGTTGCAATTGTAAATGGGATTGTATTCTTGATTTCTTTCTGTTAATTCATTGTTAGTGTATAGAAATGCAACTGATTTTTGTATGTTGATTTTGTACCCTGAAACTTTACAGCATTCCTTAATTATTTCTTATAGTGTTTTGGTGGATTCTTTAGGGTTTTCTACATATAGAATCAAGTCATCCACAAATAGTGACAGTTTTACTTCTTCCTTTCCAATTTCAATTCCTTTTATTTCATTTTCTTGCCTGGCTAGGCAATTGCTCTGGCTAGGAGTTCCAATACCTTGTTGAATAAGAGTGGCAAGAGTGGGCACCCTTGTCTTGTTCCTTTTCTTGGAGGAATAGCTTTCAGTTTTTCACTATTGAGTATAATGTTGGGTGTGGGTTTGTGGCCTTTATTATGTTGATGTACTTTCCTTCTATACCCATTTTATTAAGAATTTTGATCATAAATGGATGGTGAATCTTGTCAAACACTTTCTCTACATCTATTTAGATGATCATATGATTTTTATTCTTCATTTTGTTAATGTGGTGTATCACATTGATTGATTTGCAGATGTTGAACCATTCCTGTGTCCCTGGAATAAATCCCACTTGATCATGGTATATTATCCTTTTAATGTATTGTCATATTCAATTTGCTAATATTTTGTTGGGTTTTTGCATCTATGTTCATCAGTGATATTAGCCTGTAATTTTCTTCCTTTTTTGTGTTGTCCTTGTCTGGTTTTGGTATCAGGGTAACGTTAGCCTCATAAAATGAGTTAGGAAGCATCCCGTATCTTCTATTTTTTGGAAAACTCTGAAAGGATAGGTATTAAGTCTTCTTTGAATGTTTGGCAAAATTCACCAAAGAAGCCTTCTGATCCTGGACCTTTTTCGGGGGGAGGGAAAGTTTTTGATTACTGTTTCAATCTCTTTAATTATGATTGGTCTATTCAGATTCTCTATTTCTTCTTGATTCACTTTTGAGAGGTTGTATGATTCTAAGAATTTATCCACTTCTTCTAGATTATCCAATTTGTTGGTGTGTAGCTTTTCATAGTATTCTCTTATAATCCTTTTTATTTCTGGGATATCCATTGTAATCTTTCCTCTTTCCTCTCCGATTTTATTTATTCAAGCCTTCTCTCTCTTTTTTTTTTTTTTTTTGTGAGGAGGACCAGCCCTGAGCTAACATCCAATGCCAATCCTCCTCTTTTTTTGCTGAGGAAGACTGGCCCTGGGCTAACATCCATGCCCATCTTCCTCCACTTTATATGGGACGCCGCCACAGCATGGCTTAACAAGTAGTGCGTCGGTGCACACCCGGGATCCGAACCGGCGAACCCCGGGCCGCCACAGTGGAACGTGTGCACTTAACCGCTTGCACCACCGGGCCGGCCCCATGTCATAGTTGCACAGCCTTCCAGTTGCTGTATGTGGGACGCGGCCCCAGCATGGCCGGAGAAGCAGTGCGTCGGTGCGCGCCCAGGATCCGAACCCGGGTCGCCAGCAGCGGAGCCCGTGCGCTTAACCGCCAAGCCACGGGGCCAGCCCCAAGCCTTCTCTCTTTTTTCTTAGTGAGTCTAGCTAAAGGTTTGTCAATTTTGTTTATCTTTTCAAAGAACCAGTTCTTAGTTTCATTGATCCCTTCTACTGTCCTTTTAGTCTCTACTTCATTTATTTCTCCCCTGATTTTTATTATTTCCTTCCTTCCACTGACTTTGACTTTGTTTATTCTTCTTTTTCTAGTTCTTTTAGGTATAGCATTAGATTGTTTGTTTGTTTTTTTGAGGTTTTTATTGTTTCTTGAGGCAGGCCTGTATTGCTATATACTTCCCTCTTAGTACCACTTTTGCAGCATCCCATAAGTTTTGGTATGCTGTGTTTTCATTTTCTTTTGTCTCTAGGTATTTTTTCATTTCTCCTTTGATTTCTTCATTGATCCAATAGTTGTTCAGTAGCATGTTGTTTAGTCTCCACATATTTGTAACGTTTCCAGGTTTCTTCTTTTAGTTGATTTCTACTTTCATATCATTGTGGTCAGAAAAGATGTTTCATATCATTTCAACGCTCTTAAATTTATTGAAGGTTGCTTTGTTTCCCAACATATGGTCTATCTTTGAGAATGTTCCATGTGCACTTGAGAAGAATGTGTATTCTGCTGCCTTTGGATGGAATGTTCTATATATATCTATTAAGTCCATTTGGTCTCATTTAAGGCCAATATTTCCTTGTTGACTTTCTATCTGGATGATCTATCCACTGATGTAAGTGGGGTGTTAAAGTCCCCTACTATTATTGTGCTGCTGTAAATTTCTTTCTTTGTTTTCTTTTTTTGTGTGTGTGAGGAAGACTAGCCCTGAGATAACACCTGATGCCAGTCCTCCTCTTTTTGCTGAGGAAGATTGGCCCCAGGCTAACATCCATGCCCATCTTCCTCTACTTTATATGGGACGCTGCCACAGCATGGCTTGACAAGCAGTGCATCAGTGCGGGCCTAGGATCCGAACCTGCGAACCCCAGGCCACCAAAGCAGAGCATGTGCACTTAACTGCTGTGCCACTTGGCCGGCCCCTGTAAATTTCTCCCTTCTCCCTTCGGATCTGTTAATAGTTGTTTTATATACTTTAGTGCTCCTATGTTAGGTGTGTATATATTAATAAGCGTTATGTCTGCTTGGTGGAATATCCCTTTTATCATTATATAATGCCCATCTTCCTCTCTTGTTGTCTTTTTTCGCTTGAAGTCTATTTTGTCTGATATAAGTATAGCTACACCCATTTTCTTTGGGTTACCATTTTCTTTGGGTTACCATTTTCTTGGAGTATCATCTTCCATCCCTTCACTCTGAGCCTATGTTTGTCTTTAGAGCTGAGATGGGTCTCCTGGAGGCAGCATATTGTTGGCTCTTGTTTTTTAATCCATCCATCATCTCTGTGTGTTGGTGAATTCAATCCATTTACATTTAGATTGATTATTGATATATGAGGGCTTAATACTGCCATTTTATCTTTTGTTTTCTGGTTGTTCTATATTTCCATTGTTTCTTTTTCCTTGTATTTCTGTCTGCCTTTTCAGTTGGTGGTTTTCTGTGATGTTCTTTTCAGTTTCCTCTTTATTTATGATTTGTGACTCTGCTCTGAATTTTTGTTTTGTGTTTACCATGAGGTTTGTATAAAAGATCTCACAGATGAGATCATCCTTTTTCTGCTGATAGCCTCTTATCTCCATTAGCTTATGTAGGTTTCATCCTTTTCCTTTTCTCTTTATATGTTTTTGTTGGCACAAATTATCCTTTTTTGCGTTGTGAGTTTGTTACCACATTGAAGTGGTTATAGTTATTTTTGATGCTTTCTTTCTTTTTAGCCTTTACATTATAATTAAGTGTTTACTAACCTATTCTGATATAGAGTTGCAATTTTCTGAGTCTATCTATTTATCACCTCTCTCATAGCTTGGTAAACCTTTGCCTTTTTGTTTCAGGTAAGAGGGCTCCTTCCAAAATTTCTTGTAAGGCACGTCTAGTGGCAATGAACTCCCTCAGCATTTGTTTGTCAGGGAAAGCCTTTATTTCTCCTTCATATCTGAAGGGTAACTTTTCTAGATAGAGTATTCTTGGCTGATAGTTTTTGTCCTTCAATATTTTGAATATATCATTCCACTCTCTCCTAGCCTGTAGAGTTTCTGCTGAGAAATCCACTGATAACCTGATGGAGGTTCCTTTGTAAGTTATTTTCTTCTCTCTGGTCACCCCTAATATTCTTTCTTTGTCATTGGCTTTTGATAGTTTTAATACAATATGCCTTAGAGAAGGTCTTTTGCATTGAGATAATTTGGAGCTCTATTAGCTTCATGTACTTGTATATCCATTTCTGTCCCAGGTTTAGGAAGTTCTCAGCTATTATTTCTTTGAATTAGCTCTCTGCTCATTTCTCTCTTTCTTCTCCTTCTGGGATACCCATTATCTTTATGTTGCTTTTTCTAATTGAGTCAGATAGTTCTTGTAGAATTTTCTCATTTTTCAAAAATCTTAGCCCTCTCTCCTCTTCCATCTGAATCCTTTCTAGATTTCTGTCTTTGAACTTGCTAATTCTCTCTTCCAAATGGTCTGCTCTAGTTCCAATGCTTTCTACTTTATTTTTCATCTCACTAATTATGTCCTTCATCTCCAGAATCTCTGTTAGGTTTTTTGTTTTTTGTTTTTAGAGTTTCAATCTCTTTGGTAGAGAACTCCTTCTGTTCATTAATTTTATTCCTGAGCTCATTGAACTATCTTTCTGAGTTTTCTTGTAACTCACTGAGTTTCTTCATGACAGCTATTTTGAATTCTCTGTCAGTTAGATTGTAATCTTCTGTGTCTTCAAGTTTGGTTTCTGGAGAGTTGTCATTTCTTTCTGTTCTACAGTGTCACTCTAGTTCTTCATGGTGCTTGGTGAGTTGATCCTCTGCCAGTGCATTTGTGGTAGTAAACACCTTTCTTATTTGGGTAAGGCTTTGGTTACTTTGATTCCGAGCTGCTTCTGGTTGAATTTGAGAGCCTGCACTTTTCACACTCCACTGCATTTGCCAGAGGAATTTTCTGTGCCCTCCTTGTGCTATTGTGCCTCCAAGATTGCTGGTGCCCTGCTGCTTATGATGTCACTGCAGTCTTGGGTGTCACCACCAGGGTCACCAGGCTGAAAGCACTTCTGCTGCTTCCAGGTTGCCTGGGTCTCATGTTCCCCAACTGGCTCTCTGTGGGCACTCCATGGGCTTGGCTATTGCTTCCCCATGCACCAGCTGTGCTGCTGCTCCCAGGTTATCTGGGGGTGCTGGCAGCACTTCTGCCAGGGCTGCTGGGTTCACAGGCATTTCTATCATTGCCAGGGGCCCAGAGTCTTGTATGCAGCCCCCCACTGCTGGGAGAGCTGGTGTTGGGGGTGCTGTCCCAGGAGGCTGGGTCATGGGTTCTGCTGTAGCTCCTGAAGCCTCAGGTCATAGGTGCCATCTGCCCTACAGGTGCCATCTGGATTGGGGAGGGGCTAAGCTGCAAGGCTGTATCTGCTCCTGCAGCCTCTGGGTGCAAGAACATGCTGGTATGCTCTTTGAAACCTCTGATCAGGGCACCACTGCTACTGCCAGGAGCATCTGAGTTTTTGATCGCCACTGCTGGAGGAGGGGATGGGAGTTGCTCCCCTAGTTCCACTGCCTCCCAGTGGGTTAGTCCACCTACCTTCAGATGTATAGATGCATGGATCTCTCAGGTGCTCTGGTGTGCTATATGGGGAGTCCTTTGTTGGTCGTTGGATGTCCCACTGGTTGTAACTTAGAGGGGAGAGACAAAGGGAACAACTCACTCCACAATGATGCTGACATTGCCCCCAGGAGACACACTTTAGATTCAAAAATACAAATAGACTGAAAGTAAAGGGTTGTAAAAAAAATATATCGTACAAACAGTAACCATATAAAAGCTAGAGTGGCTATACTCAGACAAAGTGGACTTTAAATTGAAAATGCTAGTACAGCTATAGTGACATTTTATATTGATAAAAGGGTCACTCCATCTTGAAATTATAAAAATTATAAACATATTTCCTAACAACACAGAGCCCTAACATCTAACAACAGAGCCCCAAAATACATGAAGCAAAGGCTGACAGAATTCAGGGGAGAAATAAACAATTCAACAATAGACAGAGACTTCAATACTCCACTATCAATACTGTATAAAACAACTATGCAGAAGATCAACAAGGAAATAGAAGACTTGAGCAGCAGTTTATACAAACTAGATCTAACAGATCTTCTACAGAAAACTCCAACCAACAACAGCAGAAAACACACTCTTCTCAAGTGCATCTGTAACGTTCTCAGGTTAGAGCATACGCTAGGTCATAAAGCAAGCCTCAATAAATTTAAAAGGATTGAACTCATAAAAGGATGATCTCCTTTAATGGAGATTGGAAATTAATAACAGAAAGAAATTTGGGAAATGCAAAAAAACGAGTAAATTAAATTTACTCATTAAACAAAATAATACAGGACTATATAACCAATGAGTAAAAGGAGAAATCTCAAGAGAAACAAGAAAATGGTTTGAGGTAAATAAAAATACAGCATAACATACCAAAAATTATGGGAGACACGTGCTTAGAGGGAAATTTATAGCTTTAAATGCCTATATTCAAAAAGAAAAATGAGGAGCCATCCCGGTGGTGTAGCGGTTAAGTTCACATGCTCCACTTCAACAGCCTGGGGTTTGCAGGTTCGGATCCCAGGCATGGACTGGCGCACTGCTTGTCAGGCCATGCTGTGGCAGCATCACACATAAGGTAGAGGAAGATGACCACGGATGTTAGCCCAGGGCAAATCTTCCTCAGCAAAAAGAGGAAATTATTGAAGGAAATTAAAAGTGCTACTCCAGTGAACACATGAATGATAAGAAAGAAAAACAGGCTTATTGCTGACATGGAGAAAGTTTTAGAGGTCTGGATAGAAGAGGAAACCAGCCACAACATTCCCTTAAGCCAAAACCTAATCCAGAAAAAGGCCCTAACTCTCTTCAATTCTATGAAGGCTGAGAGAGATAAGGAAGCTGCAGAAGAAAAGTGTGAAGCTAGCAGAGGTTGGTTCATGAAGTTTAAGGAAAGAAGCCATCTCCATAACATAAAAGTGCAAGATGAAGTAGCATGTGCTGATGTAGAAGCTGCAGCAAGTTATCCATAAGATCTAGCTAAGATAATTAACGAAGGTGGCTACACTAAACAACAGATTTTCAATGTAGACAAAATAGCCTTATATTGGAAGAAGATGTGATCTAGGGCTTTCATAGCTAGAGAAGAGAAGCCAATGTCTGGTTTCAAAGCTTCAAAGGACAGGGTGATTTCTCTTGTTAGGGGCTAACGCAGCTGGTGAGTTTAAGTTGAAGCCAATGTTCATTTACCATTTCGAAAACCCTAGGTTCCTTAAGAATTATGCTAAATCTACTCTACTCGTGCTCTGTAAATGGAACAACAAAGCCTGGATGACAGTGCATCTGTTTACAATATAATTTACCAACTATTTTAAGCTCACTGTTGAGACCTACAACTCAGAAAAAAAGATTCCTTTCAAAATATTACTGCTCACTGACAATGCACTTGGTTACCCAAGAGCTCTGATGGAGATGTACAATGATATAGATGTTGTTTTCATGCCTGATAACACAACATCCATTCTGCAGCCCATGAATAAAGGAATAATTTCAACTTTCAAGTCATATTATTTAAGAAATAAATTTTGTAAGGCTATAGCTGCCATAGAAAGTGACTCCTCTGATGGATCTGAGCAAAGTCAATTGAAAACCTTCTGGTAAGGATTCACTATTCTAGAGCCATTAAGAACATTTGTGATTCACGGAAAGATGTCACAGTGTCAACATTAACGAGAGTTTGGAAGTAGTTGATTCCAACCCTCATGGATGGCTTTGAGGGGTTCCAGACTTCAGTAGAGGAAGTAAGTGCAGGAGTAGTGAAAATAGAAAGAGAACTAGAATTAGAAGTGGAGCCTGAAGATGTGACTGAATTGCTGCAATGTCATGATAAAACTTTAATGGATGAGAAGTTGTTTATTATAGATGAGCAAACAAAATGGTTTCTTTTTTTTTTTTTTTTCCCCAAAGCCCCAGTAGATAGTTGTGTGTCGTAGTTGCACATCGTTCTAGTTGCTGTATGTAGGACGCAGCCTCAGCATGGCCGGAGAAGTGGTGCACACTAGTTGCTGTATGTGGGACGTGGCCTCAGCGGTGCATCGGTGCGCGCTGGGATCCAAACCCGGGCCACCAGCAGCGGAGCGCATGCACTTAACCGCTAAGCCATGGGGCCGGCCCCAAAATGGTTTCTTGAAACGGAATCTACTCCTGGTGAAGAAGCCATGAAGATTGTTGAAATGATAACAAAGGATTTAGAATATTACCTAAATTTAGTTGATAAAGTAGTGGCAAGGTGAGAGGATTGACTCCAATTTTGAAAGTTCTACTGTGGGTAAAATGCTATCAAACAGGATTGCATGCTACAGAGAAATCATTCATGAAAGGAAGAGTGCATTGATGTGGCAAACTTCATTGTTGTCTTATTTTAAGAAATTGCCAGAGCCACCCCAAACTTTAGCAGCCACCACCCTGATCAGTCAGCAACCACCAACATTGAGGAAAGACCCTCCGCCAGCAGAAAGATTATGACTCACAGAAGGCTCAGATGATGGCTAGCATTTTTTAACAATACAGTATTTTTTAATTAAGGTATATAAATTCCTTTTTAGACATAATGATATTGCACACTTAATAGACTGCAGTATAGTGTAAACATAACTTTTATATGCACTGGGAAACCAAAAAATTCATGTGACTCACTTTATTGTGGTGGTCTGGAACTGAACCCACAATATCTCCAAGGTGTGCCTGTTAAAATAATGATAAAGTTATACTAAGAACAACTGTAGGCCAACAAATTAGATAATGTAGATAAGTGGAAAAATTCCTAGAAAGAGATAAACTACCAAAATTGAGTCAAGAAGAAATATAAAAATCTGAATAGACCTATAATAAGTGAAGAGATTGAATTAGTAATAAAAAACTTCCCACAAGGTAAAGCCCAGGACCAGCTACTCATTTAGAAAAGAATTAATACCAATTCCTCACAAACTCTTCCAAAAAATAGAAGAGGATGGAATACTTCCCAACTCATTCTATTAGGCCACTGATACTAAAATCAGACAAAGACATCACAAGAAAAAAAACTACAAATATCTCTTATGAATATAGACACAAAAATACTCGATAAAATACTAGCACATTGAATCCAGCAATATTTTAAAAGGATCACACATCATGACTAACAGTGATTTATCACAGCAATTCAAGGTTGTTTTACCATCTGAAAATCAATTAATGAGTACTCCATATCAAGAAAAGACAAAAAGCACATGATCATCTTGATAGACATTTTTCTTTTTTCATTTTAGGATATGGGAAGTCCAAACAATGGCACAGAGATCTAAATATGACTACATGTTGAGGTCTTTCCCAAATGGGAATAACAATTTTAAGATGCATTAAGGTAGTTTTGTCAGTTAAGAGAAAGAAAGAGGAGGAGGAGCTAAGATAAGGAATCAATGAGAGTTGAACAAGGTCCTGGAAGTGGAGGAAGGGTAAGGGAAAAGTAGGAGAGATAGGAAAAGGAGTGTAATGGGTTCTTGTGGATCTACAAATGAAGCAGTTCTAAGTTTCTTCTATTTTTAATTTGCTTCAGCTAAGGAATTATTTACTGAGGCAATTTTAAAGTCCAATTTCAAGTTGAAAGAATCCTCATACCAATTAAATAAAGCACGCCATTGGGAAATAGAAACATTATTTCCTTTTTGTTCTAAGGTGCCTCAAAATTTACAATTAAGTCCACATCAAATGTTCTCCAAAGCAACCACTGTAATTGCAAATTATACCTGGTAAAATTGTGCCCCTAGGGACATATGAGCTTAAATTAGCATGCAGAGTTTCTACATGCCCCAATTTTTTTTCTAGGATAGATATTCTGATATTCTACAAACAGAAGTACGAAAGTGAAGGCTTTCTTAGTCAATTAAATCATGTTATGAATTCTCTCATGCTGATAAAGCTGTAAATGTTGCCTAAAGGCCTTCCCATGTTCCTTAAATTTGTTCTTACCAGAATGAATTATTTGATGAAAACTAAGGTCTCTAACATGAATAAAGGTCTTCCCACATACCTTGCATTCATTGAGATTTTCCTCTGGATGAATTCTCTGAGGTTGAGTAATTTGATAGCCACTACTTAAAGTCTCTCCACATATTTTATAGCTAGCTAGATAGATAGATAGATAGATAGATAGATAGATAGATAGACAGACAGACAGATAGATAGATATAGACATATATAGATATATACAGTTTTATCAGTATGAATTCTCTTTTGCATATTAGGGTGTCTTCCTCAACTAAAGGCTTTCTCACATTCCCTACACTCATAATTCACATCAGTATAAGTCCACTGAAATGTATTAAGGTTTGAATTATATATAAAAGCCTTCCCATGTTCCTTGCATTCAAAAAGCTTCTAATTGATATGAATACTTTATTCTCAAGTAACGTGTTGAGGCATACTAGCAGTTTTCCCACTTTGATTATATCCACAAGGTTGTGGGTTTTTTTTTACCAGTATCAATGATCTGATGTTGAGTAAGTTGTCCACACACAGTAAAAGCTTTATTGAATTTCTTATATTCATAAAGCTTCTCAGCAGTATGAATTCTCTAATATATAGTAAGAATTGGGTTAGGTTTAAATATCTTCTTAGATTTCTTAAATTAATCAGGTATCTCACCAGTATGAATTCTCTGATATTGAGTAACTTGTCCACACACAATAAAGGCTTTCCCACATTCCTTACATTCATAAAGATTATCAATAGTATGAATTCTCAGGCTTGAAAAAAGAACTCAATTAGGTCTAAAGACTTTTCCACTTTCTTTATAGTCCTGTGATTTATCACCTGTATGAATTCTCTGATATTGAATACCTTATCCACACACAATAAAGGCTTTCCCACATTCCTTACATTCACAAAGATTATCATCAGTATGAATTCTCTGGCTTAAAGAAAGAACTCAATTAGGTCTAAATACCTTCTTACATTCTTTATATTTCTATTATTTCTCATCTGTATGAATACAGATGTGGATAGATTGTCTACATACAATGTAGTCTTTATTGCATTTCTAATATTCATAAAGCATCTCACCAGTATGAATTCTCAAATATATAGGAAGGACTGAATTAGGTCTAAACATCCTTCTGCATTTCTTACATTAATCAGGTTTCTCATCAGTATAAATTCCAATGATAATTAACTTGTCCACACAGAATAGAGGCTTTCCCACATTACTAATATTCATAAAGTTCATCACCAGTATAAATTCTCTGATTTGCAGTAAGAGTTCAATTAGTTTTAAAGACCTTCCTACATTCCTTATATTCTCAGGATATCACAAGAGTATGAATTCTCTGGTGTTGGCTGAATTATCCACACTAGTAATGACTTTTTCACTTTCTTAACATTCATAAAGATTCTCACCAGTATGAATTCTCTATGGTGTGGTAAGGACTGAAATAGATTTAAACATCTTCTCACATGACTTACATTCATTGTGTTTTTCAGGGTTTATGAGTTCTCTGATGTTGAGTAAATTGCTATCCATTACTGAAGGGTCATTCCACATTTCTTATAATTACACCATTTCTAATTAGAGCAAATTTTATCTCAATTTTGAAAAAGGTTGGATTTATGATATTGCTTATAAAGAGTTCCTGTCTATTATGAATTATGTGTTATAAAATGAGAGAATATCTATAAGTACAGATAATAATTTGGGTAAAATATTTCTTTTGAGTTACCTGACACCTCTCAAGCATACTCTCTCACTTTCAGTCATTTCTAAAAATAGAGGCCTTAAGCTAAATTGTATTACTTCTTAATCTGATTCCTTAATTCCTGGATCACATATTTAGTGTCCACTCTCCAGAATTCTGGGTCCCAAGCCTGTTGTGGTGATATAAGGAGCTCAAGAACTAGACTGGTGTACCTCTAGTGGCATTCTCAGAGGAAATAGTTTTACTAGTTAAGCAAGTTTTGTGCAGCTTACTACTTAAACCCTTCCAATAATCTTGTAAGCACATAATTTCCCATATGAATATCCTCCTAATTAAAAATACCTGCAATTGTTTGATTCTCACCCTGAACACTGACTAGATTTACTACATAAATAAACTAAAAGATAAAAATCAAATAATGCAGAAAAGCATTTGTATTTATTTCCTAAGGCTGCTGTAAAAAATTACCACACACTTCTTGGCTTAAAACAACAGAAATTTATTCTCTCACAGTTCTAGATGTCAGATTATGACATCAAGGTGTTAAAAATGCTTCACTCCCTCCAAAGGCTCTAGGGGAGAATCCCTTCCTTACCTCTTCTACCTTCTGGGCGCTGTTGGCATTCCTTGTGTGTGCCTTGTGCCTTGCACCACTCCAATCTCTCCCTCCATCTTCACATGGATCTCTCCTCTTCTCTGTGTTTTCTTCTATCTCTTATAAGGACACTTGTTATCGGATTTAGGGTCTTCCTGGGTAACCCAGGATGTTCTCACCTTAAGATCATTAATTTAATTACTTCTGCAAAGACTCTTTTTCAAAAGCAGGTAACATTCAGAGGGTCCAGATATTAGGAGAGGGATATATTTTGGGGGGAGCCACCATTCAGCTCACAACAGCATTCAATAAAGTTAAATACATAATTCTGATTAAAAATAACAGGAAAATTTCTTTATGTGGAAAAATTACATATTAAAGTCCTACAGCAGAAAGTACACTTGATATAGAAATTTTACATGCATTATCTTTAAGATTGAGAATACTATAAGGATGCTAACTATCACCTCAACTGTTTAAAATGGTACTGTAGGTCCTGGCTCTATTACTATAAAGAAAGAAAATGATAGAAAAAGGAAGAAGTAAACTTATTTTTTTTTTACTATTGATGTAATAATCTACTTAGAAAAAGCAACACAAGCAAAAGACAAACTCTAAGAACTAATACCAATATCAGCAAGTTTTCTGCAACCTTGATCAACTTTAAAATATTAATGGTATTTCACTACATTATCAATAAGTAGAAAACATTTAAAAAATCATTCACAATATCAAAAAAGCTATAAAGCATCTAGGAATTAACTAAGAATATACAAGATCTCAGTGAATAAGAATATATAATGCACTTTTAAAGTACAGAGAAAAATACCATATGATTTCCTTCATTAAGTAGTAGATAATAACAACAATAAACAAACATATAGGGACAAGAAATAAATAAAAAATAAAATAAATAGATAAAGTAAAGAGAAGATTATAAATGGAGAAATATTCTGTGCTTAGATGCCATTCATTAATATAAAATAAAATCTCCTCAAATTTATCCATAAATTTAAAATCATTGACGTCAAAATTCCAGTTGGATTTTTAAGTAAACTAAACAATATTAATCTAGAATTTAAACAGAAGAATAAAGATCAATGAATTTTAAATCAACATAAGAAGTAAGGAATTGACTTACATGATTTTGGAGGCTGAGAAGTCCCAAGATCTGCAGACTGAAGACCTGAGAACCAGGAGAGCTGATGATGGTATGAGTTCCAGTCTAAGTCCAAAGGAAGAAGATCAATACCCCTAAATCAAAGACCATCAGGCAGAAAGAATGAATTCTCTATTACTCAGGCTTTTGTTCTACTCACGCATTCAACAAGATTGGACAAGGTCCACTCACTTTGGGGAAGGCAATCTGCTTTACTCAGTCTACCAATTCAAATGTTAATCTCATCCAGAAACACCCTCACAGACACACCTAAAATAATGTTTAACCAAATATTTGGGCACCCTATGGCCCAGTCAAGTTAGCAGAAAAAATTAACTATCACAATATATCTTTGTTCTTATGAGACAGTACATGAAGTATTGCAGTATAAAGGATTATGATGTCTTTGACTGTAAAATGGTTTAACATTTGTAGCATTCATGTAACATTGTAAAAATCATTTAACATTTCACCTCTCTCTCTCTCTTCTCATACATGTATATGTGGAGATAATGTGGCAAGTGTAAACAATTAGTGAAACTAAGTGAAGGATATGAATGTTCATTGTGTTGTGCTTGCAAGTTTTCTGTAGATTTGGAATTTTTCAATAGTTGAAAAAATATTGAGAATCTGACTATTATATTTTCCCCACTGCTACCACCCTGGTCAAAGTCAACATAATCTCTCATTGGGATTACTGAAATGTCCTCTTATTGTATCTTCCTGCTTTTACCCTTTCCTCCCTACATTATATTTTCAACATGGCAGCCAGACTGACTTTAGCCACATCACTTATGTCCTAAAAAGAGAAATTCTGGCTTCCCATTTCACTCAGAGTACAAGGCAAAGCCTTACTGTAACAAAGCCCAAATTATCTGGTTCTCTCATTACCACCCTGAGCTTATTTCCTATTGCTCTCCTGACCATCCTTTCTCTGCTCCAACCACACCTACCTCTGTGCTGTTCCTTGAACATACCAAACACATATCTTCCCTAGGGATTTTGCTCTAGAGTTTTCCTCCAGAAAACCACTTGGCTAACTCTTTTACCTACTTCAAGTCTTTACTTAAATTTAACTTCCTAATGAGACCTACCAAAATTATGCTATTTAGCTATTTAATATTGTCATGTGTACCTCCCATCCCCCCTGGATTCTTGATCCTCTTAAACTGTTCTACTCTTATGTTGTGCCAAAGGCATATATTACCTTCACCTTATTAAATATAATTCACTTATTATTTTCTTATTTATCGTTTGCCTCTCCTTCTCATAAGTTCCTCAAGGGATGGGCTTTTTGTCTATTTTGTTCAGTGATATATTTTTTTGTTCAGTGATATATATTGCCTAGAAGGGTGCCTGGTACATAATAGATTCTCAATATTATCTGTTGATGAAAAAATTATTATAATGAAATTTATATATTAATTTTGGCCTGAGATTTGAAAGAAAGTGAGCCAAGAATTACTCAACAGTTTATTGCTTTAGCAACGAAAATAATAGAGTTGCCTTCAATTCAAATAGGGAAGACTGTAAGAAGAGCAGATTTGTGGGAGAAAAATCAAATATGTAATGCAGATATATTAAGTTATAAACATATATCAGTCATTTCCAGTGGAAATATCTAGTATGCTGTTGGATATATAAGTCTACCCTTCGAGAGAAATATATAGACTGGAGTTATAAATTTGGGAACTGTTGACATACAAATACCACTTAAAATCATGAGATAAATGACATTGCCAAAAGAATGAGTATAGATCAAGTAGATAATAGGACTAAAGACTGAGTCCTGGAACACATAATAATGAAGGATTTTTTTCAATGGCAAGAAACCGTGGCAAAGTTAACAGACTACAGTTAAGGAGAATATAGTTGCAACATCTGAAAAAAAAAGCAAAAATTATCTGGAAAATAAAGAAAGCAACAGCAAAAAGATAGGAATGACACTGACAAAACAGACAACTGACCAAAATGGAAAATCAAAGGAAAAGATGTAATGTAAAATATAATCTCCCCAAGTTAATCCTCATTATTAATATTCATTAATAATCACAGACATGAAAATTATAATAAAATAATTTAACACTTTACATGTATCAGAATGGTAAAAGTATGAAAGCTTAGTAATTCCCAATGTGGGAAAGAATGTGGAGATAAAGGAAACCTCATGCATTTCTGTTAGGAGTGTAGTCTGATGCAGCCATTCTGAAGACAAACTAGAGCTATTTAATCAAATTCAATAGAAAACTCTATGAACCATCAGTTTTATTCCAGTATTGTATCCAAAGGAAATTCTCATACAGGTGCATACAGGGATACAAGTAAAAGGATGTTAATTTCTACATTTTATCAAAGAATGATTCTCAAAATGTTAAAAACATACTTCTCATACAAATAGATAGTGAGCTGGTCAGTTTTATTTAACTTATTGACAATGGAACCAGCAAGATGAAAAAGCTGGACAAAGATAATATGATAAATGTGAATTTTATAATCGGGGGATGGGAAGAATGCTAAATAAGACGGCTAAGTTAAATTCCAAACTGGTTAATGTCCACTGGGACAACAAATCTTTGGTGGCTAATTGCTCTACTTGGCAGATAAGAAATCATCACATAATGATCACTTTTACAGAACTGAAAAAATTCTGGGCCCTAATCAACTGTGCAAACTAAGTTATATCCCTGTACAGAATATCCCTGTAGAGAATCAGATGATCCTTAGAGAAGCTCATAGAAAATATTCTAAAATTATTTTGAAAGGTCGTGCAGTTATCTTTTCCCTTCATTTTTATGTTTTGGATATTTTTCTCAATCCCTCTATGTGATTATGAATAATTCCAAAATATTATTCTTCATCATTAAAAGGCTGTCTCATTGCAAGTTTTATTGTTGTGATGGTTTGGCTAGATGAAGCAAAGGGTATGCGCTAACACACGTAAGCCCTTTTGTATAGTCAATAAATCCAGATCCGTATAGTGCTGAGCAACTACTAGGTCCACGGAATTAACTACTGTCTGATTATTATGTAAGGAATCTAAGATTGCATTTTCAATAGCCTCCGTCTTTCAGAGATATTATTACTCTTGTTTGCTCATCTATTCCAATGCTAGAAAACCAAAACCAAGATATTCATCTCAATCAGGTTCTATCTTAAGCACCGGTCAATGTGAGTGAATTCTTCTTTCCTCTACATTTCCAAAATTTGCTAGAATTCCTGGCCTGCTAGTAAGTAACATTCCTTATTGTTTGTAAGGCTAGGATCCATATGCCCAAAAGAATAGATTCCAGACCAGATTCTTAGATGGGCTTCTTCAGTATTGGTTCCACATATAAAATACAACTGATGTTTCTTGATGATGGTATCGTCATACCTAATAAAATTAAATCTGTTTTCAAATATGACACTTCCCAGGCCAGCCCCAGTGGCCTAGTGGTTAAGTTCAGCACACTCCACTTCAGCAGCCCAGGTTCAGTTCCTGGGCATGGACTTATACCATTCATCTGTCAGTGGCCATGCTGTGGCAGCGGCTTACATACAAAAAGAGGAAGATTGGCAGCAGATGTCAGCTCAGGGCTAATCTTCCTCAGCCAAAAAAAAAAATGACACTTCCAGTGTGGTCTTGGTTGCACAAATGATTTGGCAAATTATTGGACAATTTTGGGGCCGGCCCCATGGCCTAGCAGTTAGGTTTGGCACACTCCGCTTTGGCAGCCTGCATTCAGTTCCCAGGCATGGACCTACACCACTCACTGGTGGCCGTGCTGTGGCAGTGACCCACACGCAAAATAGAGGAAAACTGGCACAGATGTTAGCTCAGAGTGAATCTCCCTCAGCAAAAAAAATTAATTAATTAAAAAAATAAAAAATTATTGGACAATTTTGATTTGCCCAACTTTAAAAAATTATACTGGTGTTTTAAAAAAATATATTCTGATGGAACCTACTGTATAAAAACTAAAAGTAAGTTCTGGTTCTAGGGAAGATGGAGTAATCACATTCTACCCCATATAGTTGCATTCTCCCACTGAATGAAACTATAAATGCTAGATAGAATGCTTGGAGTGGCTGAGGTCTCTGAAAAGTTAATAGTAGGAGGCATATTTGTGAAGGAGACCAAAGTTTGAAGTTCCACTAAACCAGCAGTGTTTGTCATTTTCCTCCTCTGATACTGCCCAGCCTGGACTCAAAGGCAGCCTGAAACCCAGAAGTGCACACCAACCACAAAGAGTTCCGATAGAATCTTTCTCTTTCTGGTCTTGAAACCAGAAAGAAGAGTACTAGAGCTCAGAGACAGTGGGAGAATTCTCTTTTTTTCTTTTTTCCCTTCTTTCCTGCCCCATTCCCAGGTAGCAGGCAAGTGCCTAAAACTCTAAGGAGAAACTTCCCTCTGACCAGAGAGTCTGTGGTCCCAAGAACATGAAATAAATCCCTGTTGCTTTGTGTATGTGTGTGTGTGTGTGAGGAGATCAGCCCTGTGCTAACATCTGCCAATCCTCCTCTTTTTTGCTGAGGAAGACTGGCCCTGGGCTAACATCGGTGCCCATCTTCCTCCACTTTATATGGGATGCCGCCACAGCATGGCTTTCCAAGATGTGCGTCCGTGCGCGCCTGGGATCCGAAGCGGCAAACCCCGGGCCACCGCAGCTGAGCGCACACACTTAACCGCTTGGGCCACCAGGCCGGGCCCTCCCTGTTGCTTTTTAAAAATCTTTCTGTCATCTGTCCACTTGGTCCTGAATGCAGACACCATCATAGGAAATTTTTGGCAGAAGAGGGAAATTGAAGCCTCAGCTTTCAGACTGAAGGACCAGAAATAGAGGCCCCAGACAGCCATGGAGACCAAGGGAGATCAGAAGAGTCATCCCATAAAGTTGTGTATGAACTCATGGGCTCACCTCCAAGCTGTGTGGATCTCACTCTAAATAGCATACCACAGGCTTTAAGAGCTGAGCTACAATGTAGACCACTGCCCAGATCCAAGACTGACCACTGGGTGGCGCACCTGCAGGCCTGATGCAAACAGCGCTGCAATCACTTTGAAAACACAAGTAACTTTAGAAAGACAGCCAACAACCAAACTTGAGGCCTAAACCTAACCTGATCAATCACCTGCTAACTATAAACAAAAACTCCCCCCAAAACATTCTCTTTATGATATAAACAAGACCAAGAGTCTCATAACTTAATATTCAAAGTGTCAGGATAGAATCCAAAATTATATGCCGTATGAAGAACCAAGAAACTCTCAAATCACAAGGGAAAATTCAATCAACAGACACCAATTCCAAGATGACTCAAATGTTGGAATTATCAGACAAAGATATTAAAGCAGAAGGGGCTGGCCTGGTGGCATAGTGGTTAAGTTTGCGTGATCTGCTTCAGCAGCCCAGAGTTCACGGGTTCGGATCCTGGGTGCAGACCTACACACTGTTCATCAAGCCATACTGTGGTGGCACCCCACATACAAAATAGAGGAAGATTGGCACAGATGTTACCTCAGGGACAATCTTCCTCAAGCAAAAAGAGGGAGATTGGCAACAGATGTTAGCTCAGGGCCAATCTTCCTTACCAAAAAAAAAAAAAAAAGATATTAAAGCAGAAATTATAACTGTGCTCCAGGAATTAAGAGTGAACACTCTTGTAATGAATGAAAAACTTTAGTAACAAAGTAGAAGATATACAGAAGAACCAAATGCAAATATCAGAACTGAAATACAATAACCAAAATAAACTCACTAGATGGGCTCAATAACATAATGGAGGTGACAGAGAAAAAAGCCAGTGAACTTGAAGATATACCAAGAGAAAAGAGCCAATCTGAAAAACAGAGAGAAAAAAGATTGAAAAAGAAAAAGATCAAAAATTCAGAGACCTGAAGGGTAATACCAAAAAGTCTAACATCTGTGTCATCAGAGTCCCAGAAGAAGAGGAGAAAAAACATGAAGCAGAAAAATAGTTGAAGAATTCATGGCTGAAAATTTCTCAAATTTGGCAAAAGACATAAACTTGAAAAAAAGAATAAATATGAAACTTAGTAAACCCCAAACAGGATAAATTCAAAGAAATACACTCCCAGACACATCATTATCAAACTGCTCAAACTAAAGAGAAAAAAAACTGAAAACAATCAGAGAAAATAATGCATTTCATATAGGTAGACAACTATTCAAGTGACTCTGGATTTTTCATCATAAACAATGGAGGCCAGGGCTGGCCCAATGGCATAGTGGTAAAGTTTGCACTGTTGGCTTTGGCAGCCTGCGGTTCGCAGGTTCAGATCGCGGGTGGACCTACACACCACTCATCAAGTCATGCTGTGGAGGCATGCCACATACAAAATAGAGGAAGATTGGCACAGATGTTAGCTCAGGGCCAATCTTCCTCACACACACACAAAAAAAACATGGAGGCCAGAAGAAAGTGGAACATTTTTAAAGTGCTCTAAGAAAAAAACTATCAACCCTGAATCCAGAATCCAGCAAAAATATTCTTCACGAAGGAAGGTGAAATAAAAACATAATCAGATGAAGAAAAACTAAGAGAATTCATTGCCAGCAGACTTGCTCTAAAAGAAATGCTGCAGGCCGGCCCCGTGGCTTAGCGGTTAGGTGCGCGCGCTCCGCCGCTGGTGGCCTGGGTTCGGATCCCGGGCGCGCACCGAAGCACCGCTTCTCCAGCCATGCTGAGGCCACGTCCCACATACAGCAACTAGAAGGATGTGCAGCTATGACATACAACTATCTACTGGGGCTTTGGGGGAAAAATAAATAAATAAAATTATTAAAAAAATAAATAAATAAAAGAAATGCTGAAAAAAACTCTTCAGATGGAAGGAAATTATACCAGAAAGAAATCTAGAATATCAGAAATGAAGTAAGAGTAAAAGAAGTGGTATATATCTGGGTAAATATCATAGACTACTACTCTCCACTGAAGTTCCGTAGACTATATTTGATGGTTGAGAGCAACAATTAATTTTTTCTGCCTCTACTTTTAAAACATTTCAATTATTTAAATTAAATCAACTTCTTGAAAATAAACAAGATATACAGGAACATATAGAACAAAATTTTATCCTCTCTATTTCCACTTCCTTCTCCAGAGTTAACCACTGTTAACATTTTAGCCTTTATCCCTTTAGAACTTTTTAAAATTCAATTACGTACATAAATAGGTAAGTGTACAACCACATTATACAATATTATGATTGTTTTACTAGTCTCTTGGTTGGTTTGTAGTATATTTATAGAACTTTTCACTTATCAGTAGTGCTTGGAAATCTCTTCATGTCAGCACATTCATGTGTTTTCCTGACTGCATTGTAATCCACACTATAAGTCTAATATAAGTTATTTGGTAAATAGTTATGCTGTGTCCAGTCTTTTGCTATTCCAAGAAAAAAAAGGTTGTAATGAACATTATTATACATATTTGTACATGTGTGCCAGTATAACTTTAGGATAGATGCTTAGGTGTAGGATTACTAAATAAGGAGTTTGCAGATTTGAATTTTTTGATAGATCTGCCAAAATACCCTCCAAATGAACTTGTAATCAATCTATTTAAATATTCACCAGATGGGGAAAAAATGAGATATTATTATTATTATTTATGATTTCCTAATTACTAGTGATGTTGAGCATCCTTTATTTATTGGTCAGTTATAATTGCCCTGTGAATTTTGTGCCCGTTCAACTATTATTTATTAAACACTCTCTATTTGTCAGGCATTCTTTTAGTCCCTGGGAATATAGGAATGAACAAAACAGACATAAATCGGTATTGGCTTTTTGTTTGTTTGTTTACATTCTAAGATTTATAGCCTTTGTGCATTTTCTGCTGGGCTGCTTGTTTTTATCTTATTTTCTTTCAGGAAGTGTTAATATATACTTATTATAAATTTTCCATATTTAGAGATATTGCCCAAGGTAATTAAAGTATTATTTATGTAGTCAAAGAAACCCCAAAATATTGTGGGCTAGTGTGGAAATTTTCCTGAATTTTTACCAGACTTCATCATGTAATAAATCTGGTTCCAACCCAGAGCATCTAGGATACAGGGATCACTTTCTGCCAATGAGATGTTGCCTCGGAAAATCTGAGCAGCTCGTGCCTTTCCATGCTGTGTACACTAAACATGCCCTTTCTAGGAAGATTCAGGGAGACCAGAGTGTTTGTGAATGCCCTCATCCTCCAAGCCCTGTCTGAGCTCTTTATCTCTGCAAGCCTTGAGCTTCTCCAGTGATTCATGACCCAAAATGGACATTCTACCCTCTCACTTGCTCCTCCTGAACAGTTCCCAAGGCCATTAGGAGAGATTAGATACATGTATTTTTGAAAGAAGGAATGAAGTCCTCTGTAATTTGTAATGGTCAATAAGTTGTAAACAAGGTTGGACTCTCCCAATTTGCAGAATAGTCTGAGTGGTATAGAGGACCTCATAGAATCTTCCTGGGACTACTTGGCTTGTGGCAGCAGTGACCTAAGGAGAGTCCCTGGTGGATACAGAGTATCTTGCTACTCAGAGTGTGGTTCTCAGACCAGAAGACTTGGCTTCACCAGGGAACTTGTTACAAATGTAGAATCTTCGGCCCTGACTCAGATGTACTTAATCTGAATCTGCTTTTTAACAAGATTCTCAGGTAAATCATCTGTCCATTCAAGTTTGAGAAGTACTTGTGTAATGGTAAAAAGCAAAAACTCTAGAGCCAGCTGGGTTCCACCATTCACTTGCTGTTTAACCCTGGGCAATTTACTTTTCTGTGCCTCAATTTCCTCTTCTACAAAATGGGACTAACAATAATACTACACCTATGCTATAGGTTTGTTATTTGGGTTAATACATGTAGTATTAAGAACAATATCTAGGGGCCAGCCCCGTGGCATAGTGGTTAAGTTCACACACTCTGCTTTGGTGGCCTGGGGTTCACAGGCTTGGATCCTGGGTGCAGACCTACGCACCACTTATCAAGCCATGCTGTGGCAGGCGTCCCACATATAAAGCAGAGGAAGATGGGCACGAATGTTAGCCCAGGGTCAATCTTCCTCAGCAAAAAGAGGAGGATTGGCAACAGACGTTATCTCAAAGCTAATCTTCCTCACCAAAAAAAAGAACACTGTCTGGCACTCAATAAGCCCTATAATTGTTAGGTTTTGTTAACATTGTTTCCAGAGCTCTTCCAACCTGACTCCATGTATTCAATAAGCCTTCCTGAGCATTGCCTAGAGGCAGCTAGAGGTAGCAATAAATTCCAGAATGTCAATGTCATCCCAGTGTGCCAGATTTCTATAGCCCTGGACATGAGACCTCCCACTTCAGTACCTTCCCCAAAAAGGTTTTTGCCTTGCTCTTGTTTCTTCAGCTAAGTACTATTCAGAGATCTCTGCCTTTTCAGATCCACCTCACATCCACCCATAATGTTACTCTGGGTCCTCTAAGAAACAAACATCAAGATGGAATTGAATGTGCGTGTGTTTTTAGAAAAAATTCTTATGAAAGAAAATAAGGAGAGGGCCAGGAAAGTCTGGAAGGAAAGCTGTTGAGAACACAGTGCAACTGACCCCAGTGAAGAAGAAGGAAGCTAGGTTAGGTAGAAACATCCAGTACTCCCCTGCTGTCTAAGGAAGGTTCATCAGGATGGTGGGGAAATCCTTAAAACAAAGTTGGCCACAGAGGAGCCCTATGTCTCCCAAGGATGGACTTGCTTTAGTAGCCCTGCTCAACTCAATCTTTGGCTGGTAACAGCTTGTGGAAAACATGGCTTCTGCCTGCAAATTTGGTGACAGCAGCTGGGTCCCTTGGTCAATTACTCTTCTTGTCTTTGGAAATCCAATAGTGTATTCTCCTGGCTACCACAACTTCTAACTCATTCTCTTGGAGGAGACAGTAAAAGTGCCCCCTAGGTTTGAAACCACCTCAATAAAAACTTATATATTCTTATGACCATGTTTTTCAAAGGAAGTGGCTAGGGCTGAGCCAAAAGCTCCTGTGATTCTAGCCTCTAATAAAGGAGTAAAAGGAGGCATTGTTACTGGACCAACGTGGGTCCCTTCTTGGGAGCTGAACCAAACTGCAACAGAAGTAGTTGTTTCACAAACAATTTTTATTTGCAGCAGGCAGCAAAGGAAAAGGTGGAGACAATAGGGAATAATTTCACAAAACTATGGCCCCCCCTAAGCACAGGTAGATGGGTATCTTTATTTGGGGTAGGGAGTGAATATTCAAAGGAGAAGTTTTATCATTGTATGTAGAGGTGGGCATAAGCTTGCATATGCATGGTTTGAAATCATGCTTCTATGTACATCACATAATCTAAAAATGGCTGCTTTACCCCTCCCAGAGGAGGGGAATTTATGATGTTAATGAGGGCAGGTTACTTTAGTACAACTCTCTGCCTATCTGTGCAGGTGCCAGTCTTGTAATTGTGTTCTGGGCTGGCCTTTTCTAGTTCAGAACAGCTGAGTCCATGGCAGCTGTCACTTAGAGCTTCTTCCTGGAACATAGCTGAAAACTGCATAAGCTCAAGGCCCCAAGGTGTTAGATAAAGGAACACCTGCACCTTGCAAGAAGACAAGAGAATTAGGTCAAACAAAAAAGTTAGATTTTTGGAGTGAGCTCTTCCCTTAGACTCTCCCTGCTAAGAAACAATGAAAAGGACATTCATAAACCAACAGAAGACATTCACACAACACAATAGATGTATGAGGACCCACACAGCCATACATCTGAAGGTGGAGATGCTGGACCCCCAGGAGGAAGTGGAAGGAGGTAAGAGGATCTCCTCTCTCTCCCCAGCAGGGATCTAGGGCGCGGGATTGTGCACAGCTCAGCAAGGAGTGGGGGGAGGGGCAGCTTTCCACGGGAATGCCTTTACTCTCCAAGTTGCCTCCCAGCTGTGGGAAAGCGCCACACAGAGGAGGCCAAGCAGTTGTAGGGGTGTCTTCATTAAGCCAGCACCCCAGGAGAACAGATAGTGAGGGCAGAGCAAGAATGCCCCCTATTTCCCTCATGTGAAAGAAAGCACCCCTCCTCCCACCCAGTGCACCAACTCATCCAGTCAGCCAGAGCAAGGGACCCCTGCCTGAGTGCATGAGAATATGTTTGTAAAGCAGCAGTGGCCAGCAGGCAATCATATATGGGCCTGTTAGCATAGATTCCAAAGGACAGGCACAGACATCAGGGATCACAGCAGGCTTAGAATACACAGCTCTCCCCCCACCCCCGAAAGTGGTGGCAGGTGGAATCTGTGAAAAGATACTTCCACTATGTGAAGGCACAAATCCACCCTATCAAATAGTATGAAAAGGTATATTAATACTCCAGGCCAGAAGGAAATGACAAACACCAAGAAGTCAATCTAAACAGAAATTTACAGTCTAAATGACAGAGAATTCAGAATAGCTATCATAAAAAAGCTCAACAAGTTACAAGAGAATTCAGAAAGACAGTTCAATGAAATCAGGAACAAAATTAATGAACAGAGGGAATTCTTCACAAAAGAGATTGAAACTATAAAGAAAAACAAATCAGAAATGTTGGAGTTGAAAAACACAATGAATGAAATAAAGAAAAATCTGGAGTACTTCAATAACAGAGCTGATATTATGGAAGACAGAATTAGCAACTTGGAGGACAGAAATATAGAAATGCTTCAGATAGAGGAGGAGAGTGAACTACGACTAAAGAGAAATGAAGAAATTCTCTGAGAAATATCCAACTCAATTAGAAATGTAACATAAGGATTATAGGTATTCCAGAGGGAGAAGTGAGGGAGAAAGTAGCAGAAAGCTTGTTCAAAGAAATAATAGCTGAGAACTTCCCAAACCTGGGAAAGGAGCTGGAATTACAAGTAAAAGAAGCTAATAGAACTCCTAATTACATCAATGTAAAAAGACCTTCTCCAAGGCATATATTAGTAAAACCAGCAAAAGTCAATGATAAAGAAAAAATACTAAGGGCAGCAAGGCAGAAGAAAATAACGTACAAAGAAACCCCTATCATGCTTTCAGCAGATTTCTCAGCAGAAACTTTACAGCCTAATGAGAGAGTGGAATGATATATTCAAAATTCTGAAAGAGAAAAACTTTCAGCCAAGAATATTCTCTACAGTGAAAATATCCTTCAGATATGATGGAGAAATAAAGACTTTCCCAGATAAACAAAAGCTGAGGGAGTTAATTGCCACAAGAACCCCCCTAAAAGAAATGACCAAGAAGGCCTTCATACCTGAAAAAAAAGAAAGCATTCACAAAGCCTTGAGCAAGGAGATAAATAGGCAGACAAAATCAGAAAATTGCAGCTCTCTGTCAGAACAGGTTAGCAAACACAATTATAACATTAAAGACAAAGGGAAGGAAAACATCAAAAATAACTATAATCTCATCATTTTAATCACAAACTCACAACACAAAATGGAATAAGTTGTGACAACAATAACTTAGAAGGGGAAGAGGAAAGGGAAGGAACCTGCTTAGACTAAGGAAATAAGAGGCTATCAGAAACTGGACTATCTCATCTATGAGATCTTTTATACAAACCTCACAGTAACCACTAAACAAAAAATCAGAATAGAGACACAAATGATAAATAATGAGAAAACCATCATACAGAACCACCAAACTGAATTGGCAGTCTGAAATACACAGGACAAGAAACAAGGGAAATATAGAACAACTGAAAACAAGTGATAAAATGGCAGCATTAAGCCCTCATATAGCAATAATCACTCTAAATGTAAATGGATTGAATTCTTCAATCAAAAGACACAGAGTGGCTGGATGGATTAAAAAACAAGAGCCAACATTATGCTGCCTCCAGGAAACACATCACAACTCTAAAGACAAACACAGGCTCAGAGTAAAGGGATAGAAGATGATACTCCAAGCTAAAGGCAAACAAAAGAAAGCAGGTGTCACCACACTTATATGAGACAAAGTAGACTTCAAGATAAAAAAGGCAATAAGAGATAAATGGGGGAAGTATATAATGATAAAAGGGACACTCCACCAAGAGGACATAACACTTATATATACACCCAACACAGGAGCACCAAAGTACATAAAGCAACTATTAACAATCCTAAAAGGAGATATTAACAGTGACACAATAATAGTAGGGGACCTTAACACCCCACTTACATCAATGGATAGATCATCCAGACAGAAAGTCAACAAGGAAATAGTGGAATTAAATGAAAAACTAGACCAGATGGACTTAATAGATATACATAGAATATGCCATCCAAAAACAGCAGAATACACATTCTCCTCAAGTGCACATGGAACATCCTCAAAGATAGACCATATATTGGGAAACAAGGCAAGCCTCGATAAATTTAAGAATATTGAAATCATATCAAGCATCTTTTTGATCATAATGCTATGAAACTAGAAATCAACTACAAGAAAAAAGCTGGGAAAGTGACAAAGATCTGAGACACTAAACAACATGCTACTGAACAAACAATGGATTACTGAGGAAATTAAAGGAGAAATCAAAAAATATATGGAAACAAATGAAAATGAAAGTACACCATACCAACTCATATGGGATGCAGCTAAAGCGGTCCTAAGAGGGAAACTCATAACAATACAGGCCCACCTTAACAAACAAGAAAAATCCCAAATAACCAACCTCAAACTACACCTAACAGAATTAGAAAAAGAAGAACAAACAAAGCCCAAAGTCAGCAAAAGGAGGGAAATAATAAAAATAAGAGGAGGAAAAAAAGAAATTGAAACCAAAAAAAAAAAAAAACAATAGAAAGGATCAATGAAACTAAGAGTTGGTTCTTTGAGAAGATAAACAAAATTGACAAACCCTTAGCCAGACTCACAAAGAAAAACAGGGAGAAGGCTCAAATAAATAAAATTAGAAATGACAGAGGAGCAATTACCATGGAAACCACAGAAATACAAAGGATTACAAGAGAATACTATGAAAAACTATATGCCAACAAAGTGGACAATCTAGAAGAAATGGATAAATTCTTAGACTCATACAACCTCCCGAAACTGAATCAAGAAGAAATAGAGAATCTGAATAGACTAGTTACAAGTAAAGAGATTGAAACAGTAATCAATAACCTCCCAAAAAATAAAAGTCCAGAACCAGGTGGCTTCTCTGGAGAATTTTACCAAACATTCAAAGAAGATGTAATACCTATCCTTCTCAAACTATTCCAAAGAATTGAAGAAGATGGAACACTTCTTAACACATTTTATGAGACCAAAGTCACCCTGATCCCAAAGCCAGACAAGGACAACACAAAGAAGAATAATTACAGGCCAATATAGCTGATTAACATAGGTGCAAAAATCCTCAATAAAATATTGGCAAACTGAATACAGCAATACATTAAAAGGATCATACACCATGATCAAGTGGGATTTATACCAGAGATGCAGGGATGGTTCAACACCCACAATCAATCAGTGTGATACACCACATTAACAAAACGAGGAATAAAAACCACATGATCTTCTCAGTAGATGCAGAGAAAGCATTTGACAAGATCCAAAATCCATTTATGATAAAAAAAAAACTCTCAATAAAATGGGTATATAGGGAAAATACCTTAACATAATAAAGGCCATGTATGACGAACCCACAGCCAACATCATACTCGATGGAGAAAAACTGAAAGCCATCCCTCTGAGAGCAGTAACAAGACAAGGGTGCACTCTTGCCACTCTTATTCAACACAGTACTGGAAATTTTGGCCAGAACAATTAGGAAAGAAAAAGTAATAAAGGGTATCCAAATTAGCAATGAAGAAGGGAAACTCTCACTGTTTGCAGACATGATTTTATATATAGAAAACCCTAAAGAATCCATCAGAAAACTATTAGAAATAATCAACAACTACAGCAAAGTTGCAGGCTACAAAATCAACTTACAAAAATCAGTTGCATTTCTATACTCTAATAACGAACTAACAGAAAGAGAACTCAAGAAAACAATCCCATTTACAATCACAACAAATATCTATGAATAAATTTAACCAAGGAGGTGAAAGACCTATACAATGAAAACTATAAGACATTATTGAAAGAAATTGATGATGACATAAAGAAATGGAAAGATATTCCATGCACATGGATTGGAAGAATAAACATAGTTAAAATGTCCATATTACCTAAATTAATCTACAAATTCAATGCAATCCCAGTGACATTCTTCACGGAAATAGAACAAAGAATACTAATATTCATGTGGGCAACAAAAGACCCCAAATAGCTAAAGCAATCTTGAGAAAAAAGAACAAAGCTGGAGGCATCACAATCCCTGAATTCAAAATATATTATAAAGCTATAGTAATCAAAACAGCATGGTACTGGTACAAAAACAGACACACAGATCAATGGAACAGAATTGAAAGCCCAGAAATAAAACCACACATATACGGACAGCTATCTTTGACAAAGGAGCCAAGAACATAAAATGGAGAAAGGGAAGTCTCTTTAATAAGTGCTGTTGGGAAAACTGGACAGCCACGTGTGAAAGAATGAAAGTAGACCCTTTTCTTTCGCCATACACAAAAATTAACTCAAAATGGATTAAAGACTTGAAGGTAAGACGTGAAACCATAAACCTCCTAGAAGAAAATATAGGCAGTACACTCTTTGACATCGGTCTTAGAAGGATCTTTTTGAATACCATGTCTACTTGGGCAAGGGAAACAAAAGAAAAATAAACAAATGAGACTACATCAGACTAAGGAGCTTCTGCAATACAAAGGACACCAGGAACAAAACTAAAAGACAACCCACCAACTGGGAGAAAATATTTGCAAAACATATATCTGACAAGGGGTTAATCTCCAGAAGATATAAAGAACTCACACAACTGAACAACAAAAAAACAAACAACCCAATCAAAAAATGGCCAGAGGATATCAACAGACATTTTTCCAAAGAAGATATACAGATGGCCAATAGGTACATGAAAAGATATTAAACATCACTAATAATCAAGGAAATGCAAATCAAAACTACACTGAGATATCACCTTACACCCGTTAGAATGGCTATAATCACCAAGACAAAAAATTACAAATGTTAGAGAGGATGTGGAGAAATGGGAACCCTCATGCACTGCTGGTGGGAGTGCAAACTGGTGCAGCCACTATGGAAAATAGTATGGAGATTCCTCAAAAATTTAAAAATAGAAATACCATATGACCCAGCTATCCCACTACTGGGTATTTATCCAAAGAACTTGAAATCAATAATCCAAAGAGATTTATATACCCCTACGCTCATTGCAGCATTATTACAATAGCCGAGACATGGAAGCAACCCAAGTGCCCATCAACTGATGAATGGATAAAGATGTGGTATATGTATACAATGGAATACTACTAAGCCATAAAAAAAGACAAAATTGTCCCATTTGCAACAATATAGACGGACCTTGAGGGTATTATGTTAAGCAAAATAAGCCAGACAGAGAAAACCACACACTGTGTGATTTCACTCATATGTAGAAGATAAACTAACACATGGACAAAGAGAACAGATTAGTGGTTACCGGCTGGGAAGGAGGTTGGGGGTGGCCATAAGGGGTAAAGGGGCACATTTATATGGTGACTGACAAATAATAATGTACAACTGAAATTTCACAATGTTATAAACTATTCTGACATCAATAAAATAAATAAAAGCATAGATTTTTAAGCAGGGCAAAAAGAAACAGGTTAGGGTCCATGTCTGGTGACAGCATCACTGACTGGCTATTCATAGACCCAGCAGTGAGGTTCTCACTGGAGTTTAGAGAGAAATTCCAGCAGTGGCCCTCCATTTCTTCAGTATCATTCTATGTCAATGTCTATGTTGTTCCAGACAAAGTGCTGGGTTCCAGGGAATCACAGAGGAGAGAAAAAAAAAACAGACACATGCACTGCAGATCCTTCTTTAAATTGTTCCAGATCATATAAAAAGGTAAACTTCCAAATTCTTTATTTGAAACAAGTATAAAAAGACAAGACAAAAATAGCACCAACAAAGAGACTTCCAGTTTCTGCACTGACATCTACAGAGCTTGGAATCCATCGCTCCCATCCTGATGACAAGAATACAGCTGACCAAACCAAAAACCAACTCTTCTTAGATCCTTCAGAGAATGGAGTTCATAGGGCAAGCCACTAGCCCAAAAACTGGAGAGAGAGGTAGATACAGAGAATCACAGCTTATCTGGAGTGGAAGCTCCCTGCCGGAGCCAGTAACAGTAGGAAGACTTAAATTATAATTGATGAATTGCTGGTGGCTCAGTGTGCACTCTCTAGACTGAGAGTTAAAAACTCTGGGGCCCCAGTCTTAGGAAACCCCCCCACTTTCCTGGGTTTTACCTCCAGGAAAATCCCATCCTGCTTCCAACAAGAGGAGGGGAAAAGTAATCATTTAGAAATACACCCAAAGGTTCTGTTCTCTTTAACAAAGGTCTGCCCTCAAAATAAATTGTTTTGGCAGAGCTCAACCAATGTAAGGCAAGAAAAATACCCAACTCTAGCTCCTTATAGCCTTTGACACGAGGGAAGGGAAATACCCAAATCCAGCTCCACTAGCATTCTTATCTCACCTAAGAGGGGCGAAAAGTGATGTCACCAAGATGGCAGAGTAGGAGACCCCAGCCTCTGTCCCCCCTTCCACAAAAATCAACAATTAGATAGCTATCCATGAACAAAAACAGCTGTGGAAGAGCTCTGGAGTCCACTTAAGAAACTTCAGCAGGGGCCGGCACCATGGCGTAGGGGTTAAGTGTGTACACACCGCTGCTGGAGGCCCGGGGTTTGGATCCCGGGCGCCACCAATGCACCGCTTGTCAGGCCATGCTGTGGCGGCGTCCCATAGAAAGTAGAGGAAGATGGGCACAGATGTTAGCCCAGGGCCAGTCTTGCTCAGCAAAAAGAGGAGGATTGGCATGGATGTTAGCTCAGGGCTGATCTTCCTCGCAATAAAAAAAAAAAGAAAAAAAGAAACTTTGGCAACACAGAACAAAAAACTCATGAATAACCACACAAAAAGGGAAGGAAGAACAGCTTCATTTTGCCTAAATCATCCCAATCATCCCAATTAGCATTGCTCAGCACCAAGAGGGAACTCCCCAGCTAGAAAGAGTTCACCTCACTGGGAAAGGGAAAACAGCATGAGTGACCAGCTTCCCCAGTCTTTTGGGCCACTGCATGAAGGAACTGCTTTGGTTTCACCCCACTCAGAGATGGGCAAAGCTGAGATGAAGCAAGATGAAGGAAGGAAAGCAGGGGCTACCAATATCAGCCACACAGCAGGAGTGACCACGGTTCCTAGTGACCTGCTCTGCAGACAACCCCAGCCGCCATCACCACTGAAGAAACCAACAGTCAGCACAGCCACTGAGGAACCCCTGCAAATTTCACCAGTTTTCACCCCACAGGTATTCGTGTTCACTCACGCCAGCTGCCCGCGTCCCTCCCCACTCCCTACCCCCATCAACCCTACTGAAACCCAGGACCCGTACCGGCAGCCAGCCCAGGCCTGTTCAGTTACACAAGTGAAAGATGCCAGCCTAGACCCCTATAGGCGACCCACACCACCATGTGCACTAGAGACTAGCCCCTCCAGCTGTGCACTTGCATGCTGCTGGCCTGACTCCCATCACCAGATTCCACTGCCATGTGCACACCTACGGCAAGATCTTACAACCACAGAAGTGCATGCTGATAGTCAAGGTCCCCACAACTGCTTGTGGGCCTGGATTCAGCCCTAGCTCCTGTCACTGGCCTGCACAACTGGGCTTACCTGCAACTAGTCCCTCCAGCTATCCACCTGCATGCCCCAGGCCCAACCCCTGCCACTGGCCTCCACTGCCATGTGCATACCTGTGGGGAAACTGCACCACAGGAGTGCATGCCAATAGCCAGAGCCTCTGCAGCTGCTTGTGGGCCTGGATCCAGCCCTGCACCACTGGTCTCACCTGTAGCTTGCCCCCGCAGTTGTGAACCTGCCTGTCCCTGGCCTGACTCTTCACAGTGGGCTCCACTGCCATGTGCCTGTGGCAAGAACCAGTAGCCATGGTAGTACACACAAATAACCAGCACCCCACAGCTTCCAGCATGCCAGCAGTTCGCCCCAGCCCTTGCTGCTTGCCCTGGCTCCCACCACTACATGTGTGTCTGCAACCAGCCCCTGCCACAACACAGGCATCTGCAGCTGGCTCCACAGCAAAATGTATGCATACCAACAGCTCCAGCCACCAATGCAGCCTGCCCTGGCCCCTAACTGCTGGACTGGGAGGCCCAAATGAGGACCCCAGCAGCCCTTTCACCCTCTGCAGACCCCCTGCAGTGCTCATCAAGAACCACATGGTTGTTGATGCCATGGACCCAAGCAGCGTGAGCCAAAAATTCAACACAATCCCGGACACTAAGCTACCACATGCCTCTGTACTTGGCACCCTGCACCACTAGACCCAGGGCCACAGCATGTTCCATCATACCCCCAACTGCAGGTGAAGGTCTTTCCTTACTGAAGTCAGTCCATAAAGTATGAAAGAAGTGACTGCTTCTTCAAATGTGAAGACATCTACACAAGACTACAGAGATCATGAAGAGTTAGGAAAACATGACTCCACCAAAAGAACACAGTAGACTTCCAGTAACTGACCCCAAAGAAATGGAGATACAGCAATTGCCCACAAAGAATTCAAAATAATTGGTCCAAAGATGCTCAGAGAGCTACAAAAGAACACAGATAAACAATTTAACAAAATCAGGAAAACAATACAAGAACAAAACAAAAGAAGTTCAGGGGCCGGCCCTGTGGCGTAGCGGTTAAGTGCACACATTCCACTGCTGGTAGCCTGGGTTCGGATGCTGGGTGTGCACCGATGCACCACTTGTCAGGCCATGCTGTGGTAGTGTCCCATACAAAGTGGAGGAAGATGGGCACAGGTGCTAGCCTAGGGCCAGTCTTTCTCAGCAAAAAGAGGAGGATTGGCATGGATGTTCCCTCAGGGCTGATCTTCCTCACAAAAAAAAAAAAGAAGTTCAACAAATAGACAGAAAACATTTAAAAAGAACCAAATAGAAAGGTGACGTCAGCTTCATGGCAGAGTGAGCTTTCCCTGTAGACTCTCCCCCACCAAGATACAACAAAAAGGACGTTCATATACCAACAGAGAACATTCACACAACTCAAAAGATGTCTGAGAGACCCACACAGCCATACATCTGAAGGTGGAGTTGCTGGAACCCCCCGAGGAAGTGGAAGGAGGTAAGGAGGACTCCTCTCCTTCCTAAATGACAGCAACCCTGGGACCAGGTACATGTGGCTCTCAGAGAGGGGGGGAGGGCAGCCCTCTGTGAGAAAACTGTCACTCTCCAAGTTCTCTCACAGCCTGTGGGAAAGTCCCATATGGAGGGGAATGAACTGTTGCAGGGGTGCCTTCATCAAGCTAGCACCCCAGGAGAGCAGATAGCAAGGGAAGCGAGAGAAGCCCCCAGGATCAGGCAGGCGAAAGAAAGTGCCCCTCCCCCCGCATGGCACCCCAGCACAACCAGATGGCCAGAGCGCCTGCAGAGCACAGCAGGCTCAGATTACACAGCTCTTGACCCCCACCTAGTGGTGGCAGGTGGAAGCTGTGACCAGATATTTTCAGAATGAGGAAAAATAAGCCCATGCACTCAAGCAGTATGCAAAAATATATTAAATCTCCAGACCAGAAGGAAAATGACAAGCACCCAGAAATCAATCCTGAAGGCACAGAAGTTTATAACCTAAATGACAGGGAATTCAAAATAGTTATCACAAAAAAAGCTCAATGAATTACAAGAAAACACAGATAGACAATTCAATGAAATCAGGAACTTATTCACAAAAGAGATTGAAACTATAAAGAAAAACAAATCAGATATGTTGGAGATGAAAAACACAATGGAGAAGATAAAGAAAAATCTGGAATTTTTAAAGAACAGAGCTGACAATATGGAGGAAAGAATTAACATTATTTAGGATAGGAATGCAGAAATGCTCCAGGTGGAGGAGGAGGGAAAATTAAGACTAAAACGAAATGAAGAAATTCTCCAAGAATATCCAAAACAATTAGGAAATGCAACATAAGGATTATAGGTATTCCAGACAGAGAAGAAAAAGAAAAAGGAGCAGAGAGCTTGTTCAAAGAAATAATAACTTAGAACTTCCCAAACCTGGGGAAGGAGCTGGAAATACAAGTGAATGAAGTCAATGGACCTCCTAAATATATCAACATAAAAAGACCCTCTCCAAGGCATATAGTAGTAAAGCTGGCAAAAGTCATGACAAAGAAGAGATATTAAGGGCCACGAGACAAAAAAAAAAAAATGTACAAAAGAATCCCAATCAGGCTTTCAGCCAATTTCTTGGTAGAAACTCTACAGGCTAGGAGACAGTGGAAGGATATTTTCAAAATTCTGAAAGACAAAACCTTTCAGCCGAGAATACTCTATCCAGTAAAAATATCCTTCAGAAATAGTGGAGAAATAATAACTATCCCAGATAAACAAAAGCTAAGGGAGTTCATTGCCACAAGACCCACCCTACAAGAAATGCTCAAGAAGGCCCTCATGCCTGAAAAAAAAAGAGAAAGGGGATACAAAGCTTTGAGAAAAGCAAGGAGAAAAATAAGTAGACAAAATCAGAAAAATTGCAGCTCCCTATCAGAATAGGTTAGCAAACAATTATAACATCAAAGATAAACGTAAGGAAAACACCAAAAGTAAATATAACCTCATCACTTTAAACACAAACTCACAACACAAGATGGAATAAATTGTGATAATAATAACTTGGAAGAGGAAGAGGAGAGGGATGGAATTGACTTAGTCTAAGGAAATAAGAAGCCATCAGAAAATGGACTATCTCATCTATGAGATTTTTTATACAAACCTCATGGTAACCACTAAACAAATAAACAGAACAGAGATACATATGATATATAAAAAGAAAGCTAAGAAAATCATCATACAGAACTACCAAACTGAATTGGTAGTCTAAAACACATGGGATGATAAACAAAGCAAATGCAAAAGAACTGGAAAATGAGCAATAAAATAGCAACATTAAGTCCTAATATATGAATAATCAATCTAAATGTAAATGGATTGAATTCTCTAATCAAAAGACACAGAGTGGTGTGATGGATTAAAAAATAAGATCCAAAAATATGCTGCCTCCAGGAAACACATCTCAACTCTAAAGACAAACACAGGCTCAGAGTAAAAGGACGGAAGATGATACTCCAAGCTAATGGCAAACAAAAGAAAGCGGGTGATGCCATACTTATATCAGACAAAGTAGACTTCAAGATAAAACAGGTAATGAGAGAGAAAGAGCGTCAAAATACAATGAAAAAAGGGACACTCCACCAAGAAGACATACCACTTATAAATATATATGCACCCAACACAGGAGCACCAAAGTACATAAAGCAACTGTTAACAATCCTAAAAGGAGATATTAACAGCAACACAATAATAGTAGGAGATCTTAACATCCCACTTATATCAATGGATAGATCATCCAGACAGAAAGTCAATAGGGAAATAGTGGAATTAAATGAAAAACTAGACAAGATGGACTTAATAGATATATATAGAGCACTCCATCCAGACACAGCAGATTACACATTCTTCTCAGGCATGCATGTAACATTCTCAAGGATAGATCATATGCTGGGAAACAAGGCAAGCCTCAGTAAATTTAGAAAGATTGAAATCATATCAAGCATATTTTCTGACTATAATGCTATGAAACTAGAAATCAACTACAAGAAAAAAGCTGGGAAAGTGACAAAGATCTGAGACACTAAACAACATGCTACTGAACAAACAATGGATTACTGAAGAAATTAAAGGAGAAATCAAAAAATATATGGAAACAAATGAAAATGAAAGTACACCATACCAACTCATATGGGATGCAGCTAAAGCGGTCCTAAGAGGGAAACTCATAACAATACAGGCCCACCTTAACAAACAAGAAAAATCCCAAATAACCAACCTCAAACTACACCTAACAGAATTAGAAAAAGAAGAACAAACAAAGCCCAAAGTCAGCAAATGAAGGGAAATAATAAAAATTAGAGCAGAAATAAATGAAATTGAAACTGAAAAAAAAGTACAAAGGATCAATGAAACTAAGAGTTGGTTCTTTGAGAAGATAAACAAAATTGACAAACCCTTAGCTAGGCTCACAAAGAAAAAAGAGAGAAGGCTCAAATAAATAAAATTAGAAATGAAAGAGGAGCAATTACAATGGAAATACAAAGGATTACAAGAGAATACTATGAAAAACTATATGCCAACAAGTGGACGATCTAGAAGAAATGGATAAATTCTTAGACTCATACAACCTCCCAAAACTGAATCAAGAAGAAATAGAGAATCTGAACAGACCAATCACAAGTAAAGAGATTGAAACAGTAGTCAACAACCTCCCAAAAAATAAAAGTCCAGAACGAGATGGCTTCTCTTGAGAATTTTACCAAACATTCAATGAAGATGCAATTCCTATCCTTCTCAAACTATTCCAAAAAATAGAGGAAGATGGAACACTTCCTAACAGATTCTACAAGGCCAACATCACTCTGATCCCAAAGCCAGACAAGGACAACACAAAGAAGAATAATTACAGGCCAATATCACTGAAGAACATAGATGCAAAAATCCTCATCAAAATATTGACAAACTGAATACAGCAACACATTAAAAAGATCATACACCATGATCAAGTGGGATTTATACCAGGGACACAGGGATGTTTCAACATCCGCAAATCAATCAATGTGATACACCACATTAACAAAACGAGGAATAAAAACCACATGATCATCTCAATAGATGCAGAGAAGGCATTTGACAAGATACAACATCCATTTATGATAAAAACTCTCAACAAAATGGGTATAGAAGGAAAGCACCTCAACATAATAAAGACCATATATGACAAACCCACAGCCAACATCATAGTCAACAGGGAAACACTGAAAGCCATCCCTCTGAGAGCAGGAACAAGACAAGGGTGCCCACTCTTGCCACTCTTATTCAACATAATACTGGAGGTTTTGGCCAGAGCAATTAGACAAGAAAAAGGAATAAAAGGAATCCAAATAGGCAACAAAGAGGTGAAATTCTCACTATTTGCAGACGACATGATTTTATATATAGAAAACCCTAAAGAATCCATTGGAAAACTATTAGAAATAATCAACAACTACAGCAAAGTTTCAGAGTACAAAATCAACTTACAAAAATCAGTTGCATTTCTATACTCTAATAACGAACTAATAGAAAGAAAACTCAAGAAGCCAATCCCATCTACAATTGCAACAAAAAGAATAAAATATCTAGGAATATATTTAACCAAGGAGGTGAAAGACCTAGACATTGCTGAAAGAAATTGATGATGACACAAAGAAATGGAAAGACATCCCATGCACATGGATCAGGAGAATAAACATAATTAAAATGTCCATACTACCTAAAGCAATCTACAGATTCAATGCAATCCCAATCAGAATCTCAATGACATTCTTCACAGATATAGAACAAAGAATACTAAAATTCATATGGGGCAACAAAAGACCCCGAATAGCCAAAGCAATCCTGAGAAAAAAGAACAAAGCTGGAGGCATCACAACTCCTAACTTCAAAATATACTATAAAGCTATAATAATTAAAACAACATGGTACTGGTACAAAAACAGACACACAGATCAATGGAACAGAATTGAAAGCCCAGAAATAAAACCACACATCTACAGATAGCTAATCTTCCACAAAAGAGCTAAGAACATACAATGGAAAAAGGAAAGTCTCTTCAATAAATGGTGCTGGGAAAACTGGACAGCCACATGCAAAAGAATGAAAGTAGACCATCTCCTTTTGCCATACATAAAAATTAACTCTAAATGGATCAAAGACTTGAAAGTAAGACCTGAAACTATAAAACTCCTGGAATAAATTATAGGCAATACACTCTTTGACACTGGTCATAGAGAGATCTTTTCTTATTCTATGTCTACACGGACAAGAGAAACAAAAGAAAAAATAAACAAGTGAGACTTCACCAGACTCAACAGCTTCCACAAGGCAAATGAAACCATAAGCAAAATGAAAACACAATGCACCAGCCTGGAGAAAGTATTTGCAAGACATATATCTGACAAGGGATTAATCTCCATAATATACATAGAACTCACACAACTGAACAACAAAGAAACAAACAACCCAATCAAAAAATGGGCAGAGGATATGAACAGACATTTTTCCAAGGAAAATATACAGATGGCCAATAGGCACATGAAAAGATGCTCAACATCGCAAATCATCAGGGAAATGCAAATCAGAACAACCCTAAGATATCACCTTACACCCGTTAGAATGGCTAAAATCATCAAGACAAAAAATAACAAATGTTGGAGAGGTTGTGGAGAAAAGGGAACACTCGTTCACTGCTGGTGGGAATGCAAACTGGTGCAGCTTCTATGGAAAACAGTATGGAGATTCCTCAAAAAACTAAAAATAGAAATACCTCATGATCCAGCTATCCCACTACTGGGTATCTATCCAAAGAACCTGAAATCAACAATCCAAAGAGGGTTATGCACCCCTATGTTCATTGTAGCATTATTCACTATAGCCAAGAAGTGGAAGCAACCTAAGTGTCCCTCAACTTATGAATGGATAAAGAAGCTGTGGTATATACATACAATGGGATACTACTCAGCCATAAAAAAGACAAAATTGTCCCATTTGCAACAACATGGATGGACCTTGAAGGTATTATGTTAAGCAAAACAAGCCAGACAGAGAAAGACAAACTGCATGATTTCACTCATATCTGGAAGATAAACTAACAAACAGACAGAGAACAGTTTGGTGGTTACCAGAGAGAAGGGGGTTGGGGAGCGGGTACAAAGAGTGAAGGAAAGCATTTATATGGTCACTGACAAACAATAAAGTACAACTAAAAGTTCACAATGTTATAAACTATTATGACATCAATAAAAAATAAAAAAAAAATTTAAAAGAACCAAATAGAAATTTTAGAGCTGAAGAATACAATGACTGAACTGGAGAACTCAATTGAGATCTTCAACAACAGACTTGACCAAGCAGAAGAAAGCATCAGTGAGTTCAAAGATGGATCATTTGAAATTATCCAGTCAGAGGAGCAAAAATAAAAAAGAATAAAAAGGAAAGCAGAAAGTCTATGAGACACCATTAAAAGAAATAATCTATGCACCATTGAAATCCCAGAAGGAGAAGAGAAATAGAAAGGGGTAGAAATCTTATTTAAAGATAAAATGACTGAGAATTTCCGAAACCTGGAGAGCGATTTGGACATCCAAGTTCATAAACCTAATGGGTCATGCCAAAATTTCAATCCAAAATGATCTTCTTCAAGACACATTATAATAAAACTGTCTAAAATCAAAGACAAAGAGAGAATTTTAAAGCAGCAAAAGAACAAAATTTCTCTCATACAAGGGAACCCCCATAAGTCTATCAGTGGATTTCTCAGCAGAAACTTTGCAGGCCAGGAGAGAACAGGATGATATATTCAAAGTGCTGAAAGAAAAAAAAACTGCCAACCGAGAATACCCTATGGGGGCCAGCCCAGTGGTGCAAGTGGCTAAGTGCACGCGCTCCACTTCGGCGGCCCAGGGTTCACAGGTTTGGATCCTGGGTGTGCACCGACACACTGCTTGTTGAGCCATGCTCTGGCGGCATCCTGTATAAAGTAGAGGAAGATGAGCGTGGATGTTAGCTCAGGGCCAATCTTCCTCAGCAAAAAAAAAAGAGGAGGATTGGCATTGGATGTTAGCTCAGGTCTGATCTTCCTCACAAAAAAAAAAAAAATACCTTATGCAACCAAGTTGTCCTTCAGAAATGAAGATGAGATAAAGACTTTTCCAAACAAATAAAAGCTGAGGTATGACAACATGGATGGACATTGAGGGTATAATGCAAAGTGAAATAAGTCAGAGGGAGAAGGTCATATACCGTATGATTTCCTTCATTAAGTAGTAGATAATAACAACAATAAACAAACACATAGGGACAGAGATTGGATTGGTGGTTACCAGAGGGGAAGGGGGGAGGGAGGAGGGTGAAAGGGATAATTCGGTACATGTGTGCGGTGATGGGTTGTAATTAGTATTTTGGTGGTGAACATGATGTAATCTATGCAGAAATAGAAGTACAATGATGTACACCTGAAATTTTTACAATGTTATAAACCAATGTTACTGCAATAAACAAAAAATTAAACAAACAAACAAAAAAAGCTGAGGGAGTTCATTACCATTAGACCTGTCTTACAAGAAATGCTGAAAGGAGTTCTTCAAGCTGAAATGAAAGAATGCTAACTAGTAATGTGAAAACATATGAAAATATACAATACACTGGTAAAGGTAAGTATATAGTCGGATTCAGAATACTCTAATACTGTAATATGGTGGTGTGATAACCATTTAACTCTAGTATAAAGGTTAAAGGACGAAAGTATTAAAAATAGATATAGCTACAATAATTCGTTAATGGATACACCATATAAAAAGATGCAAATTGTGACATCAAAAACATAAAATGTGGAGGGTGAGGTAAAAGGGTAGAGTTTTTGTATGTGATCAAAGTTAAGTTCCTATCAGCTTAAAATAGACTATTATATCTATAAGATGTTTCAAGTAAGCCACAGGGTACCCACAAAACAAAAACCTATAGTAGATACACACAAGATAAAGAGAAGGAAATCAAAGTATACCACTATGGAAAATCATCAATTCACAAAGGAATATAACAAGAGAAAAGGAAAGGAATAAAGGAACTACAAAACAGCCAGAAAACAATTAACAAAATGGTAATAGTAAGTCCTTACCTATCAATAATTACTTTAAATGAAAATGGATTAAAATCTCCAATCAAAAGGCACAGAGTGGCTGAATGGATTAAAAAACCAAGACCTGAATACATGCTACCTACAAGACACTCACTCCAGCTTCAAGGACACACACATTGGCTTAAAATGAAAGGATGAAAAAAAGATATCCATGATAATGGAAACCAAAGGAAGCAGGGATAGCTATACTTATATCAAACAAAATACTTTAAGTCAAAAACTGTAATAAGAGACAAAGAAAGTCATTGTATAATGATAAAGGAGTCAATTCATCAAGAGGATACAACAATTGTAAATATATATACATCAAACATTGGACCTCCTAAATATATTAAGCAAATACTAACAGATGTGAAGGGAGTAATAGACAACAGTACAATAATAGGGGATGTCAATACTCCACTTTTAACAATGGATAGATTATCCAGACAGAAAATCAATAAGGAAATATTGAACTTGAACTATACTTCAGACCAAATGGACCTAACAGACATATACAGAACATTCCATCCAACAGCAGCAGAATACAGATTCTTCTCAAGAGCACATGGAACATTCTCCAGGATAGATCATGTGTTAGGTCACAAAACAAGTCTTAGCAAATTTAAGATTGAAATTATACAAAGTATCTTTTCCAATCACAATGGTATGAAATTAGAAATCAAAAACAGGAGGAAAATGGGAAACTCACAAATATGTAGACATTAAATAACACACTCCTGAACAACCAATGGGCCAAAGATGAAATCAAAAGAAAAATAAAAAAATATCTTGAAACAAGTAAAAATGGAAACATAACATACCAAAATTTATGGGATGCAGCAAAAACAGTTCTAAGAAGGACATTTATACTGATAAATGCCTACATTAATAAAATGGAATGATCTCAAATAACAACCTAACTTTACACCTTAAGGAACTAGAGAAACAAGAAAAAACTAAGCCCAAAGTTAGTAGAAGGAAGGAAATAACAAAGATCAGAGCAGAAATAAATGAAATAGAGAATAGAAATACCGTATGATTTCCTTCATTAAGTAGTAGATAATAACAACAATAAACAAACACATAGGGACAGAGATTGGATTGGTGGTTACCAGAGGGGAAGGGGGGAGGGAGGAGGGTGAAAGGGATAATTCGGTACGTGTGTGTGGTGATGGGTTGTAATTAGTATTTTGGTGGTGAACATGATGTAGTCCATGCAGAAATAGAAGTACAATGATGTACACCTGAAATTTTTGCAATGTTATAAACCAATGTTACTGCAATAAACAAAAAAATTAAAATGAAAAAAAAAAAAAAGAAAAAGAAAAACAATAGGGAAGATTAAGGAAACTTGGAGTTGGGTTTTTTTAAAAGATAAATGAAATTGACAAGCCTGTAGCTAGATTTATGAAGAAAAAAAGAAAGAAGACTCAAATAAATAAAATTATAAATGAAAGAGGAGACATTACAACTGATACCACAGAAATACAAAGGATCATAAGAGACTAGTATAACCAATTATACACCAACAACTTGGACAACCTAGAGGAAATGGATAAATTCTTAGAATCATACAACCTACCAAGTCTCAGTCATGAAGAAATACGAAATCTGAACAGATCAATAACAAGTAAGGAGATTGAGTCAGTAATCAAAAACCTCCAAACACAGAAAAGCCCAGAACCAGATGGCTTCATGGGTGAATTCTACCAAACATTTACAGAAGAATTAATGCCAATTACTCTCAAACTCTTCCAAAAAATTTAAGAGGAGGGAACACTCTCAAACTCATTTTACAAGGCCAGAATTACCTTGATACCAAATCCAGATAAGGATACTACAAGAAAACAGGCCAAGGGGAAGGCCTGGTGTCATAGCAGCTAAGTGTGCGCCCTCCGCTTCAGCGGCCCAGGGTTCACAGATTCGGATCCCAGGTGCGCACCGACGCACTGCTTGTCAAGCCATGCTGTGGTGGTGTCCCATATAAAGTAGAGGAATATGGGCATGAATGCTAGCCCAGGGCCAATCTTCCTCAGCAAAAAGAGGAGGATTGGCATTGGATGTTAGCTCAGGGCTGGTCTTCCTCCAAAAACAAAACAAAACAAAACAAAACAAAACAGGCCAATATCTCTGATGAATACAGATGCAAAGATTCTCAACAAAATACTAGAAAACTGAATTCAACAGCACATTAAAAGGATCAAGTGGGATTATCCCTAAGATGCAAGAACGGTTTACCATATGCAAATTAATAAATGTGACACCCCATATAAACAGAATGAAAGACAAAAATCATACAGTCATCTCAACAGATGCAGAAAAAGCAGTTGAAAAAATTCAATGTCTTTTTGTGATAAAAACTCTCAACAAATTGAGGATAGAAGGAACATACCTCAACATAATAAAGGCCATATATGACAGACAAGCCAACAACTAACATCATACTCATGGTGAAAGTTTGAAAGCTTTCCATCTAAGATCAGAAACGGGACAAGTGTGCCCATTCTCACCACTCCTATTCAACATAGTACTGGAGTCCTAGCCAGAGCAATTAGGCAAGAAAAAGAAATGAAAGGCATCTAAGTTGGATAAGAAATAAAATTGTCTCGGGCCAGCCCCATGGCTTAGTGGTTAAGTGCCCGTGCTCCACTACTGGCGGCCCGGGTTCGGATCCCGGGCACGCACCGATGCACCGCTTCTCTGGCCTTGCTGAGGCCGCGTCCCACATACAGCAACTAGAAATAAAATTGTCTCTGTTTGTAGATGACATGATCTTGTATATAGAAAATCCTAAAGACTCTGCCAAAACAGTGTTAGAACTAATAAACGAATTCAGTAAAGTTTCAGGATACAAAATCAACATTCAAGAGTCAGTTGCATTTCTATAAACTAACAATAAACTATCTGAAAAAGAAATAAAGAAAACAACCTCATTTACAACAGCATCAAAAACAATAAAATACATAGGAATAAATTTAACTAAAGAAGTGAAAGATCTATAAACCGAAAATTATAACACATTGATGAAAGAAATTGAAGACACAAATAAATGGAAAGATATCCCATGTTCATGGATCAGAAGAGTTAATATTGTTTTAAAATGTCCATACTACCCAGAGCCACCTATAGATTCAATGCAATCCCTATCAAAATTTCCATGGTGTTTTTCACAGAAATAGAAAAAGCAATCCCCAAATTTGTATGGAGCCACAAAAGACACAAAATAGCCAAAGCAATCTTGAGAAAGAACAAAGCTGGAAGCATCATGCTTCCTGATTTCAAACTATATTACAAAGCCATAGTCATTTAAACAGTATGGTACTGGCATAAAAACAGACATACAGACCAATGGAATAGAATTGAAAGCCCAGAAATAAACCCACACTTATGTGGTCAACTAATATTTGACAAGGAGTCAAGAATACTCAATGGAGGAAGTATAGTCTCTTCAATAAACAGTGTTGGGAAAACTGAATATCCACATCCAAAAGAATGAAATTGGACCACTATCTTATACTACTCACAAATATTAACCCAAAGTGGATTAAGGACTTTAATGTAAGACATGAAACCATAAAACTTCTAGAAGAAAACATAGGGAAAAAGCTCCTTGACATCAGTCTTGGCAATGATTTTTTTGGGTGTGACATCAAAAGCATAAGCAATAAGAGCAAAAATTAACATGTGGGACTACATCAAACTAAACAGCTTCCACACACAAAAGAAACAATCAACAAAACAAAAAGGCAACTTACAGAATGGAAGAAAATATTTGCAAACCATATACCTGACAAAGGGTTAATATCCAAAATATATATGTAACTCATACAACTCAACAATTTAAAAAAGTTTCAAATGGGCAGATGAATTAAATAGATATTTTTACAAAGAGATACAAATGGCCAACATGTACATGAAAACATGCTTGACATCACTAATCATCAAAAAAATGCAAATCAAAACCACAAGATATCACCTCACACCTGTTATAACAGCTATTATTTTTTTAAAAAGTGAGAGATAACAAATGCTAGTGAGGATGTGGAGAAAAGGGAACTCTAGGGCACTGTTGGTAGAAAGGTAAATTGGTGCAGCCACTATGGAAAACAGTATGGAGGTTCCTCAAAAACTTAAAAATAGAACTACCATATGATCCATCAATCCCACTTCTATGTATATTTCTGAAGGAGATGAGATCACTATCTCAAAGAGATATCTTCTACTCCCATGTTCACTGCAGCATTATTCACATTAGCCAAGACACGGAAACAACCTAAGTGTCCATCAATGGATGAATATATACAGTCATGTGCTGCATAACGACGTTTCAGTAGATGACAAACCACATATACAATGGTGGTTTTGTTTGTCATGGCCTCTAAGCATACAAAATCCACTGCTAATGTTGCCAATAAGAGGCCACATTGAGTGATTGACTTGGAAATGAAATTAAAAGTGATTAAGGACTACGAAGGTGGAAAATCAGTGATGGTTATTGCTCGCCAGTCAGGCATGTCCCATTCCACCATAGCAACGATCTTGAAGAACAAGAAAAAGTGATGGAAGCTGTTAAAAGATCTGCTTCACTGAAGGCAATGAGACTAACAAAAATTTGAGAATGGCCTATATCAGACATGGAGAAACCTCTAATGACCTGGATTGAAGACCAGACACAGAAGCATATCCTTCTCTGTACTATGACAATCACAGCCAAAGCAAAAAGTTTATTCGTGATGTTGAAAGAAAAGGCTGGACCTGACTATGATGTTGAATTTATTGCTAACTCTAGGTAGTTTAAATGATTCAAGAATTGTTATTCATTACATAATGTGAAAGTGAGTCGTGAGTATGTGTGTGCTGATGTCAAGGCAGCTGAAGAATTTTTGGAAACTCTAGATAAGCTGACTGCAGGGGAAAATTACTTGCCAGAGCAAATATTCGACATGGATAAAACCTCCCTATTCTGGAAATGGATTCCTGAAAGGATTTTCATTCATAAGAAGGCCAAGTCAATGTGATGTTTCAAGGCTTTTAAGGACGGGATAACAGTCTTGCTTGGGGACAACGTTGCAGGCTACAAATTGAAACCGTTTGTGATCTGGTACAGTGAGAATTCCAGGGTCTTCAAGTAATCAATAAACACACACTGCCAGTGTACTGCAGGAGCAATAAGAAGTCATGGATGACCAAGCTCCCCTTCCAAGATGCCCTCCTGAATTGTTATGCCAGAAAAATGGAGAGGTTGTGTTTGGAGAATAACATACCTTTCAAGATTTTGCTTATTGTTGATAATGCTCCTGGACGGCCTCCTTTTATTGGTGATCTTCACCCCAATATCAAAGTGTTGTTTCTCTCTCCATACGCCACCTATGTGATCCAACCAATGTATCAAGGAGTTATAGCAGCTTTTAGGGCCTAATGCCTGAGGAGGACTTTTGCCTGGGGTATTGCTGCAACTGAGGAAGACACTGAGAAAACACTGATGCAATTATGGAAGGATTACAATATCTATGACTGCATCAAGAACCTTGTTTGGGCTTGGGGTAATGCCGCAAAAGAGTGCATGAAAGGCATCTAGAAGAAGATGTTCAAGAGGTTCACCCACGACTTCAAAGAATTTTCCAAGGATGAGAAGGTTGCAAAAATCAACAAGGCTGTGGTTGAGAGGGCAAACAACTTTAACTTGGGTGTGGATGAGGATGACATTGAGGAGCTCCTAAAGGTGGGTTCTGAGGAACTGACTAATGAGGAGTTGTTGGAACTGGAACAGGAATGCATAGCTGAAGAAGAGGCAAGAGAAAAGGAAACTGCGGGAGAAGAAACAGAAGAACCCGCAAAAAAATTCAATGAAGGGTTTAGCAGAAGCTTCTGCAGACCTCAACAAGCTCCTTAAAAAGTTTGAAAACGTGGACCCCTTGGGCCAACCCCATGGCCTAGTGGTTAAGTTTGACACGCTCCACTTTGGCGGCCCAGGTTCAGTTCCCAGGCATGGACCTATAACCACTCATTGGTGGCCATGCTGTGGTGGTGACCTACATACAAAATAGAGGAAGATTGGTACAGATGGTAGCTCAGAGTGAATATTCCTTAAGAAAAACAAGGAAGATTGGCAACAGATGTTAGCTCAGGATGAATCTTCCTCAGGAAAAAAAAAAACATGGACCCCAACACTGAAAGGTTTTCCTTAATAGAGAAGAATGTTCTTGGTGTATTATCTGCTTACAAGCAAATCTATGATGAAAAAAAGAAAGAAACCAAGCAAACCACCAAGGACATATTTCTAAAAATAGTGACACATCCTCAAGAAGAGCCTCAGGCAGGTCCTTCAGGAAGATATTGTTATCATAGGAGATGACAGCTCCATGCATGTTATTGCCCCTGAAGACTTTCCAGTGGGACAAGATGTGGAGATGGAAGACAGTGATATTGATGATCTTGATCTTGTGTAGGCCTAAGCTAATGTGTATGTTTGTGTCTTGGTTTTTAACAAAAAAGTTTAAAAAGTTAAAAAAAATTAATAGAAAAAACTTATATAATGATATAAATAAAATATTTTTGTACAGCTATACAATGCATCTGTGTTTTAAGCTAAGTGTTACGACAAAAGAGTCAAAAAGCTTTAAAAAATTTAAAAGCTTATAAATTTAAAAATTACAGTAAGCTAAGGTTAATTTATTACTGAGGAAAGAAGAGTAATTTTTATAAATTTAGTGTAGCCTAAGTGTACAGTGTTTATAAAGTCTACAGTAGTGTACAGCAATGTTCTAGGCCTTCACATTCACTCATTACTCACTCACTGACTCACCAAGAGCAACTTCCAGTTCTGCAAGATCCATTCATGGTAAGTGCCCTATACAGGTGTACCAGTTTTTATCTTTTATACTGTATTTTTACTGTACTTCTTCTATGTTTAGATACACAAATACTTACCACTGTGTTACAATTGCCTACAGTATCCAGTACAGTAACATGCTGTACAGGTTTATAGCCTAGGAGCAATAGGCTATACCACATAGCCTAGGTGTATAGTAGGTTATTCCATCTAAGTGTGTGTAAGTGCACTCTATGGTGTTCACACAATAACGAAATCACCTAATGACACATTTCTCAGAACACATCCCCATTGTTAAGCAATACATGACTGTATATAATGGAATAATATTTAGCCATAAAAAAAGAAAATCCTTCCATTTGTGAGGACATGGACAGATCTTGAGGGCATTATGCTAAGTAAGATAAGTCAGACAGAGAAAGACAAATACTGTATAAATTTCTCTTATATGTGGAATCTAAAAACATCAAACTCATAGAAACAGAGAATAGAATGGTGATTGCCAGGGGCTGAGGGGTTGGGGAAAAGGGGAGATGTTGGTCAGAGGGCAAAAACTCAGTTATAAGATGAACAAATTCTGGGGATCTAATGTACAGCATGATGACTATAGTTGACGATACTGTATTTTATACTTAAAAGTTGCTATGAGAGTATAGCTTTAATGTTCTCACCATAACAACAAGAAGAAGAAAATGGTAATTATGTAAGATGAAGGATGTGTTAACTAACCTTATTGTGGTAAATATTTTGCAATATATACATGTATCAAATCATCACATTGTACACCTTAATTTTATTTATTTTTTTCCCCCAAAGCCCCAGTAGATAGTTGTATGTCATAGCTGCACATCCTTCTAGTTACTGTATGTGGGACATGGCCTCAGCATGGCCGGAGAAGCGGTGCGTCAGTGCGAGCCCGGGATCTGAACCCAGGCAGCCAGCAGTGGAGCGCATGCACTTAACTGCTAAGCCACGGGGCCGGCCCACATTGTACACCTTAAACTTGCACAATGTTGTACGTCAATTATAGCTCAATAAAGCTGGAAAAAAAGGTGGGGGGAAAGATGAGAATCATATGTGTAGGTCATAGTTCAGGGGCACCAGCTCTCTAAAAGACTGAGATGTAATCATAGGATTATAGAACTCTTCCAGTCTCCCCATACCCTAACACCACATCAGTAGGGCTCTGGTATAAGAGAGGATTGCAACTGAAAGAATTGCACGTCTCAGGCCTTGTTTAAGAAGTCCCTAAGGAAATTCAAAGACAACAGGGGAGACAAAAACAAGAACACCAGAGGAAATTTTAACCTCTGACACCTACAGCCTGGTGTAAAAACAGCTTCTAGGTAAATTAAACAGTAAAAACAGCCTAACCCCTACCCAGACAAACAAAACTTCACACAAAGGACTATTTGCTGATTTCCTTTTATCTGGTACATCACGTCCAGCTTTCAACAAAAAATTACAAGGTATATTAAAATAGATAAAGACACAGACTGAAGAGACAGAGCAAGCATGAGAACCAGATTCAGATATGACAGAGACGTTGGAATTATAAGACTTAGGCTTTAAAATAATTATCATTAATATGATAAGGGTTCTAATGGGAAAAGTGGAAAACGTACAAGAACAGATGGGTAATGCAAGCAGAGATATGGAAACTCTAAGAAAGAATAAAAAGAAAATGCTAGAGATGAAACCCAAATCAATTGTATATAATTTTTGTGTGTGTGTGTGAGGAAGACCAGCCCTGAGCTAACATCCGATGCCAATCCTCCTCTTTTTGCTGAGGAAGATCGGCCCAGGGCTAACATCCGTGCCCATCTTCCTCTACTTTATATGAGACGCCACCACAGCATGGCATGATGATTGGTGTGTAGGTGCGCCCCGGGATCCGAGCCAGCGAACCCTCGGGCCGCCGCCGCAGAGTGCACGCACTTAACCGCTGCGCCACTGGGACAGCCCCAATATATAATTTTTTTTTAAGCAGAAACCCAAACAACAAAACAAAATTTTCCTCCAATTCTCCCAGGAAAATTTGCTTCCCACAGAGTGGCTATTACAAGTGCTGCAATACAACCAACTGGAATTAGAATCTTCCATGAACTTGAAGATTTGATGGAAGAAGGGAAGCACAGGCAAAGCCTATTTTTAACAGAAACTTAAAATGAGGAATTAAATTTGAGACTCAAAGGCCTCTTTTTGTTCCTCTTCCCTTGATGGACAAAAGTTTTTTCCAAGTCATTTTTGTAAAAAGCCTTGGATCTACAATGACCTATTATAAGTATATAACATAACTTGGTACTTCATCTTCTGCTATCAGTATGTAATAATTATCAATATGGTAATTATGGTAATTATCTGGTAATTTCGGTAATAATTTCAGATGATAGATTTAACCTTTGAGATTTCATGAAGTAAAGTCTGACAATTCACCCTGCCATCTGAAGAAGAAAAATCTGTAACATAAGAATGTGAGCCCAGAGGCCGGCCAAGTGGCGTAACGGTTAAGTTCGGGTGTTCTGCTTCGGTGGCCTGGGGTTTGCTGGTTCGGACCCTGGGCGTGGACCTACTCACCACTCATCAAGCCATGCTGAGGAGGCGTCCCACATAGAAGAGCTACAACTCTACAACTGTGATATACAACTATGTACTGGGGCTTTGGGGAGAAAAAAGAAAAAGAGGAAGATAGGCAACAGATGTTAGCACAGGGCCAATCTTCCTCAAACAAAAAAAACAAAACAAGAACCCCTAAAAAAAAAAAAAAGAACGGGAGCCCAGATGACAGCAGTCTGTTATCAGGCTTAGCATTTCCAAAGCTGAGTAGAATCCATGTGATCACCATGCACATGTTATGTTGGAATTGTGTTTTATCTCTTGCTTGGGTTTGGACTGTAAACAACCTTAAAATTGTGTTTGGAGACAAAGAAACTCTTGGAAGTATTTATTCTTGTTTTTTTTAAAGGAAACATTAACTGTATGTATGTTATCCCATTTATTGTATTTACTTATTTTTTTTGTGAGGAAGATCAGCCCTGAGCTAACATTTGATGCCAATCCTCCTCTTTTTGCTGAGGAAGACTGGCCCTGAGCTAACATCCATGCCCATCTTCCTCTACTTTATATGGGACACCGCCACAACATGGCTTGACAATCGGTGCATCGGTGCACACCCGGGAACTGGGGAACCCCGAGCCACCAAAGCAGAGCATGCACACTTAACCGCTGAGCCACTGGGCTGGCCCAGAAGTATTTACTCTTTAAATATAGATTCTTTAAAGGAAAATAAATGTTCTAATTTTCAAAAAACAAAGTGCTAGGAATCAATAACACTGTAACAGAAATGATGAATGCTCATCAGTAAACTGGACAACGCTGAGGAAATAATCAGTGATCTTGAAGATGTGTCAATAGAAACTTCCCAGAACTGAAAAGCAAAGAGAAAAAAGAATGAAAAAAATGAACACAATATCCAAGAACTGTGGGACAATTGCAAAAGGTGTAACCTACATATAATAGGAATACCAGGAGAAGAAAGAGAGAAAGGAACAGAAGAAATATTTAAAGTAATAATGGCTGAGAATTTTACAAAATTAATGACAGACACCAAACCACAGACCCAGGAAGCACAAATAACACAAAGCAGGATAAATACCAAAAAAATCAACACTAGGCATATCATATTCCAACTTCAGAAAACTAACAATGAAGAGAAAATCTTGGAAGAAGCTAGAGAATGGAGAAAACTTACCTACAGAGGAACAAGGATAAGAATTACATCAGACTTGAGCCAGCCCTGATGACCTAGTGGTTAAAGTTCTGTGCGCTCCACTTCAGCAGCCCAGGTTCGGTTTCCAGGCACAAAACCAGGCCACTCGTCTGTCAGTAGCCATACTGTGGCAGCAGTTCACATAGAAGAACTAGAAGGACTTACAACTAGAATATACAACTATGTGGCTATTACATAAAGCCTCCCCTGAGGCTTTAGGGGGGGGGAAAAAAGAGAGAGAGAGAGGAAGATTGGCAACAGATGTCAGCTCAGGGCAAATCTTTCCCAGCCAAAAAAAAAAAGAATTACATCAGACTTCTCTTTAGAAATCATATGTACTAGTCAGGGTTCTCCAGAGAAATAGAACCAATGGGATGTGTATATATATATAGAAAGAGACTTACTTTAAGGAATTACTCACACTATTATGGAGATTGGCAAGTCCAAAATCTTCAGGGGGAACAAGTGGGCTAGAGACCAGGGAAAAAATGATGGTGCAGTTCAAGTCTGAAGGCCATCTACTGGCAGAATTCACTCGTACTAAAGGGAGATCAGTCTTGGTTTTATTCAGGCCTTCAAAAGAGTGGACAGGTCCAAGTTCTATTATGGAAGACAATCTGCTTTACTGAATGGCCACTGACTTAACTGTTAATCTCATCCAAAAACACCTTCACAGAAACATCCATAAGTATTTGACCACATAGCTAGGCATTGTGACCCAGCCAAGTTGACATAGAGAATTAACCATTACATCTTGCAAATAAGAATAGAATGGAGTGAAATATTTAAAATGTTGAAAGAAAAAAAAAACATCAAGCTAGAATTCTGTATCCAGCAAAATTACCCTTCAAACGTGAAGGAGAAGTGACGTCAGTGTCATGGGGGAGTGAGCTTTCCCGTGAACTCTTCCCCCGATAAGATGCAACAAAAGGAACAGTCACAGACCAACAACAGAATCCCAGACAGTGAAAAGCTAGATCGGAAAGATCCACACTGCACCACATCTGAGAGTGGAACTTGCTGGGCCCCTGGAAGAAGTGGGGAGAGGTAAGGAGAACTCCTCTCCCTCCCCATCAGATCAGGGATCCAGGGCCATGGTTCCCAGAGAGGGGGGAGGGGCAGCCCTCTGTGGGGAAACCATAGCTCCTCGGGCTCTCTCAGCCAGTGGGAAACTCCCACACAGAGGACTCAGAAGAGCCACAGGGCTACCATCAACATCTGAGCACCCCAGAGAGCGGATAACGAGGGGCGAACGCGAAGCCCCCCCACGCCAGGGACCCAGCGGGCAAAAGAGCGAGCCTCCCCCCCCACCCCCCCCACCCCCCCGCAAACTGGACCCTGCAGCTCAGCTGACCAGACCAGACCAAGCCATCCATGGCAGACCAGATCAAGCGATCTGACCCACGGATCACAGCGGAAAAACCGAGGATCTCAGCGGAAAAACCCGGCAGAGTGCAGGGGGCTTGGATTACACAGCCCTTTACCACCACACAGTGGTGGCGGGTGGAAATTGCAACCAGAGATTTCCAGGATGAGGAAAAACAAAGCCAACACAGGAACCACAATGCAAAGATATATGAAATCACCAGACCAGAAGGAAAATGACAAGCACCCAGAAACCAACCCTGAAGACACAGAAATCCATAATCTAAATGACAGCGATTTCAAAATAGCTATCATAAAAACACTCAACGAAATACGAGACAACACAAACAATTCAATGAGATTAGGAGTTTCTTCACAAAAGAGATTGAAATCATGAAGAAAAACCAATCAGTGCTGATGGAGATGAAGAACACAATGGAGGAGATAAAGGAGAATCTGGAATCTTTAAAGAACAGAGCTGACAGGGCCAGCCTCGTGGCTTAGCAGTTAAGTGAGCGTGCTCCGCTGCTGGCGGCCCGGATTCGGATCCCAGGTGCGCACTGACGCACTGCTTGTCCAGCCATGCTGAGGCCACATCCCACATACAGCAACTAGAAGGATGTACAACTATGACATACAACTATCTACTGGGGCTTTGGGGGGAAAAAATAAATAAATAAAATTACAAAAAAAAAGAACAGAGCTGACAATATGGAGGAAAGAATTAGCATTTTAGAGGATAGGAATACAGACATGCTCCAGATGGAAGAGGAGAGAGAACTAAGACTAAAAAGAAATGAAGAAAGTCTCCGAGAAATATCTGACTCTATTAGGAAATGTAACATAAGAATTATAGGTATTCCTGAGGGAGAAGAGAGGGAAAGAGAGCCTATTCAAGGAAATAATAGCTGAGAATTTCCCAAATCTGGGGAAGGAGCAGGAAATACCAGTGAGCAAAGCCAACAGGTCACCTAAATATATTAACAGACAAAGGCCCTCTCCACGACACCTAGTGGTAAGGCTAGCCAGAGTCAATGACAAAGAAACAATATTAAGGGCAGCTAGACAAAAATAAAAAATAACGTACAAAGGAACTCCCATCAGGCTCTCAGCGGATGTCTCAACAGAAACTTTACAGGCTAGGAGAGACTGGAATGATATATTCAAAATACTGAAAGACAAAAACTTTCAGCCAAGAATACTCTATCCAGCAAAAATATCCTTCAAATATGATGGAGAAATAGTAACTCTCCCATATAAACAAAAGCTAAGGGAGTTCATGGCCACGAGACCCCCACTACAAGAAGTACTCAAGAAGGCCCTCAGGCCTGAAAAAAAGAAGAGAAAGGGAATACAAAGCTTGGACCAAGGAGAAAAATAGGTAGATAAACTCAGAAAAATAGTAGATCTTTACCGGAATAGGTTAGCAACCACTTAAATACTAAAATCAAAGATCAAAGGAAGGAATTCACCAAAAATAAATTTAACCTCATCACTGTAAACACACAGCCACAACACAAGACAGAATAAGGTATAACAAGAACGACTTAGAAGGGGAAGAGGCAAGTGATTGAATTGACTTAGTATAAGGAAATAGGATGCCATCAGATAATGGAATATCTCATACACAAGATTTTTTACACAAACCTCAAGGTAACCACTAAACAAATAATCAAAACAAAACCACATATGATAAACAAAGAGAAAACTAGAAGAGTCATAAGACAGAACAACCAAGCTGAATTGGCAGTCCGAAACAAATGGGACAAGAAACAAAGAAAACACAAAAGAACCAGAAAATTAGTGACAAAACAGCAACATTAAGCCCTCATATATCAATAATTACCCTAAATGTAAATGGATTGAACTCTCCAATCAAAAGATACAGAGTGGCAGGATGGATTAAAAAGCAAGACCCAACAATATGCTGCCTCCAGGAAACACATCTCAGCACTAAATACAAGCACAGGCTCAGAGTGAAAGGATGGAAGACAATACTCCAAGCTAATGGCAAACAAAAGAAAGCAGGTGTTGCCACACTCGTATCAGACAAAGTAGACTTCAAGATAAAACAGGTTAAGAAAGACAAAGAAGGGAAATATATAAAAATAAAAGGGACACTCCACCAAGAAGACATATCACTTATAAATATATATGCACCCAACATAGGAGCACCAATGTACATAAAGCAACTATTAACAAACCTAATAGGAGACATTAACAACAACACAATAATAGTAGGGGATCTTAATACCCCACTTACATCAATGGATAGATCATCCAGACAAAAAGTCAGTAAAGAACTAGTAGACTTAGATGAAAAACTGGACGAGATGGACCTAGTAGACATATACAGAGCACTCCATCCAAAAACAGCTGACTACACATTCTTCTCAAGCATGCATGGAACGTTCTCAAGGATAGACCATATGTTGGGAAACAAAGCAAGCCTCAATAAATTTAAGAAGATTGAAATCATAACAAGCATCTTTTCAGACCATAATGCTATGAAACTGGAAATGAACCACGAAAAAAAAACTGGGAAAGTGACAAAAATGTGGAGATTAAACAACATGCTACTGAACAACCAATGGATCATTGATGAAATTAAAGGAGAAATCAAAAACTATCTGGAAACAAATGAAAATGAAAATATGCCATACCAAACCATACGGGATGCAGCAAAAGTGGTCCTGAGAGGGAAACTCATAGCGATACAAGCCCACCTTAACAAACAAGAAAAAGCCCAAATAGGCAACCTTAAATTACACCTAACAGAACTCGAAAAAGAAGAACAAACAAAGCCCAAAGTCAGCAGAAGGAGAGAAATAATAAAAATCAGAGCAGAAATAAATGAAATTGAGACCAAAAAAACAGTAGATGGGATTAATGAAACAAAGAGTTGGTTCTTTGAGAAGATAAACAAAATCTACAAACCCTTAGCCAGGCTTACTAAGAAAAAAAGAGAAAAGGCTCAAGTAAATAAAATTAGAAATGAAACAGGAGAAATTACAACGGATACCATGGAAATACAGAGGATTATAAGAGAATACTATGAGAAATTATATGCCAACAAATTGGACAATCCAGAAGAAATGGGTAAATTCTTAGACTCATACAACCTCCCAAAACTGAACCAAGAAGAAATGGAGAATCTGAATAGACTGATCACAAGTAAAGAGATTGAAACTGTAATCAAAAACCTCCCAAAAAAATAAAAGTCCAGGACCAGATGGCTTCTCTGGTGAATTTTATCAAACATTCAAAGAAGATTTAATACTCATCCTTCTCAAACTATTCCAAAAAATAGAGGAAGATGGAACACTTCCTAAATCATTCTACAAGGCCAAAATCACCCTGATACCAAAGCCAGACAAAGACAATACAAAGAAAGAAAATTACAGGCCAATATCGCTGATGAACATACATGCAAAAATCCTCAACAAAATATTGGCAAACCGAATACAGCAATACATTAAAAAGACCATACACCACGATCAAGTGGGATTTATACCAGGGATGCAGGGGTGGTTCAACATCCACAAATCAATCAACGTGATACATCACATCAACAAAACAAAGAATAAAAACCACATGGTCATCTCAATAGATGCAGAGAAGGCATTTGACAAGATCCAACATCCATTTATGATAAAAACTCTCAACAAAATGGGAATAGAAGGAAAGTACCTCAACATAATAAAGGCTATTTATGACAAACCCACAGCCAACATCATACTCAACGGGGAAAGACTGAAAGCCATTCCTCTGAGAACAGGAATGAGGCAGGGCTGCCACTCTCACCACTCCTGTTCAACATAGTACTGGAGGTTTTGGCCAGAGCAATTAGGCAATAAAAAGGAATAAAAGGAATCCAAATAGGTAACAAAGAAGTGAAACTCTCACTATTTTATATATAGAAAATCCTAAAGAATCTGTTGGAAAACTATTAGAAATAATCAACAACTACGGCAAAGTTGCAGGGTACAAAATCAATCTACAGAAATCAGTTGCATTTCTGTATGCTAATAATGAAATAACAGAGAGAGAGCTCAAAAAGATAATAGCATTTACAATTGCATCAAAAAGAATAAATACCTAGGAATAAATCTTACCAAGGAGGTGAAGGACCTATACAACGAGAACTACAAGACATTATTGAAAGAAATCCATGATGACATAAAGAAATGGAAAGATATCCCATGCACGTGGATTGGAAGAATAAACATAGTTAAAATGTCTATATTACATAAAGCGATCTACAGATTCAATGCAATCCCAATCAGAATCCCAATGACATTCTTCACAGAAATAGAAAAAAGAATACTAAAATTTATATGGGGCAACAAAAGACCCCGAATAGCTGAAGAAATCCTAAGAAAAAAGAACAAAGCAGGAGGCATCACAATCCCTGACTTCAAAACACACTACAAAGCAATAGTAATCAAAACAGCATGGTACTGGTATAAAAACAGACACACAGATCAATGGAACAGAATTGAAAGCCCAGAAATAAAACCACACGTATACAGACAGCTAATTTTTGACAAAGGTGCTAAGAACATACAATGGAGAAAGGAAAGTCTCTTCAATAAATGGTGTTGGGAAAACTGGACAGCCACATGCAAAAGAATGAAAGTAGACCATCTGCTATTGCCATTCACAAAAATTAACTCAAAATGGATCAAAGACCTGAAGGTAAGACCTGAAACTATAAAACTCATAGAAGAAAATATAGGCAACACACTATTTGACATTGGTCATAAAGGAATATTTTCAGATGACATGCCTACCCAGAATGGAGAAACTAAAGAAAAAATAAACAAGTGGGACTTTATCAGATTAAAGAGCTTCTATAAGACAAACGAAACCAGAATCAAGATTAACAGACAACCCACCAGCTAGGAGAGAATATTTGCAAAACATACATCTGACAAAGGGTTGATCTCCATAATATATAAAGAACTCACACAACTGAACAACAAAAAAACAAACAACCCAATCAAAAAATGGGCAGAGGAAATGAACAGACACTTCTCCAAAGAAGATATACAGATGGCCAATAGGCACATGAAAAGATGTTCAACATCACTAATCATCAGGGAAATGCAAATCAAAACAACACTAAGATATCACCTCACGCCTGTTAGAATGGCTATAATCACCAAGACAAAAAACAACAAATGTTGGAGAGGATGTGGAGAAACAGGAACCCTCATACACAGCTGGTGGGAATGCAAACTGGTGCAGCCTCTGTGGAAAACAGTATGGAGATTCCTCAAAGAATTAAAAATAGAGATGCCCTATGATCCAGCCATCCCACTACTGGGAATCTATCCAACGAACCTGAAGTCAACAATCCAAAGAGGCTTATGCACCCCTATGTTCATTGCAGCATTATTCACCATAGCCAAGAAGTGGAAGCAACCTAAGCATCCCTCGACTGATGATTGGATTAAGAAAATGTGGTGTATATATACAATGGAATACTACTCAGCCATAAAAAAAGACAAAATCGTCCCATTTGCAACAACATGGATGGGCCTGGAGCATATTATGTTAAGTGAAATAAGCCAGAAAGAGAAAGATAAACACTGTATGATCTCACTCATATGTGGAATATAAACCAACACATGGACAGAGAAAACTGTACTGTGGTTACCAGGGGCAGTGGGGGTAGGGGGGTGGGCACAAGGGGTGAAGGGATTCATATATATGGTGATGGACAAACAAAAATGTACAACCCAAAATTTCACAATGTTAAAAACCGTTAAAACATCAATAAAAAAAAAGTGAAGGAGAAATAAAGATTTTCTCAGACTAACTAAACGTTGAGGGAATTTATCACCACTAGATCTGCCTTGAAAGGAATGTTAAAAAGTTCTTCAGAGAATAAAAATAATATAGGTGAGAAACTCAGATCTATATAAAGAAAGGAAGAGCATTTGATAAGGAATAAACTAAGGTAAAATACATTTTTTATTTTCCTTATTCTTAATTGATTGCAGTTAGCACAAAGTAATAACAGCAACGGTCTATTGAATGATTATAGCTTATGGATAAGTGAAATGAATGATAGCAATGTTATAAGGGACAAGAGGAAGGAATTGGAAATACTCTGATATAAGGTACCTGAATTATCCATGAAGTGGTATAGTGTTATTTGAAAGTGAATGTAGATTAGTTGTAAAATTATACTGCAAACTCTAGGGAAATCACTAATAAATATTAGAAGAAGAAGAATTGATATGCTAAGAGAGGACAGAAACTGAAATCACATAAAATGCTCAATTAAAACCAGAGAAGGCATAAAAAGAGTGGAAGACAAAAAAGGAGAACAAAAAACAAGGGCAACAAATAAAGACAGTCACAAATATGGTATAATATTAATCCAACTATATCAATAACAGCTTTAGGGCCGGCCCAGTGGCGTAGTGGTTAAGTTCACGTGCTCCACTTCAGCAGCCCAGGGTTCACATGTTTGGCTCCCGAGCACAGACCTACACACCGCTTATCAAGCCATGCTGTGGCAGGTGTCCCAAATAGAAAGGAGAGGAAGATGGCCACGGATGTTAGCCCAGGGCCAATCTTCCTCAGCAAACAGAGGAGGATTGGGAACAGATGTTAGCTCAGGGCTAATCTTCCTCACCAAAAAAATTAAAAAAACAGCAGAATACACACTCTTCTCAAGATCATATGTAACATTCACCAAGACAGACCATACTCTGGGCCATAAAACACACCTTAACAGATTTAAGAGGATAGTAAAGTAAGCTCTCAGACCACAATGGAATTAAACTAGAAATTGATAACAGAAAGACAACTGGAAAATCCCAAAATATACAGAGATTAAACAACAGACCTCTATATAACATATGGGTCAAAGAAGGACTCACAAAAGAAATTTTAAAGTACTTTGAACTAAATAAAAATGAAAATATTACAAATCAAAATTTGTAGGATGCAGCAACAGCAGTGCTTAGAGGGAAATTTATAGAATTGAATATATATATATATTATAAAAGAAGAAAGATCTAGAATCAATAATCTAAGCTTCCACCTTCGGAAACTATTAAAAGAAGAGCAAATTAAATCCAAAGAAAGCAGAAGAAAAGATATAATTAAAATTAGAGTAGAAGTCAATGAAATTAACAGGAAAATAATAGATAAAATCAATGAAGCCAAAATCTGATTCTTCAAAAATATAAATTAAGTTGATAAGCCTCTAGCCAAGCTAACCAAGAAAAAAAGAGAGAAGACACAAATTACTAATATTGGAAATGAAAGATGCACCATCACTACTCATGATCTCATGGACATTAAAGAGATAATAAAAGAATATTATGAACAACTCTATATCCAAATTGATAACTTAGATGAAATAGTCCAATTTCTTGAAAGACACAATCTGCCAAAAGTCACACAAGGAGAAATAATGTGAATAAGTCTATTATCTATTAAAGAAATTGGATCAACAATTAATAACCTTCCAAAATAGAAAGCAAGCACTAGGCCCAAATGGTTTCAAATTCTACCAAACATTTAAAGAGGAAATTAAGGGCGGGACCCGTGGCACAGCAGTTAGGTGCGTGTGCTCCGCTGCTGGCAGCCCGTGGTTCGGATCCCGGGCGCACACCGATGCACCGCTGGTCAGGCCATGCTGTGGCGGCATCCCATATAAAGTAGAGGAAGATGGGCATGGATGTTAGCCCAGGGCCAATCTTCCTCAGCAAAAAGAGGAGGATTGGCATGGATGTTAGCTCAAAGCTGATCTTCCTAACAAAATAAATAAATAAATAAATAGGAAATTATACCAATTCTGTACAATCTCTTCCAGAAAATAGAAACAGAAGGAACACTTCCTAATTCATTTTATGAAGCCAGCATTACCATAATATCAAAATCAGACAAAAATATTATAAGAAGGGAAAATTACAGATCAATATCTCTCATGAACATAGATGCAAAACCTTCAACAAAATATTAGCAAATCAAATGCAACAATGTATAAAAGAATTATACACCAGGACCCAGTAGGATTTATTCCAGGTTTGCAAGGCTGATTCAACATTTGAAAATCAATTAATGTAATTTATCACATCAATAGGCTAAAGAAGAAAAATCACATGATCATATGAATAGATGCAGAAAAAAGCATTTAACAAAACCCAAAATCCATTCATGATAAAAACTCTTAGCAAACTAGGAATAGAGAGGAACTTCCTCAATGTGATAAACAACATCTACAAAAAACATACAGCTAACATCATACTTAATGGTGATAAACTAGACGCTTTTCCCTTAAGATTGGGTACAAGACAAGAACGTCCCCTCTCACAACTCCTATTCAAAATTATATTGGAAATCCTAGCTTATGAAGTAAGACAAGGAAAGGAAATAAAATACATATATATTGGGAAGGAAGAAATAGAAGTGTCTATATTTGCAGATGATATGATTGTCTATGTAAAAAAACAAAGAATCAACAAAAAACTTCTGAACTAATAAGAAATTATAGCAAGGTGCTTGCAGGATACAAAGTTAATATACAAAAATCAACTGTTCTCCTATATACCAGCAATGAACAATTGGAACTTGAAATTTAAAACATACCATTTATATTAGCACGACAATAATTGAAATACTTAGGTATAAATCTAAAAAAATATGTAAAGGATCTATATGAGGAAAACTATGAAACTGATGAGAGAAATCAAAGAAGATCTAAATAAATGGTGAGGTATTTTATATTCATTGATAGGAAGATTCAACATTATTAAAATGTCAGTTCTTCCCAACGTGATCTATAGATTCAATGCAAGCTCAAGCAAAATCCTAGCAAGTTATTTTGTGGATATTGACAAACTGATTCTAAAGTTTATATGGAAAGGCAAAAGACCCAGAGTAACCAACACAATACTGAAGAGCAAAGTCAGAAGACTGACACAACCTGATTTTAAGACTTAATATATAAAACTATAGTGATCAAGACAGTGTGGTATTGGCAAAAGAACAGACAAATAGATCAATGGAACAGAATAGAAAGCCCAGAAATAGACCCATACAAATATAGTCAACTGATCTTCGACAAAGGAACAAAGGCAATTCAATGGAGAAAAGGGTATCATTTCAGTAAACGTCCAGTGCTGGAGCAAATGTAAACAAACAAAAAAAGAATCTAGATAGAGACCTTACATCTCTCACAGAAATTAACTCTCAGAATGAATCAATAGATCTAAATGCAATACTATAAAACCTCTAGAAGATAACATAGGGGAAATTTTAGGCAACATTTAGTTTGGTGATGACTTTTTAGGTATAACAACAAAAACAGAATCTAAGAAAGAAAAAAATGATGTTGGACTTCATTAAAACTAAAAACTTCTTCCCTATGAGAAACACTGTTAAGAGAATGGAAACACAAGCTACAGACTGGGAGGAAATGTTTGCAAAACACATATCTGATAAAGAACTTGTATACAAAATGTATGTCATAGTTTTTTTTTTTTTTTTTTGTGGAAGATCAGCCCTGAGCTAACATCCATGCTAATCCTCCTCTTTTTGCTGAGGAAGATCGGTTCTGAGCTAACATCTATTGCCAATCCTCCTCCTTTTTTTTCCCCCCCTAAAGCCCCAGTAGATAGTTGTAGTTGCACATCCTTCTAGTTGCTATATGTGGGATGCCACCTCAGCATGGCCAGAGAAGCGGTGCGTCGGTGCAAGCCGGGGATCCAAACCCGGGCCGCCAGTAGCGGAGCACGCGCGCACTTAACCACTAAGCCATGGGGCCGGCCCCTATATGTCATAGATTGAATGTTTGTGTCCCCTCAAATTTATATGTTGAAATCCTAACCCCTAAAATGGTGGTATTAGGAGGTAGGGCCTTTGGGAGGTTCCACCCTCATGAATAGAATTAGTGCCCTTATAAAGGAGACCTCACAGAGCTCCCTAGTCCCCTTCCACCATGTGAAAAGATGGTAATCTATGAACCAGAAAGCCTTCACCAAACAAGAATCTGCAAGCACCACGATCCTGCACTTCCCAGCCTCCAGAACTGTGAGAAATAAATTTCTGTTGTTCGTAAGCCATTCATTCTACAGTTTGTTTTGTTTTTTGGGGTGTGTGAGGAAGATTACCCTGAGCTAACATCTGTTACCAGTCCTCCTCTTTTTTGCTGAGGAAGATTGGCCCTGGGCTAACTTCCATGCCCATCTTCCTCTACTTTATGTGGGACGCTGCCACGGCATGGCTTGATGAGCAGTGTGTAGGTCTGCGCCTGGGATCCAAACCTGCAAACCCCAGGCCGCCAAAGCAGAGCATGCGAACTTAACCACTATGCCACTGGGCCAGCCCCCATTCTATGGTATTTTGTTGTAGCAGCCCAAACAGACTAAGACAATATACAAAGAACTCTTAAAACTCAACAATAAAACAAACAATTCAATTTAAAAATGAGCAAAAGATCTGAACAGACATCTCATGAAAGAAGTTATACAAATGGCAAAAAAAATAAAAAGCATCTGGAAAGATTTTCAACATCTTATATCATTAGGGAATTGCAAATTAAAACAACAATGAGATACCACTACACACCTATTAGAATGGCTAAAATCTAAAACACTGACAACACCAAACGCTAACAAGGATGTGGAGCAACAGGAACTCTCATTACTTCTTGGTGAGAATGCAAAATGATACACCCACTTTGTAAAACACTTTGGCAGTTATTTAGAAAACTAAACATAGGCTTACCATATGATCCAGCAATTGTTCTCCTAGGTATACACCTAAATGAATGGAAAACTATGTCTACAAAAAAAAACTGCATAAAAATATTTATAGCATCTTTATTCATAATTGCCACAAATTGCAAGTAATCAAGATGTCCTTCAACAGATGATAACCAAACATGGATAACCAAAGTGTGGTACATTGGTAGAATAGAATATTATTGAGTAATTAAAAAAATGAGCTTTCAGGGGCTGGCCCCCTGGCCTAATGGTTAAAGTTCCACACGCTCTGCTTCAGTGGCCTGAGTTCACAGGTTCAGACACTGGGCGTGGACTTACAACACTTGTCAGCCATGCTGTGGCAGGCGACCCATATACAAAATAGAGGGAGGTTGGCACAGATGTTAGCTCAGGGCTAATCGTCCTCAGCAAAAAAAAAAAAAAAAAAGAGGTATCATGTCAGAAATGAGCTTTCAAGCCACGAAAAGATATGGAGGAAACTTAAATGCATATCGCTAAGTCAAAGAAGCCAGTTGAAAAGGCTACACACTTTATGATTCCAATTATATGTCACTCTGAAAAAAGGAAGCCTATGGAGACAGTAAAAAGATCAGTGGTCACCAGAAGTTCAATGGGGGGTGGGTGGGGATTAATAGGTGGAGCACAGGGAATTTTTTAGGACAGTGAAACTATTGTGTATGATACTCTAATGGTGGAAACATGACAATTATGCACTTGTTAAAACCCACAGAACCGTAAAACCAAAGAGTAAATGCTAATATAAACTATGGACTTGAGGTAATAATAATGTATCAATATTGGTTCATCAATTATAACAAATGTATCACACTGATGCAAGATGTTAATAATAGAAAGCTGTAGAAGCTGTGGGGAGAGGGCATACAGGTACTCTCTATATTTTCTGCAGAAGTTTTCTGTAAACCTAAAACTGTTCTAAAAATAAAGTCTATCAAAAATAGCATCTACAATACTTCAAATCAACCTCAATTACTAATATTGAGGCAAAAAATTTAAATAAAATGTTACCAAACAAAATCCAACAACACATTATAAAAATAAGACATAATGACAAAGTGCAATTTACCCCAGATATGCAAGAATGAAATATTAGGAATTGCATTAGTATAATTCACCAAATCAATAGATCTAAGAAAAAAAGTCATAATTATTTCCACATATGCTAAAAGGTCCTTCAGTAATATTCAACATACATTTCAGATTTTTTAAATAATCAAAATGGGGACTGATGGCTATATCTCTAACTTGACTATATGTCTGTACATTATATTTATTATATTTTATCATACAATATTATATACATATACACATATTTTCATGTTAGGCACACATCATACTTAATTGGGAAACACTGGAAGAATTCCAATAAAGGTCAGGAACAAGGCAAGAATGCTTTTTATTTCTACTACTATTTAACATTGCATTGGAGGAATTATCCGATACAATCAGAGATATAATAGAGGTATATTAAACAAATAGAGGTATATAAATTGGAAAAGAAGTATAAAACAATTCAGTAAGGTGTTAGAACACAAAATTTACACACAAAAATCAAGAATCTTCATATACATAAACAATAACAAATTAGAAAGTATTATGGAATATAAGATCCTATTTATAAACAAAAAAAGGATAAATTCTTTCAAAAAACATCAAGAAATGTGCAAAGTTTCATGTGTGGAAAAATTTAATTCACTTCTAAAAACACAAAAGTGGACTTGAGCAAGTAGAAAACATTCCCTGTTCTTAGAGTAAGTCCCTGTGACTTAATATCATAAAGATGTCAATTGTCTCCAAATTAAGAGGTAAGTTAATATGCTCCCAATAAAAATACTAACATTTTATAGATGCAGAAAAACTGGAAAAATAAACATGCAAGAATAGAGAGGAATCACCTCACACTCATTAGGATGACTACTATCAAGAAAAACACAAAATAACAAGTGTTGGTAAGGATGTAGACAAATTGGAATACTTGTGCACTGTTGGTGGGAATGTAAAACAGTGGAGCTGCTATGGAAAACAATACGGAGGTTCCTCAAAAACTAAAAATAGAATTACCATATGATCCAGCAATTCCACTTATGGGTATATATCCAAAAGAATTGAAAGCAGGATCTTGACAAGATATTTGTGCACCCATCTTCATAGTAGCATTATTCACAAGAGCCAAGAGGTGGAAGCAACCCAAGTATCCATCAACAGATGAATGGATGTTATGAGAGGTTCGGAGCATTCCATTGGAGACGTAAAAGAACCTTTCCACTCCAAACAAATGGACTGAAGGTATATTTTATTATACAGAGGATAGTAAAGGCGATAGCCCGCAAACAGGTCCGAATAGGTCAAATAAGAGGGAAAAACACCAGCTCGATGGGAAAGGAAAACACCAGATCGGCTGAGATAGCAGTAAATTCGAATAGGTCATATAATAAGAGGGAAAAACATCAGATCGATTGGAAAGGGAAAGACCAGATGGGCTGAAGGGAAATGACACAAATCAACCGAAAAGAGAACACATCAGATCAATTACTTCACAAGAAATCAATTACTCACAACATCCACGCCCCACTGCCGGGAGAGTCCTGTCAATCGACACGACTGGGTGGGAACCACACGTCCTGGGCGGGAATCACACGTCCTGGGCAAGGCGTTCCTTCCACAGGTGGAACTCTCATCAGGCCTCGGTTTCCAGCAGTTTATATAAGCAGTTACAGAGTTTTTTTCAGAGCAAGTATCTAGTGTTCCCATGCACAAATGGTTATCAGGGGCATACGTGCACTCAGCCCCCTGGCTATCGTCCCAGCCCAGTAGTTGTGTACATGCATCGTTTACCCTGCTTATCGTCCCAGGCCGGCACAGATGGCCAGTCTGCCCCAGGCTGCGGCACCCGAAGGGCCTTGAAATTTTTACACATTGCAACTATCTCCACGGGAGAAGGGCCAGTTCCACCACGCAGAAAGCAGCTTTTATATTTCTTTTGGTGCTGGTGGCTGTAGGTCAATGGAGCGGCCAAACATGGCTGTACTCATGTCAAGACAATGGATAAACAAAATGTGGTATAAAAATACAATAGAATATTATTCAGCCTTAAAAAAGAAGGAAATCCTGTCACATTCTACATGAATGAACTTTAAGCACATTACGCTAAGTGACATAAGACAGTCACAAAAAGACAAACACTGTATGATTCCACTTACATGAGGTACCCAGAGTAGTAAAATTTATAGACAGAAAGTAGAATGGTGGGTGCCAGAGGCTGCGGGTGTGGGTTGGGAGTGGGAAGTTATCGTTTAATGGACATAGAGTTGCAGTTTTGTAAGACGAAAGGAATTCTGGAGATGGGTGGTCGTGATGGTTGCCTAACAATGTGAATGTACTTAATACCACTGACTATACTTTTAAAAATGGTTAAGACAGTAAAATTTATGTTCTGTGTATTTTACCACAATTAAAGATTTTTTAAAGGAAAAAATATGAGCTGGCTTCCAGGTTGCCATAGAATAATGCCAGCCACCTAAATTTGAATCTCTCCAAGCATCCTAAAAACAAACAAAAAGGAAAGCTAATAAAACCACCTATGGCTACAGCATAATTTGGAGACCGAAAATATTATAAACTTCATTTTACATACCAAACTAGCAGATCCAGTTATAAAACTATGCTATAGAAGAGAGACCAACTTTATAGAAAAAACTAGAGAGCAGCAGGGGCTAGCAACGGTGGAAGACAGATAAAATCACCACCAGAAAAAGAGAGTCTCAGCTTGAGTGGAGAAATGCTGACAAAAGGTCTGAGACCTGGTGGATGAAAGGAATTGAGGACTCTAAAAAGAAGAGCTTGAAAGTGTTTGAGACCAGAAATGGTAATCTTGGGAAGGTATCTCATCTGGAGGAAAAGAGGTGACTTGAAGGGGAGGAATCCCTTGAAGGCTTGATGGTGAAGAGAAAGAAGGAAGCAAGCTGTGAAAATGAAGACTACCACAGAAATGAAAGACAATCACAAAATCATAAGACACATCAACATGGGCTTCATCCCCACCCCCACCCCCACCCCCTAAAAAGCCTTCTATTTGGAAAAAATGTACTTTGTTTGACCAACAGAAGAGGGCACTCTTAAACTAAGAAAGCTGATAAATGCCTGTTTCAATTAAAATTGCTGAAACTGGAAAATAAAGACATTTCAAAACAGACAGAAAGTCGCAGGCATAATATTACATAAAGACAACAAAAAATGAGAATCAATATTTTTTAAAAAACTAACCATGAAACAGGAAAACTGAAAAACAACATTCCAACCTGAGTTAAATAAACCTACAGTCATTTTGTGATATGGGAATATACTGTGAATCAAAAAATAACTCAGAACAGAAATGGACAAAAAAACAAAAAGATGTAAGACAAGACCTACTCAAAAATCAGGAGAAATTGAAGAAAAAGACAAATCATCTCAGAAAAAAAAAAAAAAAATAGGACTATTAGATATCCAAGGGGGAGAGATTTTACTTAAAATATAATAACTGGTATTGAGGAAAGGAACTAAAAGAGCCAAGAAAATAAAAATAAAATAAAATAAACAGCAGTAAGAAAAATCATAGAGAAAGTGCTAGATACAGAGACAAAGAAGATCCAACACATATTATAGTTCCGGAAGAAGAAAAACAAAAATAGTGAAACAGATGTAATATTCAAAATTATAATCTAAGAAAACTTTCTGGAAATAAAACTTGAATCTACACATTGAAAAGGTCTTCCAAGAACCCAGGAAAATTGATATAGAATGGTCAACTCTGAGGTATCTATTAGAAAATCAATTAAATTTGAAAGAAAAAATTCTCTGGGCATCAGGCAAAAAGTCCACATCATTTAGGAAGGAAAGAAAATCAGGTTGGTATCAGGTTTCACAACAACATGCAAAGAAAGGCAGCAAAGAAGTTTTTTAAAACTCAAGGAAAAGAAGTGTGAACCAAGATTTTCTATCCAGGCAATCTGTCTTTCAAGTACTAAGGCTATAAAATTAAATCAGTTTTAAATATGTAAGAACTCAGAATACTGTACTCAGGAGTCTCCCTTGAGGAATTTACTAGAGAATGAGCTTCATTCAACTAAGAACTAACTAGGGCAAAATTCAGAAAGCATCATGATGATGAGCATTAAATATATTAAGTTGTAGATGTGCAACAAAATAAAGGTGGTTACAAGGGTGGAAAAATAATATAACAATTTTGTTTTCTAAAAACAACATGACAAAAAATGGAAGGGAGTAGAGAAAGGGAAAAATAGAATAAAATGATTGTTATATAAGTAATAAGAGAGAGTCAAGATATAGCTGACAAACGAAATAATACTCCAAGGAAAAGGAATTTGAGAACATTAAAAAAGATACAAGTATAACGGCAACTATTGTAACAAAACCATAAACATTACTAAATGCCAAAAGTAATTTTAAAAGTAAGTTTTTTGTTTGTTTGTTTTGGGTTGGTTTTTTGTTTTTGTTTTAGCACTTCCTTACTTTCTGGCACTACAAGATGCCCCAGATTTATCTCTGTATTTCCTGCCCCAATCCTTGCATCAGCCATTTCTCCAAGGAGCCCTGGTTCCTCGTCGCTTTGAAACCCGGTCCGCTGGAACGTCCGCTGGAAACCTGGTCGCTTTGGTGCTCTGGGCAGGAGAGCAGTCTCAAAAGACGCTCTCTCCGAGGGTGATTACTGGGAAAATGAAGAAAGCTGGGACAGCCGCAGAACTGAAGAGCACCCACGGGTCTGAACCACCTCGCAGGAGTGGTTAGAAGGTGATGCCTTAGTCCAAGGAGCCGCTGAGCTAAGTCCGGGGACACCCTCTATATTATATTATCTCGACTGGCGAGAAAGACGTGCGTCACAATAAATCAACCAGGGCAAGAAAGATCCAGGATGACTTAGCCTCCTAGAAACTGTCCGATCCACCCCCCACCCTCGTCAAGACACCTGGAGACTGCCCATCTGAGGATATACAGCAGTGAGAAGGACCCAGGTCTCCTCTACCCCGATGAGATCTTCCGCAGTAGCTTCCGGGCATATTCTCTCCTACCGCGGGGGTCACCTGGTCCATCACAAATCTTTGGACGCCCCCTCTAGCCTCTGCGCTGGCTCGACAACCACAGGGTCACTCTGATCAAACCAACTTGCAGACAGTGCCTGAGGCAGGAGAGTGGAATCTTTACAAGCTGCAACTTGTACTTCAGGCCTTGTCTTGGAACTTTGCAGCTAAACCAGGTAAACCCCACAGTTTCTCTCTCAGGTGTTGTATAGTTCCCAGGTGCTATATAGTATTACTTCTGTTATTATTTTTAAAAATTATTTTAAACCCTACACGAACACTCTATTCCTTTTGTGTGTACTGTAAACAGCCGACCTTTCTCTTCCCACAATTCCTACTTTTCTCCAGTTAATCACTGTTACAATTTCAGTGTGTATCCCTCCCGTCCTTTTCCTCAATCTATATATTTAACTGTAAACAAATTATAGTTTTATGATATTTGGGGGGGCTTGTTGGGATCGGTTTGTTGGGTATTGTTTTTGTGTTTGTTTACTTAACAGTATGTCTTGGAGATCTTGTCAGTACACACAGATCTAATTCATATACATTGTAACGGCTGCATTATATTCAAGTATAAATGTACCAGTTTTATTTTAAATGTTTCACTGTTATAAACAAAGTTGCAGGAAACATCCTTGTACATATATATATACACATACCCAAGTATGATTTTAAGATAGATACTTATGAGCAGAACTGCTGGAGTAAAGAGTTTTCACATTTAAATTTTTGGAGGGGGTTATGGGAGAGATGCAAGAGGCCCTGGGGGTGCCTGAAGCCACAGAATCATCTGAAGCCATACGGATCTTTTTATCCCTAAGGACTTTAAATGGTAGTTCCACCAGAATGTAAATTCCATGACAGTTGGGGCCTTGATGCCTTGCCCCATAGGAGACTACCAGGGCCTAGAACATGCTCAGCATCTCAGCACTCACTGAATAAATGAACACATGTAGGCCAGTCACAGGCATATTCCTCAACCAGAATGCAAAATTTCTATGCATCTTGAAAGACCACAAACATTAAAGCTTCTCTTCCAGAGATTTCTGAGTTATCTGGGATTGCTCTGGGTTCCTAAATTTCCATCCTATCTCCTTCCTCTCCTTTTCCAAGTCACCACCTTGAGCCCCTCTAAACACCCAGGACCTACACGAGCCCCTTGGAGACACAAACCACTTGCCAGTCCCAAGAGAATTTAGAGAACCTTAGGAATTCAGAATTGCTTTTAGGTAGAGGTGACCAGAGGTAAGATTCCACTGTACCAAAGAGGGAGGAAAACCATTTGAAGCCAAGCTGAATTAGTTTCCTGAAGAATGAATACTGAACCATGGAAGGAACTCAGCTCACTGATACCTCCTCCAGCCTGCCTTAAAAGGGGGAGCAAAAGGACCCAGCCAACTGGATAGGTTAGATTCTTAGTAGAGTAGATTTGTAGGGTAGATTCTTAACCCAAGGACCTCTAGAGCACATAATACTGTCAAGGAGAGCACCCACTAATCTGCCCACAACCGGCCAAAAAAATACTACATGTGCAACTTTGAGCCAGGCCTTGAATCAGTAGATAAAAACACATTCAGTGTTCCCAGTGGCAAGATTCAGCATCAGAAATAAATTAAGCAAAAGAAATTAAGCAAAAGGCATGCCTGACAGCAAGGGAATTTTGTATAAAAGTCCAAAGGAAAGAGTATGGTACTTTGGGGGACCCACAAATGGTTCAGATGCTACATAAGTGTATGTGAGGGGCTAGAGGCAGAGAATGTACACAAGCCATATGGGGCAGCCTTGTTAACCCAAATAGAGCCTGCTTTTCAGGGTACAGAACCAGCTAAACTTGTTACAGAATTCACCTGCTTGAAATTTGTATAACTATTGTTTGTTTTTTTAATTTAAGGGACTGATTTTTTCTCCTCTGCATCCGTGGGACCTGGCACAGTACCTGATCCAGGGAATATCCAAGTTGTTTTTCCTTTAGTTAACCAGTCTATGACACCCATCCAATTCTCAAGTTAGACCAAAGTAGGGAAGGCAGCTTCTCAATGGGGCTGGGGTGACGGATTTTGCCCCCACTCCTCCAGGGGACCTAGACATCTTTAGTTGTCACAACTTGGGGAGGGAGTGCTACTAGCATCTAGTAAGTGGAGGCTAGGGTTACTGCTGTACATCCTACAATGCACAAGGGAGGCCCCACAAAGAATTATCCAGCCCCAAATGTCAACAGTGCCAACAGTGAGTAACCCTATGCCTAGCTTAACTGCAGATAGTAAGGAAAACACTAAGTTCAACCCTGAGCTCTGCTGTTCCAAAAAGAGAAGATCAAAGGAGGCTATTATAGGAAAAATTTTGTTCCAACTCCTCCAGACACAGATCTCATCAGAGGAAAATACAACTCATGCTGAAGGAACCTAGAAAAAAAAGTGACAGGGCTCAAATGAAGGAAGAATAAGCTCTATATGGAAATCCTCAGTGTGGGAAAAAAAATACACAAAGAAGAATATGGAATGTTCCCAACCAAATGTAAAATAGGCCCAGCCAATGCCATTTATTATATAGGTTGAACAGCCTCTGAGACCCAAGGGCTCCCATGTGAGGTTTTTTTTTTTTTCTTTTTTTGCATCAAACAGGTTCTTCCAAGAGCCTGCTCACAAGGAAGACAAAAACAGAGTAATCCTCAATAAAATGAAACAAACAGGAAAACCCGAACAGTTTACATATGAAGAACAAAAGTTAAAAAACTCACCAGACAAAAACCACACCAAACACTCATCCCATTTAATTTCCTGTTACATGCTCTGAGGAAGCTAAGAACATCAGGCCCCAAGGCAGCAATGCTCTGAGGTTCTTGCTCAGGCTCCCTCTATGTGACAGATTCATGCACACACACCTGCACACACCACTGACCCAGGCAGAAGTACACATGCATGCACAGGTGGCCAGAGAACCACAGGGGGGTTGGGGAAAGGGGTGCTGGTCAAGAATATGCTATCAACCGGAAACTGGGGACTCAGAACCCTTCTGCTGCAGGCTAAGCAAGAATCAAAATTAAAACAAAAGCAGAACACAGGATAAATGTAGGATGCTCAGAGAAGAGATTAGATAGATGAAAAAGGAAAGATGCAGGGGGAGTTTTGGGAAAGCAGCCTCAGAAGAGGAGGCTTTTATTTATTGGGAACTCAGGTAGGCAGAGGTCCTGTGACGCCAGTGATATACTGAGGCTGAAGAAATATGCCACAGCATTACCTCTGCATCCTGTGCTCTCTCCCAAGGTAGAGGGAAACCACAAATGCCCACCCTCTAGCCCTCCCCATTGTCACTCTTAAGGACTTTCCCAAGTACCCCCCAAAAAATGACCCCCACACACACAAAGTTAGGCCCAGCAAAAGGCCAAGCATAGAAAGCCTCAGTAACTCTTCTTGGTGGAACCAAAGCCAGAGAAGCCCATCACAGCTGCCATCTCATCATCCTCCTCAAATGTCAAGTCCTCCTCAGCCCTCCTTTTCTTCTCCTTCTGTTTCTCTTTCTTGTAGGCTTTGGCCTTTTCCTCCTAGGGGGGGAAATCATTCAGAATCAGGTCAGACTCCTGAGCCAAACGTTGTTGAAAGAGACAGGTGAGCTTCAAGATTCCTTTCTATCTTTAGGAAAAAACAGTTAAAGGCAAGTAAAATTTCAAGAGCAGAGGAAAAGCCACAGTAAAGATTTACGGGACAAGAAAGAGAAGTTTTAGTTTGTGGAGAGCACTTCTCAATCCTACATTCCAGTTCACCTCTAGTTCTTAACAAAGTTATGGGAGCAAAACCATATAAGAGCAACTAACATTCTGGAGCATGTAGTACATGCCAGGAATTGGTCTAAGTGCTTCATATTGTGGTACAGTATAGTATAGTATACACTAAGATCTCTAACATGGGGAAACCAAGGCACAGAGAGGTCATATAACTTGCCAAGATCCAAAGCCAGTAAGTGGAGGATATGGAATTATGACCCAGTCAGCCTGGTTCCACGGGCCTCTTGGGAACTAGGTGCATTTAGTTAATCCCCCACCCCCTTTTTTTTGTGGGGAAGATCAGCCCTGAGCTAACATCCATGCCAATCCTCTTCTTCTTGCTGAGGAAGACTGGGCCTGAGCTAATATCTATTGCCAATCCTCCTCCTTTTTTTCCCTTTTTCTCCCCAAAGCCCCAGTAGATAGTTGTATGTCATAGCTGCACATCCTTCTAGTTACTGTATGTGGGACGCCACCTCACCACGGCCTGACAAGCGGTGCATCGGTGCACGCCCGGGATCCAAACCCGGGCCACCAGCAGCAGAGCGCACACACTTAACCGCTAAGCCACGGGGCCGGCCCCCAGTTAATCCCTTTTGAAGTAAAAAAGTACGGCCCAGAGAATCCAGGAAAAAAGGACAGGTTTAGAGCCATTTCCTTCACATCATGAAAAGTCCCAAACAAGGGCAATAAATGTTTCCCCTAATATACGGAAATTCAGGAGATACAACTATCCTCTGGGGTGGGAGTGGAATGAGGAAGAGAGCCTCCCCATGATTCATAACATAAAACTCAAAGCTGGGGGAGGGAGGATGGAAGGATAGTAGAGCCTTACCTCTTCTCTGAGCTCTTTCATCCTTTCCTCAAAATCATAATCCTTCTGCTTCTCTTCCATTTTCTTTTTGTTGACTTCAAAACGTTTCTTCACCTGATCCAAGGTGGAACGTTCCACACGCATAGACATGCCCAAGTTTCGCTGATCTGGGCCAGATGAACAGTGAAGAAGGTAAGGTCATTACAACATCCTCAGCCCCTCAAAAAATATCTTTTCCTGACATTTTTAAAAAACATCTTTTCATAAAACACACAGCAAAAATAATTATGGCTGAAATAAACTCCCTTGGCTTTACTTGTTCCCAAAAGCAGCAGCCCCAAATAACAAGAAGTGGCTTTCAACTACCCTTTCTGAGCAGATGCATACCAGTGGGGACAGCTGGGCCCATGGTTTGGGCTTATTGAGAGCCTAGAACAGTGTCTCACCTCATGGCCTCCAAAATCATTAGATAACGAAGTAAAGGAAGGATGGTGCTGAAGCAACTGGAGAATTCCCCAGGCATTCAAAAAAGGGCCCAATAGAAACCACCCTTTCCCCACCCCACCTCCAAACCCAATCCCAGCCCCAATCACAAACTACCTCCAAACCTTACGTTTCTTTCCATTAATGTGATCCAGGAAGTTGATGGAGTCCTTCACCACACAGTCACAGACATTGCAGTAATATCTAACAAACAGAAAGAAACAGCACTTGGGTCAAATCTGGTTGTAACGATCTTATGGTTTTCAACCAAGAAACTCATTTTTTTTTGGTGAGGAAGATTAGCCCTGAGCTAACATCCACTGCAAATCCTCCTCTTCTTCCTGAGGAAGATTGGCCCTGGGCTAACATCCATGCCCATCTTCCTCTACTTTATATGTCAAACGCCTGCCACAGCGTGGCTCGATAAGCGCTGTGTAGGTCCACGCTCGGGATCCGAACCTGCAAATCCCGGGCCGCCGAAGTGGAGCACGCAAACTTAACCACTTCGCCACCGAGCCAGCCCCAAGAAAATCATGTAAATTTTCTTTTCAGAAGGAAGAGGCACTTCTCATTTCCATAAAGACTTAGCTCTTGGAAGAGTGTGATAACCAACCTCCAACATGGCCCCCACAATTATCCCCAACCTCCTGGTATTCTTACCCTGTGTAGTTGCCTCCAAATTTGTACCAAGGTTGGTCTGTGTGACCAACAGGATATGTCAAAGTGATGCTATGTCACTTCTAAGATTAAGTTATAAGAAAAAAATGTGGCTTCTCTCTCAGTCTGTCCATTTGGATCACCTGCTATGGGGAAGCCACTTGCTTTGTTGTGAGCAGCACTATGGAGAGGCCCATGGGGCGAAGAACTGAGGCCTCCAAACCATAGCCACGTTGAGAGAGCTTGGAAGCAGATACTCCAGCCCCACTTATACCTCAGATGAATGCAGACCCAGCAGACATCTTGACTGCGGCTTTGTGAGACCCTGAGCCAGAACTACCTAGGTGAGCCTTTCCCATCTTTACCCACAGAAATTGTGAGCTGTTTTTTTATGCAGCTAAATTTTGGGTTAATTTGTTAATTTACCTACCAATAGATAACTAATACAGAGAAGAATGGTAACAGTGGGTCTACTAAGCAGTTCAGAGAAGTGTCACTCATTGCTATCTGTGTTGCCCACCTACTGGAAACCCTAACTCGACAGAGATGTAGTGGTGGGCAAAAGGATGAGGAGTTCTTGTGGGACCCTTCTTCCTATAAGTTATAGTCTTGATCTAGGAGGACAGTGCACAACCAGACAATCCAAAACAACTACAGCCTTTGCAGCCAGTCTGGAACCTCAACCCTCTTTATTCACCATCAACAGCTCCTAGGCTCCATCCTACTTCCAGCTAATTTCTCCCTTAGAAATCTCCTCAGTAGTCCTTTCCTTCATTTCCTCCTCTGGTAGGAGAACAAATAATCCCTTTTAAGATATTAAGAAGTAGTTACAGTACTAATATGAAGAAGCCTACAAAGTGACCCCTCCTAGAGACACTATTATGTCAACTTGAGACCTTGGGGGACAAAGAAAAATAAATCTTAAGGATGGAATTGCAGGTAACGAGATTGTTATCCTGGGGCCACGAATCTTCCTCAACACTTCCTAAAACCAACACAGATAGTTGATTAGACCTACTCCTGGCTGCAGAAAAAGATGAAAAGCCACTCACCCTCCCATCTCAGATTGTGGTGTGGTCTTGGTAATGACAATTGTCTTCCCAAGCTTGGATTCCAAGTCCACCTTGTAGTCCCTATGCCGGAGAAGCTCCCGCTTGACGGGCTGCACTGGTTTTCCTGAAATATAATGGGGAAGAAAGTTCATTCAATATTACAGTTTCTTAACTAGAAAGGAAAAGATGTATGAAACACAAAATCCAGAGGTCTACCCTCATTTCTTTTTTTGAAACTTGAAGCAAGGGACACAATAGGCACTTTCTAGCAGCAGCTAGGGAGAATCTGAACACAGGAAAAATGATAAGCAATCCTTAACTATCTACAGCTTTTCTCCACTTTAAATCCAACAAGTCTAAAGGCAATGTTTTCTATACATTGATTAACTGAATTGAAGGGAGGAGTTCTGAATTTTCACCAAAAAAACACCTTTTAAAAGAAGAGCAAGAACACTTAGTAATGCTTTCAGACAGATACCCCAAGCATAACAAAGAAAGGAATCTTCTGAGAGCTGGGGAAAATTAAAAATGGGGACCAACATTTAGGAAATACCTGTTTTATTATACAAGTTACATAAAAACTAAAAGGGTTAATATGTGCAAGGTGGTGTGGAAGTAAAGCAGAAGAAGAATGGACACATTTGAAGAGAGAAGAGAAAATAAGACATTTGTTTCTGTACAGTGGAATCTCTATCTAGGAGAGGTGCACCAACTCCCTGACATTGTACAAGGCACGGAGAACAGCACTACTAAGCACTAGCTGAAACAATCACACGTTCCCTGGTGAGTACCCTTGCTTTTCCCAGACTATATGGGAAGGTCTTGATTGGGCCAGGAATGTTCTTCTGCCACTTAAGTAATTTCAAGGGAAAGAGGGGGTCTTCAATAGCAGCAAACTACTCCACTTAACTTCTCTGTCACTACTAAGGGTTTCACTCTCCTCTCTATACTTCAGGAAAGTACTAAATGAGCCAAGCAAAGGGAGGACAAGGAAGCAGAGGAAAAGAGAGCTAGAAAGCACCTCAAAACCACTTCAGTCCACCTCCTCGCTCTCACTTTATACATGAAGAAATCGAGGACCAGGGAGGCATCGCTCAGCCAGAGACTACACAGAATAGGAGGGCAGTGCATTTCAACTCCACACCCGCTCTCCAGCCACTGCATCGCCTCTACGATACCCTTAGCCCTTGATGGAGCAGGCACCCACCATCCTTCTTTTCTCTCTCTTCCGTGAGCCTCTTCTCGGCGAGCTTCTCATATTCATCTTTGTCCCACTTTCGGCGAAAGTCCAAGTTTTTTGTCTGTGGGGAAAAAAGCGCTCAGGCGTCGTCACCAATCCTGTTCGACCCCTAGACAAACAGAAGGAACCGCGTCCTCGCCGCCAAGGCGGCCCCGGGACCTGTCAAAAGCGAAGCCTTTCCGGACCGCACCAGGACACTGGGGTGGTCTCGGGACCCCAACCCAAGAGACCTCCGCGATGCCACTGACCCTGCGCCAGGGCCTTACGGGGGAGCTCTTAAACTCAGGCCACTGGATCGCAAAGAGGTGTCGGGAAGCCAGTTGGGTCCAGGATATTCCGCGCTGAGAAGCCACCCCCTATCCACCCCAAAGCCTGCTTCTCACACACAACACCTACCCCGCTGCCCGACGCCATCTTCACTGCGAAGTGAATGGGCAGTCGAAAAATGCCGTAAAAAGCAGCCTTGAGCCGTAAAGCAAGCTTGCCCTCCAATAAGCTTCGAGTCCCGTGTTCTAAACGAGCTAAGTATTGGAAGGGTTCAAAAAACAGGCTTGTCCGCCCCGCCTCTGCTCCAAGGAAATGGCGCACGCGCACGGAGATTATGAAGCAATACGGAAGTAAGGGCATCTACAAACGTTTTTTACCCCCGCTTTCAAAATAACCATCGAAGGGCTGATACATTTAGTTCAACTCGTCTGTTTTACAAACGAGGGAACTGAGGTTCAGATCAGTGCCTTGTAACCTAACCTAATGAACTTTGTGTACATTGCGAAGTTTCTAAACCTTTTTTAAGGCTGAAGCGCTGTTATTAGGGGCTCTAAATGCCCCATTTACCTGTATGCACTAACGATATGGCCCCACAACACTGAACTGTTTGCAAAGACTGCCGCCTTCCCAATGTACATACGGAAAGTGCTTTTCGCACCTTCTCCTTATCTTGAAACAATGCTATCACCCTTTGGTTAACTCTTTTTCCTTCAACTGAGAAACCTTATAGTTATTCAATCTATAGGGCACAATTTAATCAACATGATTGGATTTGGGAGGACCGGTCATCAGCAACTCTAGGGTGAAGAACTCCAGTGGATGGCTCACTATATGTTGATTTACTGACAAGGCTGTGGGGGGGGAAGGAGGGGCAAGGCACAGTGGGAACAGTGGCTGCTCTCTTCACTGAATACAGAAGCATCACCCCCAAGGAGGTTACTCCTAGCTCACAGTTAGAATTCTCCAGTGTACAGTCAAGCGTTTTCTATGGTCTATGCAAACGAGTCCCTTCATAACAAATTACCCAAACTACCACATTTAATATTTTATTAAATATATTATCCAACCACTTTTAGAACAGCCACCTCCATGGCAGGACATGGAATAGTCAGAGCAGTGATTCTGGCACAGGAAGTGGTCTCCAAGATCCCAAAAGATCAGACCTCCATCTTGTCAAGTCACCTATTAAGTTCAACATTCAAGATTATTAAACAAGCAGCCTCACCCTGCTACTGCAAACAGTGGATGGGCTAGAGAGATGCCACATCAATATGGGCAGCACTGCTATGCCCTTGGGATACCATCTCTGTCCTCAAAACAGAAAGTAGCCATTACCCCTGCTTCCTGTCTCCCACAAAACTCCCTGGACAGGCCAAGGGCAGGTTGTGGAGAAATTCCCCAGAATCTGGTTCAGAAGCCACGGTGGAAAGCTAAGTATCTGACATCTGATCACAATGGTTCAGAATCCTCTCAGCCTGAGGCGACCTTCCCAGAGCTTTGCTCACAGCAACCATCTCAGCACCTCTTGGCAGCATTCAATGGCACTTCAAATCTGCCATCAGCCTCTGCAGTTAGAGCATGTCTCTTTTCACATACCAGCCATCTGCGCCCAGGCAGAACAGCTGCTCACACTAGCCCAGGAGTCCTCAGGATCTTCTACAGTTCTGTACCCAGGTAGGATGGGAGGCAGAGGCACTTGTCACCCATCCTGGCCAGCAGTTGTAAAGTCCATCAGGAACTCAGTCCTAGATGAAACGCTTTCTACAAAGATCAGCAGATGGCAATGAGGCAAGGATCAAGACTCAGATAGTCGCTTCTGAATTTCAGCCACAAGATTTTCTCGTTTAATGGCCACCTGAAACATAAGAGAACCCTCATGTGACAAACTAGAGAGTGATACTAGCTCCTTAGCCATGCTTTTCCAGATTCATTTTACTCTGCATCTATTCCCACTACTTATGCAACCAGTAGGAAGTAGTGTGGGCTTCAAGCTGACCTGGAGAATGTATGCCCTCAAGACTAAAGGGATTCAAACACCTGATCTATGTCTATTTCATTGAGTAGTCTCGAAATACCCATTGACTTTTTTTTGTCCTTCTTCTGTCCACCCAGCCAATACTCCTTGGCTACAATGGTTGCCTGGAGTGGGTCTTCATTCAGCTCTATTACTATTAACCCTGGAAATATTTCCTCAGCCAGAAGACACATATTTCTTAAAGAATCTAAGAAAGGCAGAAACAGTTGGTCCCTTCTATTTCTGCCTGCCCCCACTCACCTCCTCCCTGCTGGCCACTGAACGGAGCTTGACGACCCCTTCCTTCAGTTCTTGCTCACCAATAATGACCACCAGTGGAATGCCCATGTTCTCACAGTAGTGCAGTTGGGTTAGTAGTTTAGGGTTATTCTTATACAGCAGCTCTGCCTGAAAAGGGTGAAGATAAAGTAGGGGGCTCAGAAATGATCGCACCACTCAAACCCCAGGAGCAAGCATTTCCGAAGAATAAGTAGCTAGCCCTCCTACCCTAAGACGACACTCTAGTGAAGACTAGAAAGGTCTTGAGTTCCACACTAGGCATAAGGTAGAAATGCGCCTGGCACCTGAATTCCACATATATCTAGATGGCTTGGATATCAGCTCCACCATACCTTGATCCCAGCATCCCAAAGCTCTGCAATTAGCTTCAATCGTTCTTGGAGAAAGTTCTTCTGTGGTGAGGCCACAAACACTTGGGTCTCTGTGGTCCGTATCTTCTCACCAAAAGTCTGATAAAAAAGAGCAAAGAAAGTAAAACTAAAAAATTCCTTTGCACCAGGTAATTCCAAAAAACAAGACAAAAAGAATCATCAGAAAAAGTCCAACTGCACTTCCAGAAACATGAGAGTTTTTAGGCCTCCAGCCCCACCTCACCCTTACCTAGGACCTACCTTCATCCTCTGCTCCACAATGGAGAAGATCCGCTCTACACCAATGCTGAGCCCCACACACGGCACCTTGTGGCCCTTGGGGTCAAACATGCCCACCAGTCCATCATAGCGCCCACCAGCAGCCACACTGCCCACATTCAGGGGCTCTTCCTCAGTCTGAGCTGGGGTTGGCAGCAGCACTGCTTCATAGATCACTCCTGTATAGTAGTCCAGGCCCCGAGCCAGACTTAGGTCAAAGGAGATCTACAGAGACAAGGCTATAGTCAGTCCCAGACAAAACTCAGTACCCTAAGAGCCCCCGAGCTCAGTAAGAGGTCCACTCCTAACTCAGCTTACCTTCTCAGCAATTCCTAATAAAGTCAGGTATTCAAATAGCAGCTTTAGGTCCCCCAGGCCCTCTAGGGCCTGCTTGTTCTGGGATAGTCTGGGATCCTGGAACATCTGCTCTACCAAGGATACCCCACCTGAAGAGACACATGAGGAGAGATAAGGTCTGTACTATTCACCCAGATGTGTTTCATCCAAATTTATCCCTCATGTGCTCCAGCTAGTCCTCCCCATTTTCTTAAAAAAAAGATCCTGATCTCATATGACCAGACTTTCTTCTGCCTCTACCTTTGCCATCTGAAGATATAAAATGGTTACAATAAGTAAAAGGGGAATTAAATTCAGGCCAGGCTCTGGAGTTTAGCAAATCTACAGAAAGGAGCTGTTTCAGAGACAGAAGTTGTACACATATCACCCTTACTCTGATTCTATCATATAGCACTGAAAACCCTGGTTCTTACCATGACATTGGACATAGTCCCCAATTCGATCAGCCACTTCAGGAGCCAAGCCTTTCTTTGCCACCATCTCATGTCTCACATCTTTCCAAGACATCTGCACAAACACCCACACATTAGCCCTGCCCCAAGATCCTTCTTTGTCTAACCAGGAAAGGACATCTCGCTTTCATTCAGTAGGTATGTCACGAGTAGCTAACACTATACTCAGCAAAGGAAGCAAAGCCAGAGGCAGCTTAGGAAGTCCAGCCACAATCCCCACTGCACAGCAAAACTCAGGTCTTGCTTCAGAATGTCTCCTGATCTTCCTCCCAGAAATAGCTCGCTTTCAGCCACCATCTCCTTATTTTTCTCTAGGGGTATTGATTTGAGGACAGGGCAGAAACTCTGATAGGGTCTACTGAAGCGTATCTTCTTTGTTACCTTGTCTAGTTTGTCTATCGAGGAGCAGATGGCATGGAATTTGCTTTCAGGAACACCACAGACAGCAAACATCCCATCCAAAATCCGCCGGTCATTGACCTGTGAACTCAATGGAAGTCACCCAAGCATCTTGTCAGTGCCCTTTCCCCTCAAAACAATGGCAGTCCCTACTCTCCTGACTCATAAAAGGGATAAAAGGAAATTTCACAAAATGAGTATACAGATATAGATATATATGAAATGCAACAGCTGTACTAACAAAGTCCTAGAGCTGCAGGCTTAAAGGCTGGGGTCACCTATGTTGCGGGACAGCATCAGGCCAAATCCAAACTTCTCCTCTCAGTCCTCAGCCCTGGCCTCACCTTTTTTTTTTTTGGTGAGGAAGATCAGCCCCGAGCTAACATCCATGCCAATCCTCCTCTTTTTGCTGAGGAAGTCCTGCCCTGAACTAACATCTATTGCCAATCCTCCTCCTTTTTTTCCCTTTTTCTCCCCAAAGCCCTAGTAGATAGTTGTATGTCATAGTTGCACATCCTTCTAGTTGCTGTATGTAGGACGCCGCCACAGCATGGCCAGACAAGCGGTGCGTTGGTGCGCGCCTGGGATCCGAACCCGGGCCGCCAGTAGCGGAGCGCGTGCACTTAACCGCTAAGCCATGGGGCTGGCCCCCCTGGCCTCACCTTAACGAGAAAGTCCCCCAGCTGCAACCCACTTAGGATTTCACACATGATCTTCAAACACTCTGCATCAGGGATCATAGGGTCAAATTGACCAGCAATGTCAAAATCCTACAGCAAAGAAAAAGACAGGAAAAAAAAAATCTCCACTGATCAGCCAGTTCCTAGGTTGTGGCCCTCAGAACCATCAAACTATGCTGCCTCTATCAGGTCACTTACACACTGGCAGAACTCCCTGTAGCGGCCTTGGACTATGGTTGGGCTCTCCCGCCGCCACACCTTTCCAACATGATAGCGTTTCATCTTCTTCACTTTATTCATGGCCAGATAACGAGCAAAAGGAACCTCACATAAACAGGTCAAGGAGGAAGGATACTGCATCCAAAGCTTAAGCCCAGTGCACAGACATTAGGGAGGATTGGGCCTCTATCGATTGGATCTCATCCACTAGGATGAGAACAAGGAATTTCTCTATCTTATTTCCCACTATCTCCAAGGCCTAGCAGTGCTTGGCATTCAATATATATTGAATAGTGTCAAATGAAGGAATTCCACCTAGCAAAACTGCAAGTTCAGTAGAAAGCAGGGGAAGCAGAGATAGAAATGACCCAAGAACTTCAAGTCTGGGCCATTCCCTTCCATTCAAATCAATTCTCAATTGTCTCAAAATAGTCACTCTTCAGAAACTGGATTTGCCTACAACTTCTATGTCAATGTTTCTTAAAGTATAGGTCAAGGAGAACCTGCATCTTAATTACCCAGGTGCCTGTTTAAAATGCATACTGCTGAACCCCACTCCAGCTACAGATTTAAGAATATCTGGGGCTGGGGGCCAGGAATCTGTGTTTCTGCAAGCTTACCCAAGGGATTCTGATACGAATTAAAGTTAAATGACAGTGCTCCAGGCCAGGATCTGCTAGCAGAATTGTCTTCTGGGAGAAACTGGAAGTAAAGGCTGCTGCCAAGAGACCTATAGGGTGCCAGAGTCACTCTTGTCTCTTTTGTCAGAGAAAGCCCTCTGGATGTGGAAAGAGATAAGTCAGACTCCAGCACTTAGAAGGATACAGTAAGGTCATAACGCAGGGACAATAGCTCCCCACCCTGATCTTGCAGATCATAGATGAGCCCAGAGTCCTCTCCATACTTTTCAGTGAGCACTTCCTGCAGGGGTTAAACAGAAAGCACCACAGTTTAAAGGAGGACTCCAGAACACAGTCTAGAAGCCCTTTGGGAAACTGAAGGCAAGGGAAGAAAAGGAGACCCAGCACTCTTTTTCTCCACTTACCTTTAGCTCAAATGCTGGGGTATCCAACCCCTTTGCTCCATGACGTTTAAAGCAGCTAACAACCATATCAAGAATTTTCTCCCTCACAACCATCTGCTGGGGACTAAGATCTCTGGTGCCCTAGAAACCAAAAGCAGCCATAGTGAAAACAAAGACAAAACACAAGTCCATTTAAGATAAAGAGTTAAATACATCTATAATCTAAGGTCTAGAGTTGAAATCTCTTTGAATTCAGATGACTCTGAGCCCCACTCAGTACCTCAAGAATAGCAAAGATTTTTTTTTAATTAGTCTAAAAGAACATTAAAAGAGGTCAGGAAGAGACAGGCAGAGCAGAGGACAGTCCTCCAAGGCACTCTAATGGGTCAGAGGGGGCAAAAGGCATTACCTTTGGGGTCTTGATAATAAAATTTGATTTCTCTTGATGTGATTTCAGTTGGGACATTAACACTGCCTCTGCAACCTAGGAGAAGAAAGAATATGAGATGTGACTCCCCTCAAGACTGGCCAGATCTGTGTCATCTCTGGCCCTGTGGACCATCAACCTGTAAAGACCTTTGGCCCTGAGCAACAGGAAGCCTGAACACTATTTTGTCTATCACAATCTCAGCCCCCCTCCAAAAACCCACGTTGTATCTGCAGTATATATGTAATACACATGAGATCAGGTCTTTACCATACAAGCTCCCTCACTGTATCTGGAGTTTTTAAATGTTTGAAAAAGTTTAAGCAGCCAAGAATAACGAAGGCACAAAACAACCCACCACTACCACCACCAACCATCTAGGAGCAGGGATTAGTATGATCTCCAGTTCTCAGTTCCTACTCAAAAGAGCAAAAATAAGAATTTTTAATAAGGTAGCAGTGGTCATTAGGTTTGGAGACAGGGAAAAAGTAACTGAAGACAGAAGAAAACCAGCCCAAGGGCACAGAACATGCTTGTGGAATGAACAGGAATGGATTTCCTGACTGAACTCAAAAACCAGAGTGGTAGGATGCTGTGACTGATAATTAATAACAAAAGATCTGAGCCCTTATATTCATGATAGCGCAAAGCATCTGCTAGGAAGACAATAGGGTCGTTCCCAAGGTAAAAGAGAATCAGTGATTTTATTACCAGCAGGCTATATGCCCTTCTGGATATATAGAGGGTGTGGTAGCTCCATACTTTGGCAGATTCTCTCCTTCAAAAGATGGCAGTTCAAGTCCACAATCTCTCCTGCGCAATTCCAAAATCTAAAAATCTTTGAAAACCAAAATGGAGGTGTTTTTTTTTTTTGACACTCATTTTGAGGTAAAGTCTAATGTGAACTCAGTCTACTTATGGTCTTTAGTCATCTCACTTAGTGGGAATATTCATATATTTTGCTTGAAAAATTTTAATTTATTTGACCCTAAGAGACTGTGGACCTATACTAAAATGCTCCCTTACTATGTATCCGCAAGTCACTTAACCTTGTAGCCTCCGTTTCCTCAACTGTAAAATGGAAATAATAATCCCAACCTCTCAAGATTGCTATGAGAATTAAATGACAAAGCATCTAAAACACTTAGTTCAGTGCTGGTAGGTACATGGTGGGCACTCAATAAAAACTGACTGTAATACAACTGGAGTACAGGCCACGAGTCCATGCTTTCAGACCTGGAGACTCTGCTCCGACAGACCGGAGCTACCTTAGTCTGGCTCACCTGGCTATGAGAATGGACCGCTCCCATGCACACAGCACGGGGCGGCCGCAGGAGCTGGCCAAGCAGCGAAGCCCAGGCCCTCCCATGCAGGAGTCCGAGCTGGGGCATCGTGCGGCAGGAGGCCGGCTTCCCGGGACAGGAGCCAAAGCACCGGAGAACGAGGTAGGTCCGACCCCAGGAAGTGTGCAGCGCGCTGTAGAGGCGAAGCCCTAGCTCCACGGAAGAGGCGAACGCTTCCGCTCCTCGCAAATCCCGTAGGTTGACTCCAGTCTTCTCAGTCTCCGTCTCAGCCGGGGAACTTCCGGTAGGAGCCGGAAGTGGTTGTTGTGCACGGCGAAGGCTCTCTAGGCGTGCAGGCCAGTGACTCGATAGCCGGAAGTCATCCGAACTGAGGCTGCGGTCTGCACAGCCGGTCTAGACGACGGTCAGCTCAAGGTGGCAGGTGGTATGGCGGGGCGTGCGGCGCTGGAGGAGTTGGTGCGACTTCAGGGAGAGCGCGTGCGGGGCCTTAAGCAGCAGAAGGCCAACGCCGAGCAGGTGCGACCCAGGCGGCAGGGGAGGGGCCAAAGGAAGGCCAGGGAGGACGTAGAGCTGGAGTGGTCTGCGCAGAGGACAGGGATGTGGGGGAAGGGACCGGGCTGGTAGGGAGGAGGACGGCTGAGTGGGTAGGTGGCCAGGGTAGGACTCGAGAAAAGCAAAGATAGGCCTGGGGAGAGAGATCTGCCCCAGATCCTGATCAGGGAGAGGTACTGAATGAATGGCGGAGGAGGGAAGGGAGTAGCAGACGTGTAGCAGACGTGATAGCCCAGCGCCTACTTTTGCCTCCACAGATCGAGGAGGAGGTGGCAAAACTACTGAAACTGAAGGCACAGCTGGGCCCCGATGAAGGGAAACAGAAGTTTGTGCTCAAAACCCCCAAGGTAAATATCATTCCTTTAGGGAGCCTCTGAGAAGGTCCCTAATTCCTCTCACAAGGGCACATATGCCTGCTTTCCTGAACCAGGCCATTGAGGAAGATCTGAAATGCTGCAGAGAAAACACTAGTTGCTCTGGGCGCTGGGCGGGACTGAACTCTACCTGAGTCATTGTGGGATGGCAAAGTGATGGCAGAAACTAGGCCAGCTGGGTGCTTAGGGGAGTCGGCCTGCTACTGCTACTCCTTCTTTGATTCACTTAATATTTATTGAGTGCTTACTATGTGCCTAGCGCTGTACAAAGCAGTGAGTATACCATGGTGAACAATATGGCCTGCCCTTGTGGAGCTTACATTCTACTGAAGGAAACAGATGTAGGACAAATAATCCCACACATGGATATGTAGTTACAAATTGTTATAAGTGATATAAAGAAATAACAAGGGTGTTTTGAGAAAAATAAGGGAGAACTGGGGAGTCTGAGAAAGCCTCACTGAAGAAGTAATATACTGACTGACCTAACAGATGAATGGGATGTAGTCAGGGGAAGAGCATGAGGAAGATAGGTCCAGATAGAATGTGGAAACCCTGAAATGGAAAGAACCTTGGTAGTTTCCAGGAACTAGAAAAAGACCTGTATGACTAGAACCAAATAGGGAGAGTAGAGTGGAATGAGGTTGGAGATTCCTAGCTCAGAATCCAGGATTTCGGTTCAGATGCCACATTGTGTAAGTTCTATAAACAGAACTATTTACCCCTTCATCTGGGTTCCCTTGGCACTTCATATATGTATCTAGTATTGCATTTATTGCTGGCTTTTTGTTAGTCACGTGGTTTATTTACCCTGAGAGACTGAGGCTAGGTTCCTGGAATTAAATAGGTATTCAATGAATGTATGTGAAATTGAATTCCAAAGGAGAGGGGAGATGATCTGTCTTCTGTGGGTTGAGGTGTCACCTTTTAAGGTTAACTTTTTGGGCTTCTAAATTCATTGAGCTATTCCTTTCTACACACAACTCATTTCAAAGATTAAAGAGACAGTGTAAAATCCCAAAGCAGTGATCATCAATAGTTATTCAAAGTATTAGGTGAAAAGATTAATGGGAAATTTATGATAGATCAGGCTGGCATCACCTAAACCCAATGATCAATCTTTTTTTTTTTTTTTTTTTTTTAGAGGAAGATCAGCCCTGAGCTAACATCCGATGCCAATCCTCCTCTTTTTGCCGAGGATGATTGGCCCCTGGGCTAACATCCGTGCCCATCTTCCTCTACTTTATATGGGATGCTGCCACAGCATGGCTTGACAAGCAGTGTGTCGGTGAGCGCCCGGGATCCGGGCCTGCGAACCCCCCGGGCCGCCAAAGCAGAGTGCAAGCACTTAACCACTGCACCACCAGGCCGGCCCCAACCAATGATCAGTCTTAACGTCTCTTAAAGTAGGACAACCAGACATTATGTTCTTTCTGATGGGATGCAATAAGTAGTACATAGCACCACCTATGAAGTATTCTTGCCAAGAAAAATTGAACCTGAATCTAATCAGGTCTTCAGACCTGACTACCAGTTTACTGGACATATGGGAGATGGGGATACATATTAAATGATACATTGAATATATTGTTAACCAAATTGAGAATGTGAAAAATTCTTTAGGACAAACAACTCAGTTTCCTCAAGAAATAAATGACGTTTTTAAAAAAGGAAAGGAAACTGTTGTAGATTAAATAGACATGAGACATATCAACCAAATACAATACAGGGATTTCATTTAGAATCTAATTCAAACAAGCCAACTATTAAAAAATATTATTGAGGCAGTTGGGGAAAATTAAAAATGGCTTGGGCATTAGATAATATTGAAGGGTTGCTGTTAGTTTTGTTGTTGTAATAAAGGTATTATAGTGTTTTGGGGTTTTTTAAACTTTATGTTTTAGAGAATCATACTGAAATATTTATGGATGAAATGATATGATGCCTGGGATTTACTTTAAAATACTTCAGAAAAAAAATGCTGGGGCTTAGATGTTGATTGTTGTTGAAGCTGGGTAATAGATACATGGTGGTTTATTGCCCTATTTATAATGTGTCTTTGAAATTTTCCATAATATAATGTTGAAAGAAAATGAGATTATACTAGAGAGGTAATATCCACTGTAGTTTGTTGAAACACATTTCTTGACATGTGACTTATATTAACAACAAAAAACTCAATATCATGGGGACAGGACTCTTTCAAGGGGTCTTCATGGTCAAAATTATTTTCAGGGGCTGGCCGGGTTGGCATAGCGGTTGTCTGCACTCTCCGCTTCAGCGGACCAGGGTTCGCAGGTTTGGATCCCGGGCATGGACTGACGCACTGCTTATGGAGCCATGCTGTGTTGGCATCCCATATAAAGTAGAGGAAGATGGGCACGGGTGTTAGCCCACGGCTAGTCTTCCTCAGCAAAAAGAGGATTGGCAATGGATGTTAGCTCAGGGCTAATCTTCCTCACAAAAAAAAAAAATTTTTTTCATAATAATAGTAAAATGTTATTTGCCTTTTTCATTTCATTTGCAGTGAAGGTGCACAAGCCCTGGTGAGTAGAACTGTTGGTGTCTTAGCACAAATCAAGACAGTGGCACTATACTGTACTAATAGCCATTATGTTCTTTACTTTCATGTACTCGCAGTAAAAAAAAATCAATTTCACTTCAGAATGTCCTTGATAAAACAGTAAAAATTATTAATTTTATTGAATCTCAACCCTTGAGTACACTCTTCTTTTAATATTCTGTGTGACAAAATGGGAAGTACACGTAAAGTACTTCTGCTGAATTCCAAAGGAGGAAAAATGCTTGTGCCATTATGTGAGTTGTAAGCTGAACTAGCTACTTTGTTCACAGAACACCTTTTCTTCTTTGAAAGAAAAACTAAAAGATAAACTATTATTTTAAAGATTTGAGTATTTGGCAGAGATTTGCACAAAAATGAACCAAGTGAGCCTTGTCACCTCAAGGAAAACATCTAAGAGTATTTGTTGCCAGTGATAAAATTAAAGCGTTCAAGTGAAAGTTAGAATTTTAGAAAATTTGTATCTTCCACTATGAGTTTGACAGCTTCCCAATACTTAAAGAATTTCCTGATGAGATCTGTGGTGATATTAACAGATATGGTTTTCTGATACTAGCATAATGAAGTGTATCAACATTTGGAAGATGTGTATAACTGTTATCAATGAACCAATATTTTCCAAATGACCAATATATGATGTTATAAAATCATGCATGGGGGGCCGGCCCGGTGGCACAAGCAGTCAAGAGCGCGCGCTCTGCTGCGGCGGCCTGGGGTTCGCCGGTTCCGACCCCAGGCGCACCGACGCCCCGCTTGTCAAGCCATGCTGTGGCGGCGTCCCATATAAAGTAGAGGAAGATGGGCACAGATGTTAGCCCAGGGCCAGTCTTCCTCAGCAAAAAAGAGGAAGATTGGCAGATGTTAGCTCAGGGCCCATCTTCCTCACAGGAAAAAAAAAAATCATGCATGGGTAAAAGATCCATTCAAAGTACAAGGTAGAGTAATAGATATTTTTTAAGTTGTGGTAAAATATACATAACATAAAATTTTCTATTTTAACCATTTTTAGGTGTACAGTTCAGTGGCATTAAGTACATTCACATTGTTGTGCAACCATCACCACTATTCATCCCCAGAACTTTTTCATCGTACCAAATTGAAATTCTGTACTCATTAAACAGTAATCCTCACTCCACCCTCCCTCCAGCCTCTGGTAACCATTGTTCTATTTTCTGCCTCTAGGAATTCTGGGTACCTTATATAAGTAATGGATTTTAATGTAACAGTATGAAAAGTTCATTGATGTAGTTTCAGATTCCACATTGCAACCAATCTTTAAGAAACTACCACTTGTTGGATTCTGGTATAGTTTAAGAAGAATATCTACAGTTAGCTGAAAATTTTATTAAAATATTCCTCCTTTTACAATTACATATCTGTGTAAGGCTAGATTTTCTTTGTATACTCAACCAGAACAACATATCACAACAGAATTGAATGCAAAAGGCATATATAGAATCCAGCTGTCTTCTATTAAGCCAGACATTAAATATTTGCAAAAATGTAAACCAATGCCACTCTTCTCACCAAATTTTTTTGTTTTGGAAAGTAGTTACATTTTCCTAAAATATTGTTTATGTTAACGTGATGGATTTACTATTTGTTAAATATGTTAATAGACATTTTTAAATGTTTGCAGTTTTAATTTCTAATACGATAAATATTGATAGGTATAATACACTTTGGGGTCCTTAATAAATAGTAAGAATGTAAAGAGGTGCTGAGACCAAAAACTTGGGAGTAGGGTGTAAAAGCCCAGAGTAGAAGCTCTGACCTGGAAGAACAGAGTTCTAGTCTTTATTGCCACGAACCTGCTGAGTGACCTTAAGTAATGACTTAACTTTTCAACATCCTGTAATTCATCTATAAAATGTATCTGCCCAGGCCATGTCATAGGGCTATCAGCAACAAATTAGAGAACAAATAGTATTCATTAGGATTTTTTTTTAAGGTATGTTGGGAGAGAATGTTACTTGTAAAATTTGGAATTCAACTAGTTAAGCCAGTTTGAGTTGGTTCTGTGCCTGTCATCAAGTAGGTGTTTTCTATTAGGCAGGGAAATGTTCTACTATCCCGGAAAAACAGTTTTTAGGAAAACTCAGAGAATAGAGTTCTAAGAATTCTAGAAAATAGAACCAAGCTAAAAAAGGAATGGAATTTAGAAGGTTGATAGCAAATGGGTGTGGTAATTAATAGGGAATTGTTTGTACTTGTTTTATAACTCAGTGGCCTGTAGCAAAATCTGAGTTTGGGGCCAGATTTGCCTTTGTCACCATTGAGGTCATCCTTTTATATTTCTAGACCTTATTATTCTTTGTTTTTAAATCCCATCCCTGGTTCTTTGGCTGATTTTGACTCCAAGGGCACAAGAGACTACAGTCCCCGGCAGATGGCAGTTCGGGAGAAGGTGTTTGATGTAATAATCAGCTGCTTCAAGCGCCATGGTGCAGAAGTAATTGATACACCTGTGTTTGAACTAAAGGTGAGGGATGAGTGAGGAGAAATTGCATGGTGGGAGAGTGGGTATATGAACAACAAAGAGGATGACAAGAGTGAGGGCCCAAAGGTCTCTCTCCTCTTGTGAACAAAGACCAGTATTTTCTCCAATGAGAAAGGGGGTGGGACTGACTTAGAGGGAGAGGCCTATTTTCTGTTTACCTTGGTTGTGGCCAGTGGCTTCCAAAAGACAACCTTCTTAGGAATGGAAGTTGTTATGGCTCCCATCTACATTGAATTCCATGGCACCTGTACTTGAGATGTTTTCTAGATATATGCAAACCATACATATAAATATAAATACGCAACCAGTCGCCTATTGATGGACCCTGAGATTATTTCTTGTTCTTTGATATTAAAAAACCAGATTACATCACTCCTTGCTTAAAACCCAGTGACTCACATCACATTCCTAATAAAATCCAAACACTTTACCCAGGCTTACAAGGCCCTACATGATCTGGCCACTGCCTGCCCACCTTTCCCACCTCATCTCATGCTATTCTTCCCTTCACCCACTATGCTACTCAGGCTCTTTCAAGTCCTGGAATATACTAAATGTTTTTCTGTCTCAGGGCCTTTGTTCTTGCTCTTTCCTCTGCCTGAACTCCTTTTCCCCCTAGCTCTTTGCATGATTTTAATTTCAGATTAGAGATTGCAGATTTTAATTTCGGATCTTAGCTAAAATGCCATTCTTCAAATAATTGTCTGCAACTACCTTGTCTAAAGTAGCCCTTGTCTCTCTATTACATCAACCTGCTTTATTTCCTTTAGAGCGGCTATCACTATCTGAAATTATGTTAATTTGTTTCCTTGCATTAGTGTATGCCTGTCTCTTCTCATTAGTATAGAAGATCCATGAGGGCATGGACTGCCTTTGTCTTGTTCACTGATCTATACTCAGTGCTTAGAACAATATCTGGTACTGGTGGGCATTTATCTATAGGGTAAATTTGTAAAAATGGAACTGCTGGGTCAAAAGGTTGTACTCATTTATATTTTTACCAACTGTGTTAGTTTGCTAGGGCTGCCGTAACAAAGTACCATAGACTGGATGCCTTAAACAATAGAAATGTCTTGTCTGGAGGCTGGAAGTCTGAGATAAGGTGTCAGCAGGGTTGGATCCTTCTGAGGGCCATGAGGGGGATCTCTTCCAGACCTCTCTCCTTGGCTTGTAGGCGGTGTCTTTTCCCTGTTTCTTCACATCATCTTCCTTCTGTCTGTTTCCAAATTTCCTCTTTTTATAAGGACACCAGTTATATTGGATTAGGGCCTACCCTAATGACCTCATTTTAGCTTAATTACCTCTTTAAAGGCCCCATCTCAGGGCCACCCAGTGGCGTAGTGGTTAAGTTCACCCCCTCCACTTCAGTGGCCCGGGGTTTGCAGGTTCAGGTCCCGGGCGTGGCCAACCCACCACTTGTCAAGCTATGCTGTGGCAGTGTCCCACATAAAGTGGAGGAAGATGGGCACGGATGTTAGCCCAGGGCCAATCTTCCTCAGCAAAAAGAGGATTGGCAACAGATGTTAGCTCAGGGCTAGTTTTCCTCACACACAAAAAAATAATCAATAAATAATTTTTTTAAAAAAAGGCCCTATCTCCAAATACTGTCATATTCTGCGGTTGCTGGGGGCAGGACTTCAATATATGAATTTTGAGGGGGACACACTTCAGCCCATAACACCCGCCATTGTATGAGTGTTTTTGATTCTACACCCTGGGAATTTTTAGGCTTTTTAAACTTTGCCAATCTGATAGGTGAAATACGTTATCACCTTATTGAAGACATTACAGGCCAAGCAAGGATTGCTATCTCAGTTTTGGCTTTTGACATTGTTCAAATCTCAGGCTTCTTAAAAACTTTTATATTTGTTCTAATAACCCCCTCCTAGGAGTTTATCCTCAAAAAAAATATTTAAAAGAAAAAACTATGGGGCCGGCCCCCTGGCTTAGCAGTTAAGTGTGCGCGCTCCGCTGCTGGTGGCCCGGGTTCGGATCCCGGGCGCGCACTGACGAACCACTTCTCTGGCCATGCTGAGGCTGCGTCCCACATACAGCAACTAGAAGGATGTGCAGCTATGACATACAACTATCTGCTGGGGCTTTGGGGGAAAATATAAATAAATAAAACTTTAAAAAAAAAAAAGAAAAAACTATGTACCTAAATATACTTACTGAAATGTTATGGAACATTTTTTTTTCCTATGCACTATCTTTTTTGTTTGTTTGTTTGTTTGTTGCAATAACATTGGTTTATAACATTGTATGAATTTCAGGTGTACATCATTATACTTCTATTTCTGCATGGATTACATCATGTTCTCATGTTCACCACCGAAATACTACTTACAATCCATCACCACACACGTGTCTAATTATCCCTTTCACCCTCCTCCCTTCCCTCTTCCCCTCTGGTAACCACCAGTCCAGTCTCTGTCTCTATGTGTTTGTTTATTGTTGTTATTATCTACTACTTAATGAGTGAGACCATACGGTATTTGACCTTCTCCTTCTGACTTATTTCACTTTGCATAATACCCTCAGTGTCCCTCCATGTTGTCACAAATGGCTGAGTAGTATTCCATTGTGTATATATACCACATCTTCTTTATCCATTCGTCCCTTGATGGGCACTGAGGTTGCTTCTAAGTCTTGGCTATTGTGAATAATGCTGCAGTGAACACAGGGCTGCATGTCTCTTTACTCATTCGTGTTTTCACATTCTTTAGATAAATACTCAACAGTGGAATAGCTGGATCATATGGTAGTTTCATCCTTAATTTTTTGAGGAATCTCCATGCTGTTTTCCATAGTGGCTGCACTGGTTTGCACTCCCACCAGCAGTGTATGAGAGTTCCCTTCTCTCCACACCCTCTCCAACACTTGTTGTTTCCTGTCTTGTTAATCATAGCCATTCTGACGGGCGTGAGGTGATATCTCATTGTAGTTTTGATTTGCATTTCCCTGATAGTTAGTGATTTTGAACATCTTTTCATGTGTCTGTTGGCCATCTGTATATCTTCTTTGGAGAAATGTCTGTTCAGGTCTTTTGCCCATTTTTTAATTGGGTTGTTAGTTTTTTTGGTGTTGAGATGCATGAGTTCTTTATATATTTTGGAGATTAACCCCTTATCAGATGTATGGTTTGCAAATATCTTCTCCCAATTGTTAGGTCATCTTTTCATTTTGTTGATGGTTTCCTTTGCTGTGCAGAAGCTTTTTAGTTTGATGTAGTCCCATTTGTTTATTTTTTTCTATTGTTTCTCTTGCCTGGTCAGACATGGTGCTTGAAAATATGTTGCTAAGAGTGATGTCGAAGAGCGTACTGCCTATGTTTTCTTCTAGAAGTTCATGGTTTCAGGTCTTACATTCAAGTCTTTAATCCATTTTGAGTTAATTTTTGTGTATGGTGTAAGGTAATGGTATAGTTTCATTTTTTTACATGTGGCTGTCCAGTTTTCCCAGCACCATTTGTTGAAGAGACTTTCCTTTCTCCATTGTATGTTCTTGGCTCCTTTATCGAAGATTAGCTTCCCATAGATGTGTGGGTTTATTTCTGGGCTTTCGATTCTATTCCATTAATCTGTGTGTCTGTTTTTGTGCCAATACCATGCTGTTTTGGTTACTATAGCTTTGTAGTATATTTTGAAATCAAGGAGTCTGATACCTCTGGCTTTGTTCTTTTTGCTCAGGATTCCTTTAGCTGTTCGGGGTCTTTTGTTGTTCCATATAAATTTTAGGATTCTTTGTTCTATTTCTGTGAAAAATATTGTTGGAACTTTGATAGAGATTGCATTGAGTCTATAGATTGCTTTAGGAAGTATGGACATCTTAACTACGTTAATTCTTCCAATCCAAGTGCATGGAATATCTTTCCATTTCTTTGTGTCCCCTTCAATTTCTTGCAGCCATGTTTTATAGTTTTCAGTGTACAGATCTTTACCTCTTTGGTTAAATTTATTCCTAGGTATTTTATTCTTTTTGTTGCAGTTGTAAATGGGATTGTATTCTTAATTTCTCTTTCTGCTACTTCGTTGTTAGTGTATAGAAATGCAACTGATTTTTGTATGTTGATTTTGTATCCTGAAACTTTACCGTATTCATTTATTACTTCTAAAAGTTTTTTGGTGGATTCTTTAGGGTTTTCTCTATATAAAATCATGTCATCTGCAAATAGTGACAGTTTCACTTCTTCCTTTCCAATTTGGATCCCTTTTATTTCTTTTTCTTGCCTGATTGCTCTGGCTAGGAGTTCCAATACTATGTTAAATAGGAGTGGTGAGAGTGGGCATCCTTGTCTGGTTCCTGTTCTTAGAGGAATAGCTTTCAGTTTTTCACCATTGAGGATGATATTAGCTGTGGGTTTGTCATATATGGCCTTTATTATGTTGAGGTACTTTCCTTCTATACCCATTTTATTCAGAGTTTTTTATCATAAATGGATGCTGTATCTTGTCAAATGCTTTCTCTGCATCTATTGAGATGATCATGTGATTTTTATTCTTCATTTTATTAATGTGGTGTATCACATTGATTGATTTGCGAATGTTGAACCATCCTTGCATCCCTGGAATAAATCCCACCTGATCATGGTGTATAATCTTTTTAACGTATTGTTGTATGCGATTTGCTAGTATTTTGTTGAGGATTTTTGCATTGATGTTCATCAGTGATATTGGCCTGTAGTTTTCTTTTTTTGTGTTGTCCTTGTCTGGTTTTGGTATCAGGGTAATGTCTGCTTCGTAGAATGAGTTAGGGAGCTTCCCACCCTCCTCAATTTTTTGGAAGAGTTTGAGAAGGATAGGTATTAAGTCTTCTTTGAATGTTTGGTAGAATTCACCAGGGAAGCCGTCTGGTCATGGACTTTTATTTTGGGGGGGGGTTTTGATTACTGTTTCCATCTCCTTACTGGTGATTGTTCTATTCAAATTCTCTATTTCTTCTTGATCCAGTTTTGGAAGGTTGTATGATTCTAAGAATTTATCCTTTTCCTCCAGATTGTTCAATTTGTTGGCATATAGCTTTTCATAGTATTCTCTTAAAATCTTTTGTATTTCTGAGGTGTCTGTTGTAATTTCTCCTCTTTCATTTCTGATTTTACTTATTTGAGCCTTCTCTCTTTTTTTCTTGGTGAGTCTAGCTAAAGGTTTGTCAATTTTATTTATCTTTTCAAAGAACCAGCTCTTGGTTTTATTAATTTTTTCTATTGTTTTTTTAGTCTCTATTTTATTTATTTCTGCTCTGCTTTTTATTATTTCCCTTCTTATACTGATTTTGGGCTTTTTTGTTCTTTTCTATTGTTGTCTGTTAATAATTGCTTTATATATTTAGGTGCTCCTACATTGGGTGCGTAGATATTTACAAGTGTTATATCCTCTTGTTGGATTGTTCCCTTGATCATTATGTAGTGCCCTTGTCTCTTGTTACAGTTTTTGTTTTAAAGTCTATTTTGTCTGATATGAGTATTGCTACCCCAGCTTTCTTTTCATTGCCATTTTCCATCCCTTCACTTTGAGTTTGTAAGTGTCTTTAGGTCTGAAGTGTGTCTCTTGTATGCAGCATATATATGGGTTTTGTTTTTTTGTCCAATCAGCCACCCTATGCCTTTTAATTGGAGCATTTAGTCCATTGACATTTAAAGTAGCTATTGATAACTATGTACTTACTGCCATTTTTTAACTTTTTTTTCTTGGTGTTTTAGTAGTTCTTCTCTGTTCCTTTATTCTTTGCTTGCTCTCTTCCCTTGTGGCTTGATGACTTTCTTCAGTATTATGTTTGGGTTCCTTTCTCTTAGTTTTTTGTGTATTTATTATAGGTTTCTGTTTTGTGATTACCAGAGGGTTCATATACGGTTACCTACGTATATAGCAATCTATATTAAGTTGATGGTCTCTTTAGTTTGACCTCTGTCTGAAAGCTCTACTCTGACTCCCCTCCTCCCACATTTTATGTTTTTGATATCATATCTAACCTCTTTTTCGTGCATTTGTATCCATTACCTTCTTATCATGGAAATAGATAATTTTTCCTATTCGTGGTCTTCTCTTTTCCCCTTAAATAAGTCCCTTTAGCATTTCTTGTAGTACTGGTTTCTTGGTGACAAACTCCTTTAATTTTTGCTTGTCTGGGAAACTTTTTATCTCTCCTTCCATTTTGAATGATAACCTTGCCAGGTAGAGTATTTTTGGCTGTAGGTTTTTTCCTTTTAGCACTTGAAATATATCGTGCCACTCTCGTCTAGCCTGTAAGATTTCTGCTGAGAAGTCAGCTGACAGCCTTATGGGGTTTCCTTTGCGTGTAACTTGTCTTTCTCTTGTGGCTTTTAGGATTCTCTCTCTATCTTTAATTCTGGACATTTTAATTATGATGTGTCTTGATGTGGGCCTCTTTGGGTTTATCTTATTTGGTGCTCTCTGTGCTTCCTGTACCTGGATGTCTGTTTCCTTCCTTAGGTTAGGGAAGTTTTCAGCTATTATTTCTTCAAATAGATTCTTTGCCCCTTTGTCTCCCTCTTTTCCTTCTGGGACACCTTTAACACGGATGTTTGTGCGCTTGATGTTGTCCCAGAGGTCTCTTAGACTGTCCTCACTCTTTTTAATTCTTTTTTCTTTTATCTGTTTAGCTTGGGTGATTTCTTCTAGTCTTTTGTCCAGCTCACAGATCCATTCTTTTGTATCCTCTACGCTGCTTTTGAGTCCCTCTAATGAATTTTTCATTTCCAGTATTGTATTCTTCATTTCTGATTGGTTCTTTTTTATATCTTCCATTTCTTTGTTGACGTTCTCACTGAGTTCATCCATTCTTCTCCCAAGATCAGTGAGCATCCTTAACACTCTTTGTTTGAACTCTCTGTCAGGTAGGTTGCTCATTTCTGTTTCACTTAGTTCCTTTTCTGGGGTTTTGTCCTGTTCCCTTACTTGGAACGTATTCCTTTGCCTCCTCATTTTGCCTCTTTCCCTTTGCTTGTATCTATGTATTAGGTAGGTCAGCTACATCTCCTGCTCTTGGAGAGGTGACCTTATATAAGTGATCCCTCATGAGGCCTGGCAGTGTGCTTCCCTCAGTTCCAAATGTTCCAGGAGTGACGCCTATGTGGGCTACGTGTGTCCTTCTGTTGTGGCGTGGTTGCTCTTCCCGTAGGTGCCCAGGGAGGCTGAGCTATGCCCCTGGCCAGCTGTTGTAACACTCAGCTGCTTGTAGTTGTTGTGGGTGGAACATTTTTTTTTTTTAATTGGAATAACCTAAACATCTAACAGTGTAACACTAGGAAAGAAGGAAATACAGAGCTTCTTCTCACTGAAATATTACGCAGCTTTAAAAAATAATACCTCAGCTCTGTCACAAAATGGAAATGTGATAAGCAGGAAACAAAATTTTTATTTCCTTTTGATTGTAATTACATCAAATACATAAGCCTTGGGATAGAAAGCAGAGGAGATGTAGACAAGGTGAAATCAGTCATGTTAGAGTAGTGGGTTTTTGTTTTCAAAACTTCCTTTTAGGGGCCGGCCCCGTGGCTTAGCGGTTAAGTGTGCGCGCTCCGCTGCTGGCGGCCCAGGTTCGGATCCCGGGCTCACACTGACGCACCGCTTCTCCGGCCATGCTGAGGCCGCGTCCCGCATACAGCAACTAGAAGGATGTGCAGCTATGACATACAACTATCTACTGGGGCTTTGGGGGGAAATAAAATAAATAAATAAAATCTTAAAAAAAAAAAAAAACAACTTCCTTTTAAATTGTTATATTTCTCATTGTGACCACATTTCTTTATGTTTTCTCCAGGAAACATTGACTGGAAAGTATGGCGAAGACTCTAAGCTTATCTATGACCTGAAGGACCAGGGTGGGGAGCTGCTGTCCCTTCGCTATGACCTCACTGTATCTTTCTACACCGGGGCTCTTGACGCTTTGGGTAGATTGGCCCTCACTGGGCTGGGACTATTTCTAGCCTTAGGTTTGCGGACAGCCAGACATAGGTGGGATCAAATACTATGCCTTTGGCGATCAGGGGAATTATTTCTCTAAACCAAGAGTAGGACTTTGGCTAAACAGAGCATAGCCTTAGAAGTCTTCTGAATCCTGAGTGAAACCTCAGCTTTATGTCAGGACCCAGTTCTGACATACCCTACCAACAATCCCCTGGCTCCAGAATACCTCTCCTCTGCCCTATCCAGTGGACACAGTTCTTCTTAATTGACCAACAGCATGTTTCCTTTATCTCCAAGCTATGTCAGAGAATCATCTGCTTAAAGATGCCACGTGGGGCCCTTTTTTTGCTTTCTGGCCAATCTGCCCAGCTCCCCCTGCCCCCCCCCCCCCCCCAGGTCATGCTCAGCATAGCCCAGGGGAGATACTACCAAAGAGAAAGGAGCCTTAGTCATTTCTGAGACTTCAGCTGCCCCTTGTGGTAACAAAGTTGATTCTTTCCGATGTTCAGAAATGCTGTCCATCTCACGGGTGGTGGTTTTACCCACAGAGGAAGGGGTTAGACCCCAGCTTCTGTTCGTGATGATAATCAACTTCCAGATTGTGATGGGAGGGGCTTTCTCCTTAACTCTGTCATCAGGTTCCTTTTGCTCGATATTTGGCAATGAATAAACTGACCAACATTAAACGCTACCACATAGCCAAAGTATATCGGCGGGATAACCCAGCCATGACCCGCGGCCGGTATCGGGAATTCTACCAGTGTGTGAGTATGTGGGGCAGGGTGCTGGCCCTTCCTCAAGCCAGTAGAATCTACCAAGTACTCATGGTTTCCTGAGCAAACTGCATGCCCCAGATAATGCTAACCCTTAGTTTTCTTTAGTATTTTCATATAGATTTCACAAAGGCCCTGTGGGGAGGACAGGGATTATTCTCCCCATTTTATATATGAGTAAACTTGAGACTCAGCAGGATGAAGAGATCATGGGGCTAAGAAAGGCAAAGTCAGGACTAGAACTGTTGGTCCAGTGCTCTTTATATTAAACCACAGTGATAGGACCACAGCAAAGGATGTGGATATTGGATTTAAGGTATCAGATCATCCAGACTGGTGGCAGAGCTTCTAAATGAACAGAGAAAATGACTAAGGACTAAAGCCGTATAGATCGCCCCCACAGTGGTAGGAGGAAATAAGGAAAAGTAGATGAGTGAGATAAGAAAGGAATAGCCCAATAGATTGAAAGGAAACCAGGACTGGTAAGAGACCCAAGAATGCTGAGGTTTCCCTCTGGGCTGATGATCAGACAGAGAATGAAGAAGGTAGTCTGTGCATGAGTGCAAACAGGCCTTCCTAGAGTGAGAGCAGAGCTCCCAGGAGTCCCCCCTTAAGAAGGTTAAACCCCTGAGGACCTCTAGCTACCTCTCTCCTTGCAGGATTTTGACATTGCTGGGCAATTTGACCCCATGATCCCTGATGCGGAGTGCCTGAAGATAATGTGTGAGATCCTGAGTTCACTTCAGATAGGCGACTTCCTGGTTAAGGTCAGAGCTGAACAGGGCTGGGAGGGCAAAGTTGGGCCTGGCCTCTCACAGGAGAAGGTCCTGTGCAGAGGGAACAGTAGCCCAAGTGACCAAGTCTATCAAGGGTCACGTAAAGAGATTCTCTTCTCACTCGGCCTCGGGTCCCTGCAGGTGAATGATCGGCGCATCCTAGATGGGATGTTTGCCATCTGTGGTGTTCCTGATAGCAAGTTTCGCACCATCTGCTCCTCAGTGGACAAGCTAGACAAGGTAACCACCCAAACACTTGACTCTCCTTTTCCTGGATCCCACCCTGCCTTGAGAAATGGAAAACAACATTAGGAGAGGAAGGTGCCTGCCTCTATGCCCACCAGAGGAAGATTAGTCCCAGGATGTAGGTTGAAGGGAGCTTCTGCTCTAAGACTGCTCCCCGAGGAGGGCCCATACTGGCTCTGCAGTGGGCACGGTGCCCAGGGGTCCCTGACTAGTATCTGTCTGCCCAGGTGTCCTGGGAGGAAGTAAAGAATGAGATGGTGGGAGAGAAGGGCCTCACACCCGAGGTGGCCAACCGCATTGGGGACTACGTCCAGCAGCATGGTAAGGAACAAACCCTGCCTCCCCAGCAGCTATCCCACTGCCCTCAAGCCGAAAGCCAAACTCTTCTGTGTGTGTGTGTATGTGTGTATATGTGGGGGGGGGGGAGGTGTATGCGTGTGTGTCTGTGTGTGCACGCACATATATTTGTGCAGTCCAGGCAAAAAGATAGAGCTCCTACCTTTTTCTTCTTGTCACTCAGTCTGGCTCACAAATCTGTCTCCCCAGGTGGGGTATCCCTGGTGGAACAGCTGCTCCAAGATCCTAAACTGTCCCAAAACAAGCAAGCCTTGGAGGGTCTGGGAGACCTGAAGCTGCTGTTTGAGTACCTGATGCTGTTTGGCATTGCTGACAAGGTGAGCCAGGTTGGGGCTGGGAGCCTTCGCTGAGTTCTGGGGCTTCAGGTCCTTGATCCGCATCTGGTACTGATCGTGTTCTTGTCTCCACAGATATCCTTCGACCTGAGCCTTGCTCGAGGGCTGGACTACTATACTGGGGTGATCTATGAGGCGGTGCTGCTACAGACCCCAGCCCAGGCAGGGGAAGAGCCCCTGGGTGTGGGCAGTGTGGCTGCTGGAGGGCGCTATGATGGGCTGGTGGGCATGTTTGACCCCAAAGGGCGCAAGGTGCCTTGTGTGGGGCTTAGCATTGGAGTGGAGCGGATCTTCTCTATCGTGGAGCAGAGGCTGGAGGTAAGTGGGTAGAAGACAGTTTGGGCAGGTAATAGCACCTGAGCTATCTTCTTTGACCTCCAAGGGGGCAAGTGGTGCTGCTTTGGGCTAGGAGTATCTTTGCAGAGAAATGGAGAAAAGATGGTCACTGTCCTTCACAGACTCCCAGCTTTATGGATCTTTGATCATTCTTTTCTCACAGAATCCTTTGCTCTGGTTCCCTACTTCCCTCAGAGCTATCAGGAATCTAGGCTGGTATATCCAACGACCTAGTTCTTCTTCATGATACAGAATACTTAATATTTTACTACTCTGTGCCAGGCACTGTGCTTAGTGCTTTTCATGCATTATCTAATAAAATTCTTAAACAGCCCTCTGAGAGTAGCTACTTTTATTATTTACATTTTCAGACAAGAGAACTGAAGCATTATAGATCAAATAATTTGCCCAAGGGTATGTAAGTGGCAGAGTCAGAGTTTGAATCCAGGCAGTTTAACTCCAAAGTCTTGTTCCTTACCACTCTGTGATACTGTCTCTAAGTAGGAAGCATGTGTCTGAGGCTCTGGGATCTCTCAGATGGCTGTCCTGACTCTCTAGCACCTCGAGTAACACGAGGGAAGCCCGTCATGGCCTCAAGCCCTCCTCTGTTGCTGCTTCTCTCTCTTTTTTTTTTTTTTTGTGGCGAAGATCCGCCCTGAGCTGACATCTGCCAGTCCTCTTCTTGCTGAGGAAGACTGGCCGTGGGCTAACATCCATGCCCATCTTCCTCCACTTTATATGGGACGCCGCCACAGCATGGTTTGACAAGCGGTGCGTCGGTGCGTGCCCGGGATCCGAACCGGCAAACCCCGGGCCGTCACAGCGGAGCACGTGCACTTAACCGCTTGCGCCACTGGGCTGGTCCCATGTTGCTGCTTCTCTTAACTGGCTGGTTGCATTTCATGCCCTGGGGAGTGCTCTGGCAGTAACCTTCCCACTGCTCCCATCCTTTTCTCTAGAGTGGAAACCACCCATGTTTCCCATTCTGGGCACTATCCCAGTAGGCATCTTATGTTGTAAGAACGACGAAAATAGTTTTCCAGAAAAAGACAAGGGCAGCAGTAGCATTCTCCCTCCCCTCTTAACCACACACACCCTGGGTTGTGCCCTGTGGCTGAAATATAAAAGGCACAGTCTCTTGACTGGGCAGATAGTTAAGTGGGAACTAGAACTGCCAGGAGCAATTGGATTGCCTGGGAGGGCTCACGGTATCACTTCTGTACGAGTGTTCTTGTGGACCCTTAAGGAGATGAGCTTGAAGTCACTGTACATAAGCTACCTTTGTTCTGCCCTACATTATTTATTCTGACAAGTCATACAAGTCAGTCAGTTCATTTCTTATATCTTGTTTTTTTTTTTAATGTGTTATTATTTATTTTGTGAGGAATATCAGCCCTGAGCTAACATCCATGGCAATCCTCCTCGTTTTGCTGAAGAAGACTGGCCCTGAGCTAACATCCATGCCCATCTTCCTCTACTTTTTACGTGGGACGCTGCCACAGCATGGCCTGACAAGCAGTGCATCGGTGCGTGCCCTGGATCCGAACCCGGGCCGCCAGCAGTGGAGCACACGCACTTAACTGCTACGCCATGGGGCCCGCCCCTCATTTCTTATATCTTCTAAGAGCTACTTTATGTCCAGTTGCTAGATGAGAAGCCCTGGTGGAGCTCGCTGAGTTGGGCCTGGTTTCTCAGAATCCTAACAAGAGTCTGCTCTGTTTGCTCCTCAAAGGTGTTGTAAAGGGTAGCCCAGCTCTCTGACTCTTATCTGCTCCTTCTCCAGGCATTGGAGGAGAAGGTACGGACCACAGAGACACAGGTGCTTGTGGCATCTGCACAGAAGAAGCTGCTGGAGGAGAGACTGAAGCTTATCTCAGAGCTGTGGGATGCCGGGATCAAGGTACAGGAGGCAAGCCCCTGGGTGGCAGCAAACTTGGGAGCACTGGGCACAGACTAAATAAAAGCTCATCCATAGTGACCCTGCCATTACTGTGACTTCTTGGGATGGAGCTAAGAGCAAGGTGCCAGCTTGGGCCCCCAGGAGGTTGTCCCTGAGGACAGCAAAAGCCAGCCTTCATCTTCTGCCTTGGTCCCCTGCAGGCAGAGCTGCTCTACAAGAAGAACCCGAAGTTACTGAACCAGTTGCAGTACTGTGAGGAGTCAGGCATCCCACTAGTGGCCATCATTGGTGAGCAGGAGCTCAAGGACGGTGTCATCAAGCTCCGTTCCGTGGCCAGCAGGGAAGAGGTAAGTAGGCAAACAGGAAAGCTGAGGGACAGGGAATATATGCCATTTCAGCAGGCCAGTGCCCATTCAAGACCTGAGCAAAAGCCTGGCATTCATATTAGTACCCACTCGTAAAAGACTTATGGGCTTAATCTTTGCTGTGGTCACGGAAGGGTAAGATCTCCATCCCCACATACACCCTGCATCTCTCGGGCTCCCCCAAGAAGCACTATCTACACTGAGGTGTTTGATTGAGTTCCTGTTCCCAGCTGATGACTAGAGGAAGGAGTGGGCACTCAGGGAGCAGTGGAGTGGAAGATGCTCATACCACCTTCTTCCCCCATTCTGGCCAGGTGGACATCCGAAGAGAAGACCTTGTGGAGGAAATCAAAAGGAGAACAAGCCAGCCCCTTTGTATCTGCTGAATTGAGCAAACTATGAGAGGAAAGTGGGACTGGCACTATTTAAGGCTGAGACAAAACTCTGCATATGTACTTCAACAGCTTTGCACATTTTTGTTCCAGCAGGAAGGCCTGAAGAATGGTCAGAACAGACTTTTTATTTTTATTATGATTATTTTACTGGTAATCACAGGCAAAAATGGCCAGGTAATACATCATTTTCCATAGGAGGCCCTGGGGGCTTAATCCAGTCTGTGCTCCTGGGCTACAGGAACAGGGCCAGAGATGGTCTTCCCCGCAGGTCTCTACACCAGATGGAGGGAATGCTCCCCGAAACCAGCCGCCAAAGGTCCAATAAAATGCCTCAACCACTGGAGCTTGCCTGTGTCGCTCTTGCCTAGCCCTGCCTTCCCTGTCAGAGCCTAGGCCTCCCATTCTGACCACCTTAGCGGTGGAAAAGGGGGTGAAGGACGTACAGTAGGCCCCACAGGCTCTTCCCCAGGGTGAAGGGTGCCCCTGAGGTTCCTGCCTCCAGCGTCCATCCGTGCCGGCGTGCAAAGCATTTGAGGAAGTGGGGCTGCCAGAAAACTCACCCACTAAGCCTTCTAGCTTTCACCTGAGGGTCGGAGGTTCCCGCGGCGCACGTGCAGTGGATACCCCCACCCCTTTAGGAGGCGGGGTCGTGCTCAGAGCCAATGAGAGCTTGGGGGGTGGAGGGGTAGGGAAGCTTCCAGAGGCAGATAGGGAGGAGGTTATAAAGGGGGGACCAGCGGACCAGCGGAAGAGCCATGCAGTCCAAGCGGGAGTGTGAGGTAAGTGCTTGGCAACGAGGGGGTAGACAAGCCTACCTGCGCAGGGAGTGGGGGCTCCTGGGGCCCCAGCACCTTAGGCGGGGCGGAGTGGGCGCGGTGATCCGCCATTCCAACCTGCCTTTCCCCCTCAGCTTTGGTGTGAGAGGGTGAATCCAGAGAACAAGGCGGCGCTGGAGGCGTGGGTCAGGGAGACGGGCATCCGCCTGGTGCAGGTGAACGGGCAAAGGAAGTATGGCGGGCCACCCCCAGGTACGGTAGTCCTAGCCCCTGCGCCTGCCGGGCTACGGCAGCCTCGACGGCCCCGACCAGCCCCCTTTGGGGGAGGGGCCTACCCTGAGGCAACACAGTCGCAAACCCCTAACTCCCCATTACTCCCACCCACCCCCTGGAGGAAGGCAGCCAGTCTTCAGGGGCACCTACTCTGCCAGCCTCGCTGTTAGCTCAGTCACCCACTTAGGCCAAGGACCCAGGTACGGGTATTGTACCCATTTCACAGACGTTTGCTCACGTAGACCCTCTCGCGCTGGGTCCCTGGGCCCCAAACCTGGAGCCATCGCGGTGGATGACGGTGCCCCTTCCCACTCCCTTCCCCCAGGCTGGGTGGGCAGCCCGCCGCCGGCCGGATCAGAGGTGTTTATCGGGCGGCTGCCCCAGGACGTGTACGAGCACCAGCTGATCCCACTGTTCCAGCGCGTGGGCCGCCTCTACGAGTTCCGCCTGATGATGACCTTCAGCGGCCTGAACCGCGGCTTCGCCTACGCCCGCTACAGCTCGCGGCGCGGCGCCCAGGCCGCCATCGCCACGCTGCACAACCACCCGCTGCGGCCCTCCTGCCCGCTGCTCGTGTGCCGCAGCACCGAGAAGTGCGAGCTGAGCGTGGACGGGCTGCCGCCGGCTCTGAGCCGCCGCGCGCTGCTGCTCGCGCTGCAGCCGCTCGGTCCCGGCCTGCAGGAGGCGCTGCTGCTGCCCAGCCCCGGGCCAGCGCCCGCGCAGATCGCGCTGCTCAAGTTCGGCTCGCACCGCGCCGCCGCCATGGCTAAGAAGGCCCTGGTGGAAGGTAGGGGTGGACGCTGCCGGGGGGCCGCTGGTTGGGGCCAAAGACGTGCTGCCAGGCACTCTACCTCTACACCTCAGTATAGCTGGGTAAAGTCGCAAGATCTTAGGGTTAAGAATACCTGAGTTTGCGACCTTATACTATTTTTATTTGACCTCAGATTTTTAAATTTCCAGTTGTGCTACCACTTACCTAAACTTAACACTTCCCATGCATCATCTCCTGAGTTACTCCTCAACATTCCAGTGAAACACAGAATGACCTCCCTCTTTAGAGATGAGACTGTTGTGGAGAAATTGACTTGCCCAAGGCAGTCCAATTGAGCCTTTTATCCACTCTAGAACCTACTTCCTCAGACTGTTGTGAAAATTAAAGGCTACTTAGGACATTCCCTGATTCATGGCAGGTATTCACAGCAAAGGCTAGCTATTATGATGGTTATGAGGGAGACAAAGCCTGCATCAACCAGTAGTCCTCCAAGGAAACTTAGAAGGTAGCAGTTATTACACTCCCTTTACAAATAAACACACTGAACCCTGGAGAAGCTATTTAAGTTGCCCAAGGTCATACCACCAGGAAATGGGGAGGCTAGAAATTAAATAGGCCTGTGTGACCTCAGTGGGCTCACTGGGTCTGGGGGCTTGGGCCCAGCCTTCAGACCTGCCCTTGTGTCTTTTTCCTGCAGGGCAGTCACGCCTCTGTGGAGAGCAGGTGGCTGTGGAGTGGCTCAAGCCAGACCTGAAACAGCGACTCCGCCAGCAGCTTGTGGGTCCCTCACTGCAGTGCCTACAGCCAGAGGGCAGCCGACTGGCTCTGGCTAGGGACAAGCTAGAGTCCCAAGGGGCTCGGGCTGCCCTGCAGCTGCTGTGCCAACGGATGAAGCTAGGCAGCCCAGTGTTCCTCACCAAGTGTTTGGGCACAGGCCCTGCTGGCTGGCACCGCTTCTGGTACCAGGTGGTGATCCCTGGGCATCCAGTGCCCTTCAGTGGCCTCATCTGGGTTGTGCTGGCCCCAGATGGGCAGGATGGGCATGAGGTGGCCAAGGATGCTGTGTCTGCACGGCTGCTGGAGGCACTGAGTGAGTCTGAGGCCAGCCTCCTGTGGTCTGCTGGGGCTGAGGCAGGTACTGTGGTTAAGCAGTGACTCCATCCTCTCCACAGGTAGCCTAAACAAGTAGGCAGAGCCAGTGTCAGTCACCAGCCCAGCAGGCCTGGGCAGCCACCACCTGATCCCAAAATGGGGAAGAGCATGGGCCCTGCCCTAGACCTGACATAGCCTCCCAGCTGGGGCCCTGCAGCTGGGGCCCGGCCCCAGTGCACCTGGGGGCAGCTCAGGTTTGGCTAAGTTGTGGTGAGGGGCCTTGTCCTCCAGCTCCCAGCCCGAGGTCTGACCTGACCCCCGTGGTCTTCTTTGACCATCCTCTGTGTGACACATACACACACACTCTCTCTTCCCACAGCTTAGCATGAATCTTTGCTGCTTATTTTCTTGATTTGTCTTCCTTGTTGGTTTTTTATTTGGGGGCTGGCTGAGCCAAAGTATCGGAAATCTGCCTTTTGTCCCCACCGCTTGGCATTCTGGTTTTGGTGCATGTGTAGTTTTGAGTTTCTGTGCCGGTTGTATTTATATTAAACCCCTGGTTGGTGTACACCTGTGTCCGTGCTGTCTTGCCCCACCTGTGGGCTTGTCTTACTGGTAGAGTGAGCAGTGCCCTAAATCCTGAGCCTCTGTGCGTCTTCTTGCACTGCACAATAGGGTATTATAAATTCATAGCCTCTGGGGATCCAGCCCAGAAGCAAGATTCTTGCCCAGTGAGAACCTGTCTTGAGATTCAGCTCATCCCCTCAATCACTGTCCTCCTCACTCGCCTCCTCTTCCTCCTGAGCCATGGATTCCTCTCCCTCCTCCCTCAGTCCTGCAAAGAAGTCATCAGTGCTCCAGGCCTTGCTGCTCAGTGCCCGCAGTGGCCCTCCCTTTTTCTTGCGCCGACGGTAGTCATCCACCACCACAGCCCGCAGCTGGGCCATGTCCCAAAACTTGAGGCGCTGGTCATGGCCACTGCTGGCCAGAAAGCGGCCACAGTGGGAGAGGGCCAGCTCCTCCACAGGATCCCCAGCATGCTGGCCCACACTGCCCACCACTCGGTTTGGCAGGATGTTCACAGCCCTGGGCAGAGAGAGAAGAGTGTTGGGTATTAGCTGGTTGGGCTTGCCCTTCCTGTGATAAGAGGGCCATCCTGGCTTCTCTCACCTGATGATTCCATCAGTGGAGCCAGTGCACAGCAGACTCTCGGTGACTGGAACCATACAGTCGATGGACTCGGCTCTCAGGGCAAAGCGGTCACTTGTGGCCCCAAAGCCATTCCAGTTGAAAAGGTAGATGGTACCTTCACTGGAGCCACAGACCACCTTCTTCCCACACTGCAGAGAAATGGAGCAAACCGCATTTGTAGAGCCATGTCTGATCAGGTCCCTAGCATGCCTCCATCCCACCATACCCAGCCATACTTTCATGATAGTGACAGAGGTCAGGTCTCCAGACTGAGGCTCTGAGAGCAGCTCGAACCGGCGCCGCCTGATGTTGAAGACACCAAGGCAGCCATCCCCACTGTAGAGAGAGCAGAGCAGCAGGCTTGGCTAAAGCTCCCATTGAGGGAGACATTCAATACAGGGAAGGGAGGGGAGGCAGCTTTGAGGCTGTACCTAGCTGTCAGCAGCAGCTTCTTGGCTGGGTCCAGAACCATGTCAGCAATGTATTCCTCATGCTGTCGCATATCCATTAAGGGGCCCTCCTTCCGCTGGTCCCAGAGCCGGATGCCACCTGTGTCATCCCCAGTGGCCATAACATTCTCATCCACCAGCAGGAGACTGTTGATGGGGGCACTAGAGACACAGATGCAGAACTTCTTGGAGCATCTTTGTCCCTATAGGGACCTACCAGTCTTCACCCCTCACCTCAACACACAATTGGCTCCCCTTACCCGTGAGCCTTGGAAATGCGTCTTTCCAGTCGGCCCTGCTCCACATCTAGAACATGGATGGCTTTATCCTTGGAGACAGTAACAAGTTCTGGGGGATAAGGTGCCCAGGTCATGGTGCTGCTCACTGCTCCCATCCCACCACCACATCGCTGGTTGCCTTCCCCAGTACTCACTCTGCCCATCTTCAGAGAAGACCACGGCTCGGCAGGACTTTAGGTGGTGACCTGAGGACCAGAGCTCCTTGGTTTCTCCCTCTTGCTGGGAGTAGGAAAAGCTGGCAAGGGGAGGAAAGTGAATGACCCCAGACCTCACCTGGGATGCATGGAGCGTAGAAACCAACTACCCAACCTTCCACCTACCTACAAGTTCCTGCTTGCACACCTCCAAGCCCGAGGAGCTTACCATCTCATTTTTCCATTTTCAATGAGCTTCAAATGTTAGGTCTTTTTTTTTCATTCAATATACATTAATTCAAAGTACATTTGCTCAGGACTTCTTTGTGACCTGACTCCACCGCACCCTCTTCATCATCCTTGAGAGCCCCAGCCTGGGGAAAGCTTAGGTCTGGACCACTATGAAGGCCCAGAAATATCTGTTAAATTAATAACAGAAGAACAGCCCCAGAAGTTGGAAATGTAAAAATCAGTAAGACAGAGCTCTTGCACTCCAGGTCTGCAGGAGCCAGAGAAAGCCACAGTTAATTACAGCACACTGACCACATGCTGAGAAGGAGGTAGGATCAAAATGGAGGTGGAGCAGAGAGGCACCAGCCCGGAAACTCAGCTTTGAGGCAAGTACTGGTCCAGAGAGTATCCGCAGTGCCTGCCTCAGAGCAGATCTTCAAAAAGGGCCAAGTGAAGAAGTGCTGATATTGCTAGTGAGTTCCAGGTGGGCAGAAGTGGGTCTGCTTATTGTCTGCTCTGTCCCAGTGCCCAGCGTGGAAAAGCTGCTCAGTAAACATTCACAGATTGAATTAATACTTGGGAAGAGAAGAGAGCCCTGGAAAGCTAAGGTGATGAGATGTGAATTGGATCATGTAGAATAAATAGTTCACCTGGTAGAGAACAAGGAGCAAATACTGGAGGCGGATGTCAATGTCCCTCCCAGGGAGACAAGGACTGAGGAGGGTTCAAGTGGCAAGACAGTGGTACGGCTGAATGTGGAAAGACGGGCTGGGCCGGCCCCGTGGCTTAGCGGTTAAGTGCGCATACTCCGCTGCTGGCGGCCCGGGGTTCAGATCCCGGGCGCGCACGGACGCACCGCTTCTCCGGCCATGCTGAGGCCGCGTCCCACATACAGCAACTAGAAGGATGTGCAGCTATGACATACAACTATCTACTGGGGCTTTGGGGGAAAATAAATAAATAAATAAAATTAAAGAAAGATAGGCTGTATTTAATCCTATGGGAAAAGGAATCTCTTTGGAATGGTCATGGGAGACGCTAGAGGCCCACCAGAAGGCAGTGGCTGAGGGTAGGGAAAGGGAGACAAACTGAAGCAATGGGAGTTGGGGGTGGGGGTGAAGAAAGGTGGAGGTCCAGGGTGCCTCCCAAGTGTCTGGCACTGTAACTATGGATAGTAGTAAAAGGGAACCCACATTTGTTGAACATCTGCTGAACTCAGGTGCTGTACTGAACACCTGACCCCTCTGCAAGGCAGGTAATATTGTTCCCATTTTCAAAAATGAAAATACAAAAGTTAACTTGCTCAAGGCCACTGCAGCTAATAAGGGGGATGAAATTTAAATTCATTAAGTAAATCTGATAGCACAACTTTCCTGGTTAAAACCTTCAATGGCTTTTCACTGCTTCCAGTCTACATCTTTTGTTCAAAATCAAACATGTATTGAGCACCTGCCGTGAGCTAGAAGCAGAAGATATAATGGCGAACAAAACAGACTACAGATTACAGTCCAGAACAGTGTTTTTCAAACTCCAGTCATGACCCATGAGTAAGCTGCAATCAGCATTTTATGTGTGTGCCCACAATAATGATAGAATAAAATAAACTAGAAAATATCAGAGTGCATCACACAAAACGTAAAAGGTATTTTTACTGTGGGGAGAAGTTGAAAAAGTTTGAAAAACATTTTTTAGTGGAGACAAGCATTCAAATAATTACACAAACAGACGTATGATTACAAACCATTACGAAGTTCATGAGGGAAAGGTACTGGTGCCAAGGCGGCAGCTAATAGGTAATCTAATTTAGTCTGGAGCATGGAGGAAGAGTGAAGATACTGAGAACTCAGGGAGAGTAGGTACAAGTGAGGCGAAAGGAGTCTTCCAGGCAGAAGGAATAACGTGCAAAGGAGCTGAGGCTTCACGATGCATTAAAAAGGTAAGGATGAATGAGCACAGAAAGCAAAGGGGAAAGTGAGCAAGGGCCAGGTGGTCAAGGCCCTGAAAGCCGGATTAAGGAGTTTAGACTTAATCCTAAAAGCAAAGGTAAACTACTGAAGGGTTTTAATCAAGGAAGTTAGGTCGTTGGATTTGTGTTATTGAAAGATCAATTAAACTGAGGAAGAAGCAAAAGCAGGAGGCCCCGTTGAGCCTGTTTCAGGTTCAATATAATAACCTGGTGGGAAATAACAGTGTCCTGAACGCCTTTTTATCCTGCTACTGTCTCTGGGCTTCGTCACGACATTCCAGCCACTTTGTCTTCCTTTCAGTTCTTTCAAGAGATTTGTGTGGTAACTTGTTTAAAACCGAATGTTATTGAACGAATCGGACCAGATTAGTCTTGCAAAACTTGTCTCCCTGCAACTTTCTCTCCTTTTTCCTTGTCCCAGCTCCATCCCTTCGGGAGCTTCCAGACCCGGCAGCCCCCGCGCCCACCACGTTCATCACGCCTCCGGCCCCGCCCTGCACTCACACGAACACATCCCCATCCACGTCCCCCGCCGCCAGGAGGTCGCGGGCGGGATGGAACGCCAGCCCACTAGCCGGCGCTTCCAGCACGATGTCTTCTGGGGTGTCTCGGATCCGGGCTGGGGCTTCTGTGGAGTCGGGGTCCTCTTCGTCGCTCCCATCCTGCTCGGGCCTCTCTTCACACGTGGGGTCCATGTACCCGAGGATTCAGAGTCGCTCAGCGGGTGGGCGGTGAGTCCGGCAATCAGTCACATGGCCGAAGGAGTGGCCCGAGGCGTTAGGGGGCGGAGCCGGAAGTGACGCAAGGGCGCTCTCTGCAAACCCGGAAAAGGCGGGGCCAGCCGCAGCCGGTGTGGGCGGAACTGACCCTAAGGGTTAGGATCCTAAGGTCCGTTACTTCTGTGTGTTGCCGTGGCCGGTTCCTGGGCCAGCTAGATGGCGCGACTGTTAATCCTCTCCTTAGTCACTTCACGTAAAGTTGGGAACTGCGTTTAAATCTTTTCCCTTCATCCTGGTCGATGCTGACAGTTTGGTACTCCCTCCCGCAACCAGTAAAGAGGACCTAATGCTCTTGGGATAGGACAGGGGGCGCCAGTCGTTCATGGCTTGATGAAATCCAAGACCATGACAAGCAGCAGCCAAATTGGTCAGGAAGCAGCAGCCCTGAGAATTCCGCGAGAATTTGACATGGGGGGCTGTCGACAGCAAGCAGCCCGCGCACACGCTTAAGCTGCTGCCGTCCATGCTCAGCATCTTCGTGGACAAAGGAACAGCGCCCTGCCCGTTCCTCCAGTTTGGCCACAGACCCTCAGCGGGTTGGGTCAGCAGTGCTCAGAGCTGGCAAGGAGTTGCTGAAGAGAAAAATGAAGAGGAAAACAACAGTTGATCTTCTGGACATTTCAGTTACCGAGGTTTCAGAAAGATGGGAGCACTCTGTATGATAGGGCAGATGAGGAGGAGCCAAGAGCTCCTGTGGCTGAAGAGAACCTTCTCACATGGCTGTGGTACCAAGCCTTCTAAGACATCTTTTATGCTGATGCCCAACCCCCTTAAGGAGCTGTGAAAGAAGTGATGTTAGGGACCTCAGAGAAACTATATGTACCCCGTGTGCCTGGAAAAGTTGCTGTGTGGTGTCGGGAGTCCTTGTCAGTCACTGTGTGGCCAACCAGAAGGCCTTGGTCACTTCCACAAGGCTTGGTGGTACTTGCAGAAACTGATTTTAAACTGGCAGTCAACCCCCAGGAGGTCTTGATCTTAGTGCCCCTCTAGGTAATCTTCATCTGAGCCAGGTCTCTGTGACCTTTTTCCTAATTGAGACTGCTGCCTACAACCATGAAACCAGGGTGTCATTTACCGTCTGAAATTAGCCATTCTAGGTGCTATTGCAGACAGGGCCCAATTTCAGCCTCCTAGGTGCCATGCACAAAGCTGGCTTCCTCAAAAGCTCTTGCCCTATCAAGGTGAAAGTGACCAAAGGCAAGGCAATGGCTCAGGTGGCTTCTAGCTTTCCTTGGATCTAGTGAGCCCACAGGTCTTAGGCTCAGGGCAGGCAGTGGCAGCTAGGGATCCAGCCAGAAAGAAGTGGTGACCCATATTGATGAGTACCAGACCAAAGTGCTAGCAATGAGCAAAGAGGAGGAAAAGGGTGGGGATGGAGTGATTTGGAGGCCAGGGAGCCCACCCTGGGCCTTGCCCAACTTCATGGTGTTGAAGGGCACCAAAACCTTCTGGCCTAGGACAGGGGTTACCCCAGGCATTTCCCCAAAGTTATCCCTTCAGCCAGGAAAGCAGCATTTTGTGCTTGGAATTACTAAAGCTCCCAGGAGGGCATAAATTCATAAAAGGTTATTGTTCCCACAAGTGATTCTCATCAGGTGCCTTCACTTAGAGCCCAGTCCTGCACAACCTTGAAATCAGAGTGGCAGCCCATTGGGCTGACCCTAATTCCCAGGGAATCTCTGCCCTAAGAGTAGGCCCCCTGATGGGCCTGAGTGAGTCTGACATTTGAGACCAATCATCCTTACGTTCCTCTATCCACCTCTTGCCCATCATTGAGGGTCATTCTTCCCTTCTGCACTGGGCCCCCTGGCTAGTAAACATCCTTACTGTCTAGGAATCTAGAACCACAGCTCAGGAAAGGACTGAGCTGACTTTCTGCATGTGATTTTATACAGTCAGTAGCCCTCTTGGCACTTCAGGGGGCCTGGAGGGGAGATGCTCAACATAGAGAAGATAAGTCAGCAGGTTAACCATTTTAATGGAACCAAATGATTATACAATAAAATTTTATATACATTCACAAAAACACCTTGCAACTTTTTTGGGAATTGTAGAAAGCAAACAGTGGGGAGCACATCTTTGTGGAGATTCTTCTTGGTGTTGGAACTGGAGATTAGTATTTTGGTCTTTTCACTTCAACCCTGCAAGGGAAGGAGAAATGAGTCAGCATAAGATCAATACACTAAGCAACTCCCACCAGTCCCACAGAGGAAGAATAATGCTGCTTACCCATCAGCCTCCATCTTCTTCCTCTTCTCAATGATCTGCAAAAAGAACAGTTACAGTTGATAGTTATGCTGCCAGTCTAAGCTCACCTAAGGCCCAAGGCTGACCTCTCCTACTTCCACGGCTCTCCACGGCCTGTTCTTGGATCTGTGGGCCAGTGTCTCCTCCCAGTTGAAGCCCTCCCACGGGAGCAGCAGTCCCACTTACTGCACTAATCTTTTTCCATTGGCGATCAAGCTCTGCCTTGTCATTGGTTTCCTTGAAGCGCCTGGTTTTCCGCCCTTCAGACATCTTGATGCCATACTGGAATGCAGCCCTGAGGAAAAAAGGGGCAGTTGGAGTCAGAAGGCAGCAGAGGTTGCATAGCAGTAACAAGATGTTCCCAGATGGCCCTGTGAGCATTCTCTATTTGGGAATGTCTCAGCCAAACTATACCCTCTAACCTGGTATAGGACACTCCACCCCATTGCCATCCCTCTCTGCACTCCCTGGCCGTATTTAGTACCAACTCACTTGGGCAAGGCCTCCTTGTTGTTCATATACTCGCTGTATTCCTCCTGGGTATCAAAGTCCCAGCGGCCTAAGGGGCCCTTCTTGTTACCCTGTTGCAGGACAGAATGGGGGATGGGGAAGGAAGAGATGTCAGTGGAAATGGAATTTTAGCCCTTGATTTAAGCCAGGTTCTCCCACAATCCTAGGTTTCATCATTCATAACTCCTACCCAAATAAATAATAATAAATGCTGACTATGTACTTGCCACGTGCCAGGCATTATTCCGAGCACTCAACATATATCTTATTTGAGTCTCTCAAAAACTCTATTAAGAGAGAACTATATTTCTCTCCATTTTCCTGATGGGGCATAAGCAGTAACTGAGGCACAAGCAGTAAAATAAGTTGGCGAGGTCACAAAACTAATAAATGGCAGAGCCAGGGTTAAGCAAGGCTTCAAGATGTAATTAAACCAGGCGTAACCACTGCAGTACAGAGAGAACAAGGAAAGAGTAGATGAAATTTCTTCACCATTAATGGTGTTAGTGATTATTGGGGTTTTTTGTTTTTGTTTTTGTCTTAAGACTTACAGGAAAATTTCAATCCTGGCTAGAATAAAATTCAGTTATTTTCTAAAGATTGCAATTCCTTCTGCCCTTTCTACCTATGCACTAAAGGTCTGCTTACTGCCTAGGATGGAAATCAAAGCCTGGCACTTTGTAGGAAATAAAAAGAAATATATTTTTGGCCCTATCTCATTTGATTTTGCACAGACACTTTAAAACAGTTACGCTGCCCAGGACCCCACAATGCTGCCGATCCCATTGCCACAGCAGAGGAAAAGTGAGGCCCAGTAAATGAGACACAGATCTTTGGGGAGTACAGAAGGGAATATGTGCTAAAGAATAACTGCCCAAGAGCCCCCACCCCTGCTTCCAACTCCACACCTGGTCCATTTTGCTATAATCCACCTCCTCGTCACTGTCCACAGCCATGTCATCCATCCTAAAGAGAAGCAACAGTTAATGAGACGGTACAGACTCAGACTCCTGTTTGATCCAGAAATCTACCCAATTAAGAAGCTATATGCCTTAGAACGACCACGCCTCTAGACTTCCCACTCAGAGCCTAACAGACTATTTCATCCAAGTAAGAAGAGCCTGTGGGTCCCAGCAAATCAAATTTCCACCTCACCCTCCCAACTTTTTCTCCAGTCATCCCAGCCTCCCTTCTTTAATAGTCTCACGTACGTGGCTGGGTAGCACTCAGCATAACTGTTGGACATGCCAAAGAAATCTCCCAGTTGCTTCTTGTCCTCTGGCTTCTTCAGCATATGCTGTGTTAAAGAAAACAGTTCTACCTATAGGGCCAATGGCTAGAAGCCCCAACATGAAAACTCTAAGGAGAGGGCTGTGAACTTGATTGAATCCTCTGAGAAAAGAAAGTCATAATGACCTCATCTCTTGTCAAAATTCAGGACAAAAGGGAAGGAGGGGGGTGGGGGAGGGCGTTGTGGGGAAGCAGGGAGGCAGGTAAAGTTGGAATGAAAAGAGAACAGTTCTCTAGAACCTGGGAACATATTGAAATAAAGGATATGATTCAGTGCCTTCCCAGCCAGCAGACCCAGCAAACTTTTCATTGATCGACTTGATCAACTCCTTGGCAGACCCAGGTCCTAGGGAGAAAGAGAACTCTACTCAGACTTTGAAACGAGGAACTTACAACCTCTTCCCCACAATACACTTCCAACTTGTGGCTTTCAAGAAAACACTTTTAAAGCAAGAGAACCCTTTTAACTAACAAAATTTTAATCAAATTCCAACTAATAACGAGCTACTCTGTTTGAGATGGGGTAGTGTGCCCAGAATATTGTCTGTGCAACCTGCTTTGTGTCCTCAGAACCCCACAACTAGAGGAATTATATCTAACAGAGCAAATATGCCCTGCTATTGCCCAGGAAGATGGAGAGAACTCCAGACTCATCTTCTGTCTATTCCATAAAGCAAGACATGGATCTTATGAGAATACAGAGCGAGGAAGTCCCCCAATCCCACCCTTGCCAGCTCTGAGCTCTAGGTCAGACTCTCAGCCCAGGTGAAAGCAGGACTGCCAGAGCCAATGCACGATGCCCATGGATACAACTCACCTTTGTCGATGTCCATGGGCTGGAAAGAAAACAGAAACTGAAGTGAGTGTCACCATGAGGGATTCCCAATCATCCCTCCTCCAAGTCTGAATCAATTCCCTACACCCCTCTTGCCCCCATTTCCAGGATGGTTCCTAACCCTGGATTAGTTGATCCAGTTGCTGCTATGGAGCCATGAGACACCTGTATAATAGAGGGGTCTTATACCTGGCTAGGCAGGCAGAGATGGGCAGCTCTACCACCTGGCACCAGGGGCCATATCTCACCTCATCGTCCACTTTTGGCTTCTCAAAATAGCTGTGCCTCTTCTTTTCCTCCTCTCTCTCTCGGTCCCGCTCCCGTTCTCGATCTCGTTCTCGCTCCCGCTCTCTGTCACGGTCTCTGTCTCTTTCCCGATCACGCTCCCGTTCCCGATATCTCTCCCGCTCCTTGTCCCGAGGTGTCTTGGTTGTGGAAGGCACATAATCCCCAATGTCTTCGAATATACTAGGAAACAGAGATCACTAGCTGCCGAAGTCACACACAATCCCACTTCCCCTGGCCATTTCTCAAGATTGGCACACCAAAGCCTCCCCAAAATACCAAAGAAACACAGAGCCCCTTCCTCCCTCAGATCAAGTGACAGGGGCGAGGATACATACTTCATGTCAGCCTCGGGCGGTTTCTTTTCTTCCAGCTTCCCTAAAATGTAAAGAGAGAAGTGAGGAAAACACTCCTGAGTTAATTCCCACTCAGCCTCACCACACTCTCCAAGGCTCAATGCCGTTTTAAACATCTTGGGTTTAGAAGGTGGGACAACAAAAGCTACACATACTCTCCCTCCTCACACCTCAAAGCTGACGATTGCTTTCTGGGTGGGTCAAGCAGACAGAACATGGATGCAACCATCTCCCTGCCAATGCTCCATTGCTCCCATTTTTCTTTGCTTCCCAGGAGCCTCCCAATATTCTGGAGATAGAAGGCTCCAGGAGACCTTGGTTCGATCCTCAAATGCCCCTCCAGGAGTAAGGATTCCCTTCCTAACCCTCCAGCTTACCTTTATCCTTCTTCTTGAGCTTCTTGTTGCGGGTACCCTGCCTCAGGTAGGACAGGATCTGGGTGAGCTTGCTGATGACAATGTCATTTGTGGTCAGTGTGGTCTGGGCCTAAAAACCCCAAGAAGCAAGGTCTTATCCCACTGAGCAGGAATCTCTTCCTTTTTTTTTTTTGTTGTGAGGAAGATCAGCCCTGAGCTAACATCCATGCCAATCCTTTTTTTTGGCTAAAGAAGACTGGCCCTGGGCTAACTTCTGTGCCTATCTTCCTCTACTTTATATGGGATGCCACCACAGCATGGCCTGACAAGCGGTGCCTCAGTGCGCACCCAGGATCCGAACCCGGGCCACCAGCAGCGGAGCGTGTGCAATTAACCGCTACGCCACAGGGCCAGCCCAGGAATCTCTTCCTTTATTCATTCATTCATTCACTTAACAAACTGAAGAATGAGTTAGAATTAACTAGGTGAAGACAGGGAAAGGAGGTGTTGTGGAAGGACGTTCCGGACAGACGAAACAGCATGCATAAAGGCCTGGGTCAAAAGTGAATTGAGCACATTCAAGAAAACCAGGATGACTGGAGAACAAACAACAGAGCAGCAGGTGAAAAGAGGCTGGAAAGGCCAGAAGTTACAGGGACTCACAGGCCACGATAAAGATTTTGCTTTTTATCTTAATAGTGAAAAATCATTGAAAGCTTCTAAATTATGGTGAGACAAAAATTTGCATTTTGAAATGATTGCTTTGGCCATGTGTAAAAATCATAATGGAAGAGGGGATGGGAGACTGAGGGGGGTGATGGCTAAGGAGTACAGGGTTTCTTTTTGGGGTGATGAACATGTCAATAATAATAAAAAATAAATAAAACATTAGAAGGGAACCAGAGTGGAGTGAGGAACCAATTAGGAGCCTCTTTTAACAGTTCCAGCAAGAGATGATGGCTTAGAGTGGATTGTTATTGGTAGAGATGAAGAAAAGTGACTGGAGGGGCCGGCCCGGTGGCGCAAGCGGTCAAGTACGCACGCTCCACTGTGGCAGCCAGGGGTTCGCCGGTTCAGATCCTGGGCGCGCACCGATACACTGCTTGTGAAGCCATGCTGTGGCGGCATCCCATATAAAGTAGGGGAAGATGGGCACAGATGTTAGCCTAGGGCCAATCTTCCTCAGCAAAAAGAGGAGGATTGGCAGATTAGCTCGAGGCCGATCTTCCTCACAAAAAAAAAAAAAGAAAGAAAAATTACAAAAAAAAATAAAACAAAGAAAAGTGACTGGATTCAATTGAGATTTAAGAGGTAAAAAGTAGATAGCACTTGGTGATGGGTTAAACGTGGCAGAGCAGGCCCAGGGCAGAATCGGGATTCCCAGGTTTGAGGCTCATGTGACAGGCTCTCCGGACTCGGGTCACTCACCTCCATGGTGGGACAATCAGCTTTGCTGCGGATAAGCGTGGTGGGGATGTCTGTGTCAGCATACTCATCATCCAGGTCTACCACATAGGCCATGCGGCCTGGCAGAAACAGCTCATTCCGCTCATATGCTTTGCTCTTGAAGAGCATGCGGTACACATTGCGGCCTATGCAAAGGAAGAGCAGCAAGTAGCCAATGAGAACCTTTTACAATAACAGCTGCCATTTACTAAGTGCTTACTCTGTGCCGGCCACCATGCCAAGTGCTATGCATGTTTTGCTTCACTCAGTCTTCACAACAGCCCTGTGAGGTGGGCGTTATTATCTCCTTCTAACTGAAAAGAATACTAAGGCTGAGAGTTTAGTGATTTACCTAAAGTCATATAGCTCCCAAGTGGCAGAACAAAGAATGCGACTCAGACACTCTAACTCCAAACCCCGAGCTCCTATCCACTCTTCTACATTGCCTTCTCAAGGGCCCCGTGTGCCCAGCACTGTATTAGGCCCTGGGAGGAAGAAGGATGAGTTTGAAGATAATATTGATGATGATGGAAGAAACAGCTCTACTACATGCTCAATATGATAGGCACGTTGCGGATATTATTTCTGTTCGTCCCAATAATCCCATGAGGTGAACATTAACTCCATTTTTGCAGATGAACAAACAAGCACTAAGAAGCGAAGTCAGTTCCCTAAAATCACACGCCTACTGTGGTTGCATCATCAGGATTCAAACGTAGGTCTCTCTGATTGCAAATTCTGAGCTTTTAATCACCAACCATGCTACTTCCCCTAATGCATAAGCACCAATCTGAAAGAGCTTCCAGCCTGACTGAGGAGACATTAATAATATGTATGAAATAACTAAGTCCATATCTGAGTTCTATCAGAATATTTTATGGAAACTAGCTGGGTTGGGGGCAAAAAAAGAGAGGAAAGTAGGTTGAGGGAAAGGGGAAGCATATCCTGCCCAGAGCATTAAATTCCCTACAATTCATCCAGAACGCAGAGGCACTAGTGTAGAAACTCTGTACTCACCCAAACGTGTTTTAAATTCAATTTTATTTTCAGGATCCTCATCTTTCCTGGAAAGACAAAAAAAAAATATTTTTGCTAAATGTGTTCCTACTTTAGGACCCACCTTTCTAAACACTCAAGCTCTCTGTATGTTTACTTACTTGGTTTCCTTCTGGGGCTTTTCCATCAGTTCTTCCTCCTCTTTCTCTTTGCTGGCAATCTCAGCTCGTACCTAACAGGCAAGCAAGTAGGGTTTAGACATTTATTCGTGTTACATATATTTACTGAACACCACCATACCACACTCTGGCAGGAAACAAAAACTCAATACTAAACAAGACAATATCGTCCTTGCTCTAGTGGAGCTTGTAGCAGGAGAGACAGACAAATTAAACAAACAACAAAGTGTGATAACTGCTATGATAAGTGAAATAGAAGAGCTATGCGAGGGTGCAGGAAGTGGGAGGTGAGGAGTTGGGGGACTTAACCGTACCTGGGTGATCAGGGAAGGTTTCCCCAAGAAAATAAAATTGAGGCTGAGACTTGAAGGATGAGTAGCAATTAGTCCTACAGAGGGGCCACTGTTAGCCCTTGTAGATAGTCTGAAGTAGTTCAACAGCAGTCTCCCTCTTCACCTCGAAAGGCTCATACAAGAGCATTCAGCACTCTAGTATTACTCTCTACCCAGCCACCAAGGATCACCTTTTGAAGCAGAGCAAAATCCAAGCCTTTCACCAAATGGGTATGTTCCATGTCACCACCCAAGAACTTGGACTCCTGGATCAACTGTCTTCTCTTCTCTGCAGCTGATTTGTCCCTGTATAATAAAAGAGGCCACATTAGAACAGTCCTTTGCGGCTGACAAGGGCCTCTTGAAATAGTTTGGCGTGGGCTCCAGAGTAGAGAAAGTGTGAGGAAGAATTCATATTGCAATTGTATGACTCTAGGATGCTGAGGGAACCATGCCCTGGCCCCCGGGTACTCACGCCTCAGCAGTGGGGCCCACAGCCCTGTAGTTAGCTGTGGTGCTGATCAGCTCCGTTTCCTCATAATCTTTGTTCACACCATCTCGCCGTTCCTTGGCACGATCCCGGTACTTCTCTGCTAGTTCTCTCTCCCTCTCAATTTCTTGTTGGCGAAGCTTGGCATAATAACTGTGAGGAAAGAAAGGCAAATGTGTAAGGCTCACCAACTGCTATCCCAAGGTCAGCAGAACTGTTCCCGCCTGTTGCCCTATACCTTCATCCAACTCTCTATGGTGAAAGCTCATCTATGTCCTGACAGGACTGCTGGCTACCTCTTGACAGTCCTCATCTTGCAGCTCACAGATATACTGTTCCAATGCCACCTCAGGACACTCCATCTGTCACTTCAGAATTCTTTAACGTGACCCAACTCTACATCCCCGAGTCTCTACAGGTATGAGACTTTTCCATACAGCAACTAGGAAGTCATCTGAATTTTTATCATCTTCCAAATTTCAACCAAAAATAAATCATTCCTTTCCAGTCCTCCCCCAGAACAGAGGACAAGCAAAGTACCAGGTCCAGAAAGTTTAGTATCTCATAAATAATAATGATGATGATGACGACGACGATGACGATAAAAATAATAATGGCAGCCAAGATTTACTGGGTGGTGTCTATACGCTAGGCACCGGTGCTAGGTGTTTACATGCACTATCACAGTTGATCCTCATGAAAACCTGATAAAAGTTACTATCACTATCTTGATTCTACCCATGACAATACTGAGGATTAGAGAGGTTAAGCAAAATGCTCAAGGTTATCCAGCTAGAAACTGGTAAAGATGAGATTAAAACACCATAGGCTGACTCCAAAGTCTTAAATTGCCACTCTACATATCACTTCTCTCCACTGTGAAAGCAGAAAACCTCAGGACAATAAAGGAAAACCTCCATCTCTAGCCTGATAACCAGCCCCTCCTCCTTTCTGCAAAACACTATCCACCTTAAAACCCAACACTCCTCCATCCTTCCTTCACCTTTTCTTTTTTCTCCTTCGTGCAGCTGGGTCTTCATCCTCATTGTACTCCCTTGGCATCCTAGAAGAGAAAGAAATTCACCAAAAGAAAAATATTGCCACAGCCCCAGAAACCCTAAGAAGTGGCCTGGAGGACTGAAGAAAGGCCTAGAATACTGACCAAAGTAACAGTTTCAAGCAGGCAGAGATCCATGTCAATATCTGTAGGTGAGTGGTTCTCAAGCTTTACAAAGCATCACAACCACCTCAAAGAATATTAAAATTATATATTCAAAAATATATGCCCCAGAATCTGAGTCTGTGGGGCTGAATGGGCCCAGAAATCTGCCCAAGTAAGCACCAGCAGCAACTCTAGTATAAAGTGGTCCATGGAACATACTCTGAGAAAAAGTTGAGATCCTAGAGCATCCCAATCTTCCCTGGAGCTTCAATCTCCAGAGGGAGAGAATCAGAACATAGGCTTCAAAAAAGAACTAGTCTTCCACTTCCTAAGACATCTAGTTCAGTAAATTTTCCATAGGAAGAAGATGGGAGACAGGCTGGATCACCCCAAAACTTACTCATGGTGACGTGACTTAGAGGGCGGTGCAGAGGTAGGTGCAGCCCTTGGGGTCATGAGAAGTTTCCTGAAGTCTTCATTGGTGAGTTTTGATCTAGAAGGCAAAGATTTAAAAAGTGAGTACCCAATAAGAATTGGAAAAGGAATAAGTAAAAAACATGGTTAGGGGCTGGCCCGGTGGCGGCGTAGTGGTTGGGTTCGCCCACTCTGCTTCAGCAGCCTGGGGTTCGTGGGTTCAGATCCCGGGTGCGGACCTATGCACCGCTTATCAAGCCATGCTGTGGCAGGTGTCCCACATACAAAAATAAAGGAAGATTGGCACAGATGTTAGCTCAGGGACAATCTTCCTCAGGCAAAAAGAGGAAGATTGGCAACAGATGTTAGCTCAGGGCCTATCTTCCTCACAAAAAAAACAAAACAAAACAAAACAAAACATGGTTAACTTGACTGGAAATAGGGGAAATACAAATTATAACAAAGACATGCCTCAGAGTGTTAACTATTAAAAAGCTTGCTTGGTTTATGCACCAGAATGTTAACTATTAAAAAGTTTGATAAATCAAGTGTGAGTGGGAATTTGGGAAGTGGATACTCTCATATACTGCTGATGAGAATGCAAATCAGTATAGCCAATTTGGAGGGCAATCTGGCAGTATCTATTAAAATTTAAGTGTGTGTATATCCTATGACCCAGCAACTTCATTCATCTATATTTAGCCTGGCCAATTACTGGCATATATGTATAAGAAGGCCTATAAAAAAATAAATAAATAAAATAAAATAAAAATTTAAAAAAAAAGGCCTATAAAGAAGGTTCAATTACAGCTTTGAAAAAAAAACTTGGAAACAACTTAAATGTCCATTAACTGGAGACTAACTAAATAAACTGTGACACTGTTTTGCAAATGGGGGGCAGATAGCACTAATAGTACAAGAGATAATTTTAACTGGTACAGTGACAAGGACTCACTCCTTGACCAAACTTTAGTCAGGCTCCTTTGAGACCTCTCTGACTAGGCCTCTTCGTTGGCCTGCTGAGCTCAGTTTTAGCAAAGAATCCTGCTAAGTCTCCCCAAAGAAGGCTTTATTCATGACTACTGTTATAAAAGTCAAGACTATAGAAACAGGGGAGAGGGACTGAAACTCAACTCTGAATACAACAGGGACAATTGGGGATTTATAGGAAATTACTATATTACATATTATATACATTATTATATAATTACTATATTACTATACACTGTATTACAAGAGGAACTTGGTTAGGCATCAACAGTGGGGTGGAAGACAAACTTGATTAGATATCAAAGTTGATGGGAAGAGGAGCTTGATTGGCTCTCCTTGATTGATTGAGGGGATTCTCCATAAACTGGCTGAGCAGGATTCTTTGCTAAAACTGGGCTCAGCAGGACTAGCCAAAAATAGACCTCAGGGAAGCCTGACTAAAATTTGGTTAAGGAGGGAGTCCTTGTCACTATCATGAAAATAATCTCCAAGATATTGAGTGGGGGGGGAAAGCATGTGGCAAAACGATATATATACAACATAACACTATTTAATTTTAATATTTTAACTCACAAAGCAATGATATATTTTCCTCAGATATGCATGTATGCATATAAATGCATTAAAAAGAGTAGGAAGAAAAGATACACATAAAAAAAGGTAATGGTAGTTTCCTCTAAGAAAGGGACTGAAATTGGGGATGTTATCAAAAAGAACTTTACTCTTATTTCTGATGTTTTAATTTTCTACAAGAAGTATTAATTCCTATATAATATATAATTAAACATCAACTTTAAAAACTAGCACCCTCCCTGCCAGAATTTCCCCTCTAATACTCTTATGCAGTTGGCCTGATCCAGTTAAAGTTCACCAAGATAAAGGGGCAAGTAGTACAATTTTTTTTAACCATCCTTGCTCACAAGATATTCCGAATTCTTTCACCATCACCACCACCACTCTACTCACTGCCCAGCTCATACCCATGCTCCGACATCGAAACACTCACTGATGGAAGGAGTGAGGATCGTCCACATCGTGGCCATCTGGGGCCAAAGGGTTGGAGAACGGCTCGCCTAAGAAAAAGAATTGACACTAATTTAATCAATCTCTTTTGTGTCGGGTCCTGTGCAAAAGTTGGGGATACAGTGGTGAACAATACAGATGTGTTTTCCTGTCAATCTAGTTCACAATCTAGTGAGGAAGAAAGGCACGAACAGCGACAGTGAGAATACACCGTAATAAGTGCCTAAGTGGGAAACTACAAGGGGCTGTGGGAGCCCAGAGGAGAGGGCCCCTAAAGCCGCGCTGGAGGATCAGCAAAGACTTCCTGAAGATGATATCTAACGTACTACGTGGAAGATAAATTGGCGCGACCCAAGATTAAGTTTTTGGGAGGAGTGGCTAATTCACAGATAAAACCCACCCGTCGTCACTTGGGGCGAGGACGAGACTTAGGGACAGAGTCTGGAGCTGCCCGGCCTCACTCGGGGCCCAACGGCTTCGCCAGGCTCCCAGCGTCACACTCCTGGCCCCTCGCCACCCGCACACACACACACAACCCAGGTTAAGCTTTGAGGCCAAAATAACGCGCCAAGTGTCCCGATCCCCTTAGGGAAGAAAGGACAGATGACCCGACCCTTACTATCTCGCTCTGGCATTTCGTCCGCAGTGTTTCAACGTCGGCAAGGACTGAGGCTACAACAACAACACAAGAGCGACAGACTCTTCCCCACAAAGCACCACAGGAACCAACCCACAGTGCCTTGCGTGGCGCAGCCTTTCCGCCCCCGCCCGCTCGCGGAGCACTCGGAGGAAGACTCGACTGGTGCCCTCCAATGCTTGTGTGGCATTGGCTAAGCTTTACTCCGCCCCCTTACGTCACCAGCCTATCGCGGAGACTGGAGGGTCGGCGATTGGTCCGACTGGAGAAGTTGGCCGGAAGGCCTGGGGTGGGGTTTGGGTTCTAGCGGAGATGGCTGCGGCCGCGGCGAGTAGAGTGCTCCAGGCCAAGCTGGGCCTTCGTGAGATTCGCATCCACTTATGCCAGCGCTCACCCGGCAGCCAGGGCGTCAGGTGAGGCGCGGCGTGGTGAGGCGGGCGGGCTTCGGGGTGCCGGGGTCACGACCTCGACCTCCCAGGTGTTTGGGGAGGCCCGCGCCCACACAGCACGCGCGGCGCTCTCTCCGGCCCCGCAGGGACTTCATCGAGAAACGCTATGTGGAGCTCAAGAAGGCGAACCCCGACCTGCCCATCCTAATCCGCGAGTGCTCAGATGTGCAACCCAAGCTCTGGGCCCGCTACGGTGAGCGCCGGACGCTGGGAGTCTGGGACCCCGGTGGGAGGAACGAGAGTTCGAGAAGAGGAAGAGCCGCCCAAGGTCACGCAAAAACCTGTAGGGAGACCGGAACTAGGACTTCGGCCTTGCTGTTGACCTTGCTGGGGATAAGGAAATTTACATTCGTAGAGTTAGAGGAGGCTTCGTTTCCCGGGTAACATCTGTGTGGAGGCGGGCCGGGGCCTGCGTAGGGACCAGGAGCTGTTTTGTAATTCAAATTAGTCTTCACAGAGGGGAGACGAGAATTCTCGTCGATGTAGGTCCTTGCAAATTACATGTGGGCAGTGACGGTCCGGGTAGAGTGTGAGAATCTCAATAATAACCTAAAATAATGCCTGTTTGAGCACTTAATGCTAGGCCCTGTGCTGAGTGCTCTCCTGCCTAAGTCTCACTTAATCTTAATTGTATGAGAGAGTGGATTCTTTTTTTCTCATTGTAGAAATTAAAAAGCTGAATCAAAAATTTTATGGAACATACCTAAGATTATGTAGCTAGGATACGATAGTGTTGAGCCTTTACATTTGTTCCCTCTTTCTAGAATGCACTTCGGCCAGATTTACGTTGCTGGCTCTTTATTATTGAGCTCTGAGCTCTGACCAGTTATGTAATGTTGCCCTCGGCCCTTTTTATATATTACCCTATTTATATTTACTGCAATCTGAAAACTACCATCATATTGCCGGTCACACAAATACTATACTTACTGAATAGTGGTATTTCAATCATGGTTTTTAACTACACCCTGCCCTAGGAATGTCTGGGGGAAGGGGGGAGTCAAACCTAAGATGGATTGGTTCTAACAGTGGACATCTGCAGTAATGCAATGTCCTAAAAATTGTTTAGAAGAGGAAAAAACGTTCTCCTTCCAAAAGCCAGTAGACTAGAGGAGGAGATGGACTCAAGTAACTTCAGTGTATTATATTAGGCAGACTGTGGGAGCCATAGAATGGGCATCCAGCAAAGGCTAGGCCTATGCAATACACTGCTCACAATGGTTAATAATAAATGCCTACCATCCCCCTTAAAACTTCCCGGAAGCACCTTCCTTACCATTGTGGCCACCCAGAATCAGTCAAAATTCTAGTTGGACCTGGACTTCCTAGCTGTGTTGGAAAGCAACTAGATAAATTCTAGGCATACCAAATCTACCTTGGTCATATCTCTTTACTACCCTTCCTATCCTAACAAGACTGTAAGTTGAAAACAAATACCTGTTGTTATACTTTGGTAGCCCCTACAGTGCAGAGTGGATACTTAATCACTTCCCTCTTTCCTCAGCATTTGGCCAAGAGAAGAATGTCTCTTTGAACAACTTCAGTGCTGATCAGGTAACCAGAGCCCTGGAGAATGTGCTAAGTAGCAAAGCCTGAAGTCTGCATTGAGGATTAAGAGCAAGAACCCCACAGCCTGGGCTCTGCTGGACTGAGTACAATGTGAAAAATTGTGTTCTCCTGTTCTTGATAAAGCTTGTGCTGTAAGATGCTATCTCAGGATGTTCTTTTCCTCATTCCATCCTCTACCCCTTATTGCACAATCACTGAGGCAAAAGCAGTTTAATATAAAAATAAAACTTTATTCTGTCCCATCAAAAGCCACTAGCTGCCAAAGCAACAACAAAAAAAAGGAGATTCCAGGGCCTCAGAATAAGTAGGCCACAGCAAGTTCCCTCTGGTCCTCCTGCCTGGACCTTGCTGGGTGAAAGAAGAGCTGGGGTCCAAAGGTCTTGGCGTAGGCTTAGGTGTGGGAGCAGAGAACATGAGACCTCATTGTGGGTCTAAATCCCCAAAAGGGGCTCCAAGGGCAAGGAAGCTGGGGTGGGGGAGAGGGTGAGGAGTGGAGTAAGTGACATCGAGAAGCCAGGTCACCCATGAAGAGCTATCTGCTGGAGAGCATGCACACGATCCTGGAGCTGTGTCTCCTCATGCCTTTCCAGGGCCTGCAGCCCTGATTGCTGCAGAAAGGCCTGGGCAGCCTGATAGCAGGGAAGAAAAGGATTCAATACCTGGGGCCCTGTGCTCTTTTTAACATTCAATTCCCACAGCCTGAAGGGTTAGCCCACATTTTCTTGGAAGAGAGTGCATTCCCAACAAGATGGAGGTTCTGACTTGGAGCCCACCTAGGCTAGCCAGGACCAGAGAAGTGAGTATAGTTAGGACAGGAAAGAAAGGGGCCATAGTGAGACCAGAGGCTTCAGAACAGGAGACTAGGGACCAGGGCCCAAAACCCACCTCTGGCTGATAGAGAAACAGCAGTTGAAGCAGCTCCAAACTCTGGCCTACTACTTCAGTGTCAGAGAACGCCAGTGTGTCCAGCAAGGAGGGGAGCAGGGGCCCTGGCCACAGATGCTGGCAGTAAGCAGGACCCTTCTCTGCAATGTTGCACAGAACTGTAAGCACCTGCAGACATATACGAATACACAGTCCCCAAAAAGGATGAAAGCCAAAGATTGTAATGATAGCTAAAATAGAGTGCTGACCACGTGCCCCAGGCACTATGCCAAGCAATTTTATATGCATATTCTGTAATCCCTACAGCTGCCCTCAAGTAGGATTATTATTCCCAACTATAAATGAGGAAACTGAAACTTAAGGTGGTTAGTTTATTTGCCCAGGGTTAGTACCTAGTAAACCACAGTTTAGGGACTCAAACCTAGACTGGTCTGCCCCTGAAGCTACCCATACCACACCACCTGCCAGCTCTCAGCTAAGGGCACTTCTGAGGGCTCAGGCCTGCTCCCACTGTTTACACTTTGGCTACTAGATCTTGGACTCAGGTGACCCCAATACTTACCAATAGGCTCACCACATTAGATACTGGCAACAACTGTAAGAGGGGCTGAATCAGATCCAGGGAGAGCAAGGAGGTACAGAAACTAGGACTGTTTGCTAGAAGGGAAAATGTCAGGTGAAGTCCCTCTAACTGAGGCCTGAAACCACCCCCTCCCAATCCTACCCACCTCAGCCCAGGCCACAAGGAAGCGTTCCCAGTATGTAAAGGTCCAGGCATAGGCAGATTATGGTGCATACCAGTGAGGTTGTTAAGGAGCCAGAGGCCCTCAGGAAGCAGGCTGGGCTGTTTCCAGAGGAAGAACTCCAGAAGGATAAATAAGGCTGCCACAACACGCTCATCTCTGAGCTGCATTTGCCCTCCCACAGCCTCCACCGCTGCCTCTGTTAGCAAGTTGCTTAGACATCGGAGCACAGGGCATGCCAGCTGCAAAGACAAGTTGGGGGTCAGGTGTAAGGAGGAAGGGGCTACCTGCTCAATGGAGGAGAAGCAGAGTAGGAAGAAAGGTCGCCCAGATCTTGACCCGGCTTCTTCACCTACCAGCTCCAGTCCTGCATCCTCAGTTCTCTGGACAGCCCCAGCTAAGTCCAACAGCAGCAGCCCCAGGGTGGACAGAGCCCCATGGGTGATGAGCAGGTCATTGTTGACCTGGCTGGGCAACAGGAAGCAAGTAGTCACTACTCAGTCAATCCCACCTTTAAGTTGGCAAACAGCCTAGGTCTGTGGGTTTCCTGAGCTCCCAGAAAAGACCATGGAAGGAAGAAAACTCACAACAATTCCAGAAACCGAAGTTCAAAAACCTGAGTGTCATGAGGGAGCCCCAGGGGAGGTCTGTGGCACTTTCCCCGTTGGCCTATATTACCTGCAGGTGATGTAGTGAAGGCACCAGGCAAACTCCATAGCAACCCCAAGGTTCAGCTTTGGGCCAGGTTGCAACAGTCGCAGCATGTGCTGTGGGAGAGTGGAGGCCAGGACAGAGCTGCCGGCAGAAACAGAGCTGTAAGAACCACAGAAGGCAAGATGCCTGATGCTCTTCCCAAACCCTAAGAGCAGGTGGGAAAGGGTCCAAACCCAAAGCCCTTTCCAGCCAGTCACACGGAGTTAAAATGTGCAACAGCTTGGGAAACCAGGTTCCATCAGGCATCCAGGGGCTACACTACCAAGTGGGTCACCCCTGCCTGCATGTCTGGAGGCATAATTTCACTTACGGGATGATCTTCTCTGGAGCTTCCTTAGCCTGCAGAAGCTGGGACAAGGCATATCCAAGGGCTTCTAGCACAGTCAGATGGGGGGACTGGAAGTAGACAGGGTAGAGATCTGACTCTGGAAGCTGCGCCATAAAATTTCCTGAGACTTTCAACCCCTCAGCCCAGGGCAGAGGCTGGAGCCGCCCAGCCAAAGCAGGTGGGGCATGTAGAAAGAAGTGAAGGGAGGGTTACCCGGAGAGCGAGAAAGGAGGTGGAGACTCACCTGGATGCAGGCAGCCAAGGCAGGAACAATGCCCTGTGGCAGGAGCTGCCTTCTCACAGCCTCACTCTCCACGATCAGGTTACCCAGTGTATACAGACAGAGCTCCTGAGAGCAGGACAACAAAAGCACTGGGCTTGGCCTTCTGGGGCCAGGGTGGGGTTGGGGGTGGGGGTAAGGGTGGGGGTGGGAGTGGGGAGGATGGAGCAGCCCTGTCCTTGAGGCTCTGGGCACAAGGGAGTGGGAGATGATGAGTGTATGTATGGCTGTGGGCATCAGGGGAAACAGGTTTTCTTCTTCTCCCTACCTGCCAGCTCAAACTGGACCCAAAAGCACAAGCTTTAAATCCAAGCCAAGAACAAGATAAGAAGGGACAGGGCTTACTATAAAGTCTGAGCTGTGACCGGAGAGGTAGGTGAGAAGGTAGGAAGTGGCTGGCAGGCAGGCCTCAGCCACCGCAGACTGCTCAGAATGAGAGAGCTCATGAAGGCACCGAGCCGCCTCAAGCTGCAGGAGAGCCTGGTTGCTGGTCAGGAGGCCGACCAGAGTCCGCATGCTTCCCTCCAGCCTACGTGAGTGAGCACCAGAGCCCTGCTCAGCCTGTGGCCCATTCTTTCCACACTCCTGTCCATCCTCAGAGCCCCAGCCACCCACTCACACCACCCACACTGACCAGATGAAGGTCTGCTGCGTCTCAGGGTGCTGCAAGCCTCGACGAAGGCTGACCAGAGCCCTCTCTCTCTCCTTTTCCTCTGTCCCCCGCTGGGCTAACCGCAGGAACTGCTGGATCTGGACCCCAGGGCACGGAGAGGAGAGATGGCAACACACAGATGCCAAAAAGCAAGTCATAAGTCCTGCTCTGCCCACTTCACCTATGAGCCCTCCCATATCACACCATCCCTAGAACTTGTCACTCACACTATGGCTAATCAGCACCAACCTTGCAGTAGAGTGGACAAGTGGGAATCAGAACTGGGTTTAATACCAACCCTGCCACTTACTCTACAAGGGACCTAAACCTCAGTTTCTCACCTGAAAAATGGAAATAACATCTACCCCGCCTTCTTACAGAGTTGTTTCAAGGATAACCTCTCAGCATAACCCACCCCTCCAGCTATTCTCCCCATGCAACCTGCACTCCAACAACACCTAGCATAACATGACTTGTGTGGTAATGCTGCCAAGCTTTTGTACTATCTATTTCTTCTGCCTGGCATACCCTCCCCAGGTCCTCCACTTCCTTCAGAGCTCTACTCCTGTCACTGCCTCTGGGAAGTCAGCTCTTTCTGGCTTCCTCTGGCAGACTTAGAGCTTTCTATTGTGCTTCATGTTTCCTCTATGACAGGTGGTAGCACATCCGTCTCCTTCACTGGGCTGTGAACACTTCAAAGAAAGGGACTATTTTTTCATCTCTGTACCTCAGTACCCAGCACAGTGTTCTGGCATAACGTAAGCACACATGAATAAATGGTATAACCTAGGCGTCCTCTGTAAACGGTATATGTAAACATAGAAAATATAAGTACAGGGAATGCCCAATGCTTGCTGAATGAATAAACGAGCTAAAACCAATTATTTCATTCACTTATTCAATAAATTTTGAGCATCTACTATATGCCAAATGTTGTACAGGCATCTGAGTTTTCAGTGATGACAAATAAGATAGGGTCTAGGTTCCCATGGATTTAAAGTCTAGTTGAAGAAACGATAATAAACAAGCAAACAATTAGTATCATTAATATTCTGCAAACAGACTATCAAGACAGCATACCAAAAGGGACCCACATTAGATACAGAAAATCCAAAGGCCTTGAAGACAGGAAAGAGCTTGATATATTGTTCCAAGAACTGAAAAGGTGACAGTTTGGCTGAGATGAGCAAGCTTAGATAAAGTTGGAGGTAGGAAATGGTTAAACCATGCTGGACTTTATAGGTCACAGCAAGGATTTTGGTCTCTGTGTGTTATTAAGACACATCTGACTGACGTATGGAGAATAAATTTGAGAACGGCAAGCAGAGATGCAGATGACCTGTTAGGAGGCTGCTGTAAGTATCCAGAGAAGAGGGTGGTGGCAGCTGCGATGGCGAGGCAGGTAAAGACTCCAGAGCTCTTTAGGAGGTAAAATACGGATAGGACTTGATGATGTATTGATATGAGGATGAGGGGCGGAGTCGCCGAGGATGATGCCTCGTTTCTGGCTTGGCCCACTGGATGGATGGAGGTGTTGAACCCACCGCGTTCAGGTCTGGGGGCGGACCTCGGGTACCAGAGGAAGGAATCTGGCGCCAGCCGGCGTGGACCTCACCGCGCACCCTGCCCCCTCACCTCGGCTTCCCTGAGGATCATGGCCACACATCCCTCTTCGGCTTCCCCCGGGGCGTCGTCTCTCAGCAGCCTCTTGCTGATCAGCTGCTGCTCCCTCCGTGCCTTCCGCAGTACTGGGGGCCAAGGAGCCGACTGAGCGTGAGAGGGGCGCCCAGGACCCAGAACCCCGACTCCGATCCGAGGGCCTCATCACTCTATCTCTTCCCGCCATACCCTCATCCTCCCGTGCTCCTTCGCCCGCCCGCACCTGCCTCCCGCTCCCGCCGGCGGCGCCGTAGCTCCTCCAGGCCACAGCCCGCCGGCCTGAGGCTGCCCCGCCGTCCGCTCCACATGGTGGAGCTGGAAGTCCAGAACGCGACCCCCGGGAGTGGAAGACCACACGGAGCGCGCAGCCGCAGCGCAGGGCGGAAGGGGAAGCGAGTGGGCGGGGCACGTCGAGAGGGGGAGGCGGGGTGGAGCGACGGGCGCAGCTAGGGGCTGGGGCGGGGCGAGGAGCAGGCGAAGGGAGCGTGGGGCGGACCCGGGAAGAGTAGAGACGAAGGGAGGGTTGAGTGGCGCTGGGCGAAGCCTAGTGGCGGGATGAGACCTGGGTGGAGAACCAAGCGAAGGAGCGTCCCCCGCTCGGGCACTAATTGGTTTCTTTCTTGCCCAGTTCCAGCCAAGAAAGTGACTCAATCCCGACCCCTGCCGCCCAGGCCAGTAGCATCACCTTCCACTCAGCAAACGCAACCTCCCCACCCCTAACACCTCCTAGACAAACATTCAAAACTACACGGAGCATGGGGCTGGCCCGGTGGCTTAGTGGTTAAGTTCGCGTGCTCCGCTTTGGTGGCCCGAGGTTCGCAGGCCCAGAACCCTTGGCGCGGACTTATGCACCATTTATCAAGCCATACTGTGGCAGGCGTCCCACATAGAAAGTAGAGGAAAATGGGTAGGGATGTTAGCCCAGGGCCAATCTTCCTCAGCAAAAAGACCAGGATCGCAAGGGATGTTAATTAGGTCAGGGCTAATGTTCCTCACCAAAAAAAAAAAAAAAAGAAAGAAAGAAAAAAAAAAAACTACCCCGAGCTCTAGGAAGAAACAGGATGCCTTTTCACCAGTAACGAGCGCTGGCTAAACACTGGACGTGCATTACCTTACTGACTGTTTGCCATGACCATTATCCCCATTTTATGGGTGAGAAAAATGAGACAAATATAGTAATTATTTCACTGTTCTCCATAAAAGTGAGTTGCATTATTTTTAGGATAAATTAATTCTTTCACCAAACTTTGAGCGCCACTAATCTACTAGTTACTAAGGAAACACTGGTGAGTTAAAAACCATGTTCTTCACCCTCAAAATCCGAATTGTGGCCTATTAAGTCCTACATGGTCTAATCCCTGCATACCTCTCCAGCTGCGACTGGAAAGGTGCCCCTCCATACTCATCTCTCCTGGGATCTTCTCTTTGCTACCTAAACAAGCCCGGCTCTTTTCCTCCTCCTGGCTTTTGCACGGGCCGTTACTCTGCCTAGAGCCCTGTCTCTGTCTGTCCCTCCACCCAACCAGAGCCCTCTCCTTAATAAACACCATCCTCAAGATCTCAACTCCAGTGTCCCCTTCTCAGAACTACTGGACCAGTGTCCCTTTCATAAGAGCGTATAGCACCATATACTTCGCCTTCAAAACCCTTGTCACAGCTGTCATTATAGTGTAAGTGTTTGATGTTGTCTCCCCCCAATTCCCCTTCACAGCTCCAAGAGAGTAGAGTCCTGGTAGAGCTTAAGAATTTTTACTGGAGGGCCAGCCCCGTGGCTTGGCGGTTGAGTGCACGCGCTCCGCTGCTGGCAGCCCGGGGTTCGGACCCTGGACTCGCAGCGATGCACCGCTTCTCTGGCCATGCTGAGACCGCGTCCCACGTGCAGCAACTGGAAGGATGTGCAACTATGATATACAACTATCCACTGGGGCTTTGGGGGGAAAAATAAATAAATAAAATTATTTTTTAAAAAAAGAATTTTTACTGGAGTCCTCTAATTTTTAGAAAGCTATTACGCAGGCAAATTCACAAGTACAAACAAATCCAGGAAAGGGAGTTGTTCTTCAAATCAACTTCCTTCCCTTGAATTTAATTCCACCGCTTGCAGGAAATCCATGAAGTCTTTGATGTCTTCCACAAAACATCTAGTTAAATATCTGCAGACCATCATCCTGTCCTCCACATCTTCTCTCCAGGCCCAGCATCCATCCAGCCCCTGGACAGCCATTTGTTGAGCACCTGCTGTGTACCATGCTCTGGCTGGGGATAGGGTCTGGGTCTTGTCCCTTTGCTCCTGGGACAGGCTGGCTTCTAACACCTACATCTTTTTCCTGGTGGGGAAGGTAAGATAAATCCCTAGGCAAAATCTGTGTTCCTCCCAGAGTGTCTGCTTAGACAGTTATAGCTACCCAAACTGTTTTTTTTGCATTTATCTGCCTGGCAACACTGTCAACCGTGTAAGAAACAGCCCCATGTCCTCTTTACTACATGGCTAGCTGTTCCTTTCTCTAGAGCTCCCGTAAGTCCTTGGTCTCTCCTTTGTAAGGGTCCTCTTCACTATGGACTGTAGTTCTGGATCTGTGTTTGCCTCCCCAACCTACTGGAGTACTTGAGGGACTGTGTGATGGTCATGTCTGCATTTTGGGGCTTTGCACTAGTCCTGGCACTTGGTAGACAAATGATGGATATTTGTTGAATCAAGGTGTGAATTGGAGATCTTTGCAGAAGCATTCTTGCCCCTCTTAGCCTGAACCCTTCATCCAGAGTGCCTCTCCTAGAGTGGTGGGATTTGCTGAGGAGCCAGGCTTCAGTGGCCTGAGTCTTCTGAATGCAGAGGCTCTGATGAAGAAGATAACAATCACTATCAATAAATGTGGCTCTGTGCCAAAGACTGTACTCATAGACAGGTACTACTATTATCTTCATTTCACAAAGCAGAAGCCCAGAAATCTGAGGCCCAGAAACTTGCCCAAGTCTCACAACCTCAGTAGTAGAGCTGGGATTTCAAGCATGGCTGTCTCACTGCAGAGTGAGTGTATTTAACACTGACCTATAGTCACATCTTGGTCCTCAGGGATGTCCCAGTGACCTGGTCTGGCCTTGGGGCATGGCTCAGGATAGCAGGGCATTCTGAATAGGACACACAGAGGGCAGTGTGGTTTAATGAGGCCCCCTTGTTTGACATGAGGACAGCTGTGAAGTTACTTCTGGGAAATAGGGGAAGTGAGAATTCAAACATTTTTCTTTTTTTGCTAAAACATAATTTTATTTGTACTTTTTTTCCCCTTTGGTGAGGAAGATCGGCCCTGAGCTGACATCCATTGCCAATCTTCCTCTTTTTGCTGAGGAAGACTGGCCCTGAGCTAACATCTGTGCCCATCTTCCTCTATTTTGTATATGGGTCACCAACACAGCATGATTTGATGAGCGGTGTGTAGGTCGGCGCCCAGGATCCAAACGCGCAAGCCCCGGGCCACGGAAGCAGAGGGTGCAAACTTAACCACTATGCCACAGGGCAAGCACCTCAAATGTTTTTCATGTAGCTCTTTCCCCAGAAACCCAGAGGTGCACAACTGTGAGCGCTGTTGTAAAAGCAAAACCCCTACCCGTCCGGGACACGTTTTTCTTGGCAAAACAGGTGAGTTACTCCTCACCTGAGGAGTTGAATGAGTTAATCCTCATTCAGCACAGGGCTAGCCTTTCCTTCCTAGGACATAGGAATTGTGCTGGGGGAAGGGCAGGGGAGAGCTAGGTGCAAGTGGGAAAATTGTGGTAGAAGTACCCTGTTTCTCAGTTTCAGGATGAGGACACTGAAACTGTAAGAGATCGAGCAACTTGGCCAATGTGTCTCTGTCAAACACTTCTACTTTTTTTTTTAATTGAGGTAAAATTGGTATATAACATTATATAAGCTTCAAGTGTACATCATTATAATTTGACATCCGTATACACTACAAAGTGATCACCAAAAAAAGTCTAGTTACCATCCATCACCATATACTTAACCCCCTTCTCTCATTTTGCCCACCCCGCAACTCCCTTCCCCTCTTGTAACCAGCAATCTGTTCTCTGTATCAATGAGCTTGTTTTTGTTTGGTTTGGTTTGGTTGCTCGTTTTGTTTGTTTTTAGATTCCACATATGAGTGAAATCATATGGTATTTGTCTTTCTCCATCTGACTTATTTCATTTAGCGTAATACCCTCAAGGTCTGTTCATGTTGTTGCAAATGGCAAGATTTCATTCTTTTTATGGCTGAGTGGTATTCTATTGTATATATATATACACCACATCTTTATCCATTCATCCATCGATAGATACTTAGGTTATTTCCATATCTTGGCTATTATAAACAATGAAGCAATGAACATGAGGGTGTATGTATCCTTTCGACTTAGTGTTTTCGTATTCTTTGGATAGATAGCCAGAAGTGGAATAGCTGGATGATATCATGGTTCAATTCTTAACTTTTTTTGTGTGTGTGTGAGGAAGATCGGCCCTGAGCTAACATCTGCCAATCCTCCTCTTTTTGCTGAGGAAGACTGGGCCTGGGCCAACATCCGTGCCCATCTTCCTCCACTTTATATGGGACACTGCCACAGCATGGCTTGACAAGCGGTGCGTCAGTGCACGCCCAAGATCCAAACCGGCAAACCCCGGGCCGCCGCAGCGGAGCACACTCTCTTAACCACTTGTACCACCGGGCCGGCCCACAATTCTTAACTTTTTGACGAGTATCCATACTGTTTTCCATAGTAGCCGCACCAATTTACATTCTCATCAACAGTGTATGATGGTTCACTTTTATCCATAACCTCTCCAACACTTGTTATTTCTTGTCTTTTTGATAATAGCCATTCTAACAGGTGTGAGGTGATGATAGCTCATTGTGGCGTTCTTTTTCTGTTTTTTTTGTTTTTTTTGTTTTTTTGTGAGGATGATCAGCCCTGAGCTAACATCCGTTGCCAATCCTCCTCTTTTGGCTGAGGAAGATTGGCCCTGGGCTAACATCTGTGCCCATCTTCCTCTACTTTATATGAATGCCGCTGCAGCATGGCTTGACAAGCAGTGCATCAGCCTGTGCCCGGGATCTGAACCTGCAAACCCCTGGCTGCCAAAGCAGAGTGCACAAACTTCACCACTACGCCAATGGGTGGCCCCTCATTGTGGTTTTGATCTGTATTTCCCTAATAATTAGTGATGTGGAGCATCTTTTTATGTGCTTGTTGGCCGTCAGTATGTCTTCTTTGGAAAAATGTTTATTCGGATCCTCTGCCCACTTTTTAATCAGGTTGTTTTTTGTTGTTGAGTTGTATGAATTCTTTATATATTTTGGATATTAACCCCTTTTCTGATATATGATTTGCAAATATCTTTTCTCATTCAGTAGGTTGCCTTTTCATTTTTATGATGATTTCCTTCACTGTGCAGAAGCTTTTTAGTTTGATGTAGTGCCATTTGTTTATTTTTGCTTTTATTTCCCTTGCCTTTGGAGTCAGATCCACAAAAACATTGCTAAGACCAATGTCAAGGAGCTTACCACCTATGTTTTCTTCTAGGAATTTCATGATTTCAGGTCTTACATTCAAGTTTCTAATCCATTTTGAGTTAATTTTTGTGTATGATGTAAGACACACAAGTTTCATTCTTTTGTATGTGGCTATCTAGTTTTCCCAACAGCATTTACTGAAGAAACTGTCCTTTCTCCATTGTATGTTCTTGGCTCTTTTGTTGTAAATTGATTGTCCATATATGTGTGGGCTTGTTTCTGGGCTCTCAATTCTGTTCCATTGATCTGTGTGCCTGTTTTTATGCTAATGCCATACTGTTTTGATTACTATAGCTTTGTAGTATAGTTCAAAATCAGGGAGTGTGACACCTCCAGGTTTGTTCTTCTTTCTTACGATTGCTTTGGCTATTCAGGATCTTTTGTTGTTCCATATAAATTTTAGAATTATTTATTCTAGTTCTGTGAAAAATGCCATTGGAATTTTGATAGGTATTGTCTTGAATCTCTAGCTTGCTTTGGGGAGTATGGACATTTGAACAGTATTAATTCTTCCAATCTACGAGTACAGAATATATTTCCATTTATTTGAGTCTTCTTCAATTTATTTTCTAAATTTCTCTCTCTGATAGCTCATTAGTAGTGTATAGGAATGCCACAGCTTTCTGTATATTGATTTCGTATATTGCAACTTTACTGAATTCATTTATTAATTTTAACAGTTTTTGGTGGAGTCTTTAGGGTTTTCTATATATAATATCATGTCATCTGCGAATAGTGACAGTTTTACTTCTTCCTTTCTGATTTGGATGCCTCTTACTTCTTTTTCTTGCCTAATTGCTGTGGCTAGGACTTCTAATAGTATGTTGAATAAAAGTGGTGATAGGGGACATCCTAGTCTTGTTCCTGATTTTAGAGGAAAAGCTTTCAGCTTTTCACTGTTGAATATGATGTTAACTGTGGGTTTGTCATATATGACCTTTATTATGTTGAGTACATTCCCTCTATACCCACTTTGTTGAGAGTCTTTGTCATAAATGGATGTTGAATTTTGTCAAATGTTTTTTCTGCATTTATTGAGATGATTACATGATTTTTAGCCTTCATTTTGTTAATGTAGTGTATCACATTGATTTGTGGATGTTAAACCATCCTTGCATCCCTGGAATAAATCCCACTTGATCATGGTGTATGATCATTTTAATGTATTGTTGAATTTGGTTTACTAATACTTTGTTGAGAATTTTTGCATGTAAGTTCGTTAAGGACATTGGCCTATGATTTTCTTTTTTGTGTGGTGTCTTTCTCTGGTTTTGGTATCAGGGTAACACTGATCTCATAAAATAAGTTTGGAAGCATTCCCTCCACTTAAATTTTTTTGGAAGAGTTTGAGAAGGATAGGTATTAAATCTTCTTTGACTGTTTTGTAGAATTCACCAGTGAAGCCATCTGGTCCTGGACTTTTATTTGTTGGGAGGTTTTTGATTACTGTTTCAATCTCCTTACTAGTAATTGGTCAATTAAACATCTCTACTTTTAAGAAAGCTATTACTTTTTAATAAACAAAGTTAAACAAAGAACAAGTCAGGAAACAAAAGGAAGGAGAGTTGTTTTTCAAACCAACTTCCTTCTCTTGAACTTAATTCTAGCCCTTGCAGTCAGTAGACGAAGTCTGCAATCTCTTCTACAAAATATCCTGTTAAATATCTGAGGATATTCAGAGGATTGGGTTTGGGTCCAATCCAGACGGGATGTTATTAGTAACCACCAAGACTAGGGAAAAGTTAAGGAAAGTACCTGGTTGAGTCGGTCGAGAATCCTGGCCTGAGGCACTGGAGATCTTCCTTTCCCATACCCGCCAGGCAAGCCTGGGGAGCCTGAGTCAGCAGGACACTGCAGGATCCTTCCCGTTACAGCCCCTCTCGCGGCAACACCCTTTATTGCAAAATTTCCCAGAAGGGTAGTGAAACGGGTGGTTGGATGAAGGAGAGATGAGGAGTGACCAGGGTTCACAGAAGAGGGAACAGAGTGACATAACAGGGTTACATAAACTCTCAGGCCACCAAAGAGGACAAATACGTGTGTGGAGCCTGGAAGCCAGCGAGTGCCGCTGTGTAGGAAAGAAGCCGGAGCCCTTTCCAGAGTCCGCCGAGGACGCAGAGGCTCGGAGGACCTATCGACGACCATGGTGAGTGTATGGTCTTGGGGGCGAAGGGGGGCTACTCGGGGAACCCCAGGGACCTGCTGGGGCCGCCCTGACCTCCGCTCTCCTCCCAGGTGCACGCGCCCTGCCAGCTGCTGCTGCTGCTGCTGCCACTGCTGCGCGTTTCTGCAGCCACACCAGAGCCCTGCGAGTTGGACGATGACAATTTCCGCTGCGTCTGTAACTTCACGGATCCTCAGCCCGACTGGTCCAGTGCCTTCCAGTGCATGACCGCCGTCGAGGTGGAGATCCGTGGCGGCGGCCGCAGCCTGGAACAGTTTCTAAAGGGCGCCAACGCCGACCCGAAGCAGTATGCTGACCTTGTCAAGACCCTGCGCTTGCGGCGGCTCACAGTGGGCGCCGCACAGGTTCCTACCCTGCTTCTGGTCGCCTTCCTGCGTGTGCTCGGGTACTCCCGCCTCAAGGAACTGACGCTCGAGGACCTGGAGGTAACCGGCACGCCGCCGCCGCAGCCTTTAGAAGCCATTGGGCCTGCGCTCTCCACCCTCAGTCTCCGTAACGTGTCGTGGACGACAGGAGGTTCCTGGCTCGTCGAACTGCAGCAGTGGCTCAAGCCGGGTCTCGAGGTACTGAACATTGCGCAAGCACACTCACTGGCCTTTTCCTGCGCACAGCTGCGCACCTTCCCGGCCCTCAAAACTCTAGACCTGTCTGACAATCCTGAACTGGGCGAGCGCGGGCTGATTGCGGCTCTCTGTCCGCACAAGTTCCCGGTCCTCCGGGATCTAGCGCTACGCAACGCGGGGATGCAGACGCCCAATGGCGTGTGCACGGCGATGGCGGCGGCGGGTGTGCAACCCCACAGCCTAGACCTCAGCCACAACTCGCTGCGCGCCGCCGCCCCGGGCTCTCCCGCGTGTGAGTGGCCCAGCGCACTGAGCTCTCTCAACTTGTCGTTCGCTGGGCTGGAGCAGGTGCCTAAAGGACTGCCGGCCAAGCTTAGCGTGCTTGATCTCAGCTGCAACAGGCTAAACAGGGGGCCGCGAGCAGACGAGCTGGCGGGGGTGACTAACCTGATACTGGACGGGAATCCCTTTCTAGACCCTGGACCCTCCAAACAACAAGATGTTCATCAAGAAGACTCGATGACCTCCGGCGTGGTCGCAGCCTGTGCGCGTTCAGCCCTGACTGTGGGGATGTCAGGAACTCTGGCGCTGCTTCGAGGGGCGGGGGGCTTCGCCTAAGGCCCAGGGGAGAAGAATGAATTGGCTCAGATTGCCCTGGCTCTGGGGAGCCTCGTCAGGTCGTCTTAACCAACCAACCCTCTGCCCCATCTTCATTAAAATCTTAAACAACGGTCTGTGTCCTTCACTCAACAGATGTTTACTGGGTGTCTGCTTTGTGCTGGGCAGAGTGCTGGATAGGGAATCCATTAGACTTAGACTTTCTTCATCCTAACTCTCTAGAAACCATAACTGCCCTACCTAAGAAAAGAACTCTAGGGGCAGAAGGGGCAGGGGAACGTTAGGGAGAAACATCAGGTTTCTGTGCTATAGGGGCTTTCTGAGATGACTGGTGCCTGTGTTAAAGGATGATTGAATGGTTAACATGCCTAGGAAGATACAGAATGTTTCCTCTCCAGCGCATTTTCCAAGAGCCAAGTACACCCTTTCAAAGGTAATAAAATCCATAACCATTTGCTTATTCTCTCTTTCTTTCTCTCCCCTACCCTCCAGGAAAGAGGAATAGCTATGCCACCTGTCTGACATAGGCTCTGAGTTTCATAATTTCGGCATTCCTCTCCTGTAGTGTACACTGGCTTTCACTGTGCCATCTAATGGGGCATGGGGAACCGATACAAGATGCTGTCATTAAAAATCTGTCTCTGAACCAGAGATCTCGTGATTATGTTAGTATATGTGTGTGCACTTGTTTCAGGCTGGCTCTTTGATTTGCAAATAGGATACCATCTTAGACTCTTCACAGCTTCTTAGACCTTTCAGAGGCAATTAACAGGATGTGCCCTCTGAAACACATTATCTCAGAGACCCAGGACATCAGCCAAGAGGTGCTGTTCCTTCTAAGAGTCTCTTCTTCTTCACATTGAGGAGGCAATCATATCCATCAGAAAGCTAGATACCTGCCTCATAGGAGACCTAGTAGAGGGGTGGGAGGAGGCATATAAGTGCAGCCCTCCAGCCTGCCTCCCTCCAGTGTCCAGAGCCACACAGATAGGAATGGAGAATGCAAATTAACATTGATGGGAGAGTTACACAGGTCATCAGACCACAGACTCAAAGAATCATGGGGACAGCTAAATAAACTGCCAACCCCAGTCAGGAAACCCCCCTGGAGTATCCCCAAGGGGACTTCATCCAGCCTTTTGGAACATTTCTAGCGTCAGAGAATTAACCACCTCAAATAGCTTCTTATATTTGAATCGCTCTGAGCATTCTTCACCAAACAGTTACAGAGCTCCTGCTCCACCTCAGGCCCTGTGCTAGGAGCCTGGTATACAAAGATGAATCAGCAACATCCATGCTCTCGGGGGATTCTCAATCCAGTAAGGGAGACATACACAGAAAAGATAGTTGTGATTCAATGAGTGGGAGGGATCAACTCCATGAGGGAAGGGTGATCCTCTGGAAGGCTGTACAGAAGAGGAGACATTTAACCTTGGTTTTGAGAGGTAAATATCACTTCCTCAGGAAGGACATCCAGACAAAAATGGGCAGCATGATAAAAGGCTCAGAAACCTGAAAGTATGGGCCAGCCTTGCGCTCCTCTGTGGCATCCCGGGGTTCGCAGTTTTGGATCCCGAGCGCACGCCAGTGAACCACTTGTCAAGCCATGCTGTGGCAGCATCCCATGTAAAGCAGAGGAAGATGGGCAAGGATGTTAGCCCAGGGCCAATATTCCTCAGCAAAAAGAAGAGGATTGGCAATGGATGTTAGCTCAGGGCTAATCTTCCTCACAAAGAAAGAAAGAAAGAAAGAAACCTGAAAGTATATGGCCAGATCTGGGAATTAAAACTCATTAGGTAGGGCTGGAGATCCTGGTGATGGAAGCTGGAGACATTCATTCATTCAAGCGCCTATTATATGTCAGCACTATGCTAAACCCTGTGAATATAGCAGGAATAAAGCAGAAGGTCTTGTTCGTATGGAGTTCAGATTCTAGTTGGATGGTGGGGGTGAGGAGAAGACTATAAACATATAATATATTAGACTGTGATAAGTGCTGTGAAGAGAAAGGAGACGGTGTTGAGAATTGATACATTATATAAGATTGTCAGGGAAGACCTCTCAGATAGGGGATATTTGAACAAACACCTGAGTGAATTGGGAAAGAGAGCTTAAGGATATCTAGGGGAATAGCATTTCAGGCAGAGGCAACAGCAAGCACAAAGACCCTGTGGTCATTGGGATGTTAAAGGAAACAGTAAGGAGGCCAATGTGGCTGAAGCAGGGTATGCAGGGGTGATGAGGGAGAATGGTAGGAGATAAGGTTAGAGAGGTAGCAGGGCCAGATCATGTAGGGCCTTGTAAAGCAGTGCTACTCAAAATATGGTCCAAGGCACGTGCCAGCCTGCAAATTGTTTATTACTGCACTATGAGGAGACAAGTAAAAAAGTCAAGAATAAGTGTTTAGAAACTTGTATAAAATTTCACATTGCAGCAATATTTCTATTGTATTTTTAAAAAGTATCATCTGCAATGGATTGGAACTTTCAGAAAGAAACTTGGTCCCTTGTCAAAGAGATTTTGAGAAACAGTAAATATAGGGCGCGGTAAGGACTTGAGCTTTTGCTCTTAATAAGCTCAGGAGATCTCTCCCTCCTCTGAGCAGAAGAGAGAGGTAAGTAAGAGCATGTCATGAAGGGACTTGGAGGCCATCCTGCAGAGTATGAGGAGTCAGTCATTGGTTTTAAATGGACAATTAATGGAATCAAGTAAGTGTTTGAAAAAGCCCATAGGTGGCCATGTGGAGGATGGAGGATTGGACCCTAAGAGAGTGCTAAGGAGGTTATTGAATGAGTCCAGGTGAGCAAGGGTGACGACCTGACCAGGACAGCAGTAGCCATGGGGATGAGGGGAAGGATGGCTCCAAGAGCTCTGAAAGAGGCAGAACTGACAGTCCCAGGATGCCTGAATGTGAGTGAAGATGGAGGGATGCCCCAGGCTTCTGGCTTAGGTGAAGATAGTTTCACTCAGCGGGATGGAAATGCAAAAGAAAAAGAAGATTGGGGGAAGGGCTCTTAAGAGCTTGAAGTGCCTCACGGACCCCCAGGTGGAGAAGTCCAGTAGCCAGTTGGCCATAGTGATCTAGATCTGACAAGACAGATTTGGGCTGGATACAGAAGTTGGGAGCCATCAGTGTAGAAGTGGTTGTGAAGTCATAGCCATGGGGAAGCTCACCCAGCCCTGGAGAGGATGGAGTAAGGGAAAGTGCTGAGAAAGGACACTTGGAAAACATCAGTCCAATTTAAGGATGGAGGAAGCAGGTTCCTCTAAGGAGACAGAGAAATAGGAGAGGAACTCAGAACTTAAATTGGGGGACACAGGGACAGAGCAGTCAGCAGTCTCCTATGCCACCTTCCCTACCTTCATCTCTGTCCGCTCCCCTCAACAGATTCTAGCCACTCTAGCATTCTTTCCTTTCGCACTTGCTCTTCCCTCTGCCTGGAATACTCTGGTCATTCATTTATTCATTCATTCAACAATTATTTACTGAGCTCCCACTACATGGCGAGCATTGTTCTAAGTGCTGAGGATACATCTTTAACAAAGCAGCAGAAGTCCCTGTTCTTAAAGTCCTTGCATTGCAGTGGGGAGAGTAAAGAATATAGTGTGTTAGAAGATGGTAAGTGCATGGAAAAAAATAAAGCAGGGCCAAAGCGATCAGGAGAATTGGGGGTGAGGGTTAGAGATTGCAATTTTATATTTGTGGGTAGAATAGACCTCACTGAGAAGATGACTTCTGAGCAAAGATTTGAGAGAGGTGAGTGAGCCTTGCAGTTATCTGGTGGAAGCACATTCCTGGAAAGAGGAATTACCCAGTACACAGGCTCTAGAAGATACGGGAGATGACGTCGGCCGGATGAGGGACCAGAATTTTTTAAGGCTTATAGGCCACTGTAAAGCTTTGGCTTTTACTCTGGGTGAAATAGAAAGCCACTGGAGGATTTTGAGCAGAGGGTAACATAATCTGGTTTACATTTTAGAAGGGTCTATATTGAGAATGCTATATTGAGAATGCTATATTGAGAATAGTCTATAGAGGACAAGTTAGAAGACCAGTTAGGAAGCTATATTAATAACCCAGTCAAGAAATCATGGTGGATAGAGACAGAAAGTTTCGTGGTTGCTTAGGACCAAGGTGGGGGGCGGGATTGGGAATGGGCAGTAACTCTAATAAGGTAAAGGATTTCTTGCTGGGGTGATGAAAAGGTTCTAAAATTAGATAGCAGTGATGGTTGCACAACAGTGAGAATATGTTAAAGACCACTGAATTGTACACTTTAAAGGGGTAAATTTTAGTGTTGTAAATTATATCTCAATATAAAGCTCTTTAAAATAATACAGATGTTGGTGGTTGGATCAGGGTGGTAGCAGTGGAGAAGAGGGAAAGTGGCCAAATTATGTGCATATTTTGAAGGCAGAGCTCACAGGATTTTTTGCCTATAAGGCATGTTCAAGGATGACTCTATGATCTGGGGCCCAAGTCATGAGACTTGATGAGATCATTAAGTGTGTGAGTGTATTCATTTTTGTTCCTCATTTAAACTTAATTATTTGTTGTAAAATATGTTATTTTGTAACTTGAACATCTATGTTATGCCTTGAAAATTCAAAGCAGAAAGTAAAGTCATACAGAAAACCGGAAACTTCATCAGTCCGTCTAGACAGATATTTGCTTGTAGTTTTTGGTATCTGAAACCTTTTCCCCACACATGGCACAGATGCCCTTTTTGTAGGCACAGCCATGGAAGTAATAAGAACATGGCTGGTGCACAGAACTTTTAGAAATTCTGTGAGTGGAAAACTTATTCTTTCCATGTGGATCAAATTTTGCTTTTTGAAGTCAAAGCTTTATTTTCACTCAGCTTTCTTCCACTACTTCTGCGGTATTCCTTGCACCATCTTTCCATATATCTGGAATGATAACAGTACCAAGTTTCTTTTCACATTTCTTGCACACCATGCTTTCGCTGACCACTTCCTTAGCAGAAGAAGCAGCAGCATCTTTGAAACATCAACACTGCAGCCAAAGAAGGATTCCTCTTCCAGCCTATGTCAATCCACTTCCGGCCCCTATGATCTCAGCTACTGCCTATTCTACACTTGGAAAGCAGTCGGAGGCATAAATGCCAGCAGGAGGCAGGGCTACTTCATTTTCTAGATACATTTTTTTAAATGTCTGAAGACTGAGCCCTGGGACATTGCAACATTAAAAGTTCACAAAAATTGGGCCGGCCCTGTGGTGCAGCGGTTAACTGCATGTGCTCCGCTGCTGGCGGCCTGGGTTCGGTCCTGGATGTGCATCCAGGCACCGCTTGTCAAGCCATGCTGTGGTGGCGTCCCATATAAAGTGGAGGAAGATGGCCACAGATGTTAGCCCAGGGCCAGTCTTCCTCAGCAAAAAGAGGAGGATTGGCATGGATGTTAGCTCAGGGCTGATCTTCCTCACAAAAAAAATTTTTTTAAGTTCACAAAAATGGGGCCGGTCCCGTGGCTTAGTGGTTAAGTGCGCGCGCTCCACTGCTGGCGGCCAAGGTTCGGATCCCGGCGCGCACCGTCACACCGCTTCTCCGGCCATGCTGAGGCCGAGTCCCACATACAGCAACTAGAAGGATGTGCAGCTGTGACATACAACTATTTACTTGGGCTTTGGAGGAAAAAATAAATAAATAAAATTTAAAAAGTTCACGAAAATGAAGATGAATCAGCAAAGGAGATGAAGAAAGAATGGCCTGTGAAGTAGGTGGGACAGGAGAGAAATATTCTGGAAGCTAAGTGAAGAAAATAATTCTAAGAAAGGGAGTGAAGTAGTAGATTAAATGCTGCTGAAAACTCATGACACGACTGAGAATAGGCCAGTGGATTGAACAATGTTGAAGCCATGAATGTCCTTGAGAAGGACAGTTTAGGTGAAGTGGTGTGGACAAAAGTCTAACTGTAGTATTTTGAAGAGATTGAGAGGAGAGGAATTGTAGAAAACAAGGATGGATATGTCTTTCAAGAAGTTTTGCTTTAAAAGACAGCAAGAAAATGGGGCAGTAAGCTGGGTCAAGAGAGGGCCTTTTGTTTTCATTTTTTTTTTTTAATTTGTAATTGTGTTAAAACATATATAACATAAAATTTTAAATCTTAGCCATTTTTAAGTGTACAGTTCAGTGGTATTAAGTATACTTATGCTGTTGTGCAACCATCACTACCATCCAACTCCGGAACTCTTTTCATCTTGCAAAACTAAAACTCTGTACCCATTCAACAACAACTCCCTATCCCCCTTCCCCCACAGCCCTTGACAACCACCATTCTACTTTTGGTCTCTATAAATTTGACTACTTTATGTACCTCCTATATGTAGAATCATACAGTATTTGTCTTTTTGTGACAGGCTTATTTTACTTAGTGTAATATCCTCAAAGTTCATCTATGTTGTAGCATGTGTCACAATTCCTTTTTAAGCTGAATAATATTCCGTTGTGTGTATATACCACACCTGCTTATCCATTCGTCCATCAATGGACACATGCATTCCTCCACCTTTTGGCTATTGTTAATAACGCTGCTATGAATGTGAGTGTAGAAATATATCATCAAGACCTTGCTTTCAATTCTTTTGGGAATATATCCAGAAGTGGAATTGCTGGATCATATATCCAGAAGTGTGATTCTATTTTTAGGTTTTTTTTTTTTTTTAAAGATTTTATTTATTTTATTTTTTTTCCCCCCAAAGCCCCAGTGGATAGTTGTATGTCGTAGCTGCACATCCTTCTAGTTGCTGTATGTGGGACTCGGCCTCAGGATGAACGGAGAAGCGGTGCCTCGATGCGCACCCGGGATCCGAACCCGGGCCACCAGCATCGCAGCGCGCGCACTTAACCACCAAGCCACAGGGCCGGCCCTATTTTTAGGTTTTTTTTTAAGAATTGCCGTACTATTTTCCATAGTGGCTGCTCCATTTTACTTTCCCACCAGTGGTGAACAAGGGTTCCACTTTCTCTATATCCTCATCAACACTCATTATTTTCTTTTTTTTTTTGTAATAACCATCCTAATGGGTGTGAAGTGGTTTTGATTTGCATTTCCTAATTATTAGTGATTTTCAGTTCTTTTCATGTGCTTATTGACTATTTGTACCTTCTTTGGAGAAATGTCTATTAAGTCTTTTGCTCATTTTTTAATTGGATTTTTTTGTTGTTGACTTGTATAAGTTCTTCTTATATTCTGGATATTAACCTCTTACAGATAAAATTTGCAAATGTTTCCCCCCATTTCATACATTGCCTTTTCACTCTGTTAATTGTGTCCTTTGATATACAGAGTTTTTAAATTTTGATGTATTCCCTTTATCTATTTTTACCTTTGTTGCCTGTGGTGTCGTATCCAAGAAATCATTGCAATCCAATGTCATAAAGGTTTTCCCCTATGTTTTCTTCTAAGAGTTTTATAATTTTAGCAATTTGATCCATTTTGAGTTAATTTTTGCATATGGTGTAAGGTAAGAGTCCAACTTCATTCTTTCGCATGTGGATATAAGTTTTCCCAATACCATTATTCGAAAAGACTGTCCTTTCCCCGTTAAATGGTTTTGGTACCCTTGTCAAAAATCATTCAACCATATATGTGAGGTTTTATTTCTGGACTCTCTATTCTGTTCTATACAATATATCTGTCTTTAAGCTAGTACCACACTGTTATGAGTACTGTAGCTTTGTAATAAGTTTTGAAATCAGGAAGTGTGAGACCTCTAACTTTGTTTTTTTTTAAAGATTGTGTTGGCTATTTGAAGTCTCTTGAGATTTCATATGAATTTTAGGATGGATTTTTCTATTTCTGCAAAAAATGTCTTTGGATTTTGATAGGGATTACATTAAATCTGTAGATCGCTTTGGGGAGTGTTGATATCCTAATATTAAGTTTTCCAGTCGGTGAACATGGGATGATTTTCACTTATTGGTGTCTTCTTTAATTCTTTCAGCAATGTTTGGTAGTTTTCATTGTACAAGTCTCTCATCTCTTTGGTTAATTCTCGAGTATTGTATTCTTTTTGATGCTTTTGTAAATGGAATTGTTTTTCTTAATTTCAGATTGTTCACTGTTAATGTATAGAAACTCAACAGATTTTGTGTGTTGTTTTTATACCCTGCAACTTTGCTGAATTTGCTTATTAGTTCTAAAAGTTTTTCTTATGTGTGTGGAATCTCTAGGATTTTCTACGTATAAGATCATGTCATCTGTGAACAGAGATAATTTTACTTCTTCCTTTCCAGTTTGGATGCCTTTTATTTCTTTTTCCTGCCTAATTTCTTTGGTTAGGACTTCCAGTACTGTGTTAAATAGAGGTGGCAAAAGTGGGCATCCTTGTCTTGTTCCTGATCTTAGAAGGAAAGTTTTCAGTCTTTCACTATTGAGTATGATATTATGTTCATTGGTTTTCAAAATGAGAGAAATAGCGTGGTTGTATGCAGATGGGAATAATCCAACAGAGAGGGAAAACTTGGTGATTCAGGAGAAAGAAGAGAGCCCTGCTGGAGGAATGTCCTTAAGTAGGTAAAAGGGACTGGTACCTAATTCACACTGGAGGGGTTGGCCTTAGTGTAAGTAAGCACAGGAACAGTCAATTTATAGTCCCAGGCTGGAAGGCAGAGTATCTGGGCAAAGATGCTGGTGGGTAATTGTAATAGCAGGAGTCTGTGGATCGTCTTTGAAATTAAAGCTCTAAATACAGATCTTTGTACGGCAGGCACTTTCTCATTGTTCAGGATTCAATTCAAATGTCACTTCATTAAAAGGAGCCCCTCCTATCTCATTATCCTGATCACAACATCCTATGTTATTTTTTTCACAACATTGATGTCAATTGGAAATCATCTTCTTTATTTATATCTTTTTTTGTTTGTTTAGTATAGTTTTAAAGCTCCATGAGAGCAACAGTTGTGTCAATCTTGTTCAGTTCTGAATCTCCAGTTCCTAAAAGAGTGCCTGGCACATGGCAGGTGCTCCATAAATCTTTACCAAGTGATTGAATGAATGAGAGGAGTGGGCTGAGGGCTTTATTGCTGCCATGAGTTAAGTGAGAAAACAATGATTAGCATTTTACTTCACCAAGATCAAATAAAAAGACTTGCCTAACTGAGGCTGGAGACCATAAAGTGTGTGTCACAATTCTAGTCACAAGGCATGTGATATTTTTTGATCTGATAGTGCAAAGCAGCCTAGGAGCAGGATTCATTTATTCAAAATTGAGGGTGGGTGGAGGTTGTGGCTGAAGATGACAATGCAGAAAGATCCTGAACTTGCCTCTTCCCACGGACACACTGAATCTACAGCTATACATCAAAAAATTTCCTCTAAAGAAAACCCCTAAAAACTGGCAGACCAAAATTGGAGGTGGGGGTACAGGGCAACCTAAGTGAGGCCCAAGGATTGAGCAAGTTGTGCTGATAAGAAAGGCTGAAAGGCTGAAAAATGTGCCCTGGACAGGGAGGGAAGCGAGACAAGGACTGGGAGATGAATTAAAAGAAGCAAGGGCTCCATTTCCACAAAGAACAATGAGGTCAGGTATCCAGTGTGGTGAGATGAATTTTAGACCTCAAGGGTAGGACTGGAGTCATAGGACTTCCTTTTCTGAGCCAAAATCAGTCTCCCTATGGCGTCTTTTGTCCCTTTCCTGTCATCTGGAACCACACAGACGTCAGTTCTTTTCCTCCGGAAGCCGCATACTCTGAGTCAAGAGTTTTTGTTCTCTTCCATGGAGTCTTCTTTTCTCCAACACAAATCCCCCTGCCACTTCTAACCCTCAGAGCCCCCTTATTCTCCAGATCATGGGACGCTTTTTAGGAGCCACTTAGAATTACCTGTAGTGGAAGAAATTTGAATACTGACTTAGACCTTTGAGGATATTAAAAAATTCCTACTTTTTTTTTTAGGTATGGTATTGTGTATGATAGGTATGATATTGTGGTTATGTTTAAGAAAGAGTGCTTGACAAAGATATCACAAGAAAAGGAAACTACAGTCCAATATCCCTTAGGGATATGGATGCAAAAACCCTCAACAAAATACTAGAAATTGACTCCAGCAATGTATAAGAAGAATTATACACCATGACCAATTGGGATTTATCCAAGGAATGCACAGTTGGCTTAACATCTGAAAATCAATTAGCTTAATACACCATATCATATCAGAATAAAATATAAAAACTACATGATCATCTAAATACACACAGAAGAAGTGTTTGACAAAATCCAACAACTTTCATGACAAAAAAAAACTCAACAAACTAGGAAGAGAAGGGAATTTTCTCAACATGATAAAGGATATCTACAAAAACCATCAGTCGATATCATAGCTAATAGTAAAAGACTGGATGCTTTTGCCTTAAGATGAGCAACAAAACAAGGATGTATGTCCTTATCACCTTTGGATTTTATTCAACTGGATTTTATTCAACATTATACTAGAGATTCTGGCCACGGCAATTAATCAAGAAAAAGAAATAAATGGCATCCAGATTGGAAAGCAATAAGTAAAACTATCTCAATTCACAGATTTTATGATCATATGTATAAAAAAATCCTATGAATTCACTAAAATATATTAGAACTAAGTTCAGTAAATTTGCAAGATACAAGATCAATATACAAAAATCAATTGTATATCTACACACTTTCAATGAACATCCTGAAAAAAAATATTTTTTAAAATTCCATTTACAATAGCATCAAAAAGAATAAAATACTTAGGAGGAAAGTAAAGTAACAAAAGAAGAGCAAACTTACACTCCTAAAACTACAAAATATTATTGAAATAAATTAAAGGAGATATAAAATAAATGGAATAACATCCCATGTTCATGGATCTTAATATTGTTAAGATGTCAATTCTCCCTCTAATTGATTCAATGAAATTCTTATAAGAATCTAGCTGATTTTTTTGTATAAATTGGTGATTCTAAAAAGTGATTCTAAAGTTCATATGGAATTTCAACAGACGCCGAACAGACAAAACAATCCTATAAAAGAAGAACAAAGTTAGAGGATTCATTTCCTGATTTCAAAACTTACTGTGAAGCAAAAGTAAGCAACAGTGTGTACTGGCATAAAAACAAACACAGGGATCAGTAGAAGAGAAGTGAAAGTCCAGAAATAAACCCATGTTTCTATGGACAGCTATTTTGACAAGGACATCAAGAACATTCAGTGAGGAAAGACTCATTTTTTTAACAAGTAGCACTAGAATGCCTGGATATCCAGATACAGATGAATGATGTTGGACCCTTATTTCAGACCATATACAAAAATTAACTTAAAATGGATTAATTACCTAAATATAAGAGCTAAAACTATAAAGCTCTTAGAAGAAAACAGATATTCATCCTCATGATCCCTGATCTGGCAAAGGAATTCTTAGATATGACACCAAAAGCAAAAGCAACAACAAGAACAAAATGATAAACTGGATTTTATCAAAATTAAAAACTTTTGTCCATCAAAAGACATTGTCAAAAAGATGACAAGACAGCCTACAAAATGGGAGAAAATATTTGCAAATTATATATCTGATAATAGTCTAGTATCCAGGATATATATAGAGCTCCTGCAACTCAGCAACAAAAAGACTAAAAACCCAAATAAAAAATGGGGAAAAGACTTGAATAGCCACTTCTCCAAAGAAGATATACAAATATCTGACAAGCACATGAAAAGATACTCAACATCATTATTCATTAGTGAAATGCAAAAAGACAAACAACAATTAAAAGCTGGGCAAAAAACTTGAATAGATATTTCTCCAAAGAAGCTATACAAATGGCCGACAAGCATGTGAAAAGATGCTCAAAATCATTGGTCATTAAGGAAATGCAAATCAAAAACATAATGAGGTACCACTTCACTCTCACTAGTATGTCTCTAATAAAAATAAAAAAGAAATATAACTGTTGGTGAGAATGTGGATAAATAAGAACATTCATACATTGCTGGTGGGAATATAATATGGTGCAGCCACTGTGGAAAACAGTTTGGCGGTTCCACAAAAAGTTAAATATATAATTACCATATGATCCAGCAATACTACTCCTAGGTATATATGCAAAAGAATTGAAAAGGGGTATGTAAACGAATTTTTGTACCAAAATTTCATAGCAGCACCGTTCACAACAGCCAAAAAGCATCCATCAACTGATGAATGAATAAACAAATGTGGTATATACATACAATGGAGTGTTACTTAGCCTTAAAAAGCAATGAAGTACTGATACATGCTACAACAAGATGAACCTTGAAAACATTACGCTAAGTGAAATAAACCCAGACACAAAGGACAAATACTGTATGACACCACTTATATCAAAGATCTAAAATAGGCAAATTCAGAGACAGTAAGTAGATTAGATGATACCAAGGTCTAGGGGGAGGGGAGATGGGAGATATTTGCTTAATGCGTACAGAGTTTCTGTTTGGGATGAGGAAAAAATTTTTGGAAATAGTGATGGTGGTTGCATAAATTGTGAATGTAATTATTGCCACTTATTGTATTGTATACTTAAAAATTATTAAGTATACAATAAATGGTGAATTTTATATGTATATACATATTTTTTTTACCAGAATACAAAGAAGAAAGATTCCAAATCAACAACCTAACTTTATACCTTAAGAAACTGGAAAAAAGAGCAAACTAAATCCAAAGCCAGCAGAAGCTAGGAAATAATAAAAATTAGAGCAGAGATAAATGAAATAAGGAATAGAAAGAAAAATAGAGAATCAATGAAACCAAAAGTTGGATCTTTGAAAAGATCAACAAAATTGACAAACCTTTAGCTAGACTAAGAGAAAAAGGAAAATGCAAATATCTAAAATCAGAAACGATAGTGGGCCATTAGTACTGACCTTACAGAAATTAAAAAGATCAAAGGATTTGCTATGAATACCAACAAATTAGATAATCTAGATGAAATTAATCTAGGACAAATTCCTAGAAATAAACAAACTGACTCAAGAAGAAATAAAGGGGCTGGCCTGGTGGTGCAGCGATTAAGTGCGTGCACTCTGCTTCGGTGGCCTGGGATTCACAGGTTCAGATCCCGGGTGCAGACTAATGCACTGTGTGTCAAGCCATGCTGTGGCAGCATCCCATATAAAGTAAAGGAAGACAGGCACAGATGTTAGCCCAGGGCCCAATCTTCCTCAGCAAAAAGAGGAGGATTGGCATCGGATGTTAGCTCAGGGCTGACTTTCCTCACAAGGAAAAAAAAAAAAAAAAAAAGAAGAAATAGAAAATCTCAACAGATCTATAACAAGTAAAGACATTGAATCAGTAACCAAAAATCTCAGAACAAAGAAAAGTTCAGAACCAGATGGCTTCACTGGTAAATTCCACCAAACATTACAAAGAATTAACACCAATCCTACTCAAACTCTTTCAAAAAATAGAAGTGGAAGAAACACTTTCTAACACATTTTATGAAGCCAGCATTAACTTGATACCAAAGATAGACAAAGATACCACAAGTAAAGAAAACTACAGACCAATCTCCTTTATGATATAAATATAAAAGTTCTCAACAAAATACTAACAAACAGAATCCAAAAAACACATTAAAAGGATTATACATCATGACCAAGTGGGATTTACCCCAGAAATGCAAGTGTGATTCAACACAAGACAATCAATCAATGAATACATCAATTAATACAACAAAGGGGAAAAAACACATGATCATCTCAATAGATGCATTTGACAAAATTCAACACCCTTTCATGATAAAAAAAAAAAAAAGCCCTCAACAAACTCAGAATGGAGATAAATTCCTTTAATATATATATAGGCATTATATATATATATATATATATATATATATATATATATTTATATATATATATATATATTTATATATATATATATATATTTATAAAGGGCATTAATGAAAAACTCACAGCTAACATCATATTCAATGATGAAAGACTGAGTGCTTTTCCCCAAATATCAGGAACAAATCAAGGATGTCTGCTTTCACCACTGCTATTCACCATTGTAGTGGAAGTCTTAGTCAGAACAATTAGGCAAGAAAAAGAAATAAAAGGCATTTAAATTAGAAAGAAAGAAGTAAGACTATATTTTCAGATGACATGATTCTATATACAGAATATCCTATAGAATCCCCAAAAATCTACTAGGGCTAATGAACAAATTCAGCATGGTTTCAGGGTACAAGATTAACATAAAAAAAATCAGTTGCATTTCTATACATCAGCAATGAACAACCTGAAAAGGAAATTAAGAAAACAATGGCATCCAAAAGAATAAAACTGGAATAAAATTACCAAGGAGTTAAAAGACTTGTATAATGAAAACTATGAAACATTGCTGAAAGGAATTAAAGAAGACCTAAATGAATGGGAAGACATCCCATGTTCATTGATTAGAAGACTTAATATTGTTAAGATGGCAATGCTCCCCAAAGTGATCTACAAGTTCAGTGCAATCCATATCAAAATTTCAATAATTTTTTTTGCAAAAATGGAAACACTGACCCTCAAATTCACACGGAATTGCAAGGGACCCTGAATAGCCAAACCAATATTGAAAAAGAAAAACACAGTTGGAGGCCTCAGAATACCCAATTTCAAAATTTATTACAAAGCTACAGTAACTAAAATAGTGTGGTACAGGCATAAGGATAAACATATAGACCAACTGAGTAGTATTAGAGTCCACAAATAATAACCCAAACATCTATAGCCAATTTTTTTTGACAAGGATGCCAAGACCATTCAATGGAAAAGAAACAGCCTCTTCAACAAATGATGCTGGGACAACTCGTAATCACATGCAAAAGAATGATATTGGACCCCTACCTCACACCATATACAGAATTTAACTCAAAATGGATAAATGGCTTAAATATCAGGACTAAAACTATTAGAAGAAAACATAGGGATACTACTAGCTTGCTATCACGTTAATCGAAACTGCCCCTATAACTGAAAGACATAAAATAAATCTTAAACATGAAATACCCATAATATCTTGGGTGATGTCAGAGAAACCCTCTAATGGGTAAGGCAGTGCCAAAAAGAGTTCCATAATAAAGTGGAAATTCTTTGTGCAGGAACATGCTACTGGGGGAATGCAAAAAGATACCATATTCCTTCACAGGTACACTTTTTACCCTAGGACTGACTTCAGAACAACCAACCAAATTCTATTCCCACCTGGACAGTCTCCTACGAATGGCTCTCTATTGACCAGCAAAGAGCTGCTTCGTTAATATTGGCAGTTCCAAGGAGAATATATAGCATCTTATTTGTAAGCCTGCCACTCTGATTGAAGAAGTTAAAAAAAAATCAGCTCAGTAGGCTGAATTGCGCGCTGTTTGCTCCTAGGTTTGGGTTTTTACTCACTCATGGCAAACAGAGGCATGAGTCAGTAAAAAATGGCAAATAGACAACAGCCTGCCCATATGGTCAGGCAGAAGAGTAATGGAAAACTGGCCTACTGAAGAGATGCCCATATGGAGCATGACCCTATGGAAATCATTACGAGAATTTGAAGTATGCATTAAAGTAGGACACATCGATGCCTAACAGAAGAAGAGCCTTCCAGGATTGGAAGGTGGTTGGAACCAGTGAGTGAATTTCCTGGTGTGCTCACTTGAGGTGGTCACCTGGGTCCATGATATGAGTGGACATGGGGGTTCTGTGGCAACGCAGAGATGGGCTGAATCTAGACATATTCCTCTTGCACCCTCTGAGGTTGGGTGCAACTGCCAACAAGAACTGTTCTGTCTGCCAACAAGAGAGACAGAGACTGCAGGTGGCTCTGAGACAGATTCTCCAGGGGGAAGGCCCTGCACATAGCTGGCAAATGGATTACACTGAACCAATGCCAGTAGCCCTGGGGGCTACAAATGGGGTCTGACAGGAACTGGGCTTTTCATACCTGGTGATAGTTGCAAACATTCAAGATACTATTAAATGATTGGAACAAAAGATACTGTAACAATTTGGGTCACCAAGTTACCTTTCTTCAGACCAAGAACCACACTTTACAGCCCATAATGTCCAAAAGTAGGCCAAGAAATACTACATCAAATGGACAAATCATGTTGCATATCATTCTCAGAGTAATAGTTTAATAGATAACTGGAATGAGCAGTTGAAACATTTATTACCTAAAACAGGGGGGAGATAAAGTCATGAAGGGCTTGCCTACGTGCTTTCATGAGAATATGCTCAAATTCAACATGAGGGGGCAAAGGGAGAGTCCCCACTGCATAGATTTACCCACTTCTCTGGGGCATATAGGGAATAGGGAGTGCGGGAGCATGCTGGTATGACTATAATATTCTTCCCCATATCACCTCAAATTTCTTTTTCCCCACCTGATGCAGAGGTCCCAGGCCCAAGGATGCATCTGCAGGTGCCAGAAGCAAGGATGATCCCTAAGCAAGGAACTGTAACTATGCCTTTAAACTTTTTTTTTTTAATATAATTTTATTTATTTATTTTTCCCCCAAAGCCCCAGTAGATAGTTGTATGTCACAGTTGCACATCCTTCTAGTTGCTGTATGTGGGACGCGGCCTCAGCATGGCCAGAGAAGCTGTGCGTTGGTGCGCGCCCTGGATCTGAACCCGGGCCGCCAGCAGCGGAGTGCACACACTTAACCGCTAAGCCACGGGGCCAGCCCCTATGCCTTTAAACTTTTATGTCAGAATTCCTAAGGGCTTGATAGGATAAATTGTGACTTCAACCCACCTGGCAAAATTGGAGTTGACAGTGATTGCTGCTTTGTTGCCTAGTGGTCTAGATAGCCCACTAGTTCTGTATCTACGTAATGCTATTCTATATGAATGGGAGTGGATTGAGGGGGAGGCACTTGCTAGACTAGTATCGTTGCCAGAAATCTGGACTAGCGCAATGGCTAAACATAACATCCCTTCCAAAGGCGGAAAAGTTTGGGTGTAAATGGAGAGAAGGAGGAATAGTAGCTGAGGATAAAGGAATAAATAAATGGGTTATGCAATGAGGGAAATCCAATATTACACTAACACTTTGAAAGAGGCTCAGAGCAAAAGCTGATATTGTCTCTTAGCTCAGTTATACCAGATGTCTGAAGGTGAAGCCATATATTGCTGAGACCACTTGCTTTTGGAACCTAACAAGATTGAATGGAAGACTGCAAACCTGAGTGGCCTTGCCGTGAGAGACATTTTGATTATAAAATATGGTGATGGACTGGACTAATTACTCTTATTTTTCACATTACGTCTACACAATGAGATATAATACTGGCACTGTTGGTAAGATTATAATACCGATATTGATAGTCAAATGTGTAGGGAAATTGAGTTAAAAGCCTCCTATGTCTACTCTACATTGATTTCTCCAAGTGTTAGGCATATTCATGTTGTTACTATTGCTCTATCTATTATATAAATGCCATACCAAATGTAGATGATCAGACAGGTGTGATATATCCCTTTTGCTATAAGGGATCCTCGGTGAAAAAGCAGGGAATGCCTTGTGATATAATAAAGAATATATCTGGTCTTTGTCTCCAGTTACTGGTACAGAGCTTCAAAAACCTTTGGAATCTTCTGAGTGATAGGAGTCTCTGTTAAGCTAATGAGGTGACTTCTGGCAGGGATCCTAGATACCTTCAGGATGGAGAAGGCTGCTCACAAGAAAAACCAACTATGTGATTAGAGGGCTGGAGTTGAGTTCAATCACATAGCCTATGATTTAATCAATTATATCTAAATAATAAAATCTCAATAAAAACTCTGAACAATGAGGCTCAGGGAGCTTCCTTGTTGGTGAATACATTGATGTACCGGGAGAGTATCACACCCCAACTCCACAGGGACAGGAACTCCTGTGCTCAGGACCCTTCCAGACCTTGCCTTATGTACCTCTTCATCAGATTGTGCATTTGTACCCTTTATAATAAAAAGGGAATCATGAGTAGAACACTTTCCTGAGTTCTGTGAGTCATTCTAGTGAATTATTGAACCTGAGGGGTGGTTGTGGGAACCCCTGAACCTGTAGCCAAGTCAGACAGCTGTGCAGGCAGTCTGGGGACCCCACTTTTGGCTGGCATCTGAAATGAGGTCAGCCTTGTTGAAGACCTCGAATTTTAACTTGTGGGATCTGGTCCTAACTCCAGGTAGTTAGTATCAGAATTGGACTGAAATGTAGGAAACCCAGTTGGTGGCAGAGAATTGGTGTCAGACCCAGTAAGTATAATGCTTTCCTGAGTTCTGTAAGTCATTCTAGTGAATTACAGAGCCTGCAGGAGTAGTGGGAACACCTCAAAGTATAGATAGCTCACCAGAGTGAGGGAGGACTGGGGACCCTAAGCTTGAGACTAGTGTCTGAAGTAAGGGCAGTCTTGTGGAGACTGTGCTCTTAGCTATGAAGTTTGGCCAAACTCTGGGTAGTTGGTAAGAGAAGTCATTTCATCCTGACATGGAACATTATTCAGCCACAGAAAGGAAAGAAGTACTGATTCGTGCTACAGCACAAACCTTGAAAACATTATGCTAAGTGAAAGAAGCCAGTCACAAAAAGAAGACATATTGTGTGATTCCATTTATATGAAGTGTCCAGAATAGGCAAATCTATAGTGACAGAAAGTACATTGGTGGTTGCTTAGGGGTCGAGGTGGGGTAGGATTAGGGAGGTGGTAGTAAAGGAAACCAAGTTCCTTTCTAAAGTGATGGAAATGTTCTAAAATTAACAGTGGCGATAGTTACACATATCTGCAAACATACTAAAAACCATTGAAACATACACTTTAAATGGTTGAATTGTATGGTATATGAATTATATCTCAATAAAGCTGTCATTTTTTTAAAAGGTGGCTATTTATTATAAATATATACTGAAATATAAGGTGTCTGGGACTTGCTTCAAAAGAATCCATGGTGGGTAGGGAGAGGATCAGAAGAAATTAGACTGGCCATTAGCTGATAATTGCTGAAGGTGGGTGCTTGGGGGCTCATTACACTATTCTCTCCACAGTTATATATGTTTGACATTTTTCATAAAAGGAAAAAAGAATCCATGCAATGTTCTGACTCACTCATTGAAGAGGGGACTGTCACCTCCTTTGATAAGTTATTGTTAAGAGGTCCCACCCAGAGCCCTCAGATCAGGGAGATGAATTATTGAGGGGAATCTGAGAGGCATGGAAGCCATGCATCATGGAGAGGCGGTGAGTGCAGGGGCTGTTTTGGGCCAGAGCAGCTCAGCCCCCTCAGCCCCTGCTGACAACGCACAGGCCGTGCTGACCGACCGTGGTGGTGGAAGTAGAGCAAGGCAGAAGATCAGGTAAGAAGCGCCCCCACATTCATTCTCAGAGGTAGGGCAGCCTGGGAGAGCCTCTTGGGAGAGGCGGAGGGGGAGGCTATCTCAGGTTAGGAAACTGAGGCAAAGGTTGAGGGTAGGACTCAGGAGTCCTGGGAGCTCAGTTTCCCCTGTGAGAGTTGATATGAAGTCCACCTTCCTTAGGCCCTGAGGAGACTTGTCACCCCACACTCCTCCTGGAGGGGCCCAAGAGCATCCGCCTGCTTCAGCCCGGGATGCTAGAGACTCAGGTAGAGACAGGATTGAGTGTGGGTGAGGGCAGGGGAAGATTAGAGTGACATTGTTGACCTCAGCCCTGCCCACAGGAACAATGCGTCACCTTTGACAGAGTCCTGGGCTCTGATGCTGCTCAGGTAGGGGGGTCTGATAGGGCAATGGGAGGAGGATGGGAGCCCTCAGGCCCCTAGATCTTGGGGTGCTGCATGCCTCCTGAGCCCTTTGCTCAGGGCAGGCTGGGTCAGGGCACCTGAGGCAGGGCAGGTGCCTGTGTATTCCTGCAGAAGGCAGAGCAGGAGCTGCTAGCACGGGTCCAGTCCACACTGGGCTTGGTGGGCTGAGGGTACAGTGTGGCCCTGCTGCTTCGGGGTCGGGAAACAGAGGCACCCCGGCTCGTGCCCCAGGTGAGTCCAGAAAAGCCACCAGGCACAGGTCTCATGAGGCTCGGGTGTTGCCTCCTCTGGAAGACCTTCGAGAACCTTCTCCTCCCCACTCTAGCTGGACTAGGTGCCCTTGTTGGGGTTTCTATACCACCCTGTGGTCTCTACGGGATGTTTTTCCAGGGTCAATCTATGCAGCTATTGAGAGATCAGGGAAGGTGGGAGGCTGGGGCCCATGCATGAGGGTCAGGGAGGGGTGGTGTGCAAAGATCAGATATCCAGGGAGGTCTAATTTTCACAGTTCTTGGTAACACTAATAATGATAAACTTGAATCTTTTGTTTTGGGGGCTTCATCAAAATGCCCCCAAATCAAAATAGCTGCCTCAGAACCTTGTCATGGGCCCCTGCCCTAGCAAACAGCAGGTCCCACTGAAAATGTCTGCTCACTTGTCCAGCTCGCTGTGAACTGTGAGAGCTGGGGCTACTTTTGTCCTAGACACTGTGTCTGCAGCACCTAGCACAGGGCTTCACTCACAGGAAATGCTGAAGGACAATAAATCCTTTCTCAATCCCCACTGAACCTCTTTCTCCACGTTGGCTGCTGCAGATGCTGTTTGAGGAAGCTCTGCCCCTCGGGGGCTCTGAACCTGTGCTTAGTACTCTTAGCCTGGTGCAGGTGAGATCCTGGGGGGAGGGGAGACCTGAGGAGCCAAGGCCATGGTGATGCTGCAGAAAGAGCTAGAGGCTTGCAGGCAGCCAGAAGAGCTTGAGCCCCACCCTGCTGCTCACCAGCGTGGGCTTGCCTCTCTGGGTCTCCTTTTTCCTGGCTGAAATGGCTGAATTTTGGTGCCCTGCTTGGCCCACAGGGCCCCAGTGGGAGGATCATGTGAGGTGAAGGCTGGGGAAAGGCTCGGTTTGTAATAGGTATTGTGCTTGTATGATTCCAGCTCAGCCCCAGCAGGAGGACTCGGGACCTGCTCTCTCCAGGGGCAGAGAACCTGTCGGTGCTGGATGTGGCCCCTTTGGGCTTGTGAGTGTTCAGGGCCCAACACGGTCTGAGGGTGCTTGTCTTAAGGCAGGCCTGACATCCCCAAACCAAGCCCTTGGAGGTTTCTACCCACTGCCACCCCAGGGAAGGGAAGATCTGAGCTTGGGGTCATGCTTACAGGGCCTGGGTTTGCTCCCAGGACTCCCTCTCATGCTCTCCTCTTCATCCCATATCCCCCTCCCTCTCACACTTCTCATCCCATCCACTTATACCTCTTCAACTCAGTCATTATCATCTCCGGTGATTTGAGCACCTCACTGAGCAGAATTTCAGTTTCTCCTTTTGTAAAATGGGAGCAATCCCACCTACCCTGTTTTCCTCACTCGGCAGAAGACAGGAGGAAAAAATAAGATCATGAAGATGAGAGACTTTTAGGGGATATACTGAACTTGAAGCCTTGGGGATGATTCTTACAGCCTCTTGGGTTGCCCATGGGCTCTCCATGCAGAGGTTCTGGGGGGCTGGATAGAACCCTGGTGCTTAGGAGCTAAGCTCAGTCTCCCCTTCCTCCAGGGTGGTGGAAGATGCCAGTGAAGTGGAGGTGTCTGACTCAAGAGCTGCCTCAGAGCTGTACTTGCAGGCCACAGGGGGTGAAGGCAGATGAGGACAGGAGGATACTTGTCACCCTCCCACCCCCTAGGCATTTGGCCTGAGCCTACCCTCTCCTCCACAGGGCCTGCTCTATGCTCACTGTCACCATGTCCTGCCCAGGGCCTGACCCTCCTGAGGGGCCTGGGAACCAAGGTGTGTGGCAAGGGGCCTTGCGGATCCTGCAGCTCTCAGAAGCCTTGTAAGTCTGATGGAGACTTCTGACTGCTTTGGGGAGCAGGGTGGGGCATGGCTGAAATATGGATATATAGAGAGGCCCAGGGCAGCATCAGAGTCTCCTCCTTTCCTCACCTCTGACACGCTGAGGACTCCCTTTAGCATTTCTTGTAAGGCAAGTCTACTTGCAAAAAATTATCTCAGTTTTTGTTTGTTTGGGAATAACTTAATTTCTCCTACATTTCTGAAGGATAGTTTTGCCAGATATAGAATTCTTAGTTGACAGATTTTTTTCTTTCCTTTAAATATTCTATCTCACTGCCTTCTGGCCTCCATAGTTCCTGATGAGAAATTGATTTTTAATCTTATTGAGGATCCCTTGTACATAACAAGTTGCTTCTCTCTTGCTGTTTTCAAGATTCTCTCTTGGACTTCACAGTTTGATTATAATGTGTCTTGATGTGGATCTCTTTGAGTTTATCCTCCTTGGAATTTGTTGAGTTTCTTGGATGTGTAGATTCATGTCTTTGATAAAATTTGGGGAATTTTTGAGCATTATTTCTTCAGATATTCTATCTGCCCCTTTCTCTCTTTCTTCTCCCTCTGGGACTCCCATTATGCATATGCTTGTACACTTGATGGCATCCCTTGATGAGCACTTAGGCTCATTTTCCTTTATTCTTCTTTCTTTCTGCTTCTCAGACTGGATAATTTTATTTGACCTACCTTCAAGTTTGCTGAGATTCTTTCTTGCGCCTGCTCAAATCTTCCCTCTGTGAATTTTTAATGTCAGTTATTGTACTTTTCAGCTCCAGAATTTCTACTTGGTTCTTTTTTATAATTTTTATCCTTCTACTGATATTTTCTATTCATTGAGACATCATTTTCTTGATTTCCTTTAGCTTTTTGAGCATATTTAAGATAGTTGAATTAAAGTCTTCGTCTAGGGGCCGGCGCTGTGGCTTAGCGGTTAAATGCGCACGCTCCACTACTGGTGGCCTGGGTTCGGATTCCAGGCGCACACCGACGCACTGCTTCTCCGGCCATGCTGAGGCCGCATCCCACATACAGCAACTAGAAGGACGTGCAACTATGACATACAACTATCTACTGGGGCTTTGGGGGGGAAAAAAAAAGGAGGAGGATTGGCAATAGATGTTAGCTCAGAGCTGGTCTTCCTCAGCAAAAAGAGGAGGATTAGCATGGATGTTAGCTCAGGGCTGATCTTCCTCACACACACACACACACACACACACACACACACAAAATCTTTCTCTAGTGAATCCAATGTCTGTGCTTCCTCAGGGACAGTTTCTGTTAATTTCTTTCTTTTTTTTCTTTTTGTGAGGAAGATCAGCCCTGAGCTAACATCCATGCCAATCCTCCTCCTTTTGCTCAGGAAGACCGGCCCTGAGCTAACATCTATTGCCAATCCTTCTCCTTTTTTCCCCTTTTTCTCCCCAAAACCCCAGTAGATAGTTGTATGTCATAGTTGCACATCCTTCTAGTTGCTGTATGTGGGATGCGGCCTCAGCATGGCTGGACAGGTGGTGCGTCGGTGGGCACCCGGGGTTCCGAACCTGGGCACCAATAGCAGAGCGCGTGCACTTAACCACTAAGCCATGGGGCTGGTCTCTCTGTTAATTTCTTTTTTTTTTCCTGTGAGTGAGCCATACTTTCTTGTTTATTTGCATCCCTCATATTTTTTTGTTGGAAACTGGCCAATCTGAGTATTTTTTGTAAAGACCGTATTCTTTATTGTGTTGGTCTCTTAAGTCTCCATTCCTTTTCCTTAGTGCTGTAACATTTTGGATATGATAATGTGGTAACTCTGAAAACCAGATTCTCCCTCCTCTCCAAGGTTTGCACTGTTGCTTGTTGTGGGCTGTAGCTATCTGTTTGCTTAGTTACTTTTCCAAACAATTTTTGCAAAGACTGTATTATTCATGGTCACTGAAGTCTTCATTCTGTTATCTCAGTGGTTAGCCAGTGACCTGAGATAGAATTCTTTAAACTCCTGGGACCAAAAAGATTTTTTTAAAAAAAGGAAGAAGAAGAAGAAGAGGGTGGAGCAGGGGAGTGAGGAGGAGGAGGAGAAAGAAAATTTTAAAAAAGGAAGGAAGAGGGGCCAGCCTGGTGGTGTAGTGGTTAAGTTCGCGTGCTCAACTTTGGTGGCCCGGGCTTCACAGTTTTGGATCCCGGTGCGGACCAATGCACTGCTTGTCAAGCCATGCTGTGGTGGTGTCCCATATAAAGTAGAGGAAGATGGGCATGGATGTTAGCCCAGGGCCAATCTTCCTCAGCAAAAAAGAGGAGGATTGCTAATGGATGTTAGCTTAGGGCTAATCTTCCTCACCAAAAAAACAAAAACAAAAAAACAAAAACAAAGGAAGAAAGAATGAAAAAATTCTCCAGATTTCTACAGATTGGCTCTGTGTTGGGTCACTCCTTCTATGCTTAGCCAGACCATTTATAGCTCTGCCTAAGCCTCACTTTCTGAGCCTAAAAATCAGCCAGAGGTGAAAGCTTACAGTCTTCTCACACCTTTTCTTAGCATGCATCCTGCCCCAGGCATGTGCATGGCTTACTAGTTTCCCCAGTACATGTGGGAACTTTTCGAAGTCCATATTCCCCCAAAATCTCACTCCCCAACTTTTCCCCCCAGGCTTTCCATGTGTCTATTGTTTGCCCCAACTGTTATTTTTGCTTGTTCTTTCATCTGTCAGTGTTTTGGGGGACCATCCTCTGGCATAGCTGCTCTGTCCTGAGAGAGTTTTAAGATAAGTGAAACAAAGGAAAGCCCCTTTTTGTCAGTCCTTTGGGGGAAAAACCCAGACAGTCAAAACAGACAAAAACAATTCCGTGGGAACGAGATCCACCCTGCTCCCTCCAGAACGAGGTACCCCCACCAGAAATGTGGTCTGTTGTCTTCAAGACCACCTCTGTGCTGGGGAGGAGGTTGGGGTTAGGGTAAGTTAAAACCCACAAAGTTCTCTTACCATATCTAAGTTGCCTTTATCCTGGTTTAGCATACACTTGGTTGCTGTAAACCGTTGACTATCACCCAGAGTTCCAGTAAGGATGATTCTGACCATTTTCGCCAGATGTTTCTGGGGAGGGATGAACCCCCAGGGTTCCCTACTCTGCCATTTTTGTTGATGTCACCTTGCTTTGCCATTTTTAAATTGGGTTATCTTTTTATTATTGAGGTGTAAGAGCTCTTTGTATACTCTAGATACAAGACACTTTCAGATATACGATTAAAACTTTTTACTATAAGAATGTATTATTTGTTTAGCTTTTAAAATAATAACAATAAAAAAAATAAAATAAAGATGTATACAAGGTTGCAAATCTGTCTGGTGGTGCACAAAAGTTACTGGAAATAGTCAACCTTTCCATCCGAGTGTGATATGAGCCAGTTTCTTTCCCCATCCACCAGGGGACATCTCCTTTCTTTCTCCCTCCCTCTGGCAGAGACTGTGCCCTGCTGCAGGTGTTGGCTGCTAAGGTTGTTGGTGAGAAGGTGGAGGGCTCTCTGCCCTGGATCATCTCATGGCTCCTGGAAGGAAACAACTACAGTGGCCTTCTTCTTCGCCTGGACCCTCAAGGTGGCCTAGCAGGGAGGATGTGGGGTTGTTTGGGAAGCTCTGGGATCTGGCCTTAGGCATGTTCCACCCTCTCACCCAACCAGCTGCAGCCCTAACCCTAGTCCACGGAGAGTCTAACCCTCTGGGAGGGCCAGGATTCAGAAAGGTCCCAGTGTGGCTAGGCTGCCAATGTCTGGAGAAGCAGGGCCAACAGTCAAACCAACTCTTACCCTTCAGAGACCTACAACAATTTACCAAACATTTTTACATTGACTGATACCTTTGATTCTTACCACAACCCCATGAGGCAGATCTAATTTATAGATGAGGAAAGGGAGGATCAGAGAAGGAAAGGTACTTGCCTATTTTCACACACCCATTAAAAATCAGGCCTCAGTGAAATGATATGATGTCAGGGATTTGGGGAGATCAAGTAGAGGATATAGATCAAACAAAAATGGCCGTGAGGTGATAATTATTGAAGCTGGGTGATAAGTAGATGAATTTCCTATACTTTGTATATGTTTGAAAATTTCCACAATAAAAGAGTAAAAAAAAAAAAAAAATCTAGCCCTCTGACTATTTCCAAAATCAACAAACATACATTCATTTGGCCCGTACATTCCTAGACCTCCTCCTGCGCCTGTGGAATGAGGAAGATAAGTTGGGGCAGTTCACACCCTCAAGGATAAAGCGGTGAGGGACAGACATGTGTTTATCCAGAGGCCAGTTTGGTTTCATGATTAAGAGCACAGGCTTTAGTGTCAGACAGAACTGGGCTTGAGTTTCAGCTCTGCCACTCACCAGGAAATTACTTGACCTCTCTGAGCTTCAGTTGCCTCATCCGGGAAAAGGTGGGCGGAGGCAGGATAAACGAGTTGCTGCCTCCTTGGACTGTTGTGTGGATAAAAAGAAGCAATCCACGAGAAGCCTTAGTACACTACCATCAAGCACATGTAAAAGGCTGATAGGAGTTAGCTATTTTTATGAATAGTACCATTAATAAAAATTAAAAGTCTTACAGGCAGTAATTAGAGTCTTTGGAGTCCAGAGGGAGGGGTGATTCACTCTGAGTCTCCCCTTACTAGGCAGCTCCCTAAGCTTGCTTCAGGCTGCTCTGTTGGGGGCCTCAGAAAGGAGGATGCAGGTGGAACAGGTGAGGCCCACCCTGTGGGACGCCATAGAAGAGGCCCAGGCCCACATGGCTGGCCTGAAGAGCCTGCGTTCAGGCCTCCTTGGGGACACCCTGACAGATGGTGGGCTCAGCCAGCTGGGCAGGGCACTACGGGAGATGCAGGTAAGCAAGGTAAGGCCTGGAGGTGCCTGGGCCAGCAATGGCCAGATCCCACCCCGAGGTCTCTCTCCATAGGTGGTAAAAGCCTGGAGCCAGCATCCATGAAGCTGGATGCTCAAAGGGGTCAAAGTTGAGGCCGTGGGGCTCCCAGAACCACAGGTATGTCTTCTCATCCAACCTCTTGGGAGCCCCATTGAGGTCTGTCTTCCTCTCCTCTGTTTACAGAGCACTATGAGGGGGTCCTTCCTTCATTCACGAATTTATTGATTCCCAAACATTTACTGACCACTCACTATGTGCCAGGCCCAGTGCCACGTAGGCCCTGGGAAATCCCTGTCCTCATGGAGTTTACAGTCTGCTGGAAAGAAGCAGTCACAACACCATGCTCAGTGCTCTGAAGGGCTTATCAACACAGGGGTCTATGGGGCATCGAAGTTAGTCTTGGCAAGAGAGGGAAGGAAGACTTCATGGAAGCAGTAGATTCCTGAAGGAGGTGGCCCACAAAGATGTGTGAAGAACATTCCAGACAGAGAAAATAACAGGCAAAGTCTCAGAGGTAAGTGAGTGTTTGATCTGTTTGGGGGACTGCAAGCAGCTCAATTTTCTGGAGAACAGAGTTTGAAGAAGAGAGTCAGGAGAGAATGACTGGAGAGAAAAGGAGGGGCCAGGTCACACAGGGCTTTGCAAATCTATTGATATGATTGGACTTTGTCTTGAAAGTCAAGGGGAAAATATAGAAGTATTTTAAGCAGGAAGATATCATTGCTCCCATTTTCAGGTGAGCAAACTGAGGCTCAGAGTAGGGAAGAGAGTATCCCAGGGGCACCGGGTCACTGCATGGCCTCTCTTGTGCAGTAGGGGGCATTGTTTCTCATGACTTGCCACAGGGTGGCTGGAACGCTGCCCCTGTCCAGCCTCTCCTGGTCCTTCATTTTTCATAATCACTTACCATTTGTCTTTACAGACCTGGGCCTTGGAATTAGGCACGTAAGCTCCCATTTATTGAGCAGTGCCTGCCACTGCTGAATGCTTTGGTGCTTTATCCCATTTCATGCTTTCTATAAATTTATCAGCTCCATTTTATGGATGAGGAAGTGGAGACTCAAAAGACCAGTCACCTGCTTGAGGTCATATAGCTAAGAAAAGGAAGCTCTGGGACCACAATCTGTCTGATTTCAAAGCCCTGAGCTTAACCCACGCTTTCCTGGGAGGGTGTGGAATTCCCACTCCTAATATCATCTCAGCAGGTGATAAATTCAGCAGGAAGCCACAGCCCAGGCCACCAGGGGGAGCCCCAAGGTGAGTCTCAGGCTTGGGGTGAAGCTGGGGGTCTTCTCCACCTTTGGTATGGTTAATTGCATTTTCCTGCAGCAGCAGGAAGAACAGCATCTCTAGGACCTGGGCTCTGCCTACAGCATCCTTTCAGGGACTCTGAGGAACAGGTAATACCTCATGTATCCCAGAGCAACTGGAAGCTGTTGGGGGAGTGAAGAGTTGCCAAGTTGCAGAGCCCAGCTAATATGTTTCTTGCTTACCAGGGAGAAATATAGAGCCTCTGGCAAATAAAGGCCCTGAAGGGCGACTGGATCCCTAAGGGAGGGGCATGGGAAGGGGCTGTTTTCCTTCTGGGTTGAATTAGGGGTAGAGGATCCTTAGGGCCTCCACGGCATCTACTGGCAACATCAATACTTCTCATCTCCCCCTATGGCCTCCAAGTTTCTATCCAGGCTACAGGCTCTTCCAGGCCAGTTAGGCCCTGGATGTAGCTCTGGGAGTAGCCTTGGTAATGGGGTTCTGTTGGAAAAGTTGGGCCCTGTGTCCCAAGGCTCTGTGCACACATGCGCTTCTGGATGAGCCTAGACTGATGCCACCTAGGCCTGGCAGGCCCCAGATGCGGCCCTGCAGTTCTTCCTGGCCCAGGCCCAGAGGCAGAGAATGCGAGAACAGCACCAAATTTGGATCCAAGAGGAACTGAAGCATTTGGAACAGGAGGAGGAAGAAGCGGCAGGTGACCAGGTCAAAGGCTTGGTGGCTGAAGAAGAGGTGAGGAGGGTCAAGTAGAGGACTCGAGCTGCTTCTTTTTTTTTTTTTTTTTTTTAAAGATTTTATTTATTCATTTTTTTTTTCCCCCCAAAGCCGCAGTAGATAGTTGTATGTCATAGGTTCACATCCTTCTAGTTGCTGTACGTGGGACTCGGCCTCGCGTTGGACGGAGAAGTGGTGCCTCGGGGCGCGCCCGGGATCCGAACCCGGGCCGCCAGCATCAGAGCGCGCGCACTTAACCACCAAGCCACAGAGCCGGCTCTCGAGCTGCTTCTAATCAGGCTGGGCACTGTGCTGGGGGCTTGGACCCAGCGTCAGTCACAACAGACTGGGCCATTCCCTCTCTCATGGCCCTTACAGCTTTGTAGGAGATAGACGAGGCAATCCCCAGTGCTAAGTCCTGTGATGGGAGGGCTAGGGGCGTGTGGGAACAAAGAGGTGTACCTGACTCAGGCTAGAGTGGATCAGGGAAGATGGCATCTAAGCTGAGACTTAAAGGACAAACAAATCAGCCAGAGGGATTCACTAGACTCTGAGTTCCACAAGGGCAGTTTGTGCTCATCACAGAGGTACTCAGTAAATAAAACTTGTGTGAACAAATTAAGAAACAAAACTTGTGTGTGTGGGGCGGTGGCGGGGGTGGGAGGCGGTGAGAGACCCATGTTCTGAGAGAGGACAACATTGCATGATCAAAGATCCAGAGAGAAGCAATGGCAAAATGGGTTCTGGGTATTGCGAACTGTCCATCTGGCTGGAGCCTGGCAGGTGCATGGTCAGAGGCAAGGCTAAAGAGACCAGTGTATGCCAAGCCGGTGGATTCGAACTTTACCCTGAGGATGACGGTGAAGCGTTGAAAGACATATGTCATCTCAGTTCTGTCCCTCACTAGCCACGTGAATTCAGGCAAATTAGGTCACTTCTCTGATCCACTGTTTCCAAATCTGTAAAATGGCAACTACCCCACATGGTTATCAATGGATAAAATGAGATAATACCCATTAAGCATTTAGAACCGAGCTGGCACACAGGTGGCACTCAACAAAGAGTATTATCATTGAAGGCCTCCAAGGAGAGGCAGAGATGGCCCCGGGAGCAGACAGTGCTGAGGCTCCAGCTGGAAGCCCTTCAGGCAGAGTGAGACACTGTGGAGCAGGACCTGGCAGCCTCTATGACCGGCATGTGCAGGCCACCCAAGCTCGCACATGCCATGTACTGCAGGTCAGTGGGGACAGAGGGCAGGCCTTGAGCTGGTTCCACGGCTGGCTGACTGACAGGCATCACTCAATCTGGGCACAGGTATTCCAAGCCTGGCGGCGGCTGTGGCACAAACAAACCACGACCACAGAGCACCATTACCGCAGCCTGCTGGTTGGCGTCCTGCAAGACATCATCAACCCGGGCACACAGAACCAGGAGCTCCGAGCCGAGATCCAGCAGCTTCGGCAGGATGCACACTAGGCTGGGGCCGGCCATGCTGGGTCTCTGCCCTGGGAAGAAATCTGGTGATCAGGAATCCTTCAGGGGCAGTTTCCTCTCTCCTCATTCTTAAGAATCCTAGAAGGGAGAGGAAGTTGGAACCCACTAACCAAGCTAATGCTCATTATGGATAATTAATACCACTACTAACCAGGTCTCCTTGTGCCAGTCCTTGCGAAGCGCCTAATATCCATTATTTCATTTAGCCTTTTCCATACTCTATATAACTGAAGGTACCATTCGACTCCCATTTCAGAGATAAGGCAACTAAAGCTAGGGCAAGTTAAGTAACTGCCCAAAACAGTCAGCTAATAAGTGACAGAGCCAGAATTCAAATCAAGTGTGACTGGCTACAGTTCTACACCGTAGATAGTAGTGGTTCACAAGCTGCAGTGTGCATCAGAATCACCTCAGGAGCTTATTATTTTTCTTTTTTTAAATAATTTTATTTATTTTTCCCCCAAAGCCCCAGTAGATAGTTGTATGTCATAGCTGCACATCCTTCTAGTTGCCGTATGTGGGACGCGGCCTCAGCATGGCCGGAGAAGCAGTGTGTCGGTGCGCGCCTGGGATCCGAACCCGGGCCACCAGCAGCAGAGCATGCGCACTTAACCGCTAAGCCACGGGGCCAGCCCAGGAGCTTATTTTTTAAAAAAAGGCAAAAGATTCCCAAACTCCACTCCCTAAGGAGTCTGCCTCAACAGCTCTAGGACTTTTTTTTTTTTTTTTACAGGTTTACCAGGTATTCTACCAAGGGGAGCAGGGCCTGACATTCCTGTAGCCGTGACAGCAGATGACAGGCAGGAATATCAGTGAGGGATCCAGAGAAAATTAGAATCATACCACATTGGGTCCTTAAAAGTTCTCCAGCCTAGGGCCGGCCCCATGGCTTAGCGGTTAACTGTGCACGCTCCGCTACTGGCGGCCCAGGTTCGGATCCCGGGCGTGCACCAATGCACCGCTTCTCCGGCCATGCTGAGGCCGCGTCCCACATACAGCAACTAGAAGGATGTGCAACTATGACATACAACTATCTACTGAGGCTTTGGGGGGGAAAAAAAAAAGGAGGAGGATTGGCAATAGATGTTAGCTCAGAGCCGGTCTTCCTCAGCAAAAAAAAAAAAAAAAAAGTTCTCTAGCCTAGAGTCTGACCCAGCACCTTCTACTCCCATGACTCCCTCCAAATTCCCCAAGGCCCAAGTTTTGTGCTTCAGGAAAATTTCAAAAGCTCTGTGACAGAGAACAGTCTCAGGTCCATGGAGCCCTCAAAGGAAATAATGCTGCTGGCAACAGTTGGGAGAAAGCCTTTTCTCCTAATCTATAAGTTATTCTAGGATTACGATACTTAGGGCACCAGGGGAACGAAATGATGTTTGAGAAGAGCTATGCACCACAAAAGATACAGAACAATCATGGCCTATTATAGGCACCACCTACACCCCAGAACACTTTATTAACACCTTATTGCTTATGCAGTTAGAGACACTGATTGAGCTATACAAGTTTCCCTGTTCCTGGTCCCAGGTCACTCTGTGTAGAGCTTCCCTAGTCTGTTGGGAGCTGGGACACTGCCAGGCAGGGGCAGAACCCAGAGGGGAAAGGATGGTACCTCCTACGAGCCATAGAGGGGGCAGTGGGCTTCAAGAGGGCCCTTGGGGTGAGCAGAGAGGTCAGGAGTGTAGACTTAAGCCAGGGCCCAGGGGCAACATTCCCTGAGATGAGTCAAGCCCCAGCCCTTCTCTGGGGTTTCCAGAACCAAGGCTGGGTGTGGAGAGCAGCACTGTGGAGGGAGCAGGGGGCACTGTCTCCAGGCGCTCCTGGAGCTAGGGCAGCTAGGTAGAGTGGCCTGGGTGATGGGTATGTAATCTGTGGCAATTGGGCTTTCCTACATGACAGTGGGAAGTGAGTATCCCTTATGGGGGAGTCACGCACCATACCTGGGCTACGGCAGCCAGCACCAAGCCTGGGGGCAGTGGGTCTGCTAGGGTGACCACAGTAGGCAAGGAAAGCCAACTGTTGGCCATGTCCCACTTTAAGCAACTGCATTCGTGCAGGATAAGGCAAGAAGCCTCCTCCATCAGGGATGGGGTCATTTCTGAGGCCTAGGTATTGACACTCCTCCAATTCCTTAATCTGCAAGAACTTGGGGGGGTTAAGCATTTACTTAACCAAACCCACTCTTCAAGTCTCCCAGGGGTATGCCTTCACCCACCCACCTCCAGAGACTAACCCAGCTGCTCTCACTTCCCCAGCTTTTCTCACAAGGCACTTGTTACAGGGCCGCTGAGGTGAGAGGTGGGGAGGGCTGGGAGGTGGCTCTGATGGTGGTGCCCAATCTATAGGGTCAGGGGCTAGTGGCTGCCATAGTACAGGTGCACAGCCAGGCCAATGAGCAGTGTGGCCAGGAAGAAGGCAGCTGTGAGCTGGAGCTGCAGCAAGGCTGCTGAGAGCATGGCGTTGACCACGAGTGAGCAGGACACAACAAAGAGGCGTGTGATGCTGCTACCATGCTTCATGACAGCTGACATGAGCAGTCCATTTAGTGCCTGGCTCAGCACCACGAGCGCTGCCGATCCTGAGAAACCCTCCAGAAGGCCTGGCCCTGGGCCGCCACCTGCATGCAGACCTAGGTTCAGGAGCACACCAAAGGTGTAGAGGAAGAGGTTCTGAAGTGCCAGGGGCAGCCGCTGTCGCTTCATGAGCAGTTCTGTATACACCGATGACAAGCCTGAGATGAGGCAGTATAGGACGAGAAGCAGCAGTCCTAGTGGAGTGATGTGCAGGGGCATGGGGCCAGCAGCAGCTGCTGAAGGAGGACCAGGATGGGGGTTCCTAGGGTCCTGGAGGCCACCAGCTGCATAGCAGGCCCCTGCTGCCATCAGCAGCAGCACTGCTAAGCCCTGGCGTGCAGAGAGGCGGTGTCGGAGACAGAGGCAGTAGAACAGGGCCGTGCTTCCAATTTTGAGATTGCTCAGCACCTGGTAGGTGCTCGGGTCCATATAACGTTGAAGATAGATCACCAGGTTGTTGTTAGCACTGTAGAGCAGGGCTGATAGTGCAAAGGGGGCAGCCTGGCGCCAGGGTGGGGCCCCCCGGGGCCATGCTTGCCAGCCCACCAGGAAGGAGAAGGCGCACAACAGGAGCTTGGTCAGCTCAGTCAGCAGCACAGCTGAGGAGGGCCGGAAGGGCACTCGGCCATCCACATGGCACAGTGCCAACAATGGGGCATGGGCACCATACATAGCAGTGGACAGAAGTAGCATCAGGGTCCAGCGGGCCTGCCTGGGATGGCCAAGGCCTGGCATACCCCCGTCCTCTACACTCATGCCCACACCAGACCCTGGGTGGCCTGTGTAGCTAGAGGGGCAGCGGAGACTGTGACACGTTTGGGGAAAATCAAGTTACAGAGCTGGCTCCCAGGAGGGAGGAGCGGTGGTACAACACCAGAGAAAATATTGAGGATCAGAGTCAGCTGCAAACTCCACAGTCAGGGCTGGAAAGGGGATGCTGGCCCTAGAAACTGCAGTCTTGGGGCCAGTCCCATGGGGTTAGGGAGGGAAGACAGAGTCCAGGGTGCTGGCTGATGAGCCACTGTCCACCCTTTGCAGGAAGGGAAGCAAGGGTGAAGGTGGCAGGAAAGTTGGACACAGCAAATGGGTGACAGCCGAGGAAGCCAGATATGGTGTCTGTGCTCGAAAGGCCTCCACCTGCAGGCCCCAGCAGCTCATCCTGCCTCCCCCATGGGATCCAGAGCTAGTCGGGCCCCTTGCGCAGTGACCGCAGATAATCCCTCAATGTCTTCTCCACATTGGGCACAGCATATGCCTGAGCTGCGTAGATGCCAGTGCAGGTGCCCACGGCAAAGCCCAATACTGCTGATGCCCTCAGTTTGGCCACCACATAGCCAGCCAGGAAGCCCTTGAGGAATGGGGAGGACAACAGCGAGCCATCCTGTGGAGGAAGATGCAGGAGGAAACTCAGCTAGGCTCAAGTCCTTTTCTCTAACCAGGAGCTACTCAAGCTTGTCTTAGAGTATCCCACCACCTGCTCCTCCTTACTCTGGAAAGCTGCAGAATTCTCTCCAAAGATTTTCTCAAGGTTCTGGAGGCAGAAAAAGAACCTAGGAGTCCTGATCACACACTCTCAGAACACTGGGATTAGAAGGCTCCAACCACAGAACTCTACTGTCACAAGGCCACAGAGTTGTCCCTGAAGAATCTGACCCACTTCTCCAGCCTCATTTCCTAGCACGTTCCCCTACTACTGCAGCCAAACCGAACTGCTTTCACCCCTCATGTTCATCACGCTACCTCCCACCACAAGGGCTTTGCATATGCTGTTTCATATGCCTGGAATGTCCCCTCCTCCCCTCTTCTAGTGAACCCCTATTTAAGATCCTAGTTCATGTACCATTTTCTCAGGGAAACTTTCCTTGGGGTCACAGAGAACAGGCCCGCAATAACCATTTGCTGAATAAATCTCCACCACCCATTTAAAAGCAATATTGGGCAATGAAGCCTAAGGGGGGACAGGAGACAGGCGCAGCTTTACCTGGCCCACACCACTGCTGACTTCATCTTCCACACGCCGCTGCAAGCTCTCCAGCTGGTTCTTGAGAAACGCCAAGTCCTTAAGCTTGGGCAGAGAATCCTAGGACAAGGGAGAGGCTGGCTCCAGCAGACAGACCCAGCCCCATTCCCCGCTCAAGTCTATCAGAGGCTGGGGGTGGGGATAATGGGGTGACCCCGAGAAACGTCTTCCTGAAATACCTTCCTGAGATGACAGTGGTAGAGGAAGAAAGGCATTGAAAAGTACAGAATTCACACGGGGGCCAGCGAGGGGGTGACAGATGGGATATGCATCGGTAACTTTCAACAACCCTTAACAAAAATTTTATAGAGCAAGCAGTGTGTAGGGGAGGCAGGCAGGACAGCTAGGGGACCTTCAATCAGATCTATCAGGAAAGCACTAATGACTCAACTACAAGCTACCTAAAAGTGGTCACCAGTCTGTCTTGTCTACTGTGTTCCGAGGCTTAACACAGGGACTGGCAAGTACTTGGAAATGTGTGAGTGGTGCTCAACTTCCAGACCAATGGTGAGTAATGGCCTGAGGCAGTTCCCTGGACAATTTGGGGGCAAATCTGATTTCTTCCTGGGCTTCTCCCTCTTTTCTCGCAAGGCCATCCCAAACTGAATGTGTGACTGTATGCGCGGGGGGGCAGGAGGGAGGAGCAGGGAATGGCTGTCTGTAGGAGTGGGGATAAATGAACTGAGTGGTTTTGATCGCATATAAGTATGAAATGCAGTGTGTGCGCAAGACAGTGTTTGAACAAGGGCGTGAGTGTCCGTGTGAATTGGAAACATCGTGTCTCTAGGAGGAAAATTTCGAGGGCTAGGGAATAGAGCAGAGTGAGAAGTATGTCAGAGCGAAAGCGTCTGAGTGTGTCCGAGTACTCAGAGATCGTGACGGTCCCCCGGGAGGGGACGCCTGGGGAATCCCCGACTCCGCCTGCCTTGCGGAGGCACTCTACTCCCCACTGTTGAAGCAGTCGACAGGAGCAAAAGCCCGCTCCCAGGGGTAACAAGAGGTACACTACCCATGAGCCGCTCCAGTGTCTTCTCTCCTCAGGACTAAAAAGGTGTAAACATCACACCCGACTGCAGATCACCCCCACCTTCACTCACCTTGTCATCCGCCATCTTCCCCGCCGAACTTGTTGCGCAGGCGCAGCCCCGCCCCCCTAGTATCAAGGGCTACGGCCATCTTTACTGAGGGCGGAGGCACTTCCGGGGCATTTTTGGAAAGGGTGGAGGCGCTTTCCTGGCTGCCAAGCCCCGGAGGTCTCCTTCTCCCAGATATTCCCACGTGACCCATCCCGGCGCGTCCCAGGCTGTGTGTGCGCGCGCGCATACGACCTGGGCGCGATGATCTCACTCGTGCGCATGTGCGCGCGATGCACGTTCGCCTGGCCAGTCTTCCGCCGCTTGAGGCGCTCATAGTTGCGGCGTGATGTCAGCGGGTGGGCTGGCGACCGTTTCGCCCATACTCACGCACGGAAACGCGCACTGTCTCGGAGATCTAGACGCCTGTTTACTCGCTCCACCCCTACGCAGGCGGCGGGCGGCGCTGCCCAGGCCCGTTTTTCCCGCCCACGGGACCCGGCCCCTGCTCCGCCCGGTATTTGTGCGACGCCCATTGGCCCGGCGGACTCCGGCACAGAAGGCTGGGCTTGCAGGCGCAGCAGCTGCGGAGGTCGAGCTGGGCTGAGAGTGCAGGCCGGCGAAGGCCGGCGGGGACGCAGCCGGGGCTATGCTGGGCAAGGACTACATGCTGGCCATCATTCTGGTCAACTGCGATGGTGTGCACGGAGGGGTCCGATGGGAGGACCGGGAGCTCAGAGGGGAAGAGGGTTAGGGTTAGGGAGGCTACCCCGGGGCTCAAAGACAGGGCAGGGGGTACGTCTCGGGTTGAGGACTAGGGGACAAATGAACCCGGATCTTTGCACTGCAATATCCAAGATTGGGAGCCTGGACCCTCAGACTGCACCTCCAGCCTAAGGGTTGTCCCCTTTGGGATGGAGGAAGGGTTATGACAAGGTATTATTCTGAACCTATGAGTATGCCCTCCCTCTCCAAACCCGTCTTCCCCCTCCCCATCTCGTGTTCCTGTAGATGACTTGTGGGGGGACCAGAGTCTGGAGGGGGAACCAGGCCTGCCCCCTGGCTGGAGGAAGATCCACGATGCTGCAGGTACTTACTATTGGCACGTACCCAGCGGTAGCACCCAGTGGCAGCGCCCAACCTGGGAGCCAGGAGATGCAGAGGACCCAGGCACGGTAGGTGGAGTGTGAGGAGGGGGCCTGAGCCCATGTGTGGACCTAGACTTGCTGCTACACTGACCTAGCCCCCTCTCTACAGAGGACGGAGGGGATTTGGGGACTTCGGCCCCCCAAGGGGAGATCCTTCTCCAGCCTGGAGAGCTCACTGGACCGGAGGTAAAAGGGATAGGCCAGGCAAAATGAATGGCTTGGGGTTCCATGGCACTTAAAAGATCAAGCTGGACCCACAGTCTGTTTTCCAGCTCAGATTCTGGACTATGTCCCATGTTTAGGGCTCTGTTCTGTGTTCTTGGCTCTGTCCCATGTTCTTGACTCTCAGTATTTTGAGTTTTGTCCCTTGTTCCAAGCTGTTTTTTGCTACGTGTTCTTTTCCGTATTCTGGGTCCTAATCTATCATGTTCTAGAGCTTGGCCACTGTCCTAGGCTCTGTCCATGGAGGTTCCTGTCTTCTATTCCAGGGTGTCTTGTCCCGATTTGGAGCTGTGGTCCACCTTTTGGAAACTGCTTCATGTTTGCAACATTTATTTTATGTCTTGTGTCCTTAATTTTTCCTCAAATTCTAAGCCCCATCTATATTACATTTATTTAATATGTCCAGGGCCCTGTCCTGCTCTTGTTTTGTATTTGGGACATTATATTCTGAGTCTTATCTCACATCTTGTGCTCATTATGTAGTTTGGGCCTCACAAGTGTCCTTTCTGTAGGAAATGTGGTCCTCTTACCAGCTCTGCTCTGTTCCAGTAACTCTCTATCCTGGTATGGTGAGGAATTCTACATCCAGAGTGTGGAGCCCGGGGCTAAGGTAGTGACTTGGGCCTAACGGCCAGCCCAGGGCATTGGGGAGGGTCCCAAGGGAAACCTCAGGGGTCGGATTGGGCTAGGCAGAGGTGATCAAGGGTGAAGAGAGGGGGTATCAGAGGGTTTATGTGTGTGGAGCCTGTGGCACCTCCCACCCTACTCCACCTCTACTCACTCAGGGCCCTCCTGTCCTTTCCCCCAACCCATCAGTGCTTTGCAGTCCGCTCTCTGGGCTGGGTAGAGGTACCTGAAGAGGACCTGGTGCCAGGGAAGAGCAGTATTGCAGTCAATAACTGCATTCAGCAGCTGGCCCAGACCCGCAGCCGGAGCCAGCCCCCAGATGGTGCCTGGGGCGAGGTGAGCTGGCTAGCCTTTCAAGGGGTTCAGCCCAAGGTCCAGCAGAGGTAGTTGTCCCTGAATTGCCTGTTCCCTATGGCAGTCACCTTTATCTGAGCTCCAGGCTGACCTCTCCTTGGCAGGGTCAGAACATGCTGATGATCTTGAAGAAGGACACCATGAGCCTGGTGAATCCCCTGGACCACAGTCTGATCCACTGCCAGCCTCTGGTGCACATCCGTGTATGGGGTGTGGGCAGCTCCAAGGGCCGGTGAGGACCCCTATATCCCTCCAAGTGAGAGTTACTCCTCCCCCCACTCTGCAGGCTGTGATTCCCACTGATGCTGATCCCCTGTACTTGACCTCCCGGACACAGATCCTCTGTCAAGGACCCAAGCTCTGCCTCCCCTGCCTGGTCCAGACTTGGTTTGGGAGGGTGGGCCCAGCTCAGCAGGGACGGATGGGGCAGAGCCTGAGAGGTTGGGCTGATTTTCTCCTGTGCTCCCACATGCTGCGGGAACAGTGACAGGTGAGTGACAGCCAGGTGCCTAGAGCCCCAGCCCTGACCTCCCTGTTCCATCCCAGCCATGTCCCTTGCCTAACTTTCCAGCCTCCTGTAGGCACTGCAGGCCCCTGCTCCTATGCAGCCTCTACCCTAGCCCAATTTCTGCCCCTGCCCCAACCCCAGCCCCATCTCTGCCCCTGCCCCAGCCCCATTTCTGACCCTGCCAGGGACTTCGCTTTTGTGGCGGGTGACAAAGACAGCTGTATGCTCAAGTGCCATGTCTTTCGCTGTGACGTCCCTGCCAAGGCCATTGCCAGTGCCCTCCACGGGCTCTGTGCCCAGGTAAGGGCCAGGAGTGGGGCAGGGAATGTAGGTATGAAGCTGGGTCTGGAGCTGTCAAGGTGGTTGGGGCAGGGTGGTATTGGCTTTCTTACCTCAATTCCCCTCTCCCTGTGCCTCATGCTGGCTGCATTATGTTTCAGATCTTGTCAGAGCGAGTAGGGATCAGTAGTGATTCCCCTTGCTGCTCCCTAGACCCCATCTCCCCTGAAGACCTGCCACGGCAAGGTATGAGGAGGGAGATTCTGCATTGCAGCAACAAGCTACTTTGGTGAAAGATGGGAAAGGGGTCCTGGTTATTTAGTACTTCTCTGGAGATAGGGGACTTCTGAGGTGTCCTTGTCCCAGGGATCCCAAGCCCTAAATTAGAGGAGCATCCATGGCCTTTCTTCTGCTACCTCCAATTCTCTCAGAAGGGTGGGGAAAGGGGTCATTGAGTAGTGCCCAGGCCAACTTGGTGTGTACATTTCAGTGGAGCTGCTGGATGCGGTGAGCCAGGCTGCTCAGAAGTACGAGGCACTGTACGTGGGGACCCTGCCAGTCACCAAAGCCATGGGTGAGGACTGAGTGCACTGGAGCGGGTAGGCTGCAGAAGGCAAGGGGGAAGGTGGGTTAGGTAGGATCTACCACTATTTCTCAGAGAGCTCCCATGGCCATCTCCAGCCTGGGATGTACCAGCCTTCCCAACTCAGGATTTGAAGCCCAGCCCTAGCTGTTCCCATCTCTCTGAATCCCAAGTCAGTGAGGGGCCTAGACACTCCCTGCAGATCCTTTCCTTCTTTACATCTGGGAGACACCATGGTGGGCATGTCCCCCCAGGCATGGACGTGCTGAACGAGGCTATTGGTACTCTCACCACCCGGGGGGACCGGGATGTCTGGGTCCCTGCCATGCTCAGTGTGTCTGACTCCCTCATGACTGCACATCCCATTCAGGTATCAGCCAGAAGAAGGTGAAATTGGGGGTTGTGGAGGGTTGGGCAGGGATGCTGAGGGGTCATTGCTTGCTGCTAGAAGCGCTCATTGGGTCCAGCCAGTGCCTGGCCCTCTAGTGACTAGGCCTGGTGTGGGCAGGCAGAGGCTGGTGCAGAGGAGGAGCCACTGTGGCAGTGCCCTGTGCGACTTGTGACCTTTATTGGTGTTGGCCGCGACCCACACACCTTTGGCCTCATTGCCGACCTGGGCCATCAGAGCTTCCAGTGCGCGGCCTTCTGGTGCCAGCCCCATGCAGGGGGACTCTCTGAAGCTGTGCAGGCTGCTTGCATGGTGAGTTAGGAGTGGGAATGGGTGGTGGGGCTGCCCTGCAGCTTCTCTGTACTGGTGACTGGAGCTCAGGATCGGCAACCTCTCCAGAGATCACAGGCCAGCAATTCCAGGGATGATTATTGTTTAATAGCATTTTATTTGGCCCTCGTGCTGTTTTTATTAAGTTTGAATTAGTTGCCAATATTTAAAGGCCAGGACATTTCACATAATAATTGCTATTCCTGTTTTTCTTAAAATATCAGCAACTCTGACACTGGGTCCACATATAAATTGCAGCATTCATCTGGAATTGTGTAGGGCCTGTGCGCTGTAGGGTGGGCATTGTCTTTCCTGTTTGTCTCATTTAGGTTATTTCCTAGTATCTGTGGACATTTGAGTGTGGGACGCTTGCACTCTGTTAGTTCAGCTCACTCATTCACTCAACAAATATGAGTGCCTGCGGGGTACCAGGCACCATACTTGACCTTACAGAACACTTGACCATACAGAACACTTAGGTTAGAGCAGAGACAGAGCAAAAAGAAGTTGTACACCACAGGATGATGGAGACGGCACCTTCAGGTTCAAGAAGGCTACGTGAAAGAGGTGATAGAAAACTGAGAGGTGAAGATCCAAGGAGAAAGTTAGCCAGGTGAAGAGGAGTGGGACTGAAGGTGTGCCAAGTATAGGGAACCCCAGCTGTGAAGGTGAGAAAGAGGTTAGTGGATTAGAGTATCTGAAAGAATCTGGTGTATCTGGAGTGCAAGGGGGATGGAGTGAGAGATGGGGGCAGAAAAAAATGGCAGAAACCAGGTCATGGAAGACCTTATAGGTCAGGGTGATGAGTTTATTTTATACTGAGGCACTTTGAGCCATTTAAACATTTTGCGCAGGACATTGAAGTCAGGTTTGTAGATTAGGAAGACCTATTAAGTGTGGGTAAAAGATTTGGAAGACACAAGAGAAGTAGGAAGACCATTTAGGACGCCGTTGAGTTCAAATGAGAGAAGATTGGGGCAGTTGCATTGGGAATGGAGTGTGGATTGTAGACCCTCCCTTTCATTAGGGAATCCTCTTTGCCAGGGCCAGTCCAGTCCAATGAGATGGAGGCCAGTCAGCATAGTGGTAGGTGTGGTTAAGAGCACAGACTCTGCAGTCAGACAGAACTAGGTTTGAATCTCAATTCTATCATTTCTTTGGCTAGGTGACCTTGGGCAAGTCATGTATTTTCTCTGAATTTCAACTTTCTTATTTGCAAAATGGGGATAATAACACCTGATAAAAAACTGTGGATTAAGTTAGATTATACAGAGCACCTAGCACAATGTCTAGCCCTCCTTAAATGCTCAATAAATGTCAAGTTTTATTTTATGTTTATGGGAATGCTGTAGGGGCTCCAGATGTGGCAGGTTACCAGCCTCATATCAGACTGAAACCTTGGCCAGTTCCCTGTCCTGCAGAAGCTTTCAGGGTCCAGGGGCAGAAAGGAGTTGAATCCTCACATTCCCCTTCTCCCTAGGTTCAGTACCAGAAGTGTCTTGTGGCCTCTGCAGCTCGAGGCAAGGCCTGGGGTGCCCAGGCCCGTGCCCGCCTGCGGCTCAAGCGGACCAGCTCCGTGGACTCCCCGGGAGGTCCTGTGCCTCTCCCTCTACTCAAAGGAGGGGTTGGGGGTGCTGGGGCAGCCCCTCGAAAGCGGGGTGTCTTCTCTTTTCTTGATGCCCTCCGGCTGAAACCCTCTCTGCTCCATATGCCCTAAATTGATCCGGGAGGACTGGAGAAGGAGGCTCTGGGTCCATGCCCAACTCTGTACCCCTTCATTCCCTAGGGGCCTGCAGCCTTCTCTGCCTGTCCTTCCAACCTTGCCCACCCTCTATTTATTGCCCAATTTATTAACTGTTTATATGGATGACCAAGAGGCCCTGCACCACAACCTAGGCCCCTGGCTCTCCTTTCCCTGGGTCCCTGTGTTCCTTGCCCCTGTCCAGCCCTGGACAGTTGGCTCTACCTCAGCAACACTTTATAGCAAAATCAGTACAAATAAAAATCCCTCAGTGACCTCATTGGGTGTGAGTATATTGGGCCTGGGACAGGGTTGGGGGTTAACCTGTGTGAGGAGAGTGTCTGTGTCTGTGCTTGGTGTTGGTGGCTGCCTGTAATCACATGAAGGCATGAGTATGATGGAAATCTTACTTCATTCATTCAACAAATATATTTTCTAAGGTCTTCTTTGTGCCAGGCACTAAACTAGGCACTGGGGATGTAATAAAATAGTCAGGGTTTCCACCTTCTGAAACTGTCAAAAGGGGAGACGAACAAGAGTCAAATAAACAAGACAGAAAATAATATGCAGTACAACTAGAAGATCTCGGTTGTGGGAGCTCAGGTGAAACACTTAACCTGGACTTTGGCATTACTAGGCTTCATGAAGGGTTGACATCTGAGTACTCAAAGAAGAGTACTAGTTATCGAGCCTAGAGAGAATAAATGTGCAGGGCAATGGTCGGAGGTGAGATTCTATAAGTCCACCTGGCTAGATCACAGAGGGGCATATGTGCGGCAGGAGCTTCTCATGGTTGACACTCGCTCTTGAGAGCAACCGAGAGAGAGAGATTGGATCCAGAAGGGACTAGGGCTCTTGGAGCGCCGCCTCTTGGAAAACAGGCCCGTTTGGTGCCTTGTGATCAGGGCCCTGAGGCGTTATTAGCTGGAGACTTCGAGTCCCTCAGGGAGTAGGCACAACGTCCCCACAGCGGCTCCTGGCGTTTCTGAACAACTATCTTACCTGGAAGGCTCCAGACAACCTGCCCCGTCCCGGGCGCGCACTAATGGGCTCGGATGTGCGGCCGCCCCGGAAGTGACGCGCTGCCCCGTTGGCCGTGCGGAAGCGGAGATGGCGGAGCTGTACGTGAAGCCGGGTGAGCGCTGCCGGCGGCTGGGCCGCTGAGTCCTGTTCCATGCCCAGGCTGGGGGTGGTTACCGTGCGGAGTGCGGACCCTCCATCTCTCCCCAGCTGACCTGACACGTCTCCTCCCCTCCGCAGGCAACAAGGAGCGCGGCTGGAACGACCCACCGCAGTTCTCCTACGGGCTGCAGACCCAGGCTGGCGGTCCCAAGCGCACACCGCTCACCAAGAGGGTCGCCGCCCCCCAAGATGGATCCCCTAGAGGTGCGTGGGGACCTTGTGCGCGGAGACCGGTCGAGAATGGGTGGTGCCAGGGATAAGCTTGTCCCGAGGATCCTTTCTGCTCCTCTGAGGACTTCCTGAGAGAGGTTGGAGCCCCAGAAAGGGGCTCAGGGCAGGCCCTTTTCTAGCCCCTTCTCTACTGCTCAGGTACGTTAGTTTCAAAAGAGTCTCTCTATGCTTTCATCCTAGGTGATCTCATCCAGACCTATGGTTTTTAGTATAGTTTTTATTCTCAAATTATTTTCAAATTTATTTCCAACCTGGATTGCTTCCCAGAACTCCATAGTGGTATATCTGTTTGCCTGTTCTGCATCTTCACTTGACTATATAATAAGCATCTCAGACTTAACGTGTTATTCATTCATTTAATCAGTATTATCTACAGAGCATCTACTATGAGCCAGCTACTGTTTGAAGGTGAACTAGACAGCAGTGAACAAGACAAGAGGTTTCTGTTTTCGTGGAGTCCACACTCTAGCTTTGGAGATAGACACATGAAATAGTGGTAAGGGCTCTGCAGAGAAATAAAACAGGGTGATGTGAGAGTGACTAGGTAAGTGTCTGAGGGGCTGACATTTAAGCTGAAATGAGTGATGACTAAAAGCTGTCCACACAAAGATCAGGCCCAAGGGCATTCCAGGCTTTGGAAACAGCTAGTGCAAAGACCCTGAGAACAAGTTTGGCAAATTCAGAGACTGAAGGAATAACTAGTGGCTAGAGCACAGTGGGCTAGGGATAGTGATTAAGATCTGAGGAGTAGGCAGGGGCCAGACCATAGTGGGTTTTGTAAACCAGGGTAAGGAGTTTGTATTTTAATTTATGTAAAGTTTAAAGCAGAGGAGGGTTGCCTCTCCCCCTGAGCACTTCTCATGCCAATAGGTGGGGCTGTGGTCCAGAGAAAGGGGCTCAGATTCAGCTCTCTTAGCACCCCTCCATTATTCACACCTGTAACACTGCAGAGGCATGATATAAGCCAGGGTTTTTTAACCTTGGCACTATTGACATTTTGGGGCAGATAATTATTTGTTGTGAGGGACTGTCCTGTACATTGTAGGATGTTTGTAGCATCTCTGGCCTCTACCCACTAGACTCCAGTAGCACCCACCCAGTTGTGACAGCCAAAAGTGTCTCCCGACATTTGCTCTGGGAGCAAAATCTCTGCAGGTTGAGAAACACTGACTGAACTACATCTTAAAAAAGATCACTCTGTCTGCTGTGTGAAAAACATTTTAGGGAAGCAGCGGAAAGACAAATAAGAGACTATTATGGTAACATAGGCAAGATTCAGTGATGATTTGGATAAGGGTGGAAGTACTAGAGATGGTAAGAATTGGACTGATATGGGATATGTTATGGAGAAAGTCAGTAGAAATGAGTAGATAGAGGAGGTGAGGGAAAGAAGAATCCATGTAACTTACATTTTTTGCTTGAGGAACTGGCTGGTATTGTTATTGATATAGGAAGACTAGAGGATAGAGGTTTTTGGGGGAGGAGAGAAGCAAACTTTCTGTCTTGGCCATGTTAAATTTGGGCTGCTATTTTGGGGAGAGGTCTAGGCCAGAATTAAAGAAACGAAGTCACCATCATATGGATGGTATTTGATGTCATGGGCTTGAATAAGGTTACCTAAGGAGAGTGTGTGGATAGAGGCCTAGAGAGGATCCAAGACAGAGCCCTAAGGCTCTCTAGCATTTCAAGGTTGGGTAGAGAAGGAATTAGCAAAGGAGATTGAGAAATAGCCAAAGAAATGAGAAGAAAAGTAAAATTTACTGTGGGAGAGAGTAAAATCTTGACTTAACCATGATGCGTGCTGCTGAGAGGTTAAGTAAGACAGAGAAAAGGGACCACTAGATTTGCAAACATAGCAATCACTGGTGACCCTAACAAAAGCAGTCTGTGGAGTGATGAGAGCAGAAACCCAGCTGGAATGGGCTGAGGAGCAGCTGAGGAGAGGATTTGAAAAGAAGTAGAGAGAGTGACTACAGACAGCTCATTCAAGAAATTGCTGTGAAGCAGAGATGAGAAATGGGACAGTGCCTGAGGATGGAATGTGAGGTAAGGGAGGGTTTTTGTTTTTAAGATAGTACACTGGAGTGTTTGTATGCTGATGGGATGATTCAGAAGAGAGGGAGAACTGATGGTGCAGGCAGGGGAAAAGGGATAACTGCAGGTGGGAAGCCTAGAGAAGGCAAGAGAGGCTGGGATACAGAGTACAGCTGGAGAGATGGCCTCTGATAGGAGCAGGAACCTATTGTCTTATTAGAGGAGGAAGGAAAGTGGCCACAGATGCAGGTGGGTTAGTAGAATTGGTGGTGAGAAGATGAGAGACTTCCTGTTTAATGACCTCTATTTTCTCAATGAAATATGAGGCAGGGTCAGAAGTAGAGACAGTAGGAAAGGAAAAGAAGGGGGAGAAAGGAGAAAAGTTTAGAGATAAGATGTGAAAATAGTTGTTCTGCAGAGTAGAAGAAGGAGGCAAAGTGTAGGATTTCCAGGCAATGTTGGGTACCTTTTAAAATCTGTAGCCATGAATGTTAAAGTTTAACTCATCAGCATTGTTCTGTTTTTCCTCCCAACAAATAAGGCAAATTGGGTTTACAGGAGAGTGAGACAATGGGAGGGGATAAGTGAGGTAAGAGTGTTTAGCTGAGGTGGAAGGGTAGGAGGGTGGTCAGATTTTGAAGATGGTACAGTGTTGTTGAGAAGTAAGCAGAGGGGAATGGGAGGCTGAAGAGGGGGAAAAAATGGTCATTGGAGTGAGGAGGTCAAGAAACTGAGAGGCCAAATTATCAGATGAATTAATCATTCGTGTGGATGTTGATGCCTAAAAGTAAATTCTTGACTTTTCTCCTCCAGTCTTCTCTTTTTCTGTAGTGGTTCCACCATCCCATTACTAAAGTCAGAAACCAAGAGTCATCCTTAACTCCTCTCTCCCTCACCCCCAATCCACCAAGTCTTGTTGCTACCTCCTTCTAAATAAATCTCAGAATACTCTATTTACCCTTGTCTACTCTTTCACTCTAGTCCATGCCAGCATTCTCTTTTTTCCTTGGACTACTCCCATTAACCTCCCAGCTGTTGTCCCTGCCTCCATTCTTGACCTATTCTCATCAAGTTTTTCACAGAGCATAGAGCAAACATCTTAAAAAACAAGTCTAGAGGTTTGTCTGGTGGCGTAGTGGTTAAGTTCATGTGCTCCGCTTCAGCAGCCAGGGTTTCACAGATTTGGATCCTGGGCACAGACCTACACACCACTTATCAAGCTATGCTGTGGCAGGTGTCCCACATATAAAGTAGAGAAGGATGGGCACGAATGTTAGCCCAGGGCCAGTCTTCCTCAGCAAAAAAGGAGAATTGGCAACAAATGTTAGCTCAGGGCTAATCTTCCTCACCAAAAACAAAAACAAAAAACAAGTCTAGTCACATCACCTCCTGCTTTTATAAACCTGTAGTGGCTTCCCATTACCATTAGGCTCAAGACCAAGCTCCTCCAAAGCCCTGCAGGGTCTGGACTCCTTGTTTATCTCTCCAGTGACAGCTCATATTATTTTCTTTAGTGTTAATAATTTCCAGCCACGCAGGCCTCGTTTCTGTGCCTTGAACAAGTCAGGACTTTTCCTGCCTCTTGGGCACTGCCCTTACGTCTACGTAGTACACAGTTCCTTCAACTCTTCCTGGCTGCATCTATCTCACTCATTAGTCCTTAACTTTGTGAGCACTTTTTGCTACTCACTAATCTAGCAGCTGTACCTATATTCTTACTTAATCATCACTGCAACCATGTGAAATAAGTGCTATTACTATAATATCCCCATTTTACAGAAGAGGAACCCAAAGCTTAGAGGTTAAAAGTAACTTGCCAAATGTCATATTCTGTGTGAGCTAGGATAAACTTAGATGTCACCTCAGAAAGCCCTCCTTGAACACTTAGCCTAGGTAGGTCCCTCTACTCTTCCTCTTTATTACATCATCCATTTTATTTCTTTATAGCATGCAGTATAATTTGGTAATTTTCTTTTTTTCCTCCTTCCTCTAGAATTTAAGCTCTCTGAGGTCAGGAACCTAACTACTATATCTCTGGAGCCTTGCACGCTGTCTGGCACATAGTAGGGACTTCAGAAATATACATTTTTTTTGTGTGTGTGTGAGGAAGAGTAGCCCTAGGCTAACATCCGTCACCAGTCCTCCTCTTTTCTGCTGAGAAAGATTGGCCCTGAGCTAACATCCGTGCCCATCTGCCTCTCCTTTATATGGGACGCCGCCACAGCATGGCTTGACAAGTGGTGCCTCAATGTGTGCCCGGGATCCGAACCTGCGAACCCCGGGCCACCGCAGCAGAGCGCGCACCCTTAACTGCTACGCCACCAGGCTGGCCCCCCCAAAATATACATTTTTGAATGAATGAGTTGTCCCAGAGAGTAGCCCTTTTTAGAAGGGATGAAGTTATAGTTGAGCTTCTTACTTTTTTAAGCCATATTTGCTTGATCCTGCTTTACCTTTTCAGTTCCTATCTCAGAGACTTCTCCTGGGGCCTCCCCAATGGGGCCTCCACCTCTTTCAAGTAAGGCTTCCAGGCCCCCACCTGTGGGGAGTTGTCCTGCCTCCACTGTGGAGCCCACAAATTTCCCAGTCATTGAGTGTGAGACTCTACTAGAAGATGTGCTGAAACCTTTGGAACAGGCATTGGAGGACTGCCGTGGCCACACAAAGGTAAGCCCTGGCATACCAGTGGGGTACTGGGGAGGGCTCCCATCGACAGCCAGATGCAGGTATGGCTCCCAGAGAGAGACCGTGTGACCCTACAGGCAATGGCTTTTAACCCTTTTTGAGTTATGGACCCCTTCGGGGGATCTGCTAAGGACTTCCCAGAAATAGGAACACAGGATTTCAGGAGGGTTCATGTGACTTCTGAAGACCAGTCAGTAGAAGAGGCTTGTAGGAACAAGAGTTGAACTTAACTCCCATTAGTGATAACAGCCTTATTTTTGTACCTCCAGGCCATTCAGAGCACACCCTGCTGATTTTGTGCTAAAGGAGGGAGAGGGAAACTCCCTTTTTCTATCTAAGTAGTGTTTCCTAAGTTTTCTGGAGGCAAAGGATCTGAGGAGTCTTCAAGGAAAGTACCTTAGTAATTTTTACCTCTTTGGTCCTTAGTTTCCTTATTTGTAAAGCAGCACTCCAGAATGAGTTTCTGATGGTCTGAGAAATTCCAGAAATTTTAAAACTCTAGCTATACGTGCATTTTTCTTGGGAGGAGAGCCATAGGTTTCATCAGATTCTCAGTGGGGCCTCTAACCTTTGGGTAAAGAACCAGAACTGTAAGATTAAGTGTAAAGTTCCTGGGCCAGAGAAAGCAGGTGCTTCCTAAATGGTGCTGCCTTTCCCCTGCCCCTGGTTGGGCTGGCAGCACTGACTTGGAGGAGAATTCTGTCTCTCAGAAGCAGGTATGTGATGACATCAGCCGACGCCTGGCTCTGCTGCAGGAACAGTGGGCTGGAGGGAAGCTGTCAACGCCTGTAAAGAAGAGGATGGCTCTGCTGGTGCAAGGTAGGAGTGGATCCCTTGGTACAGCCTAAATCCCTCATCCTGCCTTGGTTGGCTGAGCTGGAATAGGTGCTGAGATTTTGACTGGTTGGGAAGGGAGGAGGGGGAGCTATGTCTTTTGCCCCAGGCTGCTTGCTCAGCCCCTCTCTCCTCAGAGCTTTCCAGCCACCAGTGGGATGCAGCAGATGACATCCACCGCTCACTCATGGTTGACCATGTGACTGAGGTCAGTCAGTGGATGGTGGGAGTTAAAAGATTAATTGCGGAAAAGAGGAGCCTGTCTTCAGAGGAGGCCAAGGAAGAGAAATCTACAGCCACAGCTGAGGAGCACCAGACTGTCCCAGGCGTCCAACGGGCTCCATAATCCTGTGGGTTCCCCAGACTCACCTCACACCATTTCCTATGCCTTCTCTCTTAGGCCTGGGAGGGCTTCTCTCATTTGGCTCCCTTTTACCACTTGGGAAACTGTCTGCCCCTTTGGGGTCCTTGGCTTGACCCACCTCTGGAGGAAGAGGTCCCACCTGGGTCGTAGGGAGTTCACTTGTTACCCATAACATATGCATTTTAATAAAAACATCTCCATAGTGGGCCCTGGGTAGGAGAATTGAGCCCTTCATATGCCAAACTGGTCCCCTCTGATGTTCCTGACTGCCTTGCTCCCCGTGTACCCTACAAACCTATTCTTCCTCCATTCATCATGAATGGCCTTGCTAGGTATGACCAGACTACTGCCTGCCACTTTCCCCATAATTAGACTGATATGCACATCCCTTGCTGGGCTGAGTAGCCCTAACTTTGGATGATTTCATTTCAGCATGAGAACAGATGCTCAAATAGCATGGGGAGAATTTTTCCCTCAAGAAAGGGAGACTTGCCCTATTTGCATTGTTACCCTTGAGGTATACAAGTGCTCAGATATTAGAACATAGCTGTATAAATTGAAGAAGAAAATGACCAGATTGTTGAAATATGGGATCATGACTTTTTTTTTTCTTGAGGGGGGATAGGCAGTGGCAGATAGGATCATGACTTTTTATCTGACTTACCAAATAAGCTGCTGCTTCATTTTGGGCCTCAATTTGGACCCTAATGTCTCTTTCTAACCCTTTGAGGACAAAAGAGCCAGGTGAAAGGGGCCGGGGAGATTTGTTATGCTGTGAGAAGGGAGGGTACAGGTTTTCAGTGTTGGAATAAGAGGATTGGTACTTATAGGTGGCAGGCAGAAAAAGCATGGGGAAAGACAGGAGAAGGCTAAAGGCTGGGGCAGCATCTCTCTTTTCCTGCTTTGGAATAGATATGGAGGGACTGCTAGAGAGGCCCGATTCCAGGAAGGTTACTTTCTGGAACGGCTGCTTCCTGGAAGGGCTGGAACAGCCCTTGGCAGAGGTCAGGCTATTGCTGTTTATAGTTTGCTGAAAGTAGGCCCAGTGGGAGCTAGGAGGGGACCTGGGACCTCTGATCCAACCAGGTCTGTTGGGGCCCTCAGCTCTGTGGCTGAGATGGGAAGATCAGCATTGAGGAGAACACTGGAGCCAAGGCATTTTTCTGAATGTTTACTAAGCAGTCAGAAAGTGACATACTCCATCCCCCAATCCCAGCCTCAGCCCCTGAGCATGGAGGGCTGGGGGTTGGGAGGAGTGCCTACAGACCAAAGAGAAAGTAGAGTTAAGGGCTTGACAGGTTGCCCACTCCTATCCCTGGTCTAGCTGCCTCAGAACTAAAAGAGGCCCAGAACCAACAAGTCACTCCCTTCCAGATTAGATGAGGCCAGCTGGCCTTTGGATACCCCAGGAAGAGGTGATGGCAGCAGCGGAATTCCTCTAACTCCACAAACACGGTCATCTGCACTGGATTAGATGTCCATTTCAAATTGTGCATCATCTGGAGAGAGAAAAGGCAGGAGGACTGGTTGCTGGGCTGAGGGTCTGCAGGCTCAGCATCAGTGCAGAAACCCCTCTTGGAACTGAACCCCCACTCTACTTTACCAGGGCATTTGGACTCAGAGGCATTCCCTAATTTTAGGTCCTGCTTTCCTTACCAGGTATCTCTTCCTCTGTTTCCTGCTCCTTCAGCTCCTCCAGCTTGGACGGTGGGGCTATTGGAGGAGTTGTGACCCCGGGAATCTGAGGGAGCCAGCAGGGGGGCGTCCGGGCAATGGGTGAGTTCTTGCACTCCAGCAGGAACTTTCGGTCGTAGATGATCCTGGTGCCTGTCAAGGGGTAGTGGCTAGGTAAGAGGCAGGAATTTGGGTACAGAGCTGTCTGGGACCCCAGGCACAAGCTTTTTAGGGACCTGGGGGTTACAATTCCCTGTGTTTTAAAAGGCTGCTGCTCTGCAGCCCAGCATGATCTCAGCTGACTAGCCTTCACAGCACTTAAAAGACTTCTGGGCCTAACCAAGTTGTTGCTAAGCGCCATAAAGCAAGAGGGCGTCATCCCAGCTGGTCCAGGCAGGGGCTTTTGGTTTAGGGGAGCTTCAGGTCTTGGCTCTAAGAGGAGCATGAAACTTGGAGCTCAGGTACTTCAGGCTGCTCTGAGACTTAATTGCTTTGGAGGGGCCTAGCCCTCCAAGCTCAGTTGGATCAGGAAGCCAAATAGCAGATGTGAAGGCATTTCACCCAGTGCTGCCACCTGGGCTCTGATATGCTGCAGGGGAGCTGTGTTCCTCTGGACACCTACCTTTGCCAGTGAAACACAGGGACATACTGTTCTTAACCTGACCCCTCCCAAGTCCTATCAGGCTTAGCCCAGCCTAGAGGAACTTGGCCTTAATTACGTCTTCAAGGGCCCTGCCCTGTTCTCCTCCCTCCCCTCCATCTCCACATGGCAGGAACCCCTGGGCCGGGAGCCCACCAGCTCATCATCCCAGGCTGCTAGCTAGCCCAACCAAACAGCCGCCAGCCAGCTGCAGATACCCGAGGCCACTGCCCGAAACTGCCCTCCCCCTCTAGCTGCTTTGCAAGACCTGGTGCTCCCTGCTGAGGCCATGCTTAGTTGGGCCCTCGGCTCCTATCCCCAGGCGGGGAAGTCGGGAGGGGTAGGTGAGCAAGGCGCCCAGAACCCGGGTCACAGAATTTCAGCCCAGTCACCCGGAAACTAGGCTCAAGGCCGTGTTGCAACACTTTGAGGTTTTAGGGAACTGGGCTTCGGCTCCCAACATACCCCTGCTACCCGCAAAGCTACAACCTGCAAAGGGGCCAGCAGATGAGTCCAAGGCCCGCACTTCCCTACCCCCGGCCCACGACAGCATGCAGGAGCAGGCCTGCCCGCTGCCTGCGGACCCCAGCTGGGCCCAGCCCGCTGACCTCCCGGGGTAGTGGCATATAGCATGCCCCCCGGCGTGGTGCTGTAGCAGTTGGGCAGCCGGTCCCTGCCCCCGGGGATCGGGCAGCTCGTGGATGTGGACATAGTGAGCGGGGTAAGCAGGTAGGGAGGCGGCTGGTGCTGAGAATACGGAGCGCAGCTGAGTCTGAAGCGGACTCTGTCAACCACATGTGGCGGCAGCAACACCACCAGAACGACGTCACGCCCGGGGTGGGACACCCGCCGTCACTCAACCTGACAGTCCCGCCCTACCCGCAAGGGAGCAAGCCACGAGCTCCTCGAAATTTGGAAGGAGTCCCAGGCTCCGCCCCAGCCTCCAGTTCTGTGGGCAAAATATTGGCCAGCCTGCCGTTGTGTGCTGCAGCTGCTCGGCTATTTACTATTTACTGTTTACAGCTGGGCGCTGGGGACAGGTGAGGCACAGCACACGATACTGCCATGTATTAATTCACCCATTCCTCTGAACAGTTTTGGACCGCAAAGCACTGTTATTAGCCACGTTTTACAGGTGAGGAAACTAAAGCCCAGAGAGGTTAAGTTCAAAGTTACATATCTTGTAGTAGGGGGAGCTGGGATTCAGATCCAAGTATATGTGATTCCAGAGCCTGTGCCCTTCAGCACTGCTGTGTACTGTTCCCCATTACTCAATTACTGTACAGGGTGAAAAGTGCCTTGACAGCCTGGTGCACAGCACGAAGGGGAAGGTCAGGGAGGAGGTTGGGCTTTCTGGAAGAAGTGACACCTGGACTGACTGGAGGATGAATAAAGGTTGGAGGACAGGAGAGACCTGCTCTTTGATCTCTCAGCCACAGCGAGCTAATTTCAGGAAACTAAGGAAGGGTAGGAGCTGGTGAGGAGGACTTGGTCTTTAGCCTTCTGGAAGGAAGGTGAGAGAGACTGTGGCCTCAGAAGATTTTTTGATGTAGGCACAGTGATATGAAAGAAGACAGGAGAGAGATGATGAGAAAGTAAGTACTAAGTATAGTACCTATATACATTAAAAATCTCCACTTGATCCAGCTGTCCTGTTTGGCTTCTTCAAAATCAGTACACTCCCACCAAGCCACCCCCCATCCAAATTAAGTATAGACCACCTGACTTCACACATTTATCAATATTACTTCAGTTCTGGCTTCATCAGATTTTCCCTTAGCTGATTTCCTCACTCGTTAAAAAAAAAAATTGTATTTTATAAGTCGGTGCTTCTCAAACTTTAATGTGCACATGAATCACCTGGAGATCCTGTTAAAATGAGGATTCTGATACAGTAGGTCTGGGGTGGGACCTGAGATTCTGGGTTTTTAATAAGATCCCAGGTGATGCAGACCCTTAGGTCTGCAGGTCCTCAGAATCACACTTCAGGTAGCAAGGATATGTATATTTTATTGTTCCAAAAGATTTTTGAGCCTCTTACAAAGTGGTGTATGCCTAAATGAAGTGTCTTAGCAGTGCTGGAGGCTTGAGAGCAAATTGTGGGGAGCCATCTATGACAACTCAGCTTTTAAGCAAGGTAAGTACTCTGGTAGGGGGAGTAGGGGATGGGATTGAGGACAGTGAGATTGAAGGTGAAGACTCCAGCCTAGTGAAATGGGGTGGGTAAAAGGGCAGACTGTGAGGATAGAGAGAAGTGGAGGGTATCCAAACCCACAGAGGAGGAAAGATAAGGTGCTTCATTAAGGGTGGGGTGAGGGAGAGGGAAATAAGCTAGGAGAATTCCCAGTCTTCTAACCTGAGAGTCTTGGTAGCTAGTAGTACCACCTAAGATAGGGAAAAACAAGAGGAGAGGCATATCTTATATTGGGGAATGTATAATGTGTGTGGGATGTTCAGATGGAGAAGCACAGTTAAGAAGCTGGATGAAGCTCAGAGGGAGAACTCTGGGCTAGGGATTCAGACTTGGGTGGAATGAAATCCAGGAGTGTGGGATGCGATCACCTGGGGAGAAGATACAGTGTAAGGAGAGGCCTGGGCACATCAACATTTATTTAAGGGGTACTGGAGGAAGAGGATTCACCAAGACTAAGAAGGACCTGAGTAGGAGAACTAGGAGAGAAGTGTCAAAGGTTTTCAAGAAGGATCAGTGTGGAAATGAGGTCTCCCTTCTACTAATCTCTACTACAGAACAATAGCAGCAGTTATTACTACTGTAAGACTACTGATAGAAACTTACTTTTCTTGAGACACTGTGTGCTATAAGGGCTGGGGAACTAGAGAACAGGGGGTTGGTTTTAGAGAAAGCCAGATTCATCATCCATGCAATCTGGATAGAAGACCAAGAGTTTAAATCAGAGGGTCAATACTGATTACCCATTAGAGTATGGGAGCTTTAAAAAAAAAATAGCTATGCCCAGGCCTTACTCCTAGAGATCTGATTAAACCTATAGGGAATATCAGGTCTCTGCTACTAGGCAAATTCCTTTGGACTTACACCAATACCATCAAGATAAAACAGGAGGTGAAAAGTAATCACAAAATAGGTTTGCAGTCTGATCATTAGATTCACGATCACGTTTTCCAATTTAGGTCTTAAAGCCCAGGCTCCTGCCGTTTATTAGAGATGGCCTTAACACACTTAAGTTTTGGATACTTCAAATTACCTCTCATTTCCTACAGGAGAAAGTGAAGGTGAAGGAACCTGCCTGTTGGCAAATGGTGACAAATCTTTGAGGATGAATAGACAAATGCAGTGTTATCAGAATCCCTCACCCCAGGACAGGGTCCACTGGGAAGACATCACAACCAGCCACACTTCTTGGGAGAAGAGATCTAGGGCTAATTAGAGAACAAGATGTTCAGAAGCTGTTTTCCTATAGGCTTGTTTGGCTCTTCCTGGGCTTACCATGTGGTCCAAAGGTCTTAAACAGTGGGATAGAACCACATATACCAAATACTCCTATTTGTTTGGCTAGAAACTATAATATGACCAGCCTTTCCCCTTCTACAAGCTACCTCAAACTGAGGTTGGTCTCCTCATGCACTAATTTTGAGGTTGGGAGGAGGATTTGGCCAGAATCAACAAGAACAGATGGAAACTGTAGTTCCAAGTCCTGAAATTTCTTACCTCTGGTTAGGAGAGGCCACCATTGGCTGTCCAACTCTCTTCTTTGGTCTGGTTAGCTGAGGTGATGAGATTTCCCCTTTGAGAGCAGAGACTGAAGGAAGCAGACTGGCCTATAAAAGGGCAAGTCAGCACACTGTAGCCACAATAGGTTTAAAGGGTCTTAAAACATCAATAATTTTATTGGTGGTCAAATTTTATTACATTGGACACTACTTAAAATAACTGGGTCCAGCAACCTTCATGATATAGTTTTATTCCTTGGAAGAGCTGTTATTCTCATGGGGTTTGATCTATGCCTAAGCAGGATGTTTCTTAGTGACTTGAGGGCTCACTATGTATGTGCAAGGTTTTCTTCTGTGTCCACTAAAATCTCAAAATCAATACTGGCTCCCACAACAGCAGCTTTTATTCCATGTGAGAACCAATGGTAGGGGCTCTTAAACTTCAGCAATGTAAACATTCTATTGGCTTCCAGTATTCCCATACTGTATATTCTGATTCACGAGAAAAAGAAGAAAATCTGTGTTAGAACTAGAGACTCTTTTGAGTTCATTTACATTCTACTTCATTTTCAGATGAGGAAAGTGAAATCCAGAAATGAGAAATGACTTGCCGAAGGTCACATAGCTTCAAGTGGCAGAAACGAAAATAGAATTTAGACTTCTGATTCTTGTTCCACTGTACCCATGCTGCCGCCCCCCCAAATCCCTTGTATATTTTGAAAGTAATTAAGTTCTTACCTGAGCTAGGTTTAATCCAAGGTTCAGGTTGGTAAAATAGCAGTTAAGTAATGCCAGGAAGAGGCAAGACAGAGGAAGAAGAAATTACAGCAGGCAAAATGGAGTGGGAGTAGGCTACTGGGATCCAGATAGTCAGAAAGAAAAGGCAGTGCTGGTAAGAGGGCAGGGAGGAGAGTATCCTAAATAACTACTACTAACTGCCCAGCTCCTGTTTCTTCCTAGTCCTCCTAGGAGTTTCTCATAATTCCTCCTCTTCTCATGGGTTCTAGTTCCTCACCTGAGATAAAATTTCTCATTCTGTTGTCCTCAAGGTGTGGAAGACAGGGTTAAGACTGGCTCTTCCAGATAATTCAAATGTATTGTAGATAGTTAAGATAGATAGAACAAAACTCACCTTTTTGTCCCACTGATTAATTAATATTGTTTCTCACTAGTCTGTGTTTCATCAAGAGTAGTTTCATTCATTTCCCTAATATTAGGTGATTTTTTTTTATGAGTGGTAAGTGGAAGCAGCAAGATATGTAGGTGATCCAAGGGGGCTTCTGTCCCCGTCAAGGTAAGGGGAGTCTCTTGAGAATACTTGATGTAGTTATGAAGCACTACAAAAGCAGTAGCTTCAACACCAATCATACTTGCCAAATCCATTCAAAATAAAAAATAAGAAATGAGCTTGAAGGTCTCTCATGTAAGATGTATGTAAGATGATATGAAAGACAAAAGAACCAGGTATGTCTAACACAGAACAAACATGGTGTGTCTCATCTATTGGTGGCTCTAGGAGCCAGGCACAGAAGATTAATAACTCCTGTTGGTATTGAGAGTAGAAAAGTGCTGCTTGTATGATTCTGCCCCCAGTTACTATTTTTTTGTGCATCCTTCTTTGCCTTGATATATGTTTTGGCTTCTCAGCCGCAACCATTTTCTTTTTAGATTGCCTATATATAAGACCAGGAAATTCAACTGTATTAAAACATGAACAAGTTGATGACTGTTCTTTTCAGTGGGATAGTTTTTGCTTCTATATTGCATCATATTTTTGGCATAGCCTATAGTTTGGCCAAAGCAATCCATTCCAGTGTTGCTGCATTTAGCTTGTTAAACATACTGGCTCTTCATACTTGGGGCCATGGAAACAAGCCCAGAATTAGTCACATATTTATAAACCTTACTCAACTGATTCAATAATACAACAGAATTATAGGAGTCACTCCCGCCCTCTCCTATGTTCCAACCCAAATAAAACTTAAAACACCTAGAACTAAATAAATTTTTAGATAAAAGAGTCGAGAAGCACAAAAGGAACCTGAAGTTGATGATTTGGGTGTCCCTAAGTTTGTTCAGTGTCATCTGATTGAAATCCTGTTGTTCTTATGGACATACTCATGATCTATAAAGAGCCAAACCTATCAGTGACCTATCTGCTAAAGTCAGCTAAGACACATTGTAGGGGCTTGAAACTACTTTCTCACTTATGAGATGATATGGAAGAGAACAGGGAATGTTTAACACAGAATAAATAGATCACTAGTCTTAAAAGTGCTCTTTCAAGGCAGTCTAAGAATGGACTCTAAAGTTAAAATGTGAGGGGCCGGCCCGGTGGCATAGTGGTTAAGTTCTCGCGCTCCGCTTCAGTGGCCCAGGGTTCGTGGGTTCAGATCTCAGGCGCAGACCTACATACCACTCATGAAGCCATGCTGTGGTGGCGTCTCATATGCAAAAAATAGCGGAAGACTGGCAACAGATGTTAGCTCAGGGCCAATCTTCCTCACCAAAAAAAAATTTTTAAAAATAAAGTGTAAAATGTGAGAAGCCTGTTACAAACACAGTATTAACAACCTGGTTCAATATGATTGTGGATTGGGTGGTACCTGCATGACCACTGAAAGGATCACACCCCACTTCTAAACTCTGTTCATCTTTTTATTGAATATTCTGGTAAATATTTCACATTAATACAGGCTACATTAAGTAGAGCCACTATATGACAAGAAATTTACTCAACTTTTTCCTTTTAAGTATGTAAACAATTGTACATGTATTTACCACCCTAAAAGGTTGAAACATGTAATCATCTAATTCTTTTCTGCATACAAGTAGCATTCAGTACGTTTAGCCAAAAGCACTAAGTTCAAAATGGCTAAACTAACCAGAGAACATAATCAGGTGGATAGGAAATCACTTAGTTCTTACACAATGGGCAATCAAATTTCCATTGCTAAAGCCTCAGAGAAAATTTCTTAGTTAGGCACATTAAAAAAAAAAAATCCCCAGGGTTCTTCCAAGATCATAGGTTTTTCAAACAAGGCTAAAGAATAAGACCTTCTAACTTAGTTGACATATTTGAGATGCATGTTTCCAATATGAGGTGCCCACGTGCCAGGCCAAATCTGAAAAGGGGGAGGAAAAATTGGAATTTCTAATTAGGAATATTTAGACATTTACAAAATGAATATATAAATGCAATGGCAATTCACTGTTTCTGCCTAGGAAGAATACACATACATGAAATAAAATGTTTAGTAACATCATCTTGATATTGAAAAACTTAATTCAGATGAAGGTGGTCATATGTCATGACTTTTGATATTCTTAATTTGTACTAACCAAAGAATTAAAAGAAAGACATGACATTGGAAAAATAAAAGAGCATTAAGTCCATTTTACCTGTTGGGCATCAGTGCATTCAGTTGAATTCTGAATAACTTTTATCATAGGGTTCCAAGCAGCATCTGGGTTGTGAAGTCCATTAAACAGAGGGCCCCCTGGAACATCAGCAAGCTGAGGATGAGAGGGTATTATGGTGCCTCCATACATGGAAATTGGCAGACCCTAAAACAGCAGAAAGAAAGGTTTAATCATGAAGTGATTATAAATGATGATTTCATAATACCAGCTTAGAGGATCCTATAAGTACAGCACTGTACAGAGTTGACAAACCAAAAGTGGTTATCATTAGTAACGCTCTTCAACGAGAAGAGAAAACAACAACTAAATCCAATATTAAATCATCAGGAAATTCCCCTTATTTGATGAACACATAATATCCTCAACTTTCCCTTATTTTAGTTTCACTAATAAGCTTGTGCTAAGAAAAGGGGAACTTTACATGATTGCTTGCAGCCGTAAGCTGGCTTTACGGCAGCCAGGAAGCTCTCAGAGCAGACAAGAGGGCATTGGGGAGCTCACAGCCAGCTTTTTAGAGGGGCAGAGGCCTCCCTCAAAGCTGTGGCAGCAAAATGCAAAGCAGCAAAATCCAAATCTCTCAGGTTTTTTGGGAGGATGGAGGCATCTTCAGGATAGTTTGAGGACAAACTACTGTAGACAGCATAGCCCACTCTTGAAATTAGGCAAAAAATCTGGCAGAGTCATGGAAACAAACTGGTTACACCAAAAGGGAAAATTATTTTAATACAAACTATTCCTTAACATGTGATTACACTGGCTGGCAAAGTGTTAAATAAATTACAATGATGTTTGTCAACTCACTTTAGAAAAATCCACAAAACTGCTTGCCATAGGCTGATGAAAAATGTTAGAGGGGGCTACCATTCCAGAATCATCTCTCTCCATTGGTTGATGCTGGGAGAATGTACTTGGATCTGATAATTGTTGATGCATTGGATGGTTCCCTATCACAGACTGTGACCAACCCGATAAACCTTCTGGAAAGAAGAATTGAGAACAGGGTTTGATATTTATTTGGATAAGATAACAAAACATTACCACTTGATCTTTTTCATACTAAATTTTATCAAAATCATTCCTCTGAAGAGCTCAGGGCATGTTCATGACAATCTTTGCAAACCAAAAAAAACAAGTTCCTGGAAAACTGGGTGAAGTTCTCTGAATACCCCAGACACTCTACCTTGTCCTTCAAAAGATTAAGTGCTCCCTGAAAGAAATCAAATAACTATCCCATTCTACATTGAAAAGCTTAAGAGGGAAAGGAAGTATGCTTTGAATCTTTTACTTCTTATCAACTCTATATTTATCATTTTCTATATATTATTATACATATTACATATATTATTAACCCAAACTAACATTCCAGACACCGAGACTAGATTGAATTCTTCAAAGGTATACACACCCCTACTGACTGTTACGTGTACGAACTAAGCTTTTTCGTTTTGTGTTGTTTTTAAGGAATTAAGTTTTAACGGCAAAATCCCACAACTTACTTGAGATATCCCTCCAAACAGAGGGCAAGGTAACTGTACCTGACATAGCATTGACACCAAATGACCAGATTCCACTGTGTCCAACAGGAGCGACAAAACTAGTTCCCACAGGAGCTTGTGCGACAGACCCTCCTTGCCGCATCCGGGCTAGTCTCTCTGTTCCAATAGGGGGAGGTATCTTTCGATCCTGACTGGTACTGCCTCCTTTTGGTTGGCCCAATATTGGTGGGGCAGAAGTGGCTGAAAGAGGTGAAGATGATCCCGAAGAAACAGATGGAATAGGAGAGTCACCTGGTGGCAAAATATTTCTCTATTGTTTTATTACATATAAAAACTAAGTATAAGATATGAGAAACCTTGTTGGAAAGATCTATTCCACAACATAGCTTCTATAAAGAAAAATTTCATTTTATAAGATCATTCAAATGAAAATATGTATACATTATCCTACATTACTTCTGCCTATGGTAAGTAAAAATAAGTAGTCAAAAAAAATTTCCAGATTGAACTGAACAAGGCTACAAAGGAAGGTCGGGTTTATTCTTACTCTAGTTCTAAATAATCTTCTCAAAACATACATTGTCACATTTTAAATTAACTTAAATGTGGCAATGTTTGCACAGTACCTAGCATATTGTCTGGAAAACAGCTGGTATACTCTATACTTATTAGTTGTTTTCTTTTTTCTACTTCCATGATAATCCTCCTCCTTTTGCTGAGGAAGACTGGCCCTGACCTAACATCCGTGACCATCTTCCTCCACTTTATATGGGACACTGCCACAGCATGCCTTGACAAGCGGTGCCTTGGTACATGCCCGGATCCGAACCTGAGCCACCAGCAGCGGAGCCCACACACTTAACTGCTACAATTAACCGCTACGCCACGAGGCCGGGCCCTCTTTTTTCTCTTTCTATAGCCCCTTTTTTCCATAAATAAGAAAGATCAAATGTTAGCAAAGCATCGTAGGATTCAATTCACGGCTTTATTTCTTAATGGGACTCTACTGAGGTAATATGAGTAGTTTTCCTTGTCAAAAGGGCCAATACTCACTGACTACCTCATGATGCTCATTAAAAAAATCATATCCTGTTCAAGTCCTGTTAGAACTTCATCTGTTCTAAATATTGAAATAAATAAGTCAGAACAAAGGAATACTTTTACGTATAAATGGCAATAATATAGTTTCCTAAAATGTAAAAATAAATGAAGAATCATACCAAACTGAGCTTACACATAAATTCAACTTCTTTTCAGACTTAAGACATTTTTTCACAATACTGCCCCCAAAAGGGTTCTTTTATGAAACTACCTATAGTACCTCTTTTCTTGATCCAAGTCCCAGGAAACATTTCTGGCTTGGAAGAACAGCTTGACCCTTCTCAAGTTTTCTATCCTACAGATGACTGACAATTTTTGACATTACTACAATACAAACCTTGGGTATCTGCATACCATTTAGATTACTAAAGTTATAATAAGTGTTCCCTGAAACAAATGGTTTAATAACTTATTCAAGACTCTTTGGGAAGAGTTCCTCCAGGATTCCTACATGAGTTTGAGGCGCTTGTCCAAGGATGGGGCGAAAAATGTTGTCTGTTGAAACTAGGAGTCCCAACAGGAGCTGGCCCTTGCAGGAAAACCCGCGTTCCTGGTATGCCGGAAAAACTTGTCAGAGGAGCAGAAGAGGAAGATGGGGAGTTGCCTGATGGGTCAATGGATGGTAACCCTGAAATAAAACAGGTCCAAGACATCTAATTAGCCAAAACTTTAAAACTGAAAGTCCAAGGTTTACTTAATTCCTTTTTAAAAAAGGAGAAAGCATGCAGTTTATTTTGTAGATCACAGCAAAAAGAATCCATTTATGTGATACTGTATGGCCCAAATCAATTTTTTTCTGGCAGTCTAGAAGAATATCACCAAAGAGCACTAGATATAGAAAAGTGAGCCCAACCTTTAAGAATGGCAGTCACTTGGAGTATGTTCTGGATAAATCTCAAAGTTTTCACTGGAGGGGACATGAAATGAGAGCATGTTGTGAGAAAGTGGCACCAATCAATAACTTTTGCTTTCCCCTTTTGTGGAAAAATCTCAAAGTACAGCTGTCTATCTACATAACTATAGTCATTTCCTATGGAAGATGAATAACAAAACCTACAATGTTTCCTTCCTAACAAGGAGGAAAAGCATACTATTAAACAAAAGATAGTTTCAGTATTCCATCTGACAAAAAAAAATATCAACAGTTACAAACTATATCAAAGTTTCTATCTAGTTTGTATAAGTCTGAATGTAGTAGTCTTCTCAAATTCTATTGCTTTCTCTGCAGAATGTATTAGGGAAGGGGGTCAGGTTCTGGTGCTCATTTCAGGAAAAAGTAGTTAATATCAACATAAAAAACTGTCAAAACTTCTCTCAAACAGGTCTTATTCATCTATTTAAAGTATACAATTCAAAGGATTTTAGTATATTCACAGGGTTGTGCACCCATCACCACAATCAATTTTAGAACATTTCTGTCTACCCTGAAAGAAACTCTGTACACATTACTTGTCACTCTCCATCCTCCTTTACCACATATCCCACCTCTAAGCAACCACTAATACACTTTCTGTCTCTACAGATTTGCCTTTTCTGGAAATTTCATATAAATGGAATCATGCAGTATGTGGTCTCTGTGACCGGCTTCTTTCACTTAGCAAAATGTTTTCAAAGTTCATCCATGTCGTAGGATAAATCAGTAGTTCATTTCTTTCTATTATATCTCATTATATAGAATGCAAATAACATTATATATTAATATATAATTATTACATATATTAATACATAATTATTACAGGTATTACATATAATGAGAATATCTCATCATATAGATACACTACACTTTGTTTTTCCATTCATCAGTTGATGGACATTGGGTTGTCTCCACTTTTTGGCTATTATGAATAACGCTGGTATGAACATTTGTGTACCAGTTTTTGTGTAGACATATGTTTTCTCTTGGGTATATCTAGGAGTAGAATTACTGGATCATTTGGTAACTCTGTTTAATTTTTTTTTACAGAGCAGGATGAGGTTTGCCTACTTTTTTTTTTTTTTTGAGGAAGATTGGCCCTGAGCTAACATCTGTTGCCAATCTTCCTCTTTTTCTTTTTTCTCCCCAAAGCCCCAGTACATAGTTGTATATCCTAGTTGTAGGTTCTTCTAGTTCTTCTATGTGGGAGGCTTGATGAGTGGTGAGTAGGTCTGCGCCCAGGATCCGAACCGGCGAACCCCGGGGCTGCCAAAACGGAACATGTGAACTTAACCACCATGCCACGGTGCTGGCCCCTCTGTTTAATTTTTTGAGGAACTGTCCAACTGTTTTTCCAAAGTGGCTGTACCATTTTAAATTTCTACCAGCAGCAGCGTTTGAGGGTTCCAATTTCTCCACATCCTTTCCCATCTTCTTAAGTATTACTATTTCTTACCTGTAGACCTGGAGAGTAAACTATATCCATGAAAGAAGAACATCAACAAAAGAAGCCATATAGGCAGTTAAGAAATGAGGCCAAACTTAATCCTGAACCCCAGAAGGAAGGTCAAGGATTAATGCTTACTTTTTTCATTATTATTTTTTATTAGCAGTAAATCATTTTGATGTGATGGAGCTGAATAATTAAGGTCCCAAAATCTTGTTTTCTACCAAACTAGATGGATGATTTCCTTGACTTTTTTCTTTTTTACAGAGATTCATAATCTGCACATCTTCTGGGATGCAGTATGTGGAGTGCAAAGAGCTCACACACTGGAATATGAGAGATCTGAAGTCTAATTCTGGTGAAGGCACTCTAAATTCACATATTGGCTAGTGCCAGTCAAGTCAAGGATTAATGCTTTCTACCACAGCCTAACCACTGGCAATGAGCTCTTCTTTCACCCTGGGGCCTTTGAAAACCTCTATTAGTTTCTGCAAAATGAAAAGTTAAAATAGAATCCTATTTATAGAAAAGAAAAAAAAAGAATCCTAGAGAATATTCTGGACCATAGATGGTTTTATGTAAGCTTGTATTTCTATTTGAAAGATGATATAACAGCTATGTTTTCCTGAAAACAAAAGTAAATGGAAACACATCTGAAGTGAAAGCTAAGGCTATACCATATCCATAAACTCACAAATTTTAAACAACATAGATCAGTTTATAATTAGCAAAAAGGAAGGATGGGCTCTGGGACAGTTTTCCAACTGCCAAGAAAAATGCCAAGTGGCAACAGTTCTTCTTACCTCCATTCTAGATCAGCCACAATTTCTAATTTGTTTTTCAGAATAGTGCAGATTGGACTAAAATTTGGCTTACACTCTGGAAAACAGATTCTGGTTTTCCAGATATCTCCAAGTCAACACTGGTCTCATATCTTTCTATATATTTCTTATAATGCCTCAGCAGCTAATTTCTAATTTTGAGGAACAAATAGCTAAATCTAAGTTGGTCTTTTTAAAAAAAGAGCCCACAAATGACCAGATCTCTTCAAACAGCTCCATCTAATGTAAATAATATAGAGTACTATTAAACAATATCATTTAATATTCAGTCTGAGCACCCAAGACGGAAAACAAAGAATGTAGATTATGGACTGGTACTTAAACACCTTTGTAACTTAAACTTTCTAAGTCTGAGAAATGCAAAAAATTACTGTGATTTAAAAAAATGTCTCTAAATGTGGAATCCTTGAAGCATCCTGAGTTCTTTTTTACTAATATCTAATGTCTTATGCTAAGTCTAAGAAAATGGACTGACACAAGGTATTACCTCCTTGCTATGAGGGACAGAGACCACACAGAGAATATAAAGCAGCTAATTACATGCGAGTGATTTACCCACAGCTATTTTTTTGTCCACTCAATTAGCAATCATTAAAAGGTCTTTACTATTTATGACACACTCTCATTTCTTTAAGATCATGCAATACTATGTACAAAATAAATACTTTATTATTATCTTGGAAGATTAGATTATGCTGTTAGAGCCCCAAATTGGGATGCAGCAATAGGTATAAGAACTTACCAACTGGACTAGTAGAAACTCGCTGGGAAGGTGGTCTGAAGCCAGGTGCCTTGGAGTTGTCAGGGTGCACGTTTTCCAAGTGTCCAAGTACAGAGTTACCCAGGAACGCTGACTGAACAGTGAAAGAGGCATCTGCAGCAACTCGTGAGGACAGCGGACCATCTCCCCAACCCTGGTTAGCTGGCACCTGACTACTATCAAAAAGACTACTGAAGTGATTGAAAAGTGTGGCTGGGCCAAATGTAGGTGGCAAAGATTTATTTGCTGGGTTAATGTGCATCTGAGAACCATTCATAATGTTCATGGCTGAAGAAAGCTGCACTGCAGCTGGTGGGCCTTGAGGTGGTGTTAAAGGAACTGGATTTGTAACAAAAATAGACTGGGGATCCTGGTGTACAGTTGCATTTGGTACCACTGAGTAAAAAGAACCTCTGGACTGCATTCGATGAGAAACTCGAGGTGCTGGTACAGCTAATTGAGGTAAATTATTGGTTTCCTGATTATCAGCAGCAACCAATCTGGGTGATGCCAAAGTCAATGGAGCAGGTTCTGAATTAGATGCAAAAGGCATTGACATAGGACTTAAATCAGACACACTGGATGGCTGTGCCTCCTCCTGTGTGTTATTGGAGGGAGGAGTGGGACTACTGGATGGGAGAGTTTCTGGAGCTCCTGGGGTGTTGCTGGTAGAGCTACTGCAGCTATTTGCAGCTGACGATGGGGTACACAGGTTTGCCATGGGCTGGTCCTGTGTGGAAACTTTCTCTCTGGGGGGTGGCATGGCAGAGATAGACTCCATCTTTTGTGAAGAAAGCTGTGCTTGAGGAGTACTTGCGGGCAGAAATGTGGTGGGAACTTGCCCACTAGTGATAGGTGCAGAGGAGACAGAAGGCAAGGAACTACAAGTGCTTGTCACAGAAGAAATCACTGTTGCTGGAGGACTCGTCTTAGGCACACAGGCAAACAACTGCTTCCTGACTGATGAAGGAGTCCGGGTATTAGTCACACACAGTTGCTGACTGGCAGCAACTACAGAAGAGACAGTGATAGGACAATTGGCAGTAGCTAGTCCAGCAGACTCTGAGGGTAAAACAGTCCCATTCTGGTTAGGTAGACGGCCTGTATTATTATGCTTTGGAGAGCTATTTGTGTTGCCGGGATTCACAGGTCTCACTGGGAATGGTCCCCAAGTGTTAGGAGAGGGTGAAAAGGTTCCTCCAAACTGGGCCATGGGTAAGCGAGGATGCCGAATCTGTTGCATGGTTTGAGCAGCCAGCAGTGCAAAATGAGGGTGGGGATAAGCTAAGGGTAGAGAAACTGGGAAAGAAGAACGTACATTTGTTGGAACGTTCTTATTAAGTTTATTAGTGGGCTGGAACGTAGATAATGTTGTCGCCTGTGAAGTTACAAGAGTTGGAGCACCCAAGGGAAATGCATTTTTACTGGAAGCTGCTGTGGTGCCTACTCCAGCTGAGAAGTTTGCATGGATGGATTTGGTGCTGGCAGGTGTTCTGATATGATTTTTAGGAATCAAGTCTTCCAGTTCCTTAGCAGGATCTTGAATAAGTGCATTAATAAGTTGAACTGCATATCTTGTTGATTCTGTACCACCCCTGATGAGAAAACAAACAAAAAACAAAAACAAGATCAAAATCTTAAACAACCAGGTAACCTTTACCATGAAATAAAATTCTTGATTGTACCATACCTAACAAAAGTATGCTTCTAATAAAATTTAATTTCCACACAGAACTAGCAATATACATTTTTCACAATTACCTTATCGTGATCATTCTCTCCCCATTCTTATCTTTTTGTTTATCCACATCAATATGGGCACCAGTAACATCCTGTATTGCAGTGATGTTGCATCCTCCTCTTCCCATTATCCTGGAAACCACTGAGGCTGGAACAGACAATTTCTTTGACCTATAAAATGAAGCCTACAAATGAGCTTATGAAATCAAATGTCTCTGTATAGTAAATGTGTTTATTAAAAAATACGTCTTAGTAAGTATATTCATGGACATTTTAGAATAATATTTCTCAAAACTTAAAAGCTTCTAGTAATTCCCTATTTATTTTAGAACTGACCTATCTTATCATATTGAATTTAATTTAGTAAAGGGAAAAATTACATCGCCATTTAAAACAAAAACTATATTTAAATCACTCATAATCTGGGCCAGCCCCATGGCTTAGCGGTTAAGTGCACGCACTCCGCTGCTGGCGGCCCGGGTTCGGATCCCGGGCACGCACCGACGCGCTGCTTCTCCAGCCATGCTGAGGCCACGTCCCACATACAGCAACTAGAAGGATGTGCAACTATGACATACGACTATCTACTGGGGCTTTGGGGGAAAAAATAAGTAAAAAAAAAAAAAAAAAAAAGTCACTCAATCTAAGCATTCAATCTGCCCAAAATATCACACGTCAACTCAACTGCAATGACCATATGTATTGACTCTTTCTAAATTAAAATAATGCATACTGTATTATTAAACTCCATACTGAATAAAAGAGGCTAGCTTATCAATATCAATAGTTTATACTTAGCAATAAAAAATAAAGCCTCAGATTTGAACTACATAAAAAGCAACTCACTAGTGGAGCCTGGGACTTCCTCTTGTGTCTGAGGCAAGCAGAGCCAGAGAGAAGACGAGAGGCTAATCTTGGGATCTGACAAGATGGCCCAGTTGCCCCGTAGGAATATCAAGGAAACCCAGTGTTTGCTGGCAGAACCAGATGAGAGCAATACCCATTATTTTCGTGTGGTCATTGCTGGACCTCAGGATTCCACCTTTGAGGGAGACCTTCAAACCTGAACTATTCCGGGCCGGCCCCGTGGCTTAGCGGTTAAGTGCGCACGCTCTGCTACTGGCCACCCGGGTTCGGATCCCGGGCGCGCACCGACGCACCGCCCCTGTGGCCACGCTGAGGCCGCGTCCCACATACAGCAACTAGAAGGATGTGCAACTATGACATACAACTATCTACTGGGGCTTTGGGGAAAAAAAAAGGAGGAGGATTGGCAATAGATGTTAGCTCAGAGCAGGTCTTCCTCAGCAAAAAGAGGAGGATTAGCAGGGATGTTAGCTCAGGGCTGATCTTCCTCACACACACAAAAAAAAAATTATTAAAAAACAAAAAAAAAAACCCTGAACTATTCCTTCCAGAAGCATACCCAATGGCAAAAGCATACCCAATGGCAGCCCCGAAAGTACATTTCATGATCAAAATTTATCATCTTAATGTGGACAAGTTGGGAAGAATATATTTAGATATTCTGAAAGCTAGAGCATGGGCTAGGCTATACACCATGAATAATCTTAAATCGATCTGATCATCAAGTATGTATCACTTCTCCTGTTCTGCCAAGACTTCTTCCTTTTTTGTTTGCATTTAATGGACACAAAGTCTTAGAAACATAAAAAAAAAAAAGCTTAGACATCTCAGCTCTTTGCTGATTAAATGCACATTAGCAAATCTATATCTTGTCCTAATTCCCTGTTGTAAAGCATGAGCAAGAGCCTAGAAGTATCATCTGGATTGTGTGAGACATTTAAAAGCAGCAGCCCCCCACTGCTTTTATTCACTTCCCCTATCATGGTCTAAGTATAAAGCAGTGTGAATGATGGTAGTTGCAGGGATGTAGGTGTTCTTTATTTTTTTTTGACAGGGAAGGTAGTTTTAGTTTTACAGACACATTTCCCCCTTTTTATGGTAATCCAATTGCACTGGTTAAAAGCAGCTAACCACTTCTTCAGAATACGCTCTCCAGCCAAGTCTAACTTTATTTAAATGCTGTGCTATATATGTACAAGCTTGATTGTCTGAATCAAAATGGGACCATTAAATAAAGATCATAGCTTTCACTAATAACATTGTGACTTTGCTGTCAAGTGTAGAATCTTCCCTTGTGACTATCTTGTATGGTTTGTCTATAAACTTCTGGAAATCTTATGTTTTAATAAAATATTTTTTGTCATTTTAAAGCCAACATTTGTTGTATCATATAAAATATGCAAGCAAAATTTACATATTGCTTCTAATTTTGCTTTAGACTTCTCTGGATTTAGCATGGGACTGCGTTTAAAATAAAAACCACATTCAAATCATTCATTAATTAGTTGGGTAACCATCTCACAAGAGGAGAACGTATATGGTCTATAAAGTTAAAAAGATGAGACTAAATCTACTTACCTTCGTACAACTTCTTTCCATCCATCTTCTCTTTTTTGCCCCCTTTTAGGGCTAGTCAGATTTAGCTTTATGTTTGGCGAGCTTAATGGCAATGACACTGACTTGTAGCTTGTTGATAATGAATTAGGATTCACTTCACCTTCAAGTCTGAGAAGAGGGAAATAAAGTCCAATAAAAGATAAATTTTAAGATAGAAATTCAAGACTGTATTTCTTTATAGACAAAGTTATGCTGAAATATTTGAATTAAAATTTGGCACATCAAATTATCAAGAATTCAGAAAAATAGAAATAGAGCAGAGTCCATCATCTATTTTAGTATTAAAATGTATTTGGAAGCCAAAAGTTGGACTATAATCAACAAAAATGACATAGTTAAAATAAAATCAAGATATGCTAATATTTTCAATTTCAAAATTGAATCATAAAAATTTCTAATAATCCCATTTCATAACTAGCACATGATTAGGAGAAGATCGGTGAATTTCAGTTCTGAATATTGAAGACAGATAATGTGGTAGACCTAAATTGTTTAACACAACTTATGCTTGAAGAATGTACTTCAAATTCTTGTGCCAAGCATGAAAAAGGAAAGGTGGATGTAGAGTTAACAAATCAGAAAACTTTACCGTGTTTGAGGTTTAGAAGTGGCAGTACTCGTCTTTTCTTCTTGGGAATGGAGTAGCAGTGAGGGGTATCTCCTATCACTAGAGGAATTCACATCCATAGTGAAATTTAACTCTTGGCTTTTACCACCACTACTACTCTCACTGTTGCAATCTGTGCTGTCCAAGTTATCTGAATCACTATTTCCACCTGTACCACCACCTCTGGGTTCTCCATTTATTTTATTTTTGTCTGCCTTTTGCTGTGCTAAGGATATATGTTGTTCTGGTAATATTAAATGTGCAGTGGGAGGGGTCTCTTTTGTTTTGTTCTTCTTATTTTTCCGATTGGTGCTGGGGGTTGTCACCACGTTGGCCCTTTTTTTCCCAAACACATTTGTGAATGTTGCAGATGTTGCAGAGATTCCAATTGTGGTGGTGGTGGTTGCACTAGGAGGTTCTATGGGAACTTCTTGCTCCACTGAAATTATCAAAAAGGATAAAAATCACACTGAGAGGTACAGATCTCAAAACAAATTGTGACAGAATATACCCAAAAATTCATAATAATTCAGACCCTTAGGTCATATTTTCCTTTCATATTCACTAGTATTCACTAGTAAATAAAGAAATCTTTACTGTTATTAGAACAAATATACTATATCATATTTTGATGTCCAACTTGGTATAAAACATTCACACTATTAACATTCTTAAGATCTGAAATGCTAGTCTCATGAACTAACAAAAATCATAATACAGTTTGAATTTAAGAAATTTTTCACATAGTATTTTAGAATTAGAATTCAAATAGAGCAAAATTATTTGCCTAGTACAAGCACTGCCAGACTGTACAATAAACAACTCTTTGAGAATATTGAACCCAAGCCACGTATAGCTTTGAGCCTGAATCTTAGGCTAAAAATTTACTGAGGAACTGGACCTCTCCCCAGTTTCCAACTGGGGGAGGAAAGGGTAGGGAAGAACCTGAAGAGAAGCTGGCAAACCTCTTACTGTATCACTTTTAGGACACACACGACATTTTACAGGGTAACTTAAATTACAACTGAACTTCTTCAAATTATGTGCTTGCCTTCCCCCTTCTGGGTCTCTATATCACTTTACAATATAAAATATTTAGAAATATTTACTGTGAAAGTCAATTGTCAATTTCAGATTACAATAGTAATTGAATATTTAACTAGAATTAATTAGAGCAAAAAGCACTCAAAATGAAGTTGATAAACAGGAGAATTTTATCACTAATTTGGATGGGTCATTTCTCACCATCTTCATCATTCTCCTCTTCATCTTCATCCTCTGGTAGTTCTGAATTCTCCTTAGGTTTGTTTTCCTCATCTTCTTCCTGCTTCCTTTTCTGCTCCTCTTTTTTCTTTTTCCTCTTTTCTTTTCTTTTCTCTCTTTTAGCTGCAAGGGCCTGCTTTCTGCTCTCCTCTCTTGACTGCAAATAAAATAGGTGTATCATTTTACCAATAATGCAATAATTTAAAATAAAGAATGAAATATTTTTGTTTATGGTACATGGGGCTTCCCATGGATGTCAGTCTCAACACACATTTATAAAAGCAATAAAAGAAAAAATAGATAAACTGAACATCACCAAAATGAAAGTTTTTGCCCTTCAAAGGAACCATCAAGAAAGTGAAAAGACAGCTCATAAAATGGGAAAGAAATTTTGCAAATCATACATCTGGTAAGGGACATGTATCAAGAATTTATAAAGAACTCTTATAATTCAATAATGAAAAGACCACTCAATTAAAAAATGGACAAAGGAGGGGCCAGCCCGGTGGCGCAGTGGTTAAGCGTGCATGCTCCACTTCAGCAGCCCAGGGTTCGCAGGCCCGGATCCTCAGCGTGCACCAACACACTGCTTGTCAAGCCATGCTGTGGTGGCATTCCATATAAAGTAGAGGAAGATGGGCACGGATGTCAGCCCAGGGCCAATCTTCCTCAGCAAAAAGAGGAGGATTGGCATTGGATATTAGCTCAGGGCTGATCTTCCTCACGAAAAAAAAAAAAATGGACAAAGGATCTGAATAGACACTTCTCCAAAGAACATATACAAATAGACAATAAACACATGAAGAGATAGATGTTCAGTATCATTAGCCATCAGAGAAAAGCAAATCAAAATCATAATGAGATGCCCACTTCACACCCACTAGGATGGCTATAATCAAAAAGACAGATAAAGCAGTGTTGGTGAGGATATGGTTCTGGAACCTTCATATACTGCTGGTAGGAATATAAAATTGTGCAGCTACTTTGGAAAACAATGTGACAGTTAAACACAGAGTTACTATATGCTCTAGCAATTTCATTCCTAGATATATACCCAAGAGAAACGAAAACATGTTCACACAAAAATTTGTATACTGTGCTCGCTTTGGCAGCACATACACTAAAAAAACTGCAATGATACAGAGAAGATTAGCATGGCCTCTGCACAAGGAAGACATACAAATTCATGAAGCACTCCATATTTTAAAAAAAAATTGTACACCAATGACGTGGAAACAACCTAAATGTCCATCAACTGATGAACAGATAAACAAAATGCAGTGTACCTATATAACGAGATATTACTTGGCAATACAAAGAAATGAAGAATTGATATATGCTATAACATGGATGAAGCTTGAAAACATTATGAAGTGAAAGAAGATAGTCACAGAGGACCAAATACTGTAATATTTCATTTATATGAAATGTCCAGAATAGGCAAATCCATAGACACAGAAAGTAGATTAGTGGTTAGCTAGGATGGAGGGATTGAAGGGGTAGGGGGTGATATCTAAGGGGTGTGGGGTTTCTTTTTGGAATAATGAAAATGTTCTAAAATTGATTGTGGTGATGGATGCACAACTCTGTGAATACACTAAAAGCCACTGAAGTGTACACTTTATTTTTTTTTTATTTTTTTTTTTTTAAGATTTTATTTATTTATTTTTTCCCCCCAAAGCCCCAGTAGACAGTTGTGTGTCATAGCTGCACAGCCTTCTAGTTGCTGTATGTGGGACGCGGCCTCAGCATGGCCGGAGAAGCAGCGCGTCGGTGCGAGCCCGGGATCCGAACCCGGGTCGCCAGCAGCGGAGCGCGCTCACTTAACCACCAAGCCACGAGGCCGGCCCTGAAGTGTACACTTTAAATAGGTAAATTGTATGGTCTGTGAATTAAATCTTAGTAAAGCTGTTAAAAAATACATTTATGTGGCATCTGTTTACTTGACTAAAATGCAGCTATTGTGATCTTTATAAAATACTAACAAATTCACTATAAAAATACTGACAAGAGGCTATTATAAAAATTATTTTCCCTACGTTATAGAGTTATTTTAAGCCACATTCATAATTCTGATCACTTTTAGTTTTGCCTTGATTAATACTAGAAGATATTTTTTTTTCAGAAAGGGGAACATGGTAGTAGTTGCCTAGCATCATAATGAAAGTGTGAAACAAGTAGAAAACACATCAAGTTACTCATATTTCTATGGAAATTATCCAAAAAGGTTCACCATAAGAATTTGTCCATGGAGTCTAGGTCTCCTGGTAATTAAGTAAAGCGTTTTCCTCAAAACTATAATTTACTATGCTGAGGCATAAAGTAGTTATTCTTTGAAATTTTTATTTATCTAAATCAGGGGTCAGCAAACTATGGCCTGCCAAATCCAGTCTGCTGTCTGTGTTTGTATGGCCTGAAAGCTTTTACATTTTAAATCGTTGAAAAAAATAAAAAGAAGATTTCATGACACATGAAAATTATAAAAAATTCAAATTTCAGTGTCCATAAATAAAGTTCTGTTGAAACACAGCCACGCTCATTCATTTAGCTATTGTCTATGGATGCTTCCATACTACGATAGCAGAGTTGAGGAGTTATGACAGAGACCATATGGCCTGCAAAGCCTAAAATATTTACTATTTGGCATTTTACATAAAAAGTTTGCCAACCTCCTATGTAAATGCGGAAGGAGCCAAGGACTAAGCTAAAAATTATTTCATCACTTTGTTGGCATAAGAGCAAATTGGCTACTTAGGGAATTGCTGACCATATCCCTGGGTAGTTACACAAAAATAAAAATTATAGATGTGGAAGGGACCTTAGTAGTCATCTAACTTCAAACTTTATTTTAAAATAAACATAACTTTTTTTCCCCTTCTGATTTTAACTGTAATCAAGTTTATCACAGAGGTACAAATATTTATTTAATTCTCTAATGATAAGACTTTAAGGTTTATACTTGTCTCCCTATTGTTAGCAATGCAACACTGAATGTCCTTACACATTCACATCTTTGAGCATCTAATTATTTACCTTAGGCTAAATTTCTATAAGTGGAATAGCTGGAGTAAGGGTATGTACCCTTTTTATTAATTCATTGTTGTCAAAGCATCTCCATTAATAGTTACACTAATTTACGCCATATATCAAAAATCATACTAGAGTGCTAATTTATCCACACCCTTGCCATCAATAGCGATTACCAAACTTTTATATTTTAAGCTTTGCCAATCTGGTAAAAAAAATTTATATTACTCTTTTACTGTGCATTTCTTTGTTTATTCATGAAGTTTAGCACTCTCCATTATTTACTGAACATTTGTATTTCTTTTTCTGTGAATTGCCCATTCATGTGATGATTTTTTATTCTGAGCAAGTTATCTTTTTATCATTGATTTGTAAGCAATTTGCTGTTCTTAGCTTACAAGTTTTGTATTTTTCTAAATAAAAATTGGGGGGCCGGCCTCGTGGCTTAGCGGTTAAGTGCGCGCGCTCGGCTGCTGGCAGCCCGGGTTCGGATCCCAGGCGCGCACCGACACGCCGCTTCTCTGGCCATGCTGAGGCCGCGTCCCACATACAGCAACTAGAAGGATGTGCAGCTATGACATACAACTATCTACTGGGGCTTTTGGGGGGAAAAAATAATAAAAATAAAATCTTAAATAAAAATTGGTGTCAAAATTTTAGCATCTCTCAAAATGATTATATTTTTTTCTCTTTTAATCATCAACAAATTATCTTCCAATTATCGTCATGTTAAGCTATCTCTTGCATTCCTATAATAACTCTACTTGATCATGGTGTTTGTTCTTTTCATATAACTTCTAGATTCAATAATAGCTTTCTCATTTTCCAAGTAAGCAGACTGAGCCTCAGAAAAGTGATCTTTTTTTTTTATTTTTTCCATTATACCACATATCCTAGGATACTAGACACTTACTCTTTAATTAAGGATCTTATAAACTACTTATAGCCCAGATCTTTTAATAAACAAAAGATTTCCAATGTTTTACTAAATTTCTTCTCACACTAATGTTAAAACCACTTAGGCAGTGGTTTTAATCACATTTGGTAAACTGTAATCTGCTCAAAAAGTAGTCCCTCGCCTATATGGTTCAAAATATTTTTTATGAATGATAGGTCAGAATAAAAAAATTGATGGTTGGACAATCTATTAATCATTTCTTTTGAAAGAGATTTTGTTAAGATTATTGGTCATACAGGTGGCAAATTTATTCTAGCAGATTTTCAACAATTTCTAATAAGGAAAATTATTTTTCCCACTTACCTTTTCCAGATCGAGTTCCTTTAAAAGAATACTTGCATTCTTATTTGCTTCTGCAGCCTGCTGGTCTTTAGCCTTCACAATTGTCTCAACACATTGGTGACATTTTTTCAACAGTTCCTATAGTAGAAAATGGAATTAATTATATATATATAGGAACACATAACATAAACAAGCCAAATAAAACCTGAGCTGATGAGCATACCAAAGTTCAGAGCTTAAAGCTCAATCAACTGAAAATTCACTAAACCAAATTAAGCTATCCTTTGAGTCTAGTCATGTATCAATCTTTCATCGAAATAAGGCACCATTTCCTAAAAAGTTTATGTCTTCTCAGAAAACGTTCTAATCAGGCTAACGGTCTAGTAATAAACTTTAGCTACAGTCACTCTAATTCTGGTTCAAAATAGAAAGGGAAGCTCAAAATAATTTATCAAAAGTATTATACTCATTCCCCATTTGCAAATGGGGAAACAAGCATAGAATAATCAGGTGATCGGTCTCATGGAGGACAAAAAGAACAGGCTGCTAACTGCACACTTCGGCATGTAATTCCACAAAGAACAAAATGTGCTTTAACAGTGTATTAAACCTACCTTATCGGTAATTGTTGCTATGTATCTCATGCATTCTATATCAGAAGGGAATTGATTGACTTCCTTCACCAAATATTGAACAACTTTTACATGACCCTGTAAAGATTACAACAAAAAATACACAAAACAATCCCTTGAAAATTTGCCCATATGCTTAAACACTTAAGAGTAAAAGGTACAGTAATACACCCAGAGTTTACTGAACTTAAAATTGGAATTATGAAAATTAGAACAACGTTGAATTTATAGACAGAAAAAGATAAGTACAGTGTGCTCAGGAATATATGGTAGGCCAAAAGACATTTCTCTTGAATTTAATCTGCCCACTTCCCACTGAAAGTAGAAAAACTTTTGTAGAAAAACAATACCTCTTAGAATAAATCTATTAATAAAATAAAAATTGGTGATATGAAATGAATCTCAGTATAAAAGGGAAATTAGTCCTAAAACAAAGAGGATGTTCTAGATTTCAAAGCATTATTTTGGCTCTATCTTACTAAACTAACAAGGTGGACTATCACATTGATCTGAGTCATATGACTTGAATCTAGGTAAAACACTTTCTAAACGCCCTTATCAGGGGCTGAATGATCTGTAATCAATTCCATGTACATCTATTCTAACATAACCAATCTTGCACAGTTTCCCCTCCTACTAAGGTTCTAAAAAGTCTTTGAGAACTAGTCTGACGGTGACAAAAAACAGGAAAGTGGTTGCCTCTGAGGCAGGCAATTGATTGAGAACAGGCATGATGGAACTTTTTAGGATTATGGAAGTATTTTATATCTTTAAGGGGTGTGAGTTAACATGAGTGTACGCAATCATCAAAACTTATTAAACTATGTATCTTACATTTGTGCATTTCATTATATATAAATCATACCTCAATTAAAAAGAAAGAAAAAAATAGAAAAAAAGAAATAAGTCTAGAAAATATCTTACGACTTTCTTTTAAGGGGCCGGCCCTGTGGCGTAGTGGTTAAGCGGGCTCGCTCAGCTACTGGCAGCCCGGGGCTCGGATCCCGGGCACGCACCAATGCACTGCTTATCCGGCCACGCTGAGGTGGCGTCCGACATATAGCAACTAGAAGGATGTGCAACTATGACATACAACTATCCACTGGGGCTTTGGGGAGAAAAAAAGAAAAAAAAGGAGGAGGATTGGCAATAGATGTTAGCTCAGGGCTGGTCTTCCTTAGCAAAAACAGGAGGATTGGCATGGATGTTAGCTCAGGGCTGATCTTCCTCACAAAAAAAAAAAAAATTTTCTTTTAAGACACATAACGAACACTGCTTTCATTCCATAGCTATTTAGTGGCCACCTAGTATGTGTCAGGTACTGTGCTAAACAACTGAGTATAAACAGTAGTGAAAAAGACAGTCATGAATCTTGGTCTTCATGGATCTTCCAGTCTAGTTGGGGAGACAGGCATTAAAAAAGTAAATACCGGGGGCCGCCCCGTGGCTTAGCGGTTAAGTGCGTGCGCTCCGCTGATGGCAGCCCAGGTTCAGATCTCCGGCGCGCGCACTGACACACCGCTTGTCAGGCCATGCTGTGGCAGCATCCCATATAAAGTGGAGGAAGATCGGCACGGATGTTAGCTCAGGGCTGATCTTCCTCATGCCTGCACACGCACACACACACACACACTAAATAAATAAGTAAGTAAGTAAGTAAATACTGTATGATTTCACTCATATGTGGAGGATAAACAAACACACAGATAAGGAGAATAGACTAGTGGTTACCAGAGAAGGGGGTGGGGGGAGGGCAAAAGGGGTAAAGGGGCATATACGCATGGTGATGGATAATAACTGGACTGTTGGTGGTAAACACAATGCAATCTATACAGAAACTGAAATATAGTGATGTATACCTGAAATTTACACAATGCTGTAAGCCAATATGACCCCAATAAAATAATTAAAAAAAAAAAAGTAAATACATGTTTGAATGTATAATTACAAATTGGGATAGGGAAAATAATAGCGTACTATAAAAGAGAATAAGAGGACCTTTTCAGATTGGGTGTTAGGGAAGGACTCTCTTAGAAGTGACATTTAAAATGGGAGCTAGATGGGCCGGCCCCGTGGCTTAGCGGTTAAGTGCGTGCGCTGCGATGCAGGCTGCCCGGGTTCGGATCCCGGGCGCACACAGACGCACTGCTTCTCCGGCCATGCTGAGGCCGCGTCCCACATACAACAACTAGAAGAATGTGCAACTATGACTTACAACTATCGCTTGGGGCTTTAGGGGAAAAATAAATAAATTAAAAAAAAATAAAATAAAATAAAAAATAAAATAAAATGGGAGCTAGAGGGGCCAGCCCGGTGGCGCAGCAGTTAAGTGTGCGGGCTCTGCTTTGGTGGCCTGGGATTCGTGGGTTCGGATCCCGGGCTCGCGCTGATGCACCACTTGTCAAGCCATGCTGTGGCGGCATCCCACATAAAGTAGAGGAAGATGGGCATGGATGTCAGCTCAGGGCCAATCTTCCTCAGCAAAAAAGAGGAGGATTGGCATCGGATGTTAGATCAGGGCTGATCTTCCTCACCAAAAAAAAAAAAGGGAGCTAGAGGATGAATAGAAGTGAGCCAGGTGAAGACAAGGGAAAGAAGCTTTCAGGTGGAAAAAAAAACTGTGAGCAAAAGCCCTCAGGCAGTTAAAAATTTAGTGTACTCTAGGCCAGTGGCTAAAGTATAGTGAGCAAAAGGGAAAAGTAGCATAAATGATTGGTCTGGAGCGGCTGGTATGAGCCATATCATACAGGGCTTTGTAAGCCATGTTAAGTAGTTTATAGTTTATCATAATTGCAATGGGAAGGTGTTTTTGTTTTTGGTGAGGAAGATTAGCGTTGAGCTAACATCTGTTGCCAATACTCCTCTCTTTGCTGAGGAACACTGGCCTTGGGCTAACATCCGTGGCCATCTTCCTCTACTTTATATGGGGGATGCCTGCCACAGCATGGCTTGATAAGTGGTGCACAGGTCCACAACCGGGATCCAAACCTGCAAACCCAGGGCAACCGAAGCGGAGCGCATGAACTTAACCACTATACCACCAAACTTAACCACTATACCACCGGGCTGGCCCTCAAAGGTTTTTTTAAAATGTAGCAGACAAGTGACCCTTAATATATATAGGAGGTATAATAAGTTTTTATGAAAGTCCTCTCGTTTTTGTTCCTCCTTAGGTAGAAAAGACATCCATCTGCATATAATATCTGTCCTTAAATCTCATGTTTATGTATAACAACAAAACAAAACTAGTTAAGACACCAAGTGATTAAACAACAAAATCGCTTATAGCAAACTACCATACAGCTCTTAGATTTGGCCACAAAGAGAGTGGAAAGATAGCAGTGGTTTGTGTATGGAAACATAGTCAATTCTTCAAAATCAATTTATCCTTCTCACATGGTTTCAGCTTAGAATTGGCTTAAAATTATTAAGTTTTATCTTTTTTTTCCCCACATCAAATTACCTTGCGAAATGCTGACATAAGCGGTGTGATTTTCCGGTTATCTGCTGCATCCACATCAGCACCTGCTTGCACTAGCAATTGCACCACATCAAAATGACCACCATTGGATGCTAACCAAAGTGGTGTGTTTCCCTTTTTGTTACGAACATCAATATGGGCTCCCCTATAAAATCAAAGAATGTTAATATAGTTTGTTTTCTATGAGAGGAGGCTGACTTTTTCTATTGTTCTCTATTTGTCTTTTATCTTTTATAAAACAGCATGCAAATAATCTGGTCTTTAAAATGTCCATAAAGTAAAACCATTTTATTAACCATAAAGGCTCTGAAATGTGAAAGGGATTATAGGAAGTTCTATATATAAATATAAAATTTACCCACCTATTAATCAGAAGCTCACAAAATTTGTAGTGACCTTTGTCTGCTGCTATTGTTAAAGCAGTATCTCTTGAGGAAGGCACAGGGGGGGCATTAACATCTGCTCCTTTATCTAGTAGAACTCTTCCAACCTCTGCATATCCTCCAGAAGCAGCTTCCATCAAGGGGGTAAGACCAGTCTGTTTAAACCGAAAAATTATGCAAGTACATTAATATAATTTCCTTAAAAGACTAAAACAATTGACTTAAAGTGGATTCTATTTCTGATTTTCTCTCATAAAAGAGCTAAGCAATATTCAGTCTTGAATTTCACTAAATAGCAAGTGAAAATTGTTATTCAGTTAGACACGCTAGAATGAATTTACTTATCATAACATACTACCCTCATGCTAAAAAAATAAACAATTTCATAACTTCTATATTGTTATAAATTTACACATGAGACAATAACTTTTCTGCACAATGAATAGAGATATTAAAAGACGAATGAAAAGAAAATTAAGTAAGGCACAATGTTCCATGGGAAAACTTTGTTTAGAATATACTCTAAGGGGCCGGCCCCATGGCTTAGTGGTTAAGTGCGTGCTCCGATGCTGGCAGCCCAGGTTCGGATCCCGGGCGCTCACCCACACACCGCTTCTTCAGCCATGCTGAGGCCGTGTCCCACATACAGCAACTAGAAGGATGTGCAGCTATGACATACAACTATCTACTGGGGCTTTAGGGGGAAAAATAAATAAATAAATAAAATCTTTAAAAAAAAAAAAAAAGAATATACTCTAAGAATGCAGTTTGCTAAATAAGGGGATAAATTCTTCCAATCCTAGTCAAACTTGGGTAAAATAGACTAAAATATCACTTCAGAAATTTTATGCATATGTGTCTTTCGCTCATTCGTCTCCAACATTTTCGCCAAAAGACATTTCTTAATGGTATCATTTCCAAAATAATATGGATTTCTCTAGGACTTCTAATAGATAAGTGGGCTACATTGAATACTTGTAATACAAAAAGATAAACTGGATAATAGGAAAGACTCATTTCTCTTTGTGTGATGAAAAGTCTGAGGGAAACATATATTTCCTCGTTTTTTAGATTAAAAAAATGTAAATGTTGCATTAAATTTTAAGAAATACAACTAATGAGATTCAGGGAGAAAATATAAGATTTTCATTCAAACCTTTCCAATTTGATATGACTACCACACTGGACATTGTCTGATTATAAAGAATTCTACATAAACTATGTTTTTCTAGGGTTCTAAGTACATAACAGTTCTAAGCACAGAAATTCAAAGCACTGACATACTAAGTCCTACTTTCTAAATAACAAATAGTCATGAAATTGTCAGAATCTGTGACAGATTAGATTTTAGCTTTCTTAATTTTACATTCTTTACAATTTTTATTTATTTTTCCCCCCAAAGCCCCAGGAGATAGTTGTATGTCATAGCTGCACATCCTTCTAGTTGCTGTATGTGAGACGCGGCCTCAGTGTGGCCGGAGAAGCGGTGCGTCAGTGCGCGGCCGGGATCCCAACCCGGGCCACCAGCAGTGGAGCGCGCACACTTAACTGCTAAGCCACAGGGCCGGCCCTAATTTTACATGCTATGCAGTAATTTTTTTGATTGGGGTTTTTATCAATGGTAAGTATGTGACTCATTAAAGAAGTTCTTCAAGAATCTATATTACTGGACTCTACAAAATAATCTTACTACAAAAATATCTTAGTATAAAATAATCTTACTACATTCAAAAGTTGCAAAATGGAGGACTGATAGTGAGCCACTCAAGGCTGAGGTTGGAAAAAGTACTGATTCTATTTTCTTCACTGTCCTCAATAAAAGTCACGAATGGTGACAGTGAGTCACTGACCACCGTATAGCAAAATTCCTCAATCCTGCATTGGAGGATCAGTTTTAACTTACGACAATTTTTTTTTTTTGTGAGAAGGACTAGCCCTGAGCTAACATCCGATGCCGATCCTCCCCTTTTTTCTTGAGTAAGACTGGCCCTGGGCTAACATCCGTGTCCATCTTCCTCTACTTCATATGGGACGCCGCCACAGAATGGCTTGACAAGCAGTGCGTTGGTGGGCGCCTGGGATCTGAACCTGCAAACCCCAGGCTGCCGCAGTGGAGCGTACGCACTTAACCGCTGCGCCAAAGGGCCAGCCCCAACTTACAACAATTTAAAATAGCACATTCGAGTGGAAATGCCATGATCTTTCTACTCAGAATATATCTGAGATACTTGACAAGTTATAAAATGCTTACCTTTGCCCTATGTTCAACATTGGCTTTTCGATCCAGAAGCAAACTCACTACTTCTGCTCGGCCTTGGAAACAGGCCAAAGTGAGAGCTGTGTTCCGATTGGTCTCTATTTGAGCATTAATGTCTGAACCCATGTCAAGCAGCAGTTTCACTGCAGGAACATGTCCATTCATTGCAGCCAACATCAGGGGAGAAATACCTAGTTTACTCCCAGTCCTAAGAGGGAAAATGTGCTTAGAAAATTAAAAAAATATGTTGCCTAGTGTTTTTTAAAAAGCATAGAGAACATCAAAGATAAAAATGTCTCAATAAAAAGAAAGGTTTCTAACACCAATGAATAGATTTTATTTGTTTAGACTAATAATTAGGAATAGGAAAATCTCACAATTTAAAACACAATCCCTATTTAGAGGCTATAAATTTCCAACTATGCATAACAAAGTACTTTCTAAAATGAGACCTCTTTAAAAACAGCCATGTTAGCTGAAATAAGCTGTGATTACTTATAAGCACATTATAGGAATAATTGTTGGCCTTGTAACTTCAGTACTATCTTAATTAAAAATGGTATCTGTCCAAATATTTAGGGGAAGACACTTAACTCCAAGGTAGTAATTTATTAATCATGAGTAATAAAATGAACAGGTGATAGATACCTTGAATTAATTTCTGCCCCCGCATTAAGCAGAATCTTAATGATATTAACATATCCTCCAGATGCAGCTAGACTCAGTGGTGTATAATCAGACACATTTCTATGTTCTTTATTTGCACCTCGAGCCAGCAGCAAGTCTACCACCTACAAAGTAAAATATGAAAAGTGAAATCCAGTTTACACCAAGGGTTCAACTTGTAATGAAGGAAGCACAAAGAAATGGGACCTATAACTTCCTTGTCTAAATATCTGACATTTTAATTATGCCTTAAATATTCAAATATCAGCACTAGAGAAATGGATTCAATTTCATATCGAGGAATTCAGAGCTTCAAAATCCCAATTATATTGAAATAACAGGATGTCACTCTTTCTACTCATCTATTGTTGAGTGATCAATCTGCACTTCATATGTGTTAGGAATGTGGTTCATTCAGCCCTAATAAAGGTAAGGATAAAGAAAATTTTTATTTTGCCTACAGGGCAAGAAACAGATTCCTTAAAATGGCATTTACTATTCTCATTAAACTTGGTATAAAGACATGTCAAAACACATGCAAGTTTTATTCATGTAGCTAAATTAGTAAGCACATGCATATTTAAAATACAAGCAAAATGTTTACAAAATGAAAATTAACATTAACACACCTCCTGACGTCCACCAGAACATGCCAATGAAAGTGGAGTATCCTTAGTTCGTTCAGATTGTGCTTCTATATCTCCACCTTTATCCAAAAGGATTTCAACAACTCCAACGTGCCCTGCTGTTGCTGCCAGGATCAGTGGTGTGAAACCTAAGTCAGAAAATAAAAATTTCAAACAAATTTGTGTCTTTTACTTATTAAGCCACTGTTTTCCATTCTCTATTGTTTTAGTAGAAAAAGGTCTTTAGGGCAGATACTTGTAACCATTTAACATAAAACTGCTCTAAACCCTAACTTATTAGTGACAAAAACCCATAAACACCTGATAAAAAGGAAACGTTAAGTCAAACAAAACTATTCAAGTTTATACTCATACTGAACTTTGATACCTTTGCACGCTCTACTTTCGGATTAAGGAGGAAGGCAACCACAACTTGATGTACTTCACTGATGATCTACAGTCTAATTTTTGAATTTCTGGAGAATAATTTGGCTTTGTAGATTAATAGATCTGCATATTCCTAATTGAAATATGCTTATCCATCTTTTCACTGAGATAGTTTAGGAACTACTTATCGATAGTGAAAAAACTAATTGTTTTCTGATGTAATTACATTCAGGCTTTATTTCTGATTGACATTTCTTACCTTTTTTGTCTCTGTGCTCAATTTTAGCATCTCGTGCAATGAGTACGGATACAAGTTCTTCATGACCACCTGCACAAGCTAGTGTTAATGCTGTGTCATGATTGCTCTCAGTCTAGAAGAAGAAAAAAAATAGGTTAGATTTTTTTGTTTGTTTACAATAGGGTTATCAAGTGAAGAGCAAATAATATTTATTTTCATAATGAAGGCACAATGATTACTTTCCTTTCCAAACAAAATCAGAATGTGCAAAATAAGTTTAAATAAAGCAATCTACTTACATGTGCATCAATGTCAACTGAAGGATACACAGGGGGCATAGAATGGGAAGCCACGTTGCTTGGAGACTGAGAACAGGGTTCAGGTGTAAGACATTCTGTGGTCTGAGAGGAACTGTTTGAACCAGTGGGCACTCTGCTACTCACAGCTGAAAAACAATATTCACATTGCTGAATTCTACTTAAAAGAGTAAAGTCATTTGTATACAGAAAAACACAGAAAACAGAAAATTCTATAGCAGTGATATAATGCAGTAGTTAAATCATAAGCTGCGGAGGCACATGGACCTGTGTTTGAATCCCAGTCCTACCAGTGACCTTCTGATCCTGGGCAAGTAATTTAACCTCTCTGAACCTCAATTTCCTTATATGTAAAACGGGGATGATAATAATAGTACCTGCCTTGTAAAGTTGTTGGAAAGACCACTTGAGATAATGCAGGTCAAATACTTAGCGCAGGTGCCTGATATTTAGTGCACATATAACAAATGGTAGCCTTTTACATTGTCAATAGGGAGAAAATACTTTCCAAAAAAAAAAAAAAAAAAGGAATTTTTGTCTTAGTTTGTAAAAGACAATTAGATAAAAATATCCTGAAGATAATGCAAAAAAAAAACAAACAAAAAAAGAGGGAGGAGAACAAGTTAGAGTATTTCTCATAAATAGCAGAGAGTATGTGTTTTTAAAATTCAGTATTTACTTTGAAAATCTGCTAAAATGAATCAATGTCTGAAAAATCAAACTATTTTTAAAATGAACATTGGAACTTTTATTTGGGACCTCAAAATCTGGTGTTTGAAAACTGAGTCAATTGAAATTATATCTTTATGTCTCTGTATATTTCTTATGTTTCATAAGAGATGGAGTTTGCCCAATAGAAGGGGAAATAGGACCTATCTCAGAAGGATGTTGTGAGTTGTCTGTGAGATAATGTATAAAAAGCATTTAACACAGTGTTTGGTACATGGTAAGTGCTCAATAAATGTAATTTTCGGATATTTTATAGGACTTTCAGTACTATTATTCACTGTATTGAAAAATAAAAATGTAACTACTCACTCCAGAAAGAAAAAACTCAGAATAAAATATATAATCATTAATAATATATAAAAAGACAACAAAGCTTCAGCGATGGCAATAACCTTCTATCACCCAGACTAAAAGTCAATCAAAAACACATAGGTCTTAAAGGAAAATGCAAGCATTTCAAGTACTGGAGAATGTTTTCTCTCTAGAATCTTGATATTACTGGATCCCAATCAAGGATACTGATCACAACAAGTGTGAATGACTAACTTTAGTATGCTATTTCTTTAAATAACTTAGCAAATTTTAAGATGTTCAAATATGTTTCTACATGAGCTATCCCTCCCTCCTCCTCACCAATATATAGAAAATCATCTTGACAATATGAATGTCTGCAGCTTTTGTCACCACATAAATATACATAATTTAAAAATCTCGTTACAAATAGGAATGATTATTATGTATATTTGTTTCACCTATAAGAACACGTATGATGGAAACAAAGCTTTAAAAATTTTTGTCATTCAATGAATTAAAAGTAGATAGTATTTTATTATACCTCCTCAAAATAGATATGTTTGGAAAACAGCTCCAGAAAACAAGACAGTAAAGACTGATATACAGTACCTTTGTAATAATAAGATTTTAACAGTGGTCTCATAATCATTAACATACGCCTTATTAAAGAACTACTTTTCTATCATTATTACTTTTGTTTATTTATGTTATCTTTATTACTATGAAAAACATATATTTAAATTTTTTTAAATAGTTGATTAGAGTGCTATGCCAGAATGTGATGTTATAAAAGACTTCTTTACAGAGTTGGCTTTTAAAAAAATACTTTTGTGCATATAAAAGCTATATTACCAAAAATATGTTGTTACATCAATTACTGTACATTTTTGTACAACAGTATCCTAGAAACATTTTTTCTCCTTATAACAATGACAATCAGAAACATTCCAGAGAAGTGACTTTAATAGGATGAATTACATACAAAAAGTTATAAAGATAAAACTAGAAAGTAGCAAAGAGTTAAAAGGTACATGTGGAATAAAGGTTTTATTAAGATAAAATTATACCAAGACTATGACATTTTCATAAATCCTAAAACATTTCCTACCTCTGAACGAAAAGTCTCTCAAAATGACTACGATAGGTCACTACTACAAAAGTCACTATATAATTCAAATTAAATTTATGCACCATCCTAAAATGGGGTGATAGAAAAACTAAGTGCAATACTCTACTTAATTCTTTACAAAATTTAAGATAGTTTTGTAGGCAATATGTAAGATAATAATAAACCTTACTATATAAAAATCTCAGACACTGGGTATACATAAACTATGTTGTGAGGTTTTAAGAAATTAAATCACTATAATCTGTTTTATATAACAGTAACTTTATTAAATAGTTCCAAATAAATAAAAATCTATAAATAAAATACTAACATTTATTAGAAGAAATTATTATTTAAAGATATTTTATTGTAAATTCTCTCAAAAATAAGAGGATTTCCTAATTACTTTTTTATTCTTAAGCCTATGTCGACTCCCACGGGATTACTTAAAGCCAGACACTTTTGAATTGGAATTTGTTTTAAGAGAGCCTATTAAGATGCCAACAACAGGGGCCGGCCCCGTGGCTTAGCGGTTAAGTGCGTGCTCTCCGCTGCCGGCGACCCGGGTTCCGATCCCGGGTGCGCACCGAGGCACCACTCCTCCAGCCATGCTGAGGCCGCATCCCACATACAGCAACTAGAAGGATGCGCAGCTATGACAGACAACTATGTACTGGGGCTTTGGGGGAAAAATAAATAAATAAAATATTAAAAAAAAAAAAAAAAAAAAAAAAAAAAAAAGATGCCAACAACAGTAACAATGTGCTGAGGTCACAAAACTATATTAAACCTTACATGCACATCAAATCTTAATATAAAAATAATGGAAACTGTTATTTAACAGAATTTAGAAGTCTAAGGAAATAACAATATCTTTAATATAAATTCAGAACTTCAAGTTGAATTAGATGCTTACATATTCAACTGAGGTTCTTGAACCTGGCTGAACTGAATTTGAACCTTAAACACTTAGTAGCAACTTAATTTCCATAAGCCTCAGTTTTTCAACAGAAAAACAGGTGGGAAAAGGACTTATTTTATAAGATTATTATAAAAAGCCCATGAGATAATGTATATAAAGCATTTAGCACAGAGCTTGGTGCATGGTAAGTGCTCAATAAGTGTAAATAAACTGATATTAGTTGATTTTTAACCAATCTTATTTATAATATTAAGAATGAAATTTTTTGGGCCGCCCCGTGGCTTAGCGGTTAAGTGCACATGCTCCGCTACTGGCAGCCCGGGTTCAGATCCCGGGTGCGCACGGACGCACCGCTTCTCCGGCCATGCTGAGGCTGCGTCCCACATACAGCAACTAGAAGGATGTGCAACTATGACATACAACTGTCTACTGGGGCTTTGGGGGAAAAAAATAAAATAAAATAAATTAAAAAAAAAAAAGAATGAAATTTTTACTAGATGTTTCTAGAACTGCTCAATGGTCAAACCTATTTTGAACTTTTTAAAATTGCTTTAAATTTCCAGACCTTAGTTCTAGACATTTGAACTGAGAATCACTTGCTATTATGATAACTTCTAAAAGTCCAACACTTGCTTTCAGAAGAAAAAGACCTGAAGAACCATGCTCCCAATCCAGTTTACATACATTCTGTCTGGGACTATATCAGGTATGACACATATAAGACTACACATTAAAAGACTAAGTTAGTTAGCTAATCAAGTCACGACATTAATAAACTGTGTATCTAACCAATTCATTATCATGACAAATATTTTGAGAGTAGAACAGCAATAAAGAAAAAAATACTCCTATATTTAAAGAGTGATATTTATTGCTATTATATATAGATATTCTCTAAAGTAAAAATTGTAAGATGTGCAATATTTTCTCCTTTATTAAATATGAGGGATGAGAACTAGATTTAATTTAGGTAAAATTAATTACATCTTTGGCCTGATCTATAATCCTACCAATATATTAATATATCATACAATTAGGGAATTAGGTATTTACCTAATTCATCCTTGTCTAATTTCTTTCATCTTCAATTAAGAAAATTAAGAGAAACTCCGACTTAATAAAATAACATTTTTTAACGTTAAGTGAGACAGATCATCACTTGAACAAAGAAAATCTAATTACTGCTATATATTTTAGAACAGATAACCTTCATAAAAATGGAAGTTTTTTATATGAAGATAATTTTTGTATTTATCAGCTTATTTATAAGTTAAAGCTTATTAATAAAATATTGTACAATATGGTAGGCCAACTATCATTAGACATTAATGTCTAACAAAAAATTAAATTTTATTAGTTTATATTAACATCATATATAAATAAGAGATGTTATCTAACCAGTTTTCTGAAGTTTCATGTGAACTTTATAAAAGACCATTTCAATTTAACAAATACTTCAGTGAAATACGCAAAATTTGACCTCCCTTACAAGAACCATCTGTAAATACTACCATAAAGCGAATACCTACAAGTTCCCGTTAGAGCTGTTTCTACTTTCTTGAAAAAATAAAAAGGTCCTAAGTTACAACAAAACTAGATTGATCAGTAACGTGGATTTCATAACTGCAAACTGAGTTATTTAATCCGGAACATTATAATGCTATTTATAGAACTCTAAGTCTTAAAAATGTTACTCCCAGGACACCAGTTTCATTATTATTATTCATAATCATACTTCATACTCCAATATCTGCTTTAATTCAGATTAGAATTAGAACTATAAATGAACTATAAGAGTTTATTCATAATTTATAACAACTCTCAACGCTAATGACACAAAGTTAATTTGAGTTAAGTGGCTGTGGGCTGAAGATATAAAAACCCAAATTAAAGAATAAGGAATCTAACTCCTTAAAACATTTCCCAGAATTTTTATTTTCTTTATGGAAACTAAGACATTCCTCCTCTGCACAGTGACACCTATTACATATTAGAGGAGGCTCAAAGGTAGTATTACAATTCTATAACCACTGGAAGTTATACACATGCCCAATAAAATTCCTGATTTAAGTAATCTTATTCCACATTATTAAAGATTCAGTAAAGATTAGGAAGACTAAAGGCTAATAAAAGAAGAAAGGAAACTAGGATAGCATAATTGGGATGGGAAGAGGGGAGGAGAATATGACAAGAGGAAACAGACAACAGTAAGGAAAAAATGTTGCAATCAAGAGACAGAGGACTGGCCTGCCTTTGAATATCACTCCAGCTACATCTTAGTTCTTGGTCTTCATCCACTGTCAACAGCCATTCTGGCTGCATTTCTGAACTGGGCTCTCATGGAGGTGATACATTCACCAGCCATCTTTAGGAAGGTAAATGATTAATTGCACTGTTTTCCCACTGCTGCAAGGACAATGAAAGGGAAAGTAAACTTGTGCACCTCATTTCATATCTAGTTGTAATTTTCCACACAACAATAAACAGAAACATATACTTTAAGGCTACGGGCCTTTCTTTTCTTTTCCTTTTGTGTGTGTGTGTTTGTGTGTGTGTGTGTGTGTGGTGTCTGTGTGTGTGCTTTCACCAAGACAGTTAACTTAAAAATCCCAATCTCCAAATCATCATCAAGTTGATAATAATTTCAATGTACTTTACATCTTCTAAGCACAAATAGTATAACAACATGGGAAGCTTACAGTTTTCTCTGAACATCCTTTTTAATTAGAAATATTTAAATAAAATCATAAATTAAGAAAAAGCAAGGTGATTTAGAATTATGATTTCCAAACATGAAAATCATTAGCAGGAAAATTTAATGTATAATCTTATGTGAATATTCTCTATAAAGAAATTCTACTTTGAGATCTCCTACCCAAGACACAACACAGGGTGGCTTTGATACCAAAGGTCCAAAATAAAGGATCATGGCAACTTTATTTCTTTGCCTTTGCAAATAACAAAAAAGAGGAGGGGAAAACACACTTTTGTGTATTAGTGCTATTGAGCTTAGTTAAATTCTCTTCCAAAACACCTCAAGAAATGAGTCATTTTACAAAGACAGTTCTAAAATGGAAAAATACAAAGTTGGTGTTTTTGGAGGGTTATCTAAAGAAGTTGAGCACACAGATTAAAGAGAAATTATTACAGATATATTTCTTAACCCACCTGCTAGCAGGTCATCAAGAGTGTCGGTAAGCGTCTGGGCTGGAGTTGCAACCATTAGTCCTTCTGGTTCTTGAACTAACAGCCCCTGATCATGTCCAGTAATAGCAATCTGAGGCTGTCCTATAATCTGATGATTACCTGATACTTTCTGAAGTTCAAGAGAATTTGTCCCATTAGAACCTAAGTCACTGGAAAAGTTACACTCTGGAGATGATAAAGGCTGGGCTGGGACAAAATCAATTTGTTCTGCCGATGGTGGAGACTGTTGCTCATCATCAACATCATTATCTTTAAATAAGATTGTGTCAACCTGAGGTAACTCTGAAAAGTGATCCTCTGGGAGACTACCATCTCCTTCCCCTTCTGGGAAGACTCCTCTATGAGAGCACTGCTGGTGTAGAGATATTGTGTCTTTCTGACCTTTGGTTTCCAAGTATTCTTTGGTAAACTGCTGCTGTGTTTTCATCTGCAACTGCCTTTCCACTTTCTGCAGTTCTTTCAGTATTTTCTTCTTCTTCTGGACTTGCTCTTCTCTGTTCTTTTTAAGTTCTTCTATCTTATCTTTGTTCAGAGGTTCACCTTGAATTAACTCCAATGACTTAAGCTGTGCTTTTTCAATAGCACTAATTCTTTGTCCCAGTTCATTCAGCTTGCCTTCAGTCTCCTCTACTATGCATTCCAAAGGCTGGTATGGGTGAAAAGGTGGCAGTACGTCCTGATCTGCTACCTGCAGGGAACTGGACTTCTGCTTGGATGTACCTAAGCACATGAAAAATGTTTGAAAAAGTGCCATGCTAAAAAAAAAAAAAAAAAAAAAAAAACAGCCCCCCCTCCCACACACATGAACCTCCCTCCCAAAACCCTTTCAATTAATGCTGTAGAATGAATGTTCAAAGATTCACACCAGTAGTAGATAAAGACTATACTCATCTATTTCACAAAGCACAAACTGGGATACGGCCTATTCAAAAAATGTGACCAAAAAAAAATCTAATCTTTAGGATAGGAGGATTTTGGAAATTAAGACAGGGGCAGGGAGAAAAAGAAATCAAAGAGGAAAGAATCTCAAAATTCTGCTTATTAGATTGGACTTTTTAAAGAACATCAAATCTAAAGCAGGATCAAAATAGTGTCAAGGATACCATTAATGTTAGCTTAATTGCCCAACTGTTCTTTTCACAATATTAACTGTGCAAGTACAGGTTACTACAAAAAACTATAACCTGTAGATCAAAGTAGCGAAAAGTGTTTTTTCAAGTTCCAAAATGTTTCTGTTATTATATTAAAATATAATGTGAAATCAGTTTTTTTAAGACATATCCTCCTAAAATTTTTCATTAAATAAGTCTTTAACACTTCTGTACCTGAACACTATATTAAACTTACATCACAAAGGACAACTATTCTGAGTTTAAATAAACTCTTCACATAAAAGTCGGTGGGAGAAACAATGAATGTTACCTACGAGAAAATGATAACTTTCCATATAGGATTACTCACATTGACAGTCTATGTTAAAAATGAAGTAAATGTATATTATTTTAAGGTTTTGAATTGCACTTGCTATTCCCCTCATGACAAAATAATTGTCAGTAATAACAATCCTATCATCTGGACATAAAATAGAGGAAATATACAATAACTACTCTGAGGCAAATTCAAGACAATCTTCTTGTTTGGGAAAAACTGGGACTATCCAGAAATAAAAAGGAACAAACTACTGATACATCCTACAACATGGATGAACCTTGAAAACATGTGAAGTGAGAGAGCCCAGATACAAAAAAACCACATAATGTGCAATTCCATTTATATCAAATCTATAGAGAAAAGGCAAATCTATAGACAGAAAGGAAAGTAGTAGCTGCCTGGCTTATAGTGGTGAGAATGAGAATTGATCACAAACAGGCACGAGGGATCTTTTTGGAGTGATGGAAATGTTCTAAAACTCAATGGTGATGGTTACACAACTCTAAAATTACTAAAATCCCTTGCATTGTACATTTAAAATGAGTGAACTTTATGGTATGTAAATTAAACAACAATAAAGCTGTTTTAAAAAAAGAACCGGGGGGCGGGCCCCGTGGCTCGGCGGTTAAGTACTCGCGCTCTGCTACTGGCGGCCCGATTTCGGATCCCGGGGGCGCACGCACCGCTTCTCCGGCCATGCTGAGGCCGTGTCCCACATACAGCAACTAGAAGGATGTGCAACTATGACGTACAACGATCTAATGGGGGGCTTTGGGGGAGAAAAAAAAGGAGGAGGATTGGCAATGGATGTTTGTTCAGAGCGGGTCTTCCTCAGCAAAAAGAGGATTAACACGGATGTTAGCTGAGGGCTGATCTTCCTCACAAAAAATAAATAAATAAATAAATAAAAAATAAAAAAGAACTGGGTAAAAAATAGTTGTCTACTCTTTTGGATTGCAGTCAACATATAGGAATTATATAGGTAACTTAAGAATTTTAAAAATAAGATCATTCTATGCACTCAAAATGATTCTCAAGTCCAAAGGAAAATAGTCACCCATTAGATATTAAAATACTCTGAATTGCAAGAGGGTGACAAAACCACCAGAGAAAAAAATCAGCGATTCAACTGCTATTTTGCTAAGATAGGAGATATCAAAACTGCAAGTGGTTCAAACATCTGTAACATGTTATTATTACCGAAAAAGTCTAACAGGTTTTCCCCTAGATACAATGTCAAAAGACCACAGTTCCAAAATCACTGCAATCACTTTAAGACTTAATTATTCTTTAAAAGCAAACTTCAGCAAAATGTATTGTCTATACTCACTTTTATACTTCTATCTGAGCAAAGTGGTGGAGAAAGACTTGATTCTTTCAGAGCAAAAGCTGTTAGATGTGTGAGATAATTTTATAAATAAGATCACATAGGAATCCATGGTTTATTGGTTCAAAGTACCCAATGACAATCAACCGATAAGAAAAGGGAGGATAGGGGCCGGCCTGATGGCGCAAGTGGTTAAGCGCGCGCACTCCGCTGCAGCGGCCTGGGGTTCGCCGGTTCGGATCCCCGGCGCGCACGGATGCACCACTTGTCAAGCCATGCTGTGGCGGCGTCCCATATAAAGTAGAGGAAGATGGGCACGGATGTTAGCCCAGGGCCAGTCTTCCTCAGCAAAAAAGAGGAGGATTGGCAGATGTTAGCTCAGGGCCGATCTTCCTCACAAAAAAAAAAAGAAAAAGAAAAGGGAGGTTAACTGCAACAAATAGCAAATGTATAAATCTGCTAGCCCAGCAAGGAAATCTTCAGTTGTGTAATAAATTCAATGAATCAGCAAAGTAAATTTAGAAGTTCTGCAAAGATTGAATGCTCCTTTAAACATTCATTAATTTCAAAACACCCTTGTATAGTTGCGATGTTAATTTGTATTTAAGATTAAGGAAAACTAGGTAAGAGTTCAACACTAACCAGACTGGTAATTATATGACCACACTGGACATTCACAGATTTAAAATCTTATAAATAGTAAGATAATCCAAAATAAGACTAGAATTTTGAGGACAGTAACACATAGGAATGGCCCTATCTTGTTAACAAATAAAATTCAAAAAGCTCAGAACACAGGATTACTAAGGGTAACTTATTTAATTGAACATAGAGACTATAAGCCCAGAACATATGTAGTAGGAAAAATAGAGGATGGTGAAAGTAATGCAGAAAGCAGGTCTTCCCAAAATAGCCAGTGGCTGAGTATCTGTAACCATGGAGTTAGTGGGACTGCCTAGATACACATCAAAGCACTAACCCAAGCTATAACATCAAATATAAACCAGGTTAGTGAAAAACAAACAATGTCACCTAATTATTTCTAGAAGCTGAAGCAACACCTTCAATTTTGGGGACAAGTAGAGAATGTGACAAGTGTCCTTTTAGCAACAAAGTTTTCAGTAGATAGGAAGGTAGTAGTATAAGACGCCAGAAAAATAAAAGACTTCCATTTCCTCCAAACATCTCCCACTGTCAGATACAAATAAATAAGTCTATTCATTGGTAGCACTGAGTGACATCATAAAGTACTATTTAGGAACACAGGTAAAGTCATCTTTTTGGTTTGATTTCTATCCTACTTCCTCACGTTTCACCTTTTCTCCATTAATAAAACTAGAAAACGTTTTTAATGGGAAACCATGATATAGAGACAGCTTAGAACATGGCCTTTATTTTTTTATGGGCAGTGAGAGAATGAGGTGGACATATACTTGTCAAATATTTAGTTTAATACTAAATGAGTTTAATTCTATCAATCATTTTTGTGTCTAAAATAATTAGTACATTGTTCAAAGGAAAAATAATGGCCATAGGAAAAAATATATGACATACATGATCTAGATTTGGTTTCATATTTCCTTACTTGGTTTTGTCTAATCAAATTTAAACCTTGTTCTGCAACTCCTTTGCTTTCTTACATCACCACATAGCACTTTACTAGAATGATTTTTAAACAGCATTCCCAATTGGGTCCTAAGTAGAAAAAAAGGTTGATGAAGTAGAATTGAAAATAATACAGTTCATCAAATATAGTACAGTATATATTATCTAATGGAATTTGTGTTTGGATAAATAGACATATATTGTGCCCTGGGTTTCAATATAAAATATTTCTTCTTGTGGTCACAGTAAAAAATGAAAGTCACTGGGCTAGAACTGACTCATTTTTCTTTATGCTTAAATATCTGTCTCAAATTTCCCAAAGTAACAAGGGCATGCTATACATCTTTAACATAGTAAGGTTAACCAAGGGTGTCCAAAAATAGACCATCTGTGTTACATGCTAACAGATTAATTCAACAGTTTGCCTTTTACTATAAGCAGTTATGTTAAAAGATATTATTAAATTTGGGCGTATATAAATCCATGTAAGCATGATTACATAATGGAAATCTACTAAACTAGAGAATACTATCAGTAAAATTTCCAGAGGAATACTCAATTCCATTCACTGTACATACAATTTCTCTATACAGTTTTAATGATTTGATATAAAAATGAGAACTTTTCATATTACCTACTCCAATAAACAACTCTGGGATATAAAGTAGCATATTAATTTAATTCTTACTTTACATTTGTATTTGTTTTCGATCTTTTTCCCACTATTCTAGAATACCACTTCTTGAGTAATTTTTTAAAACATCCTTTCTAATCATAACATCACTTTTCTTAAAAATTCTTTTTAAGTTTCTTCTGCCTTCAGAATAATCTATATTCTTAGCCTGACATTCATTAATTTATTCAACAAATATTTGAACATCTAGCACAAGCAAGGCATAGTGGACCACACAAAGATGAGCACCAAAAACCCTGCCCTTGAGGAGCTTACAGTCTAAAAGGGGAGATAAAGATGTACAAATCCAAACATAAGGATAAAGCCAAGGGTTGGCAGGCAGGGAAATGAGGTGGGGTACATAACCCCCAATGCTGTGGGGTACAGCATTGCTGATGGGAGTGTAAACTGCTTGCAGCCATTGTAGAGAGCAAATTTGTAGCACTTTGTCAGATAAACATTATGTATTCCTATGACAGGCAATTCTGCTCCTGAGTTTACCCCAAAGAAATTCTCACACAGATCAATAAGGGGGAGGGGGGGCAGCCCCATGGCCTAGTGGTTAAGTTTGTTGCTCTTCACTTCAGCGGCCTGGGTTCAGCTCCTGGGTGCGGACCTACACCACTCGTCGGTGGCCGTGTTGTGGTGGCGACCCACATACAAAGTAGAAGACTGGCACAGATGTTAGCTCAGGGCGAATCTTCCTCAGCAAATAAATAAATAAATAAATAAAATAAAAATCCTGAACAAAATATTTAAAAAAAAAAAAGATCAATAAGGGGACTGCACCAGGATTTTCATCACAGCATTGTCTGTGGTGGTAGGCAATGAGAGGCAATCTGGGTACCCAACACCAGCAGAAACGACAAGTAAAAAATGGAGGCTATATAGAGGGAAGCACTGTACCGCAGGTAGAAAACAATCTAGAGGTAGACACATGGATAGACCTTAAAAAGTGTTGAGTGAAAAAAGTAAAAAAAAAAAGTATCTATAGCACAATACCATTTATGTAAATTAAAAATACACACAAAGTAGTAAACATTTTATAAGAACTTGTAAGAACAAAAGAATCTGCACATCAAACACATTGGAATGATTGCCTATAGGGGAAGTAGGGAAATGGAAAGAGAGATATAAGGGAATACAAAAAACAAGAGAGGAGCCATGATGACAAAGCAACAGGAATTGAGTATGATTAACTCAACCTTCCACACTTGAAGTCCGAAGGGGAGGGGAAGGGGCAGGAGTGACCAGAGCCAGAAGGACAATCCAATAAAGTACTACAGGAGTTCAGAGAAAAGAAATTACTCCTCAAGAGGGCTTGAGGTGCACATAAAAGATGTGTTTTGTTTATCCTGACATCATTTTAATGCTTTGCAACAGATTAGTTCTAAGTTGCCCAACCTGCAGAGGATAATCATGAGTCCTCTCTTTTAGAATCTCTGTAGAACCAGTTACAACAAAACTGGTAAGATGCAACAAGTGGCTTCAATCAACAAATTTATTTACAAAATTGAATTTAGAAAGGCAAAGGTTTGATATTACCCACCTGAATATTAATAACTATAGTTAATAAAGGTAAATAATGCTATAAAACTGAGCATATCACTCTCACCTAGTTTCACATTTTGTTTATAGAGGTGATGCTGACGCCTCTGTGAGATGCCACCTAGAATCTTGGATCCTTGAAAACCCAACAATGGATAAGTGAGATTAGTTGCCTAAATTAGGAGAATATGGGTCAAGGTGTATGGAGTCTGGACAAATGGTGCACATGGGTCATGAAAGAAAAGAATATCTGTTTAGGATATGTATAAAACACCTGGCTAAGATTTAAGGGCATGAACATATTCTAAAAGGATGCAGATATGAATAATGGAAAGACTTCAGACAGGAGTAAAATGTTGTAAGAACTTGAAAAGATGATTGCTAGAAGAGGAGAGTCCTAGAGAGTAAGAATACTTCCTCCATCCCTAATCACATATGTAATATACATATAATCTATGGACTTAGAAAAAACAAAAACAAAAGGGTCAAACAGCAATTTCATCACTCAAAGGAACTTCTCTAGAGACCTAAATGATAAGTTTTAAGGAGAAAAAGCCACTTTAAGGAGAAAAAAGTAATAATATATCTTTAGTAATTTAAGATAGGGTTTTCTATCTATCCAGGTGATTCAGTATGTACTTTTACGTCATCAACTGATTTTTCCTAATTCATAGTGATATAATATTCTATGATGCACATGATTTATACTAAGGTGACATCTTAACACAATGCATTATCACAGTTTGATCCTGCATAAATAAATATTAGTTTGGCAGTGCCACTTGGCAGCTGGCAACAGCAAGTGCCCAAGTGTCTAGATACAAGTGTTAATTTTTTCCTTCCCTAATAATTTAGTAAAATGAAGATTCCCTAAAAGGTTAGTTCATTTTTATACTGGTAAGCAATAAAACACCAAAGTAAAGAAAATAAGTGGATACTCAGTAGAAAAAGGTACTTCAGTAAGCAAAAATATGATTACTCACTTGAGTAACAACTTAAAAAATCACTACCCAAACATTTCAGTTGACTTACATATTAAATCTAAATTTTAAAATTCTTTTACTTCCTCTCTGCACATACCATATCCTTCCTAGCTTATTTCTTGGTTATTTTGTGGCTCTGGGTTAATAATACTTTTTTTTTTTTTTTTGGTGAGGAAGATCAGCCCTGATCTAATATCCTTGCTCATCTTCCTCTACTTTATATGGGACACCGCCACAGCATGGTTTGACAAGCAGTACATCGGTGCGTGTCTGGGATCCAAACTGGCGAACCCCAGCCCTCTCAAGCTGAGCATGTGCACTTAACTGCTGCACCACTGGGCGGGCCCCAATAATACATTTTTTTAATGCTTTCTTATTTAGTACTGTATTTCCCTAGCCCAAATTACTACAGTTCTCTGTAGGGTATAGCCAAACAAAAAACAACAAAAACAGAGGCATTTAGGTTTAAATATTTTACTAAAGGCTGTCAACCAGTTAGGATACTCAGATTTCTTAACAAGTACAAGCTTAATTTGCTTTTTAATTGTTAAGATTAAAAAAGAGCAGTCTTCATTTTCTGAAAAGTTTGAACAGCTAGGTGTCCAATGGAAAACGGCTATAATTAGCTTAAGTCAGAGAGACTACAGGTATTTTATCTGAGAAATTAACAGTTTAGAAATGAAGTAATCCATGGTGAAGGCCCTCAATACTCTAAATTACTAAAACTGACATAATTTGAAAGAAGCTTCTGTTTGCTGCTAGAATAGTTACCCCTAACCAATCTTTCTTAAATCATAGTTTTAAATATACTAATATATACCTATATACCTCATTGTGATTACAAAAATCTAGGACTTGATTTATCATATACTGAATGAAATATGCTCATAAAGTTCTTTTTATGTAGTTTTTAATACCTTACGTATTACCTGTTTTCTTTATTTCAGAGAACTCAGATATGACAACTATACATGATTATCAAGTAAAGGTACTTTATATCTATAAATAAAAAGCAGAAAAGTATCAGAGCTCATAAACTTGAGTCCTTTAAATAGTGTATATTCCTTATTAATATTCACTTGGGTATTATTTATATACTTTTTGATAGTTATTTGTCCAGGTTCACATACTGAGAGATGTAAACCCATTATATTCAGCATTACATGAAAGAAACTAAATGTAATTCTTAAACTTCTCACTCACTGAATTGAATCAATGCTACTAAGACTTAACTAGACGGCAAACACACATTTTCATTCCTCATATTATACTATTGTTCAGCTAAAAGAATCGTCAAATAGAAAATGAATGTCTGATATATTTTTGCTACTTTAATATAATCAACAATTTAGTATGCTTAAGTAGTTTCATCTGTGCCAGATGGAAACTACACCTAGCAGTACCTTAACATTTTAAGAAGTCATTTTTCCTATTACTTATGTCTTTTGTATTTTAAATTAGTCTGTAAGACAATTAGCATTTGCCAGAATTACCTACCTCAATTAATCCTGGGTACACAGTAACTGTGTATCATTAAACCTAAAGTACTTTTATTATTTCATTAATTAGGTGATAAAAGACTCATTTTTAGGAAAATAATTCAATAACTAACCTTTCTGTACTCCTAAAAGGGCAGGAGAGTTCTCCTGTGAAGTTCTGTCAGGTTCCTGAGGAGGTACAACCATGGCGAGTGTATGCATTGGTACACGTGGAACCTAAAAAGTCAACTCAGAAAAAAAAAAATCTCAGACCAAAGAATAAAACAAAGGTCTATAAATCAAACAGAGATCCTATTTAAGATTTTCTTCATATACTACCAAATTCACTTTTTTGTTTCTTAAAAAAAAAAAAAGCCTTTACCAAGGAATAATTTCTGAGAATACTGATTGGGCAAACTCAGGTAATCTGCACAAAGTCAATGATTTAAGCTAAATGGAATTAATAGTACTCTCTTGTTAAAGAGAAAGCTTGTTGGTTTCAATTGTACAAGTCATATATTCACTGGCCAATTTACCCTTGTTCAAACTCTGTATGGGTCAAAAAAAAAAATCAAACATGTTTCCTGAATTGGGGTATTTTAGCAGGTCTCAGGATAACTGTAGAAAAGAACTTCAGATTTCACTGAACTTTATATACTTAGTATACTCTCCATATTTTTAGCTAGGTTTAAAAATTACCTTACTGAAATTTTGGTGCATATACCCTGGTTAACCATATTTTCCTGGTTAATAAAAGTAGCTATCTCGAGGATACTATCTTGGGAGGTATTAAGGGAAAAACTTTCTCTTAGGTCAAGATTATGCTTAATGTCGTCGTTAAAAAACAAGCTTAAAGGCCTAGTTGTACTAAGATGACAACTTGGAATATTTATATTTGATATTAAGAGTTTTTTTAAAAAACACTATTTTTAGTAAATAAGAAAATAAAAAAATTTCCATGTACTCTTTTGAAGAAAATAAATCTTAAAGAATTTAGGATCATGTTTATTTCAATACATAATAGAAAAGAAAGACAAAACATTTTGCTTAAAACTAATTTTAAACAAAAATTCCCAATTTGAAGAAGATTTATATTTACAAATAAGCCTGTTTCACATTACCTGAGATTGATCTTGAGAAGGTGGAGTAAGCTGAGACACATCTGTGGTAGGAACTGACAGAACGTTGTTTGGATAATCCAATAGATAAGAAACAACATTAGTATGGCCACCTTTTGCAGCTTCAATGAGCATTGTTGAGCCATCCTGAGAAAAATCGACACCATAATTGGTTATTTGTAAATTTCTTCATATAACTATACACATTTAGTTTCTTCGAAGCTTACATAAAATCAAAACTCATTTAAACAGTAATGAATGTTAAGCACTAACAGTAATGAATATTAATAATATTAAGCACTAAAAATACATTTTTAATATATTTTAATAATAATGTATATATTATTTATTTAATTACTTATTTTTAAGTAGCATACCTTGAGTCGATGAGTAGGGTCAGCCCCATGAGCCAAGAGTAACTCAACAACTGCCAGGTGACCTCCTGCACAGGCCAGCGACACTACTGTATGATCATTATTGGCTGTAGCCCTATTCACATTGGCACCTTCAAAGAAAAATAAAGAGCAATCTTAGCAAAAGTTGGAATCAAGCCAGTTCACAGATAATATCATTTTAAAGATTTTTTTGAAGTACAACAAAGATACAAAAAAAGTGCACAAATCATAAGTGTACAGTTTGAAATTTTTTCACAAAGTGAACACACCTGTGTAACCAGCACCCAGATCAAGAAACAGAACACTTTCCACATACCAGAAGTCCCACCTTGTGCCCCCTCTTTCAGTCACTACCCACCCCTCCAATTGTAGCTACTATCCTGACTTCCAAACTGGTTTTAGTTTTTGAACTTTATATGAATGAAATCATACAGTGTACTCTTTTGTGTCTGGCTTCTTTCGCTCAATATAATATTTGTGAGATTCATCCACATTGTTGCGCGTAGTTGTAGTTCGTTCATTCAATATCACTTTTAAAATGGAAAATCTAGAAGACTAAGATTAATAAATATATACACGTTAACGTAAGAATCAACTAATACCATTGTATGTAACTTTCAAAATGTTTCAAAGACATTTTTGATCTATTTCTAGAAAGTGGCAAGACAGCCAGGTCTCAAAGTAGAGAAAACTGATTTTTTAAACTATTTAAGAGAAATATAATTCTTCATATTGTGTATTTTAAGAATCAGAAGAACCTAGATATGAAGAGAAGACATAAGATTATCCAAATATGTTATCTGAAGGCTATTTAGTGAGTTGTTCAATAGCTTTGTTTAATACGACCTGAAGAAAATCTAAATGCACAATCTTTTCTTAGCCTCTTTTCTGATAAATTTTTGACCCCCAGAAAAAAGAACTGGTTTTTATAGCTCAACTATCTTTTACAATCCCAAAAGGGCTCAACTAGATAGTTAAGACTATAGCAATATTTATTCTTCCTTAATTCCAGACATTTTATGAAGAGAAAAATAAACCTATGGGTAAATCTACTATTAATTTAATTTTCAGAAATATCTAGTTGAACCTAATCCTAACTTGCAAAAAAGTACCTTTTGGGAAAGGAAAGGAACACCAATAAACATCCTTATTTTAGCAACATGACATTATTTTTAAAGTTGTTAATAATAAATTAGATGGTGTGTTGTTTAGGAGTTACTATAGCCTAGAAAGGCTATAATCAATGACAAGCCTGATTATAAGCTTAGCAGGGTAGTTGTTGGGTATGATTAGGTAACCTCTTCAGTAAAGGAGCATGAGAGAACTCCAAAGGTTATCCAACTGTTTATTACTTCTGCGTGGTTGAGGTAAATAGCTTTTATAGACTATGTTATAACATTATGTAAATATACGCCTTACTTTGTAGCAAAAATGTGATATGAAGAAAATAAATCTAGTTTTATCCAATTAAAGAAGAAAACAAGTATATTTAAAATGATAAAATCTTACACTGCATTCTTAACGGCACGAAATGTCAGAATGCTATTGGAATGTAGATATAAAATTTTATTTCAATAACATGACATCACCTGAGTGGCCTTTCTTTGCATTTTCCCTCCTATCCTAGGATTTTTCATCAGATGCCACAGTACTTCTAACACTATACACCGAGTTAGGCTGAACCAAGTGAAATTGCCGATATTACCATTTTTGATGTATAAAATGACAATTTTATATGGTTCAACCTAATATGGCTTCAGCAGCATTTCACTGTTCTATAGTAAACAGTCTTGAACTACCTCGTCATCCATGATTTGAACTTCTTTGCCTAAATGCATTCCAATAACAGAGTCTCTAGAGAAATATAAAAATAATAAATAACATCCTTATATACTCAGTTAATTCAACTGTACCATAAACAATAGTAGCAGACTTTCTCCCCCCACCCCTTCCAGCAGAAGTGCCTTATCATTAAGTGCTGAACAATACTGTATCTACTAAATATAGCTGGACATTTTACATTTGGCTTTTCTAACTTTTGGGAAAAACTGTATGCTATTTGGTTGATGAAAACTTCAAACTCAAAGCTAATAAAGATCTCAGTAGGTACCTCACTAACTCTATGCTTACTAAATAAAAGACAGCAACAAAAGACTAGAATACAATACTTATACTGTAGGTAAAGTAGTTTTAATACAAATTGCAACAGTTCAGGAATTTTTTTCAGAAATTGTAGCCTCGTGGAAATGATCACTTATACTTTCTTTACCTTTGCTAATAAGAAACTGCACAGTGCACAAATGACCAGCTCTTGCGGCTTTCATCAAAGGTGTTCTTCCACCTTCAGATTCATGTTCCTATTAAAGAAACAAGAAACAATCCATCGGTGCCAATTCATTAACCATCTATTTTAAATACTTAGCACCAATGACATAAGAAATAATGAAGATTTAATACTTACTCAGTGTAGCCACTTACACTACCTACCTCAATTCCTCCAAAATATAGAATTGATTTCAGTCCAAACCAGATGGTGTAACTTTTTAAGGGCAAGTTCAGTTTTGCATACCAAACTATAACTATTAAAGATGATATGTACTTATGTTTAGTTTGATCCCCAAAGAGAAATAACTGCATTTTTCTAATCCTAAAGTTAAAAAGAGATTTTCCTAACTACTCATCTGAATTGTGAAAAAGGAAATGTAGCCTTGTGAGGTGATTAGGAGGATCTTGACCTGATCATATCAGAAGCAAATAAGAACTCCATCGTAGGATAGAAACCAATCATTGAAGAAACACACTATGGTATTTCAAGAGTAAAGGGAAAAGGAAAAATAAAAATACACTAATGAGCAGGTATTTTTTAGAGTAGAAATTAAATATTTGAATAGTCAAAGGCAAAACAAGCAGTCTTATAATAGCAGAAAGACTGTTATTCTTTCTAGGAAGTTTGCTAGCAAGAGGAATGAATGATAAAGCAGCTTCCAACCATCCTAATATCAAATGCCACTAAAAAGAGCTTGCTTCTGTGGTAAGTAGTACCATCTGTTGAGAGAACTGCGAACTCTTATTACAATCATCTACGTATTAAAATGTAGCTGATACATCACTTCTATGAAAAGTTCTCTCACTTATCCTCTCTTTCACTATGTATGCAAATATTGATTTCTGTTGTTCTGGTCCTCTTTTGTTACTACGAAAAACTTAAGAACAGTGATTAAGTCAGGTTTTATTTCAGCTCCATTCTTCTAATTAACTCAGAATCCTTTAGCCACACAAAGACAACTTAAAAATAGTGTGTTCTGCCAAGAGAATACAATTTAGTCTATTTACATAACTATATCTGATCTACAACTTAGGCAAACTAACAGTGAGAAATTAGATTGTCAACCCAATGGAAACTTTAAACTGGACTGCAGTGACAGGAATTTCACTGTTTTTTCCCCCAAATCTTTATAGCGTAGAATCTCTCAACCTCCTTATAAACATTAGTTTATGCTTTGACTTTTTAATTGTTATGCATATTGATTAAACAACAATCTTTATTAACTCAAAGGTATGGAAGAATGAATAACTATAGATAATGCCAAAATAATTTGGCTTTAGAATGGATTTTGAATTCACATTCAAATGCAGGTAAACTTAACATTCTGCCAATTTACTTCAATATACACCATGAAGATCTTACTCAGGAAGACCTAGAAAGTTGTTTGTCCAGTTTTTCCATCTGACTTATTTCTTAATTATCATTACAATCAACTACACACTACAAATAAATTGCTCCTTTAGCAACTTGTTATTTCCCCTCCTGCCTCAGGGCCTTTTGCTCAAGCTGTTCTCTCTTCCCTGAAACACTTCTCCATTAACTCCTTTTATTCCGTCACATCTCAGATCAAGTGTTATTTCCTCACGGAAGACCTCCCTGAACTTTCTGACTAGATCACTCTTCCTATTATTGACTTACAGCTCCATGAACTGCTCCTTCATAAGTTCCAATCACGTACTAGTTTGTGTAACTATTTGGTTAACATGTCCCCTCTACTAAACTGTAAGCTCCATGGGAACAGCAAGTGTGTCTATTTTTGCTTACCATTATATATATACCTAATGTCCAAAACAATGACGTGCTTGAATACTGTTTACCAAGCAGGAACCTAAGCATAACTGACCTCTCAAATCTTCCCTCTCATAGGGCTGAGGTTTGAAGTTTTAATTTTCTACTAAGTAAATAAGAGAAAGAAAAGTTAATTTAACAAGAAATTAATAGTAGGAGCTAAACTTAGAATAAGACATTCATTATCTGCATTTGATAACACATTATTACTAGAACATGGGTGGGCAATACTAATGTCACTGTTCCTTTTCCTTTCTTTCTTATCTCTTAAGTCTGGTAATGACACTCATCAACATAACTAGGTCCCATGAGTAGTGGCAAAGACAAAAGATTTTGACAGCCCTGCTTTCAAATAAACTTTCAAGTAACTGTTAATTCTGTGTATGTAAAATGTTACCGTAGCTGTTAAAAGAAATCAGAAAGTACAGTCCCAAGATCTTCACCCCAAGTCAAGTTTCAAAATTCAACATACTAATAAAATTTCTGAAATAAAAGGTGTGAAAAGCTACCTATTTAATTTTCCTCCCTATAAAGATACACTCATTCCTTTGGTTTTGAACAATATAATTATGTTTGAGAAAATGGTTGGTAAAACAATGCCACAAGTGTATAATGTATTTACAATATTTTATTTCCTAAAATTAATAATGTATATCCCACAACATATATCATTTGTCCCAAAATATCTGACCACTAAATCCTTCCTTTAAAATAGGAATCAAATTTGTATACACTACTTACTTATGAATGTTGGGTTTATTAGTACAGCCAATATTTGTTCAAGACCAATAAAATTTTAGGATATAAATTATTTATGATTTTTTCCTTCATAAACACAGAAAATTATTTTCCAAGGCTACAAATTTAGATATTGTGCAGTTTAACATTTCTTCTTTTTCTGTTCTTGGGAACAGCTAGAATAGAGGGATTATCTATTCCTTGAACATTTGGTAAAACTCACCTATAAATCAAATCCATCTGGATCTCTTGCTTTCATCGAATGGCTGATTTTAAACTACTGATTCAATTTGTAATATAGTATTATTCTATTGAGGTTTTCTAGTCTTGAGTCAATTTTGATAATTTATATATTTATAGAAAAAATCAGTATTCATTTCATCTAAGTATTGATTGTTCACACAATTACCTTACAAATTTTAAAAATCTCCACTGTATCAAATAGTTACAACTCCCTTTAAGTTTCTATCATTTACTTGTGCCTTTCCCCATTAAAAAATAAAATCAGTCTGGCTTATTTTATCTATTTCAGCAGTTTTTTTAAATCAGCTGTTAATTTTGCTTTACATCCATATTTTCTTCTTTTCTATCTCTATTTTTTGTTGTTTTCTATTCTATTAACTTTTGCTTTTATCTTTTATTTCTTTCATTCTTTGTGCTGTTGCTCTTTTATTAGCTTTATTTATTTTCATTTTATATATTTTTTTATATAATATACTATATATATAATTTTCCTTCTAAGAATCACTTCAACTGTATCCTCTCACCCAAGACTTAACATGTAGATTTTGTGATAATTTCTACTTTGTAACTTTTACTATAATTGCCTATTTACCCCAAGAATTATGTAAAAGTATTGTTCTTCATTTTCTAGATGTATGGGGTTTTTAAAAAAAGGCTTTATTGTTGATTTGTCATGTTTTTTTGTGTGTGTGTGTGAGGAAGATCAGCCCTGAGCTAACATCCATGCCAATCCTCCTCTTTTTGCTGAGGGAGACTGGCCCTGGGCTAACATCCGTGCCCATCTTCCTCTACTTCGTATGGGACACCGCCACAACACGGCCTGACAAGCGGTGCACTGGTGCGCGCCCAGGATCCGAACCCAGGCCGCCAGCAGTGGAGTGCACGCACTTAACCGCTATGCCACGGGGCCAGCCTTGATTTGTAATTTTTTTTTTGGGAGGGTGAGGAAGATCAGCCCTGAGCTAACATCTGCCAGTCCTCCTCTTTTTGCTGAGGAAGACTGGCCCTGAGCTAACATCCGTGCCCATCTTACTCCACTTTATGTGGGACCCACCACAACGTGGCCTGACAAGCGGTGCGTCAGTGCATGCCCAGGATCCGAACCCAGGCCGCCAGCAGCAGAGCACGCGCACTTAACCACCACGCCACAGGGCCCACCCCCTTGATTTGTAATTTTAAAGCAAGAGAAATTAGAGAATGTAGTCCATATGATTAAGGAGTTTGGGGGTTGTTAAAGACTTTTTTGTGGCCTAAAACATGGACAAGTTTTATAAATGTTCCATGTACTGGAAAAGAATATATAGCATATTTATTGGAAGCAAAATGCTAGCTCTCAATTTATAAGAGCAAACGATCTTTCTATTCTTAACAATTGTTTTATCTGTTTGATGTATCAGTTTCATAGAGAAGTGTGTGAAAAGAATCCTACCACTACAAATGTAGATCTATTTTTCTTATAATTTTATAATTTTCTATTTTATTTGGAGGGTAGATTGTTACTTACCGATTAGTAACTCATTGTTATAGCAGTTGGAGGAGCATTTATTTATTTCTAAAAATGCTTTTGGTTTAAAATTCCATTTTGTCTGATATTAATATTGCCTTACATAACTTTTTCCATCACCTTGTCCACTTTTCCCTGTCATTGGGCTCTAAGTTTGTCTCCTAACAGCAGTATTTGCTAGGTTTTGATTTTGAATCTAATTCAAAAGTCTCTCCCTTTTAACAATTGAGTTCAATAGGTTTATATTTCTTCTGATTACTGATATATTTTTCTAAAAAAAAATCTTTAAAGTCATTCAGTACCTGATCCTTTTCCTGAACAACACAAGAACTCTAACATGGCTTTTTAACCTTCTCACACATTCTTCTGAATTTCATGCTATTGCTGTCTAGAATTTTAGTACTACTTTGGTTTTAAGCATAAAATTTAGGTTTTTATACTCAAAAATTTATAATAGTTTTTACCAATTTCTTTGCTTACCGTAGCTTCTTGCATCCCACGCCTTCCTCCAGGATTCATTTTTCTCCTTACTGATGTACATATCTTTTAGTAGTTCTTTTGGCAAGGGTCTGACGGTGGTAAGCTCTTTTATTCTTGTAGATCTGAAAATATGCTTATTTTTCCTTCTCTGGAATGGTAGTTGAGTACAGAATTCTATATACTGTGTTATTTTCTCTTGGTATTTTGAGGATATTAACCCTCATTGTCTTCTGTGGTTACTACTGTTGATCTGAATCGGCTGTCAAAAATGTGATTGTTGTTCTTTTGTAAGTAATGCATTTTTTCCTCCAGTAGCTTTTAAGATATTTTTCTTTATTTATAATTCTGCAGTTTCATTTGTTCTACTTAGCGATTGATTTGTCAATCAAAGATTCATGTCTGGCTTCAATTCTAGAAAATTCTCCATCATTACCTCTTACAACATTGCCTCCGCTTTCTATTTCTAACCTCTCTTTTAGGAACTTCAAATAGATGTATGGTGGAGCTTCTCAATCTCTGCTTTTCCTATCAATTTCTTTCATATTTTTCATGTCTTTATCTTTGTGCTATATTGTGTTATTTCTTGTTTTATCATCTGATTCACTACTTCTTTATTCACCTGTGTCCAGTATATTGTTTGGCCTATATACTGAGCTTTTATTTCCACATTTTTCCCCCAAAGTTTAAATTTGTTTTATTTCATATTCACTTGTTCTTAATTCATAATTATCAACTTTTGTTTCATTTTCTTACATTGTTTTATGGCTATTTGGTCATAGTGTAAAATAAGCATGTTTAAAATTTTCAAGATTAAAGTCTCTTATTTCAATTTCCTTGGGCATGTATTCTCCTGTTTTGCTACTTTTTGTTTATCTGCTTGCATTTTTGACTCTCTCTCTTGACACAGATTTGCTCTTGAGCTTTACAATTTTTTAATTTGGAAAAGCTCCTTTTTTCATGGGAGTTGTTTTTTCTTTTATTTTCATCCACAAACTTATCCCTTCTTATCAGATGGTTTGAAAGTTGCCTCAGCCTGGCCCTTAAAGTCAAATTCAGAAGTAGATCTTTCATTGGTAATTTAAGCTTCTGGTCCTACAGAATTATTTCAGCTCTGCTCACTAAATCAAAGAATCGTGTTCTCCACGTTTTAGTTACACTGTTGTCTTTGCTTCTTTCCTCTACCAAGAACAATTAAGCTAATTTCTAACTGCAACCCTGGGCAGGTGCTTGAATCTTTTTTTCCATCTTGGTTCACAGGTAGGGCAACAAGGTCCTAATTCCTTGCTTCACTCAAGTACACTCAACCTATTGGCCTACTCCATGTGATATGTATTCAGTCCTTATTCCCCCATAGAACTTGAAATTCCATCCCCTACTGCCCTTTTATTTTAGCCTAAACTCTGCTTGGGCCTATAGCTTCAGCTGTGGATCCATGCTCCATTTCTGGTCAACAGACTTCTTTAATCTTATTTCTGGGTATAGCTACATATTTTACAGTTTAATTTGTTTTTCTCTCATATTTTATTTATTATGTCAATGGTAAGAGAGCAGAGAGGTTTCAAGATATACTTACTAACACTGACTTTACCTTCTTGACTGGAAGTCATTTGTACTCATATTTTAAACAACCTTGAGAAAGCTGCAAAGGACTCATTCAACATATAATAACCTAGAAAGAGAGAACTTGGCCTTTTTTAATAAAAATGTATTAGGACTTTTGTTTACTTCACAGATAGGTTTAGATCAAGAAAAAAACTGATAAAAGTTTTCCAGTTTTGAGTAGTAAAATTTAAAAATATGTATATATGTTATTCCTTAATAAAAAGTGAATAATTAGAAAGTGGGAGGTCATATTTAAAGTATATTATTAAGGTAAGCTAATCACTAATGGTTTAAATATATTGATAAGTGGATAATTAGAGCTCATAAGACCCCTAAAAGCTTATCCATGAAAACACACTGCAAAGTTCTAGTTCTGATGAATAAGCACTATAAGAAAAAAGGTGCAGTTTTTTCTATTTGGTTTTAGATAATAAAATTTAATTTTAAATTAAGTTTATTTTCTTTAAAATCATAGTCATGGGCACCCAAGGCATAAATCTAAAGATTGTAACTCTACCATAGAGGCAGTGTTTCTTGGAGTCGGAGGAGGACATTGTCTAGGAGGAAGGAATAGAATCACAGGAGGGGGAGGGAGACTATTTATATACTATACATATACTAGAGGATTCTGATACTCTCCCCTGGGGGGGTGTGTTCTTCCAACGTACCACTGTATATTAATCATTACCTTAGTGATCTACTGTTACTGATCAAATTCATATCCCCCAGGAGAATTGAGACAGAAAAAAAGATTTAGAGGCACTGTTCTAGAGCTTGTGTTTAGCTCAGTTTCTAAAAATCACAAGTAACAAAGAGAAAAACCAAGCTTATTCAGTTTGGATGAGGAAGAATGATCGATTATAAAGCAAAGATGGAAAAAGAACAGAACTCAACAGTAATGCAGAATAATCTGTATGGATTCTAGCAATGTCTCAAAGTGTGGAATATTGAGGACTTGTCCTGAGAATCTCCTGGAATATCAGTTAAAATGCAGACTCCCCCTTTCAGATCTGCTGAATCTGAATCTCTAAGACATTTTAAAAAGTATCCCAAGTTTTGGGACTTACAGCTAGAAAGACAGATTTATAATCACATTTCCTTTAACAAATCCGGGGAGAAAGAAATACTTTATCCAAAATAACGCTCACTTTACATTCTTGATAGGAGCCCTGATATTAAGTAAACTGAGTAAAAGTTCACCTTTTCACAGAATATTTTGTGAAATAAATTTATTTACTTTGTTCAAATTAGAATATAACTTCTCATCCAACAAGCCAATAATGAAGATACTTAACAAGCATTATAATTAAGAGTGGCTCAATACTGAAAAATTTGCTTTAGATGGCCTAAGTTAATTGTGATCCAATCACAATTTATTTGTCATTTAAAAATTAAGCACTGCTCCTGAGTTTACGCAAATCTCTCTGGATTACTGTGGATATTAAATTTGCTTGACTTTTAAAACCATCAGGCACAAATTCCACACATTTTTTTCAAAAGAAATGTTTGCTTATGAATAAGTATTCACCTTCTTAAAAACCAATTTCAGAATGAGATAACAAGAGACAATTATAAGAAGAAAATTTTAACTTTATAGAAATTAGAGCATGAATAATATAGTAAATGTTTCACTAAACTAATTTTTTGTTTATTTGAGGATTATATAAAAACAATGCAATATTCCACCCTAAATCTGAGTTTCAGATTTTTGATGAACAAAGTTGAATGCAAAGGACGTTATGACTGAGACCTTCTCTCTGGGGTATGTTAACTCTCCCAATAAGGGAGAATGCAAAAGAACTATCTGGATAAGAAAATCTATTTTCACCTAAGAGATTTTTTAGGAATATCACATAAAAAGAATACTAAGGAAGCAATCTACTTGTAATGTAAATCTCTTTTTATTGGAACTTCATAATCTTTTTCAATTGAAGAGGATTTCCTTTGTCACCCAGCAGGGTCCTGGAACTTCTTGGCTGGAACTCAGATATCCAGAGTTCTGGTTACCTATAACATCTATTCTTTATGTAGTAGCTTACAAGCATCAAAGGCCACCCTCACCTGATGCTTGGCCGGATCTATGCCCTCCAAAATAGTCTTCATGTCCTCCTGCTTGTCCTGTGAAAGGAAAAAGAAGAACTCACGGATCTTATTCCAAAAACGAAAATCACACTTGGCCATGAAGACCTTGTGACTGGTACTTCAAATGCTGGGCTTTGTTAACTCAGGATCTTCAACTAAAAAGATTCTCAGCTGTAGAGACCATAATCTCATGGGCAGAGTATGATTTTTTTCTAAGGGTATGACAATGTGGTTCTCTATCAATATAATTTCAATATAAAGCTTAACATATGCAGATATAATTCTGGTGAATTATTTGAATTCATGCCTTTGTCTCCAAATACAACTAAAGCCATAGAATGAAGAGCAATATCTTTTAATATCTAACCAAGGAAAATAATTAAATCAAAAGATTTGGGAATATCACAAGTTGGGAGAAAAACTAAGGAAAATACTGTAAGATGATTGCACAGCTATGTAGCTTTCCCTCCATTATAAATGCACTTAGTGCTCACACTTTTCAACTAAAACAGGAACCTTCAAAGAACTACAGAGACGGAATATCTGTATTTTCTCTAGATTTAGACTCCTGACAGAGAGACAGTACCTGAAGGTGAGACACGGATAAGGTTGAGGAAACAATAATAAGCTTTGCAGTCACTGACTCAAGTCAACTAAGTCTTCAAATAAAACAAATGTAGCCTAGAGAAGCCTTCCCTCTAAATCACTCCTACCTCCTATCTGGGTGATGTGCTTACCCTAAGTGGATGCATGCTCCTATGGTAGAGATTTGGTAAGAAAGTATTCTGAGATAACTAAACAATTTGAAGAAGCTGAGTGTTAAGGCTCACTTCCTCTCCCTGCCCCACCCCTATATGATTTTCAACAAATAGCAAGCCCCATTCAAATATGAATAATGAGCACAAAGTATCCAACATAGAGCCTTTTAAGAAGTTCCTACAAAAACGGAAATAATAAAATTTTAGTCAAATATTCTCCTATACTTTCAAATAAATTAAAGAGAACATGAACTCTTTAAACAGCTGAACAAATAGGAGGAGGAAGACCTAAAATCTTCAGTTAGAAAGCAGTCACTGTTTTCCAGGAAAAACTAATATAGAATAATAAACACCAAGACACATCCTGGTAAAAACACAGAGGTTTGAGTATAATGAAAGAATCTTATGATAATCCAGGCAGAAATAGGAAGTCACTTACATAATGGGGAATATTCTAGCAGGCTTTGGCAATATTCGGTTCCAGAAGACAACAGCATAGAGGGCTTAGAATTTTGAGGGGAAAAAACCCTGATTCAATAATTTTATATATGGCTACATTCATTTATAAATACAAAATACAGTAGTCTCAAAAATACAAGCACCTGTGAACTCCTTTTTGAGGGGAGAGTAAAGTAAATTCTAATCAAAATACCATATCAGCCAGCCAAAAGGTAATTCAAGTTCAAGAACTCAGGAATTAAGAAGCTACATAATATGAAAGTAAGGTAGTAAGGTAAACACTGAATCTACCTAAATATATAGTTAAACCACTGTGAGATATAGGATCATAAAATAGAATGTAAATGTTATAAAACCATGACAATATAAATAAAACAACATTAAAATTCTATGGTGAAAGACACATTAATCTCCTCTTTCAGAATGGAGTCAATAGATATTGTCTGAATATTTTTAAAAAATCAATCTGTTTTTTTTTAATTAACAAAGTATTTCAAAATTTGCACTTGTAAATGATGTCTGAATACTTTTCCAGAAAGTAACTTTATACCTGTGTTTTATATAGTTAACCAAGGCTTTGGGAGTAATTAATAAGCAGCTTACACGGCTACTTGGAATACAGGGAGATTTTTCAGATTAAAGAAACATGGGGACTACGATCAGAGATTAGAAAATTAAACCATCCAAAGAAAAAAAAGAAAGAAAGAAAAAGAAATCTAATTCATGTTAATGAGAATGTGGGAAAGCAGAAGGTCTCAATTGTTAACAGAAGTGTAGACTGGTTTAGCATTTTTGACCAATTTGGCAGCAGCTATCAAACTCTGGACCCTCTGATAACTAGCAATTTCACTTCTAGGAATTTATCCCTATAGATATACTCACAAAAGTAGCAAAAATACGTAAACGTGCTTAACAATATTTAGTGCAGCATCATTTGTAATTTTTAAAAACTGTAATAACCAAGATGTTTATAAATAAGTAAATGTTTTATAAGTTATATAAAACACTGGGTACCCATGAAAAAGATGAGAAATCTATAGGAACTAACACAGAAAAATATTATATTAATAAGAAAAAAGTTGCACAACAGTATATGTGGTAACAAATCCATTTATATAAAAAAATATATAGCCCAGGGCCGGCCCCGTGGCTTAGCGGTTAAGTGCGCGCGCTCTGCTGCTGGCTGCCCGGGTTCGGATCCCAGGCGCGCACAGACACACCGCTTCTCTGGCTATGCTGAGGCCGCGTCCCACATACAGCAACTAGAAGGATGTGCATCTATGACATACAACTATCTACTGGGGCTTTGGGGAGGAGGGAATATATATATATATATATATATAGCCCATATATATATATACACACACACACACTTGAGTGTATAGAAATGTCTAGAAGGACACACAACATATTGCTTAAATTAAAAGGAAAAAGTCTTATGAAAGAGGACATGGTCCACATTTCTATTTCATTAGATTTAACATAGTTAACAAACTGATTCTTCAAAATGTTTTCTTTCTTTTAAGGAAAATGCATATTAAATCTCATTTTAAGGAAATAAATTCCAGGAATAAGAACCAGAGGGTGCTAATATATCCAGGTGCAAATCACCTAGTTTCCATTAGCTCAACTTCTCTAGGAAAATGGCCACAAAAGTTCATTTGACTAGTAGAATACATTCCAATGATAGGCCACTGTGACATATCCAAAGGGCCAAATTTCCTTATCAGTGCAAAAGTGCTTCAATTTTTATTAAAACATTAAAAATAATAAACCCTTAAAAGCTACGGTCAACACTACAGCGAAAATCAGTATAGTAAAAACCAAAATTCTATTTCAGTAAGCAATTATACAAAGAACTAAACACTGATAAGAATGTCTCTTTCAATATATGTGACTTTTCATCATACATACATAAAATATCTCTGGAAAGATACAAGAAATGAACAACATTAACTGCCAACGATGAGAGAAACTGGGTGCTCATTTTTATACTTTATGAATTTTGAACCATATAAAGGAATTACCTATTCAAAAATAAGAAAAAATATTTTTTCCAAGGAATTTTGTTTCAAGTAAACAAAAATTTAGCCACAATAATGAGGAAAATCACTGACTGACATAGGACCAACTACTACTCAATATGGCAAAGACCCCATAACTAGCAAGAGCGTGTGCCCACCACACTTCTTTAGGTTGGTTCTATTTATTTTCTCTGATCCATTTCATCTAAAGCAGATTCATTATGAGCATAAAGAAAGAAGGCATGTTCTATCTCATGTCTTTGGGTATCCTCTCCCTCTTCTGCCCCTGTCTTCAAGGTGACAAACATCTTAAAGTAAAATGGCATTCTAAATTCCTCATCTTTCATTGAACATTTCTTATGTATACCTGAAAGCCAAAGCTGAAACAAACAAATCCTAAGACATGAGATGAGAAGAGGAGGATATAACACAAATTTATTCTGCTACTTGAAATAAACTTTAACTGCAGGAAAAGAAGAATAAATTTATAATCGAATAATTCCAAAAATAACTGGAGAGACTATATTCTTGACTAACTTTAGTATTCCACAAGGGAAGAGGAAATAACTAACTTAAAACAAAAATCTATTGTCAAGCAAAAATCTTCCCACTTCGACAGTATTTAAGTAGGATAAAATATTGAGAGTAAAAAGACTTAGGGTGGAAGAGATAATGATTTAGCATTATAATGCCAGATTATTCTTTATTGGGGTAGCCTTACTAAATTAACTGTACTTTAGGAATTAATAACTTTTATCTATTAAAATAATCTATAAGATACTTTATAATAATCTAAATCTGCTAATTATTAATTATAAACATCCCCAAAATAATGTTTGGGGTAATTTAAGATACACCTGGTATATACAAAGATTTTAAGAGATAGAGTAACATTGGGGGCCGGCCCTGTGGCTTGGCGGTGAAGTGCGCGCGTTCCACTACTGGCGGCCCGGGTTCAGATCCTGGGCGTGCACTGATGTATCGCTTCTCCGGCCACGCTGAGGCTGCATCCCATGTACAGCAACTAGAAAGATGTGCAACTATGACATACAACTATCTACCGGGGCTTTGGGGGGAAAAAAAGAGATAGAGTAACATATATAACACTTATCACCATTATTAGTAATGATGATTTATACCTTAAAAATTCCTTTTCTGGCTGGCCCTGTGGCTTAGTGGTTAAGTGTGCGCGCTCCGCTACTGGCGGCCCAGGTTCGGATCCCAGGCGCGCACCGACTCACCGCTTCTCCAGCCGTGCTGAGGCCGCGTCCCACATACAGCAACTAGAAGGATGTGCAACTATGACATACAACTATCTACCGGGGCTTGGGCGGGGGGGGGAAGGAGGAGGATTGGCAATAGATGTTAGCTCAGAGCTGATCTTCCTCAGCAAAAAGAGGAGGATCAGCATGGATGTTAGCTCAGGGCTGATCTTCCTCACACACACACACACAAAAATTCATTTTCTTCGAGGATCTCATAGTACTTTACACATTCTCAGGCTAACAAAATACTCAAGATCATCTTGTCCATCTAATACCTCCAAATAGGTAGTTGGTTAACTTGTTCTTTAGAAATTATAAAATTAGATTTCTTAAGCCAGGTCATTAAATATCATCTGGTTCAAATCCCTCATAAGGAAAAGGAAAAGGAGGAAGAGGAGGAGGAAAAAAAACAAAAGAAGCCTAGAGAATTTAAGTGATTTGTCCAAGGACACCCAGCAGAACCAAAGTAAGAATATTTACACAGCCTTAATAGACCATAAAATAATAATAGATTTCACTTTACAGATGAGAATATTGAGGCAACTGTTGTCTTACAGATCAGTGATTTGATGGCTATGATAAATATATAGGTGCCTTGTCTAATGTTCAGTGGCATCAGTTCTTTCTAAACAGCTAAGTATAGCCTTTGTCATTCATTAGACCTCCATTCAGATATAGGGTTATATATGCTTTCTACAGGCATTTCTTCTTTTTTGTAGATCTACTTTCAAATAGCAATACAGGCCTATAAAATGCTAAATTGGGTCACAAAATCTCTTGATGTAAACCTAACTACAATGTATTTACCTTCTCTAATATCTATGTTAGTTGTCTATTATGGAAAATACTCCTTGAATCAATGAATATATATATTCAGTGGTATACCTCTTCTAGAAATGAAAGGCCAAGAAGCTGGAGACAAGGAAGGAATATTTATTTACCTAATTTATATATCACTCTTTCTCCCATTCCAACTTTAGCTTTTTTGGCAAATATATGTGAAGGAAATTCTACAGGTGACAAATATTTCTTCTATCTTAACAAATGTATCAAAGTTTTAATGCTGAAATTAACATGCCATGATGAAAAGAGAAAGATTCTAACATCTTCACAAACGGTTTGAAAAACACAAACACACACCAAATCAAAACACCTCTGACATGTTAGCCAACACAGTGCTGCCACCTAAACATACTGTGCATACTATCATTAGGCCATTTGAAACTCTGACCTGATGCAGTCATTTTTCATAGGTAAGGATCATGTCTATAACAACAAAATGCTTGGGCATGGAAGCCAGGAAAACATAGACAACAAAGTAGGTCAAAATTAAAAGCAACCAAGAGAAAAAAGAAAGCAGCATAGTGTTTTATAATCTAAATTATACTGTTGAATAGTTAACTATGCAAATTCTCCACCTTGAACTTGAGAAGCAATAGTGAAGGGGAGCTGGAAGATTGTGGTAAAAGAAAACAAGCCATAAGTGCTTTAGCTGAAATAAGCCATAGAGATGAGAATAAGTATGAAATATTAAAATACTGCCTTCAGGTCTAAAGACCAATAATTGGGGGGAATGGCCTAGAGTAATAGAGGCCACCAGAGCAATGGTTCAAAGATTATGGGAGCTGGTCAACTTCAGTTTTTTGTTTTTTTTTTTTTGTTTTGTGAGGAAGACTAGCCCTGAGCTAACATCCAATGCCAGTCCTTTTATTTTATTTTTTTTTTTTTTTGCTGAGGAAGATTAGCCCTGGGCTAACATTCATGCCCATCTTCCTCTACTTTATATGGGACGCTGCCACAGCATGGCTTGACAAGTGGTGCGTTGGTGCCTGCCTGGGATCCGAACCTGCGAACCCTGGGCTGCCAAAGCAGAGAGCGTGCACTTAACTGCTGCATCACAGGGCCGGCCCCTCAACTTCAGTTTTAAATGGTGATTATTGGTATTTCTGGTCAAGCAGTGTGGTAACAAATTTGTAAGGACATCAATAATACAAAAATTCCTTTTCAGAGAAACAAGATTGAGTAGTTTCCAAAGACAGTTTGTTTTTTTCTAAATATTTCTGTTAGATTTTATGTACTACAGAATGCTAATATGTTTTAATACAAACTTTCTTGCAATGGGTTGATATCCTACTATTCCTGTAATGACACCAAATACTAAAAACAAACCTGGGCCCAATAAATAAAGATACTATGCAGAGAAAGAAAATACATAAAGGAATAATCTTTATTTCACTATATAATAATTCCCATTATAGTAGTAACAAGAGATGCAAACAGCAGGACAATATGAATTGGATCATTTGTTCAGGGCTCTCTGCTTAGAGTAAGCTCAATGCTTATGCAGTAGTAGTTAAAATGATTCTGCATGTTAAACAGAGAGAATTTTTTAAAAACTCTGGAACTAATGGACATCTTTTTATTTCATTTAATTACCGATTTTCAAAAAGAACATTTTAAGTGGCCTAGTTAAGAACACTAAACTAGTCCAAAGTTTTTAAGCAATGGATTATTCAAATTTATGCAATTATTAAAAAGTTAGACAAGCTACATATCAATCCATAATCTCTAAATATGATGGATATTAAGTGTGCTTTTAACTGGAAATACCTAAAAATATTTTTAAAACTAGAAAAAATGAAGTCTCGTGTAACTAAGTTTCAAATTAGAAGATGTACATATTTTGAGGATGGAACTGAAATGCTCAAGTATGCCATCAGTTCTGGCTGTGAATTTTTTAAAAGCAATAAATAAGAAAATTTCTAGATTTCCTTTAAAAGTGAGTTCTAAATTATACCTACTACACATTTATAATGAAAAGCCCTAAAACTTCTCAGTTTTATCTCAGGAAACAATACAAGAAAACCAAATTGTAGCATTAAGTTTTTTTAAACCATAATTAATATCCTAACTGATTCTGACGCAGAATGTTTTAAAGAATGGGAAACAACAGCTTTTAAATTAAGCTCCTTTTTAAAAAATATAATATCAAAACCTTGAATTATGGCATAAGTTAAGCTCTAAAATCTAACAAAGCATAGGGGTTGGTCCAGATTGTGTTCCAAAGGTTGACTTGTATATCCTTATTTAAAACTGAGAGTAAAAATAGTTCGCAAAAAATGAAGGTTCTCATCCAGCCCACAAAAAGATCTATCTAACTTAAAGAACGACCAAACCTAGATATCAAGAACACACCTATGAAATGCCAGGAATAGAATACATCTCCACTCCATGCAATGGGAGTGGAGAGTCTTCCATCTGCAAACCACTGGAGGAAATTACTATAGCCCAAGATACCAGGAGGTAGCAGCAAAGAATGGAGGACAAATAAGATGCTATTGCGGTGTTAGGTCCAGCTAGCAAGAATTAGCAGTCACTTTTTCTCAGGACTCAGGTACCAAGCTGTCTGCTTTACTCCCTTCCTATTTTTTTGTGAGGAAGATCAGCCCTGAGCTAACACCTGATGCCAATCCTCCTCTTTTTTTTTTTTCCTGAGGAAGACCGGCCCTGAGCTAACATCTGTGCCCATCTTCCTCTACTTTATATGGGACGCCGCCACAGCATGGCTCAACAAGCAGTGTGTCGGTGCAGCCTGGGATCCGAACCAGTGAACCCCGGGCCGCCACAGCAGAACACTCGCACTTCACTGCTTGCGCCACCAGGCTGGCCCCATCACTTCCTATTTTTGACTAGGTCTCCCATTCTCTTGGCTTATAGTAAAGCCTGAAATTACAAAGTTTATTTATAGGTTTTAAATATCAAACTAACTATACTTTCCCATGCTTTCCACATAATAATAATAATATAATCAGGAAAAGAACTAATATTAAAATTGAAATATCTGTCCACAGAGAGCAAAAGAATGAAATAGGCAACATATTTTTTAAAGTTAGAATCAATATATGACATAATTCAAAAGGAGAAAAAAAGAAAAAGTTATTAAACCTAACAGCATTTATAACAGTAAAAAATGAAAAGCAAGTCAAAAGTTCAATAATAAGTGAATGATTATGGTTCATCAACTTGATGGAATATTATGCAAGAGTTATAAATATGGAGACTATGCAGCAATATGGAAAAGATTATGAAAGCAGACACAGTGGAAAAAACAGAAAACAACCGTATTACACTATAATTATAATTACATGTAAATATGAATGCAAAGACAGATTGTAAAACAGAAAAATAAACAATTATGTTAAAATAACAGTATTACCTTTTTTACTCTTATATTTTGAATGGTAAAAATAGTATGGTAAATTCAAATCTTTCTATCTGTTCCTTTAATGCAATTCTTCTAAGGAACTCTAATCACAAATACTCTATTTACCTAATTCCAGAAGACTATAAAAATAAAACATTTAAAAATATTTTGTAATAGATTTTTAACTCAGTCAAAAATCAATAAGGTTTTCCTATACGTTAGAGCACATTTAACAGACAGTTCCTTTTTTTCCCATTTAATATTTTCAGAAGAACTCTCAACAAACAGGTTAAGAAAGTGACTTTGCTACAGAAAAATGGAAGAAGGAAGAGAGAATTCAGATAAGAATTTGGAGGATACGAGTATTAACCCTTGCTCATAGTATCTAAGTTTTTATGCTCTACCCTATTTCTTTATTTAAAGTGATGAAATACTTCAATTCTTAATTTTTATAGATGACACAAAGCAACTTTAAAAAAGGAAAAAGATATAGAAAGATGGCAGAAAAGTGAGATCTACTTAACATATCTCTCTGTCATAATTCTCAAACAAAAAAAGTACACCTCTCAGAAATTCTAACTGATGGGGCAGATCCTGATTAACAAGAATGAATGCCAGTGTTATCATTACAATATTTAGTATTAGCAGAAATGATGATAAATAGCATAATCATACTATACATTTATTTTAGTCAATAATTATTTTCCAAAAATGTTCTCAGGTGTCTTTTTGGGAATGTCTGTTATTGGAAATGGTTTAAAAGGCAATACTTGCACAGTTTTTCCTAAATAACTGAAATTAAGAAAGTTGATTCTCTACAACATTTATAGCTGTGTATGTCTCACATAGATTTTTAAGAAATATATAAGGGAATTCTGGGAAAAACTCTAGAAAGCAGTTTAAAGTACCCTCACAAAATAAAAATTAGTCAAATCACACATTTCAGCAAGAAGCATCAACCTTGAAGAGAAATATTATTTACAATAACCCATAGTTGTAAGGATTATTACACATATGAACCTGCCATCTAATTTGAAATTTTGAAAAGCCAAAATAGAAAAGACTAAAAGAATGGAAAAAAAGAGAAGGCTGTAATAATATTATTAGGAAGATGATGGTAGTTTTGTTTCGCGATGTCTAATTAGAGAAACAAAAGAGATCACTCAAAGTGATTTGACACGTTATTCTATTCTGTAAACATCACTGAATTTATGATATATCTAATAAAGGGCAGTTAAAAAGTTCAGGAATGTGAGCCAGCCCTCACAGGCTAGCGGTTAAAGTTCAGCACACCCCGCTTTGGCGGCCTGAGTTTGGTTCCCAGGCACAGAACTACACCACTCGTCTTTCAGGAGCCATGCTGTGGCAGCGGCTCACACAGAATTTACAACTATACATAACTATGTAGCGGGGCTTTGGGTGGCGGGGGCTGGAAGAAATAGGAGGAAGACTGGCAACAGATGTTAGCTTTGGGCGAATCTTCCCCTGCAAAAACAAAAAAGCAGATTCTAAAGCTCCACTCAGTTGATCTGAAGTGGGGGTTGGGAGTTCACATTTTAAAAAGAAAAAAAAAGTTCAGGAACGCCCAATGGGATTGGGGTGAGAGGAAGAAACAAAATAATAGTTTTACCTAGGAAATGAAACAGTATGCTCTATTAAAAGCTAACTATTTTCAAATACATTTAATAAATATAACAACCAGAACAAGTAACCAGACTTTTTTTTTTTTAGTTATTTTATACAAAGCATGCAAACTATTGATCATCTTCACTACTGTTTTCTAATGTTAAAAATAAATGAATGAGTATTAACATTTACACAAAAGTATTTGAAATTAAAAATATCTTACTAAATCAGCCCCTGCTTGAAGTAAAACATCTGCCACATCTGTATGTCCATTTTCACAAGCATAGGTTAAGGCTGTGTCTCCTGTTGCTGTTGTAGCATGAACATTAGCACCTAGCAAACAAAAAATTCATATCTTTACTTTGTGAATTGTAAAATTATATTAGATAGTTCAATTTTGCAATTTGGTGAAACTGATAAACTCAAAATACAAAAATATCAGAATGTTATTTTAAATATTCTAATTTTCCTTTAAATATGCTTTGTAAAAATGCTTTTAGCCACACAGAAAGGAATTATACCAAATGAATTTAAGATATAGTAATTTGCCTATACATTCCCAGTAAGATATACTCTAAGAAATAAAAGAGCTGCAACAAAAAATATCAAACAGTTTTCTGAAATCATATTGGTGGTAGCATTGGTTTGTATTCTAAGATAGTTCTCTGGATATTGTGGTAAAAATCAAATGAGTAATCCTTTGGTGAGAGACGAAATTTTGGCATGGTTGAGAGAAAACACAGATACAGATTTTTGAGGTTAAGTAAAAATCCTATGGTTCTGGGCCGGCCCTGTGGCTTAGCAGTTAAGTGCGCGCGCTCCGCTACTGGTGGCCCGGGTTCGGATCCCAGGCACGCACCAACACACCGCTTCTCTGGCCCTGCTGAGGCCGCATCCCACATACAGCAACTAGAAGGATGTGCAACTATGACATACAACTATCTACCGGGGCTTTGGGGTAAAAAAAAAAAGGAGGAGGATTGGCAATAGATGTTAGCTCAGAGCCGGTCTTCCTCAGCAAAAAAAGAGGAGGATTAGCACGGATGTTAGCTCAGGGCTGATCTTCCTCACACACACACAAAAAAAAAGTCCTATGGTTCTGAATTGGAAGTACTGACACGAACTCAAGATGGATTTTATTTGTAAGAAAAATAAATATTTCCTAACTCTGACCAACTAAAAAGCCCTAGAGACAATGATAGACCAGGCAGAAATAGCATCTCTAGCTTAGATTATAGTCCCTAAGTAACATTTCCTGCTAAGTGGAATTAAGGCTTCTTAGAAAAATGATTTGTTTCAAAACTGAGGCAGAGGGCCGGCCCCATGGCTTAGCAGTTAAGTGCGCGCGCTCCGCTGCTGGTGACCCGGGTTCAGATCCCGGGCGTGCACCGAAGCACCACTTCTCTGGCCATGTTGAGGCCGCGTCCCACATACAGCAACTAGAAGGATGTGCAGCTATGACATACAACTATCTACTGGGGCTTTGGGGGAAAAAAATAAATAAATAAAATTATTTAAAAAAAAAAAAAAAAAACTGAGGCAGAATCTGTCTAAAATGAGCCTGAAACACCTGCCATATTAGAAAGCAAGGAAATTATCAGCGACTATAATATGGTCACATCAAAAGGATTTGGTAGCTAAACTTATTGACCACAGATGGTCAAATTGTCCCATCTTTCAACAATTTTTGCATCAAAAAGAATGAGAACTGTGATCGAGTAAAACCTATCATATATGTTTAAATCCAAAAGTTCAAAATGATGTTCAAGTCAAAAACAAAACAACACTTCATTGGTCACCACTGAAGGATGCTAGGGGACCACTTGATTATTTTGGAAACTGGTAAATAAAGGGGGGAAAATCAAATGTTTATACTGCCATTCCTACATGATTTATACCTAAAGGTAACCAAACAGTTGTTGACAGGAAGTTTCTCTTTACAGACATATTCCAGTTAATAAACAAGGAAGGAATAATAGAATTTAGAATATCACCATTTTGCAACCCCTAATGAATTAATGGATCTAAGCAATGATCATCAATGGCTAATAACATCACAAAAGAGAGACAATCAGACATTTATTACCTCCTGAGGAAAGTACACAAATACTACCTGTGAAGTCTAGTAAAAAACAAAAAAACACACACCTCATACCTGAATTCAATCAAATCTCTAGATCTAACCACTACTTTATGGGAAATCCAAGGGACAGAAAAACAAGTTAAATGAAATCATGGAGATGCAATTAGCAAAATCCTACTCCGAAAGCCTAAAAGATAAACATTCCATTTCTTCAACCATAACTTGCAAGAAAAAAGAAAAGAAAGATGGAAGGGGAGCCCATAGATTAAAAAGGACTTAAGAGACAGACTGATCAAATAGCTAGTATGAATCTTATTTGCAAGTTGATTCAAAAAGGTCATTAAACACACACATACCCATTTATAAGACTATCAGGAAAATATGAAACCTGCTTGGATATTTAATGATACTAAGGAATTATTATTTAAAAATTTTAGGTAGGAAAATGGTATTGTGGTTATTTTTTTAAAAAGATTATCTTTTACAGATACATATTGAAATAGTTATTGATAATTTAGAAAAATAAATTTATTTTTAAAATAATTTTCAAATTAAAAACTTAAATTTTAAATTTTTTTTTTTTTTTTTTTTTTAAATTTTATTTATTTATTTTTCCCCCAAAGCCCCAGTACATAGTTGTCTGTCATAGCTGCACATCCTTCTAGTTGCTGCATGTGGGACGCGGCCTCAGCATGGCTGGAGGAGCGGTGCCTCGGTGCGCACCCGGGATCCGAACCCGGGCCGCCGGCAGCGGAGAGCACGCACTTAACCGCTAAGCCACGGGGCCGGCCCTTAAATTTTAAATTTAAAAATGTTTTTGTAACTATATATGGTGACAGATGCTAACCAGACTTACTATGTTGATAATTTCACAATATATACAAATATCAAATCATTATGTTGTACACCTGAAACTAATACAATGTTATATGTCAATTATATCTCAATAAAAAAATTTAATATTTAATTATTTTAAATAAAATAATTTTATAAAAATAAATGGGAGATATGGAAGGAGTATAGATAAAGTGAGATTGGCTATGAATTAAAAATTCTGAAAGCTGAGTGATGGGTTTTTAGGGTTCATTATACTATATTTTCTATGTTTGAAAAAATGCCATAACAAAAGGTTTTTGATTTTTTTTTTTTTCCCGGTGAAGATGATTAGCCCTGAGCTAACATCTAACGCCAATCCTCCTTTTTTTGCTGAGGAAGATTGGCCCCAGGCTAACATCTGTGCCCATCTTCCTCTACTTTATATGGGAAGCCTCCACAGCATGGCTTGACAAGCAGTGCATTGGTGCGAGCCCCAGATCTGAAACTGCAAACCCCAGCCACCAAAACAGAGCACACACACTTAACCCCTATGCCATCAGGCCGGCCCCTTAAATTTTTTTTTTTTTAATTGTATAGACAATGTATTAAAAAACCTATTGGACTTTTCTTTAGTGCTACAGTATAACAAGAACTTCATGTAAATAAATCACACTCTAATTTGGGAAAAAAATTTTTTTAGGTAGTGATCATGTGAAAAAGTGATTCTCAACCCCTGACATAGTTCTGAAAACTACATACTTCAAATTAGCAAAAGTAGCTAAATATGAGAATCAATGGTGATGCAATAGAAAAAACAACGTCAGGAGTTCTAAGTTTGAATATTGGCTCTGTCACTTATTAGCTTGGTTACCTTAGGGAAGTTAAGTAACCCGACTGTGCATCCGTTTCCATATCTATAATAATGTGTTTAATATTTCTTACTATATAGGGACCAGTGGTAATTAATAGAGATAACACAAGAGCTGAGCAGAATGATTGGTATTCAATAATTTCTTCTTTATTTGAAGAAGATTGGCCCTTAGCTAACATCAGTTGCCAATCTTCTTCTTTTTCTTTTTTCTCCCCAAAGCCCCAGTACATAGGTATCATAGTTGTAGAGTTGTAGCTCTTCTATGTGGGCCACTGCCTCAGCATGGCTTGATGAGCAGTGAGTAGGTCCGCACCCAGGATCCGAACCTGCGAACCCCTGGAACGCCAAAGCGCAGCACAAACTTAACTGCTACACCACCAGGCTAGCCCCTCAATAATTTCTTAGTGAACATTTATACCTCCTTTTATTTTATTTTTATTTTTATTTTTTTTAAACTTTATTTTATCTTTTTCCCCCAAAGCCCCAGTAGACAGTTGTATGTCATAGTTGCACATCCTTCCAGTTGCTGCATGTGGGACGCGGCCCCAGCACGGTGGGAGAAGCGGTGCGTCGGTGCACGCCCAGGATCTGAACCCGGGCCGCCAGTAGCGGAGTGCGCATGCTTAACCGCTAACCCACGGGGCCAGCCCTATATATGAGGTTTTAAAGAATATATCAGAATTGGATAAAAAGAAAAACTTTATATTGTTTCTAAAGGATATATAAAGGTTGACATCTATCTGGATCAATTCTTTCTGGTATATTCTTACTTTGCTCTATAAAACTACAAATAGTCTATGTAAAAATACTTATTCCTTACTATTGCTTAACAATGTATAAAGCACAAATTATTTTAAAACTAAGCACTTCTGCCAAAAAAGTTAAATTCCCACTTGTTCTTTTTTTTTTGAGAAGACTTAAAAATGTCAAAACACGAATAGGTTTATAGGTACCAAATTATAATCTCTGTAATCTCATCCCACCTCCTCTTATTAACAGAGACTAGGAGGAACTAACTTCTCCCTTCCAGAAGCCATAAACCATTCAATGGAGAAAGAAGGTCAGTGAGAAGCCTGATGGTCACTAAGTAAAAATTAATAACAATAAGAAATCTTTTTAAAAAACAACATTTTTAGAGATGTAGGAGCTTAAGAAGAGCAGTTAAATTGTGGAGCTGTCTTTCAACTTTTGTAGAAATGAGAAAGTTAAGGTTAATAGTTAAAGTTATGAAAGCAATATAAAGCCTTTTTCTAAAAGGCATTTTTAAAGCCACATACCCGCAGCCAGTAGATATTTAACCAACTCCAGGTGTCCCTCCTGAGAAGCCTCCATCAGAGGCGTGGAGCAGCCAAGTTCTATATCAGCCCCTGCCTTAATCAGGAAGTCTGCAACTTCAGAAAATCCTCCACAGCAAGCCAAGGTCAGAGCAGTTTCTTGGGTTTCTTCTGTCTGAGCATTTATATTTGCTCCTGGGGAAAGCATAAAAACAGATAAAACTAGTCGCAGAAGACTTAGGATAAAGCTATTAATTGTTCTGAATTGTGATAATCATCTCTAGCTTCTCTGCCTCTGAGGTTCCTTCCAGGATGTTGATAATTTATTTTGGGCATTTATATTTGCTGCTGGGGAAAGCACAAAAATAGATAAAACTAGTTGCAAAAGACTTATGATAAAGATATTAATTATTCTGAATTGTGATAATCATCTCTAGCTTCTCCGCTTCTGAGGTTCCTTCCAGTGTATTGATAATTTATCTAATCAATGCAAAAAAATATTTTAGTTGTAGTAAACTTCACTGATAGACAAAACATCCAAAGGAAATTGACTTTTTTTTTAAAGAAGTAAAACTACTTTACCTTGTGCTAAAAGTAATGCCACCATTTCTTCATGTCCTTCTCGAGCAGCTTCCATCAAGGGAGTATATCCTTCGTCATTAACTTCTTCAAGATTAGCTCCCCTTTCAATAAGTAGAGCTGCCAATTCAACGTGTCCTCCACAGGCAGCTAGTGTTAACGGAGACTCGAAGGAATCTGCAGGCATGTTCACTTGAGCACCACTATCCAAAAGCAAACGTGCTACCTCTACATGTCCATCCTGCAGATTTTCAAAGGTAAAGCAAGAAGGAGGAAATTTTTTTTGTTTTGAGATTTTTAAAGTGTGAGAAGAGAAGCAAGAAATCGAGGAAAGACAGAAAGGAAGAAAGAAAAGAAGATGTAGCTTAGATGCATTTATATTATCATGCCCATCTGAGCAATCTGCTATTTGTCTTATCAATTAAAATTATTTTACCTTACTTTTCAGCAAGCCTAAAAATTTTCAAAAGAATCAGACTCATAACATATAGTTACAATTCCAAATAATTTTGAATTTCCTTATTCTTTAAAGTTCAAAATACTGTTAAATCCACAATAAACAGTACCTCAAAATAATAGTTTCTACTACTGCCAGGTAAATATAGCTATAACCCCAAATTTAGGTGTCATGTTTAAGTACAGAAACTGTGTTAGATCTATTTAATAAATAAAGACGTGGCAAAAAATAACACAAATTCTGTGAAGTCATTACACTTGGGATTATGTCACCAAGGTAAACCCCTATGGACTGATACTACCCTATATTTTTCCTCGTCACTAGCCTGTTGCAATGAGGCAAAGAATTTTACAAAGATGTAAAAATAAATATCTTACTCACTCGTACATAATTTTACCATGGGCCCATCTGCATAGATAGTAAAGCAATCAACAATAAAACATCCTCATGGAGGTTATCTATTCTACCCCTCTATCACCATAAATACCCTTCTTCAGTTTCAAATACTTTACTTCAAAATTTTATGTAGGACTTAACTCTTGTTGTGGCATATAAAGTCAGATGTTGTGTTGTTCTATATTTCAAAAATTACAAAATATTGCTAATGAAAAGTAAAGACTAAGTACAAAAACAAGGTTTTATAAGGCTGGGTAATTCTTTTATTAAAAAATTAATTAAAGAAATCTTAATTAAATGTTAGATATCAGTATCCATCAAGAGTTTCGGGGGCTGGCCCCGTGGCTTAGCAGTTAAGTGTGTGCGCTCCACTACTGGCAGCCCGGGTTCGGATCCCGGGCATACACCGATGCACTGCTTGTCAGGCCATGCTGAGGTGGCGTCCCACATACAGCAACTAGAAGGATGTGCAACTATGACATACAACTATCTACTGTGGCTTTGGGGAGAAAAGGGGAAAAAAAGGAGGAGGATTGGCAATAGATGTTAGCTCAGGGCCGGTCTTCCTCAGCAAAAAGAGGAGGGTTGGCATGGATGTTAGCTCAGGGCTAATCTTCCTCACAAAAAAAAAAAAAAAAGTTTCATTGTACTTAACTAAATGACTACCCTAGCTTTAATCACTTTTGACACAATACCAAAAACAAATGACTTCACATTAAAATTTTAGTTTTACTAATACTTCAAATATATGCAAAATAAAATATATTTTAACCAAACTACTGGTATTGAGTTATTTGGCATTTGAAATACATTTCTAATTGAAAAGAAAATAAGGATTTATAAGTGTTCGTAGATTAGGGAGCTACTGTTATGCCTAGCTCCTCCAGGCACCCAATAAACTGTTTTGCTTGAATTTACGTGAATTTTTGAAGATTCTTTACAGATTCTGCTAACTTTTCTTGAGTACATATACTAAAAGAGGAATTGTGCTAAGCACTTTTTGATATTAATGAATATTAATTTTCCCAAAGGAAAAAAGAATAAGAAATAAAAAAAGAATAATCCAACCTTAAAGGTCTAATATCATTATTAGAATTTTTTTTCAATTCTAAGACTTTAGTCTTAGCCATAGAGCAGTAGCTGGTATTGGACTTACTCTTCTATCATAAACAACCATAAAAATTGGAAAAAATAGATAAAGCAACTAGAGGTATTGGACAGCAATCAAGCTAGGGCTAGGGTTATGACCACTGAAAGAAGGGAGCACATGAGATGAACCTTACATTCACTCGAGCTTTCTTTCTTCAGACGTCTTACAAACCACGGCCCAAGGAAATAGAGCCTAAACAAAGAGTAAATATCTCTTTGGGCAAAGGAAACAAAGATCAGAATATAAGGCAGCCAAAATAGTTAGGACTTGGGGAGTGCGGGTAGGATACCTGAGAAAAACAAAGCACAGAGGAGTCCCAAAAATCTATATAAAATTATCCTCAGATACGTGAGCAACTCCTGAGTTGAACACACCAAGGATGAGACTCCAGGATGCCTAGCAAGAATGGCTGCTGAAAGGCTGGAGACCTTGGGAGTTCAGACTCAGCCAGAACGGAGAGATCTTGGTGAATATCCCAGGGTTTCAGTTGAGATGGCAGAAGACCACACCCAAGGAGTAAAGACCTGGAATCCTTACTCTAGGACCAAGGAGTAAGGACCTAGGAATAAGAGTAAAGCTAAAATTAAGCCTCAATAGGATCAGAGTGATCCACTGGTAATTTAACTGCCTGCTAGAACAAAATTTAACAGTCTTAAAAGGAGGACAGGATAGTCCAGAGTCTCAAAAAGGTATCATCCATAGCATATGGCTTACAATAAAAAATTACTAGACTTTTTTGTGTGTGTGTGAGGAAGATTAGCCCTGAGCTAACATCCATTGCCAATTGTCCTCTTTTTGCTGAGGAAGATTGGCCCTGGGCTAACATCCATGCCCATCTTCCTCCACTTTATACGGGACGCTGCCACAGCATGGCTTGACAAGCGGTGCGTTGGTCCATACCCGGGATCCAAACCTGCGAACCCCGGGCCACCGAAGCAGAGCGAGCGGACTTAACTGCTACGCCACAGGGCCAGCCCCTACTAGACATATTAAGAGGCAGGAAAGAGTGACTGAACATCAAGATATAAAATAACCAATAAAAGTAGACCCAGAACTGAATCAAATATAGGAGTTAGCAGAAAAGGACTTCAAAATAACTAATGATATATTAAAGAAAAAAGAGGGGAAAAAAATGGATGAAAAAATATAATTTCAACACAAAATAAATATAAAAATACCATATCAATAACTATATTTAAATGTAAATGGTCTAAACAAACCAACTAAAAAACAGAGATTGGGAGAGTGGGTTACAAAACATGACCCAAATATATGCTATCTACAAAAAACTCACTTCAGTATAACGATATAGGCATATCAAACATATCAGAGTTTGAAAGAAAAGAATAAAAACATTTATCAGGCAAACATTAATCAAAGGAAAGCAGAAATAGCTATATTAAAGGGTCAATCCATGAGGAAGACATAGCAATTCTAAAAATGGCTATGCACCAAACAACCACGCTCCAAAAGGCGGAAAAAAGTGAAGCAACTAAAAGAAATAGACAAATCCACAAGTATAGTTGAGATTTCAATACCCCTCTCTCAACAATTGTTAGAACAATTAGACAGAAAATCAGAAAGGATGTAGGAGAACTCTACCATCAATCAACAGGATCTAATTGACTTCACAGAACACTCTTCCCACCAACAGCAGAATGTACTTTCTTTTCAAATGCCCATGGAATATATGTCCACATTCTGACTATAAAACAAACCTCAAAAATTTTAAAGAGCTGAAATCATACAGAGTGTGTTCTCTGATCACAATGGAATCAAACTAGAAATCATTAACAGAAAGATAATAGGAAAATCTTCATATGTTGAAACATTTAGAAACTAAACAATGCACATCAAAATAATTCATGAGTCAGAGGAAGTCTCAAGTGAAACAAAAAAAATACACTGAACTGAATGAAAATGAAATACAACATATCAAAATTTGTAGGACACAGCTAAAGCAGTGCTGAGAGGAAAATTTATAGCACTAAACACATACAATTAGAAAAGGAGAAACATCTCAAATCAATAATCTAAGCTCACATCTCAAGAGCCTAGAAAAAGAAGAACAAAATAAACCCAAAGCAAGCAGATGAAAGGAAATAATAAAGAATAGAATGTGATTAAATGAAATAGAAAATAGAGAAAATTTTGAAAACCAAAAGTTGATTCTTTGAAAAGATCAACAAAATTGACAAACTTTTAGCTAGACTTACCAAGAAAAAAAGACAGAAGACTCAAATTACTAAAATCAAGAATGAAAGAAGGGACATTAATACTGACCATACAGAAATAAAAAGGATTATGAGAGAATACTATGGACAATTGTATGCCGACAAATTAGACAACCCAGATGAAACGGACAAATTCCTAGAAAGACGTAAACTACTAAACCTGACTCAAGAAAAAACAGAAAATCTGAATAGACCTATAAAACAAGATTGAATTAGTATGTAACCAAAAATCTTCCCACCCAGCAATCTTACTCCTAGATATATACCCAACAGAAATGAATGCTTATGTCCACCAAAGACATATAAAAGAATATTCACAGCAGCTCTAATGGTAATAGCCGAAGTCCGTAAATAACACAAATATCCATCACAGCAGACTGGATAAATAAATAGTGGCATATTTATACAATGGAATACCACACTAAAACGAAAAAAGCAAACTACTGTAAAATGGAACAGTATAAATAATTCTTACATAAATAATGCTGAGTGAAAAAAGACACAAAAGAATACTTATTGTATTATCCTATTTACATGAAGTTCAAAAACAAGAAAACTAATTCATGGCAACATAAGTTAGAATTGTGCTTACCCTTGAAGGAGGGTACTGACTGGAAGTGGGCATAGGTGAGCCTTCTGGGGTGCTATATCTTGATCTAGTTGTCACATGAGCCTACACATATAAAATTTCAGGCCATCTCCTTAAGATTTGGCAGTTTATTGTACGTAAGTTATACCCAATTTAAAAGTATTATATTTTTACCATCATTTCTAGGAATTTGAGAAAGTAGGTTTTTAAAAACAAATTCCTGATTTACTCTGCAAACAGTTATTTAGGAGAGTCACTAAAATATATGTATTGGGCCGGCCTGGTGGCGTAGTGGTTAAGTTGGCATGCCCTGCTTCGGCAGCCCAGGGTTTGTGGGTTCGGATCCCGGGTGTGGACATAGACACCGCTCATCAAGCCATGCTGTGGCGGCGTCCCCATGCAAAATAGAGGAAGACTGGCACAGATGTTAGCTCAGTGACAATCTTCCTCAAGCAAAAAGAGGAAGATTGGCGACAGATGTTAGCTCAGGGCCAATCTTCCTCACAAAAAAAAAAAAAAAATGTATTAAGTCTTCCAATTGCTAATTTGTTTGTATAGATTGTTAGCTCAGACTTTTCCCTATAATGTACCCTACTGATTACCTTGAATTACTGGTATATCCTTGTTAGAACAGGATACAAGGACATCTTGTTCAGAAATAAAGCAATACAGGTATGGCTTGAGAATTTTTTATATAAAGAAAGATAAAATTTCTTAGGAGTTGTGCAAAGATGGCTGGAAATTCTTTGCCACACCCTCTCATTAAGAGATAAATTTTAGGGCCGGCCCCATGGCTTAGCGGTTAAGTGCGCGTGCTCCGCTGCTGGCGGCCCGGGTTCGGATCCCGTGCGCGCACCGACGCACTGCTTCTCCGGCCATGCTGAGGCCGTGTCCCACATACAGCAACTAGAAGGATGTGCAACTATGACATACAACTATCTACCGGGGCTTTGGGGAAGAAAAAAAAAAAAGGGGAGGAGGATTGGCAATAGATGTTAGCTCAGAGCCGGTCTTCCTCAGCAAAAAAGAGGAGGATTAGCACGGATGTTAGCTCAGGGCCGATCTTCCTCACAAAAAAAAAAAAAGAGAGAGATAAATTTTATCTCCCTCCACCCCCTGCATTTGGGCTACCCCATGACTGCTTTAACCCATAAAACATAGCGATTGATGCCATGCCAGTTCTTAGCCTCTCTCGGTATGCTAATTCTTGGGATCCAACTACTATTAAAGAAGTCCATGGAGAGATCACCCATGGTCAGAGAGAGGTCCCAGACTTCCAACCATCACCGCCAAGGTGCCAGAGATGTGAGTTAAACCATGCTGGAAATTCCAACCAGCCACTATCTGACAGCACCTGCATGAGAAAGTCCTCCACTGAAAGAGAACAACAGAATAACCAACCAATCAACCCACAGAATCATGAGAAATAATAAATGGCTGTTGCATGAAGCCACTACGTTTTGAGTGATTTGTTATGCAGCAGTAGACAACACAATAAGAATTAACATAGGTAATGATATGCCTATTTAATCACATCTCAAAAAAATTTGTACTTCCAAGTAACTTTCCTATCATTAAACCTGTCTTAAAAATTCAGATTACTCTGTATTTCATGAATTCTTTGTAGATATGCATATATGCATGCATGATATCTATGTGCTTACAGAAGAAGTAGAAGAAAAATGGTTCCTGGATTGATCCATGACCAAATATGTTGGAAACATCTTTGGAATCTAGCATTGTTTTATCAACAAAGGCTTACATTTGCTAAGTAATATCCATTGAAACATTTTTATTTTGAAAATTTGTGCTGTCAAGAGACAATTTATATTAAGTATGTTTTGTAACTGTCAGTATATGCAAATAAAAATTTATCAGCATATATAAAAGATTTCATTTTTACTGTCAAAATTTTTTCTATGATTTTTCTAACAAATATTGCTATTTAAAAATTTTGGCTTAAGTAAGAGTCAGCATAATGTTAGTAGCAAAAGCACTCAGCTGAAAAAAGAAGACCTAGACTTAGGCAGGGCTACCACATACTGCTGCAAAACCTACACAATTGATTATGGTGGGCCTAGAACTGCAACATCTGCTATCTAACTGCATGATTTGGGACAAGATTCCCCAACTTCTTTGTTTCTCAGTTCTTTCAGTAATGAAATGAAGAATGTGACCTAAACTTCCACCTTAAAGATTTTATGTTGACAGTATTAAAGATGATTATTCTGTTTGATATAATTTGCTTGGATGATAAATCTAATTCTAGATTATCCTGAAAAGAAACAAATAAGTGCTTTATAGGTTATCCATAAGAGTATATCAGTCAATTTTTTGAGGGTCAATTTGCTTTATAAGATTTTGATATGAAGCTACAAAGACATCAGAAATATGTCTGCTATCTCCAAAATTAGGGTTTTATCTGTATAACTCTAAAGTCAAATATATTACTTTAGGATTACATGTTACTGTCCCTTTCCAAAAGCATACTCAAGCATTACTTGTGTTTAATTTAGAATCAAGTTTAGAAATCAAACTAGAAACCAATTAAAGGTAATGAAAAAAGAAGACTAAACCCAAAACTAGCAGAAGGAAGGAAATATTAAAGATTAGAGCAGAGATAAACGAAATAGAGAATAGAAAAACAATACAGAAAATCAATGAAACCAAAAGTTGGTTCTTTGAAAAGATCAACAAAATTGACAAACCCTTAGCTAGATGGACTAAGAAAAAGAGACAGTAGACTTAAATTACTAAAATCCAAAATCAACGTGGGGACATTACTACTGATTCTACAGAAATAAAAAGGATTTTATAAGCGAGTACTGTAAACAACTGTACACCAATAAACTGGATAAGCTAGATGACTTGGACAAACTCCTAGAAACACAAAATCTACCAAGATTAAATCACAAAGAAATAGAAAATCTGAACAGACCTATAACTAGTAAGGAGACTGAATCAGTAATAAAAAAATCTCCCTGGGGATGGCCCCACGATGTAGTGGTTAAGTGCGCGTGCTCCACTGCTGGCAGCCCAGGTTCGGATCCCGGGCGTGCACCAATGCACTGCTTGTCAGGCCATGCTATGGCGGCGTCCCATATAAAGTGGAGGAAGGTGGGCACAGATGTTAGCCCAGGGCCAGTCTTCCTCAGGAAAAAGAGGAGGATTGGCATGGATGTTAGCTCAGGGCAGATCTTCCTCACAAAAAAAAAAAAAAAAAAAAATCTCCCAACAAAAGAAACTCCTGGACTTGATGGCTTCACTGGTAAATTCTACCAAATAGGGGGCCAGCCTGGTGGTGCAAGTGGTTAAGTGCACGCGCTCCGCTTCCATGGCCCAGGGTTCACAGGTTCGGATCCCGGGCGCGTACCGATGCACCGCTTGTCAAAGCCATGCTATGGCAGCGTCCCATATAAAGCGGAGGAAGATTGGCATGGATGTTAGCTCAGGGCCAACCTTTCTCAGCAAAAAACAGAGGAGGATTGGCATCGGATGTCAGCTCAGGGCTGATCTTCCTCACAAAAAAAAAAAAAAAAAAATTCTACCAAACATTTAAAGAAGAATTAACACCAATCCTTCTCAAACTTTTCCAAAAACCCAAAGAGGAGAGAACACTTCTTAACTCATTCTGTGAGGCCAGCATTACCCTGATACGAAAGCCAGACAAAGGCACTATAGGAAAAGAAAACTACAGACCAATCTCCTTTATGAACACTGATGCAAAAATCCTCAGCAAAATACTAACAAACCAAATTTAGCAGCATATTAAAAGGATTATGCACCATGACCAAGTGGGATTTTTTTCCTGGAATTCAAGGTAGTCAACATATAAAAATTGATCAATGTAACAAAATAAGGGAAAAACCACATGATCATCTCCACTGACACAGAAAAAGCATTTGACAAAGTTTAAAACTCTTTCACGATAAAAACACTCAACAAATTAGGACTAGAAGGAAAGTACCTCAACATAATAAAAGCCATATATGAAAAACCCACAGTGAACATCTACTCAATGGTGAAAGACTGAAAGCTTTTCCTTTAATTCAGGAACAAGGCAAAGATGTCCACTTTCACCACTTCTATTTAACATAATACTAGAAGTTCTAGCCAGAGCAAGTAGGCAGGAAAAAGAAAAAAAAGGCATCCAAATTGGAAAGGAAAACGTAAAATTACCTCTGTTCGCAGATGATATGCTCTTATATGTAGAAAACCCTAAAGATTACACACTAAAAAATTGTTAGAATAAATGAATTCAGCAAAGTACCAGGATACAAAGTAAACACAAAAAAATCAGTTGCATTTCAATACACTTACAATGAACAATCTGAAAAGGATATTACAAAAACTATTCCATTTACAATAGCACGAAAAAGAATTAAATACTTAGGAGTTAACTTAACCAAGGAAGTAAAATATTTGTACGATGGAAACTACAAAACACTGCTGAAAGAAATTCAAGAAGACATAAATAAATGGAAACATATTCCTTATTCATGGATTAGAAGATTTAATATTGTTAAGATGTCAATACTACTCAATGTGATCTACGGATTCAATGCAATCCCTATCTAAAGCCCTATCTAAAGTGTTTTTTGCAGAAAGAAAGGCCCATCCTAAAATTCATATGGAATCTAAAGGGATCCTGAATAGCCAAAACAATCTTGAAAAAGAATAAAGCTGGATGACTCACAATTCCTGATTTCAAAACTTGTACAAAGCTACAGTAATCGCAACATTGTAGTACTCGCATAAAGACAGACATATAAACAAATGGAATAGAATAGAGAGCCCAGAAATAAACCCTTGCATATATGGTCAAATGATTTTTGACAAGGGTGTTAAGACCATTCAATTGGGAAAGGACAGTCATTTTAACAAAGGATGCTGGGGAAACTGGATACCCACATGCAAAAGAATGAAGTTAAACTCTTACCTAACACCATATACAAAAATTAATGCAAAATGGATCAAAGACCTAAAACTATAAAACTCTTTGAAGAAAACATAGGACAAAAGCTTCACAACATTGGATTTGGCAATGATTTCTTAGATATGATACCAAAGGCAAAAGCAACAAAAGAAAAAATAGATCAACTGGACTTGATTAAATTAAAAACTTTTGTGTGGGGGTCGGCCCGGTGGCGCAAGCGGTTAAGTATGCGTGCTCCGCTGCGGCGGCCCGGGGTTCACAGGTGCGGATCCCAGGCGCGCACCGACGCACCGCTTGTCAAGCCATGCTGTGGCGGCGTCCCATATAAAGTGGAGAAAGATGGGCATGACGTTAGCCCAGGGCCAGTCTTCCTCAGAAAACAGAGGAGGATTGGCAGATGTTAGTTCGGGGCTGATCTCCTCACAAAAAAAAAAAAATTTTGTGCATGAGAGGACACTAACAACAGAATAAAAAGGCAATCCAGAGAATGAGAGAAAATATTTGCACATCATATATTTGATAACGGATTAATATCCAAAATATATAAAGAACGCCTAAAACTCAACAGCAAAAAAACAAACCACCTGATTCAAGAATAAGAAAAAGATTTGAATAGATATTTCTCCAAAGAAGATATACAATGACCAATAAGCACATGAAAAGATGCTCAATATCATTAATCATTAGGGAAATGCAAATCAAAACTACAATGAGATACCACCTCACAACCATTAGGACGGCTACTATCAAAAAAACAAAAAATAAGTGTTGGTGAGGATGTGGAGAAACTGGAGCCCTTGTGCACTGTTGGTGGGAATGTACAACCACCGTGGAAAACAGTACAGTGGTGGTTCCTCAAAAAATTAAAAATAGAATTATCATATGCTCAAGCAATCCCACTTCTGGGTATATAGCTAAGAGAACTAAAAGCAGAGATTTGAACAGATATTTGTACACCCATGTTCATAGCAACATTATTCACAATAGATAAAGTGTGGAAACAACCCAAGCATCCACCAATGGATGAATGGATAAGCAAAATGTGGTATAGCCATACAATGAAATATTATGCAGCCTTAAAAAAGGACAAATTCTGATGTATACTACAACATGGATGAACCTTCACGACATTATGCTAAGTGAAATAAGCCAGTCACAGAAAGAGAAATACTGTTATGATTCCACTCATATGAGGTACTTAAGAGTAGTCAAAATCATAGATAGAAAGTAGAATGGTGATTGCCAGGGGTTAGGGAGAGTGGAGAATGGAAAGTTGTTATTTAACGGGTATAGTTTCAATTTTAAAAGATGAAAAGAGTTATAGAGATGGTTGGTGGTGATGGTCGGACAACATTATGAATGTATTTAATACCACTAAACTGTACACTTAAAAAAGGCTAACATAGTAAATTTTATATTACATTTATTTTAGCTGATAAAAAAATTGGGAAGAACATAAAAGTATATCAGTGTATTGGACATGACTTAGCCAAGCCTGCCTTTTGCACTGTTTCCTACACTGACAGATTTACTATCAAAAGTTAAATAGAACATTGAATACTTCCCCTTCTCTCTCTAATAATGTATAAAATTTTCAAATCTTTACTGATCTCATAATAAATATTTTTCCAAAAAGAAAAAATAATAATTCTCAAAGTCTTAAACAACTATGACCTTTTCTTCCCATAAAATCTCGAGTGAGTACAATTTAAAATTACCATGCAATAAATGAAAACAAACAAAAAACACTAAATCACCATGCAAGCCTCCATTAAGGCAGTGTGCATCTCATCTGTTTTGTGCTCTTGATCTGCACCAGCATCAAGTAGAAAGCGAACCATATCCAAATGGCCTTTAAAAAAAAAAAAAAAAGAACACAAATTTTAAAAATATATTTCTAAAAACCTGAGTATCAATTTAATACATAAGTATTAAAATGGGGAATCTTTTTCTTTCACATGTCTATACAAAAATTTATGAGCACTTATTTTGCTTTCAATAAATAAATCAATGACAGTTTTATAAAGCCAATCCAAAATAATAAGCAGGCTCTCATCAAGGTATCTAGGTTTTAAAGATTAAATTACTTCAAAGTACACAATTCAAGTTAAGTAAAGCAATAATACTTATTCTTTGATTTAATCTATATAAACTATTTATCAAATCAAAACACTTAAATCAAATAGAGTGACAGGTAAAGCATGTTTGGATCATATTTTTCAGAAAAACAGCTTTAAAATAATAACCATAAACTCACTGTGGCAATTAACAGGCACAGAAAACTCCATTCAAAATAATTTCAACCTTCTTGATAAGTTTAATATATAAAAAGCCTTAAAGTCAGTAAGAAAAAGACAAACATTCCAGTAGAAAAATGGATGAAGTACATGAAATGGTAATTCAAAAAAGAAATGCAAATGACTATTAAACTGATGAAAAAAATATTAAACCTTCCTATTAAACAAATGCAAATTAAAACAAGACACCATTTTTTACTATCAAAATGGCAAATATTAAAAAGAATGATAATACCCAGTGTTGGTGAGGGTGTAGGGTGGGGTAAAGGGCACTCTCAAACACTGCTGGTGGGAGTGTAAATTGGTTCAACCTTTCTAGAAGGCAATTTGGCAATATGTATCAAAAGCCTTAAAAATGTCCATACCCTTTGACCCAGCAATTCCACTTCCAGGAATTTATCCTAAGGAAATAATCAGAGATTAGGCAAAGACGTCTGCACAAGGATGTTATCACAGTGTTTTTAATAATAGTGAAAAAGTGGGAACAATTCAAGTGTCCAACAATAGGCAATTATGGTGCATCCATTTGATGTATTTGGCGAGACTGCTAGTTCCTTACTCAATATCCTTTCTCTTAATCTTCCTTAATAACAGAACTCTGACTTTATCTGAGTGGCAACATCCCTAACTAAAAGACTACATTTTCCAGCCTCCTTGCTGCTATGTGTAGCCAATGAGATGTAAGTGGGAGCTATAAGGCAGAACTTCTAGGAAGACTCCTTAAAGGTAGCTTATTAAATTGGGAGGCACTACCCATTTTGCCCTTACCCTCTTCATCCTTCCTAGATTGCCAGGGCCCTAGCCACCATCTTGGATTGTAGGTAACCTTGAGGATAGAAATCACATACTAGGATGGTGGGGCAAAAAAACAGAAGGCTGAGATCTTGATAACAATGGAACTGCGATACTACCCCTGGATGGCCTACCCTTGGACTTGTTTTATGTAAAAGAGAAAAAGCTTCCCTTTTGTTCAAATCATTATTCATTTAGGTTTTGTGACATACGCAGCGGAATTCACTTCTAACTGAAAGAGTGAAATACTATGTGACCATCAAAAGTTGTGTTACAAAAATACTTACTGAGATGGGAAAATGTTCATGATGTACCACTAAATAAAATAAGCAGACTATAAAACAGTGTTAGAGTATGATTGTTTAGTTTAAATATATATATATATTTGTTTATAAATATACTTAATAAACACACTGGAAGTAAATATACTAAAATATTGTTCACATGCTTTTTACATCTTTGGATAGTAGCATTACATGTTTCTTAGTGCTATTCTGTATTTTTCAGGTTTTCTGTATCATGTGATTATTATTATTATTATGAGTGTGTATTATTTTTTAAATAAAGGTTGGAAAAATCATATGAAACAAAAGTTATTAAAGAATGGAAACCCTCTAAATCTGTGCTAAGAGTTCTGGTTGACTTCATACCTAATTGAATAAAGTTGAATTAAAGTAATAAAGAAACACTGTGAAACTATACTTTAGGAAATACAGGCTAAAATGAACTTTCTATATAACCTCTGACAAGCTAGATAATTTTATAGCACAGGGAAAACATAAGCAATATAAAATTAACTCAAATACTCAATACTTAAATATTCAAAGTTGTTATAAAAAAACTATAAATATTCATACATATATAGAGTACCTTTGTAGCATGCAAGTGTAAGAGCACTTTCTTTGAATTCATTAGAGTGAGTGTTGATGCCTGCCCCATGATCTAGAAGAACTCTTGCCACTTCCACATGACCTGCGCTGGCTGCTTCCATTAAGGGGGTATGTCCATTTTCATTATGATCTTCTATATTTGCGCCTTCATTAAGTAGTACTTTCACAATGTCAACAAATCCTCCAGCACAGGCGTAAGTTAGCGCAGTGTTTCCTAACAAAGAACAAAAAGAAATACAAAATTATGATAAAACAAATACAATTATGATTATGCTACTGTTCTAGTCTACCTCTTTAATTCTCTTACATAAACCACTTCAACTATCATCTCAAGTTTGTTTGTTTTTTTATAATTTTTATTTATTTTTATTTCTTTTCCCCAAAGCCCCAGTAGAGAGTTGTATGCCATAGCTGCACATCCTTCTAGTTGCTGTATGGGGGACGCGGCCTCAGCATGGCTGGAGAAGCGGTGCGTCGGTACGCGCCTGGGATCTGAACCCGGGCCGCCAGCAGCGGAGCACGAGCACTTAACCGCTAAGCCACAGGGCTGGCCCTCAAGTTTTTTTGATGTATTGGTTAGAAGCATCCTCTTCATTTTCTTACTAATTAAAAGATTTATTATGAACAGGCCAATTTACCTCTCTCCATATTTCCTTAGCTTGTCAAATAAGATTATGTGCCATCTTGAAAAATCACTTCCAGCATATTTTTATCTAAAATATTCTAATGTATCCTTCAAAATTCTTCCTTTTCTTTCAACACTGTACAATTCAGAAACACTTAACATTTTCTTTCTATATATATTCATTTCTTAACTTTCTTTTACCTCTCCTTTGTCTTTACAGATTTATTCATAACACAATTCATTATTTTAGGTACATTTTCCTCCTGAAACATATCTTTAATTTACGTTTATGCGACCCAGCGAGATAAATATAAATCCCCCTCAGCATAACTCCTTCAAAAGAAAAATTTCTGGGCCGGCCCGTGGCTTAGCAGTTAAGTGTGCACGCTCCGCTGCTGGCAGCCGCGGTTCGGATCCTGGGCGCGCACCGACGCACTGCTTCACCGGCCATGCTGAGGCCGCGTCCCACATACAGTAACTAGAAGGATGTGCAACTATGACGTACAACTCTGCTGGGGCTTTGGGGAAGAAAAAGAGGAGGATTGGCAATGGATGTTAGCTCAGAGCCAGTCTTCCTCAGCAAAAAGAGGAGGATTAGCACGGTTGTTAGCTCAGGGCTGATCTCCCTCACAAAAAAAAAAAAAAAAAAGAAAATTTCTTTAAAAGGTCATTATCCCTTGGTTTCACACTTACTTCTTTTTTTTTTTTTTTTTTTTTTTTTTTGGGAGGGAGATCAGCCCTGAGCTAACAACCGTGCTAATCCTCCTCTTTTTGCTGAGGAAGACTGGCTCTGAGCTAACATCCATTGCCAATCCTCCTCTTTTTCTTCCCCAAAGCCCCAGCAGAGTTGTACGTCATAGTTGCACATCCTTCTAGTTACTGTATGTGGGACGCGGCCTCAGCATGGCCGGTGAAGCAGTGCGTCGGTGCGCGCCCAGGATCCGAACCGCGGCTGCCAGCAGCGGAGCGTGCACACTTAACCGCTAAGCCACGGGGCCGGCGCGACACTTACTTCTTTCCTGATTTTGTTTTGAGGATTTTTATTAAAGGTGGTCGGGAGATGATTTAACCATCAAACAATTATGAGACTGAAGAAGATTGTTTTAAAGTTTCAGCAAGAAAACTATCATTTCAGAACCCAATTTGTTCAGAACTCAACTGTTTAACCATCTGAGACATTATGCATATTAATAGTACTACAACTAAGACAAAGTGATCAGCGAAATGACCTATTTTCATTTATCTTACCTTCTAGGAAGGCTTGCTCATTTTAAAAACAAATTAGGCTACATTTAACATTTATTTAACAGTATGGAACACTGATATGCTTTCGTTATTTAAATTTTTTTTAAAACCATTTAGTCGCCTGACTAAATCCAAGGAATCTCACTACTAAAACTATACCTATAATTCAAGGCACATGACCAAGTCTCTTTCTATCTATGAGTTTGGGAAGCATAAATAACTAAAAGAGTAGTCCTTACTACAGCAACTCTCATGCAGCCACAAGAATATCTTATTAGTAAATGCATTCAGTACATCTGACATGAAAAACTCTATAGGGTAAATACTCTCAGGTTAATCTATAATCTAAAGTCAAGGGAGTTTTATTTAAATGAGATAAAGAATTAAAAGAGATACAGTTCATAATTTTACCTCTTTATACATTACACGTCATTGTGGCAAAAAAGAGATTGTCCCCAGCAGAAAAACTGTCAGTCTTGACCAAATAGAACTGAAGTGTGTGTGTGTTGTGTTTTGTTTTGTTTTGTTTTTTTCCTGAGGAAGACTGGCCCTGGGCTAACACCCACGCCCACCTTCCTCTACTTTATATGGGACACCGCCACAGCATGGCTTGACAAGTGGTGCGTCAGTCCGCGATCCGAACCTGCAAACCCTGGGCCACTGAAGTGGAGCACACAAATTTAACTGCTATGCCATTGGGCTGGCCCCCTGAAGTGTGTTTTAAAGACTTTTTTTTTTTTTTGCTGAGGAAGATTCACCCTGAGCTAACATCTGCTGCCAATCTTCCTCTTTTTGCTGAGGAAGATTCACCCTGAGCTAACATCTGTTGCCAATCTTCCTCTATTTTGTATGTGCACCACAGTCACAACATGGCCACCGATAGACAAGTGGTGTAGGTCCACATCCGGGAACCGAATCCAGGCCAGCAAAGCAGGGAGCCTTGAACTTAACCACTAGGCCATCGGGGCTGGCCCTAAAGACTTCTGCAGATATCAAATTAATCTGTATGTTACTCAGAGATGCTAAACAAAGGCTAAGATTTTTCTGTAGGTTTACAACTGGTTTTCCCTAGGAATCAAATTTCTATCTCTCCAGTTATAACTAATTATATCAATTTATTTTCCTCAAATTAACACATCATGTTCTACCTACCTGTTGCAGACTGGGAGTTGACATCTGCATCATGAAGAAGTAATAACTTGACAATATCTAAATAACCTCCACTGGATGCTGCCATTAGGGGAGTTATGTCTCCTTTATTCCCTCGATCTTCAACATTAGCATGCATAGCAAGCAGTACCTTTAAAACACACACATACACAGAGAGAAATTGTCAATTCTTACTAGTAATAATATTTCTAGAGAATATACTGAATCTGGGAAGATATTCTTTTGGGGAAGGTGAGGAAAAATAAAAAATAATCACCTTTTGGAAAAATATGCCCGTGTTCAATACTCAAAACACTAGGTTAGATGCTATATTTTACACCACCATTACATATTAATCTTTAAGTAAAGTAAGTAATCACATTAACCATCCTATTATTAAATGTAAATGGTCTTGTCAAAAAATTTGTGTTACGCTTGGGATTATCCAGCAAGAGAACAGCAAAACTATACTCACAAGACAGAAACTAACTGGTAAACACATGGCTATTTCCCAATATTGCTCTAACAGAAGGAAAGAATTGGGCTAATTTAGATGAAATGAAAATAAATCACTAGTTTCCATTATAGTTGTGTATTATTTCTAAAGACAAGTTTAAAATATTATTACTATTTCTATGTGTTTCTCCTCATTAGGACTAGTTTTAAGTAAGTGGCAGAAAATGAACCATGCCCGGCTGCATGTAGAGGCAACAAAATTAACTATGTATCAGTTTGTATTTTACCTACTGCCAAAAACAAAAGACCTTGTCCTCTAATTATAATTTCTTTTATTAATGATAAAAATAAAACATCAACACCCTTCCACAATTTTAATCACTAAAGATTATCTCTGCTTACTTGTGCTAATTCATAATACCCTGCTGAACAAGCCAAACACAGCAGGCTTTCTCCTTCTTCTGTATGTTCATTTACACTTCTGCCTTCATCTAGCAATTTACGAACAGCATTCACATCCCCATCTGAACAAGCTTCTGCCAGACTGCGACTGAAAACAAAACCATCAACAATTAACCAACACAGAAAGAAAGACTCAGGCTCCTATAATAATAAATTACATTAAAAAGTCAGTCATACATATAAAAATGTTGAGATACTAAGAAAAAAAATTGTATGAACATCGTTTGCTGAGCATTTTGTTTGCAATACTAATTATTCATGTATGTCAACCAAGCCAGAAAATGAATGTGAAAATAGCTGTCATTTTTCTCTTACAAAATGTCCTAACATATAGTAACATAATAAACTTTAAATAAAGTTTTTTTAAAGCATTAGACGCACAAGTTTTTAAACTCCACTAACATAATGATTCCCAAAGACATTTGGGATATAATCCTATCGCTTAAAATTTTATTGGTAACAGGAGAAGGTGAAAATCTAAGTAAAAATTTTACTGCAGCCCAAGGAGACGCACGCAAAGACGTTGTCTTCTTCGCGCGACTCCTCCAACTGTCTCGACAACCTTCTCCCTCCTGTGCACGATGGAAACTCTTAAAGAAAAGCTGATTGCACGAGCTGCAGAAGAAGAGGCAACGGTCCCAAACAATAAGATCAACGTAGCGGATGTTGGACAAGTTGGTATGGCCTGTGCCATTAGCATTCTGGGAAAGTCTCTGCCTGATGAGCCTGCTCTGGTGGATGTTTTAGAAAATAAACTCAAAGGAGAAATGACGGATCTGCAACACGGGAGCTTATTTCTTCAGACACCTAAGACTGTGGCAGATTAAGATTACTCTGTGACTGCCAATTCTAAGATTGTGGTGGTAACTGAAGGAGTCTGCCAGCAAGAGTGAGAGAGTCATCTCAATCTGGTGCAGAGGAATGTTAATGTCTTCAAATTCATTATTCCTCAGATCATCAAGTACAGTCTTGATTGCATCATCATTGTGGTTTCCAACCCAGTGGATATTCTCACATATGTTATCTGGAAACTAAGTGGGTTACTCAAGCACTCACTCAAGTGATTGGAAGTGGCTGTAATCTGGCTTCTGTTAGATTTCACTACGTTATGGCTGAAAAACTTGGCATTCACCCCAGCAGCTGCCATGGATGGATTTTGGGAGAACATGGAGACTCAACTGTGGCTGTGTAGAGTGGAGTGAATGTGGCAGGCTTTTCTCTCCAGGAACTGAATCCAGAAATGGAAACAGACAATGATAGTGAAAATTGGAAGGAAGTGCATAAGATGGTGGTTGAAAGTACCTATGAAGTCATCAAGCTAAAGGGATACACCAACTGGGCTACTGGATTAAGTGTGGCTGGTCTCACTGAATCCATGTTGAAAAATCTATCCAGACTTCATCCAGTGTCAACGATGGTGAAGGGGATGTATGGCATTGAGAAGGAAGTCTTCCTGAGCCTTACATGTATCCAGAATGCTTGGGGATTAACCAGTGCTATCAACCAGAAGCTGAAGGATGATGAGGTTGCTCAACTCAAGAAAAGCGCAGATACTCTGTGGGACATCCAGAAGACCCTAAAAGACCTGTGACTTCTGGCTTCTAGGCTGTAGGCATTTAAAAACTACAATGTGATTAACCATGAGCCTTTAGTTTTCATCCAGGTACATGCATCACAGTTAGCTTTTATATTCCTAAATATGCAAATCTGGGCTCACAGAATCAAAGCCCACGCGTGGTTTAATGCTTGCAATATGAGCCCTTGAACAAATAAAATCAACTATCGTAGTGTGAAAAAAAAATTTTACTGCAGAATGATTAACAAAATTGGTGAATCTCAAACTTTAATGTGCATACAAATCACCCAGGTTTCTTGTTAAAATGCAGACTGATTCAGTAGGTCCAAGCTGGGGTCTGAAATTCTGTACTTCTAATAAGCTCTGAGGTGATGCTGAAGTTGCTAGTCCATGCCATATTTGAGTAGCAAGCACCCAGATTACTGCTGCATTAGCAACCCATTTCATTTATTATTACTCAAGCAGTCACTTTAAAGTTTACTTTATAACCTTTAGAACAAGTAACTTCCTTAGAAATGGAAACCAATTCTTACTCAGTTTGGATTTCTCAGACTCTAGTATAGTACTTTCCACAAGAATGCTCAACGAATATGAGTAGAATGCAAGAATAAAAATATAATATCCATTTTTATATCCATATACTGTAAAATATATATATTTATTTATACACTTAAAATATAATATCCATTCTGCTAAAGTTTAAAAGCCCCTCCAAAAGATATATTTAACCAAAATTTGCTACCTCCCCAAAATCCACTCAAAAAAATATCTAATACCCAGCAGAAGTCATTAAACACATACGTGTCTACTTGTCCTGCACTGTGGCTGTTTTCCGCCCTCATTCGTGTTAGTGCAGCAGCGGCTTCATCCAGCGCACAACTTACTGAGGATGTCAGTCTCCGGAGTACCTCAGGATCTGCAAAAGCTTTACCATCAGCAGTTGACAATTTGCCAATTCCTTAAGTGTGCATCAATCAATCAGGTAGTGCAGCGGAAGAAAAAGCATAAAACGCAAATCGTTAATTACATTTCTAAACACTCTTAACCAGGGCAAAAATGGTATAGTCTCCATAAAAAAGGCTGACGGTCAGAATATAAGGCTGATAACTTCAATTTTGCCACTCAATGTCAAAAGGCCATCACATAACCACCTATGTTTTAGTTTTTCAATCTTTACAATGCACATAATATTAATTTGTCCTCTACCTAACTCCAAATGTTACTTAATATGATGCTCATTGTAGCAAATGAATGAGATTTATTTCAAAATATATACACGTAGTCATACCACAAGATCTCTAGTATAGGATCATGTTTGTCTATACTATTTTCAGTAGTAATGAAGGGGATATTCTGTAATATGACAACAAACAATCCAACAGTTTCTTCTTTGGCCAAATAGCCACCTATAATCATCTTCTGAGGCACAATTATAAATTAAAATAAATTCATTCTGGGCCGGCCCTGTGGCTTGGTGGTTAAGTGCGTGCGCTGCGATGCTGGTGGCCCGAGTTCGGATCCCGGGTGCGCATCGAGGCACCACTTCTCCGTTCATCCTGAGGCCGAGTCCCGCATACAGCAACTAGAAGGATGTGCAGCTACGACATACAACTATCCACTGGGGCTTTGGGGGGAAAAAATAAAATAAATAAAATCTTTAAAAAAAAAATAAATAAATTCATTCTTATATTTAATATTTATTATGTGCTTATGACGTGCCAGACACTAGGGAGACAAAAAGGAATAAGGCACAGTTCCTGTCCTTACAGAGCTCACAGTCTAGTAGGACTATCAGATGTCTAAGCTGCCAATAAATCTTTTTCTCTACATTCAGTGAGGAATCAGTGACTACTGTAAGATAAAATTTTTTTGATAATATCAATATCACCGCCTGTTACTGTTGAAAATGAGAGAAAAATAGTCAATAAAATTTTGGAGAAAAAAAAAAAAAAGGAAGGAAAAACTTATCCAATAAGATACAAAATGTATTATGTTATGCAAATTACTTGCACAGAAAAAAGATTATCACATCAAGGATATATAGTAGAGGCCAAAAAAAAGACCCTAGATCATTTGTGAATTCAATATATGATAAAGGGGACATTTCAAATCTGTGGAGACAGAAGGGCTTATTTCATAAATACTGTTCAGAAATTGGCTACCATTTGAAAATTAAGTAAGATCTCTAATTCATACCATTCACAAAAATAAATACCAGGTAGACTTAAGATCTAATGTAAAAAATAAAACCTGAAAAGTACTATTATACTGTGTAGTATTTTTCTAACGCTGATGTAGGGGAGGCTTTTCTTTTTTTTTTTAATAATTTTTATTTTTATTTTATTTTAGTTTTTTGTGAGGAAGATCAGCCCTGAGCTAACATTCATGCTAATCCCCCTCTTATTGCTGAGGAAGACCAGCTCTGAGCTAACATCCATTGCCAATCCTCCTCCTTTTTTTCCCCAAAGCCCCAGTAGATAGTTGTATGTCATAGTTGCACATCCTTCTAGTTGCTGTACGTGGGACGTGGCCTCAGCATGGCCGGAGAAGCTGTGCGTCCGTTCGCGCCCGGATCCGAACCCAGGCCGCCAGTAGCAGAGCGCGAGCACTTAACCGCTAAGCCACGGGCCGGCCAGGGGGAGGCTTTTCTAAGCATGAGACCAAATCCCAAAAGCCATAAAGTAAAAGATTAGTAAATGTGACATTAAACATTTTTAATTTCAGTAAAAATTTCTACATAATTAAAGACACCATAAATAAAGTTAAGGCAAAATAAAAACTGGAAAAATGAACACCCAGTGAATTTATATCATCATTTATAAAGAGCTACCACACAACTTACTGACAACATTAAATGAACACAAACTATGAAACTGACAAAAAATTGACTGAGGTGTGAGGCCCTCTCAAAAACTGCTGATAGGGAGCCAGCCCTGATGGCCTAGTGGTTAAAGTGCAGCACTTTCATCACTTCAGCTACCCAGGTTTGTTTCCCAGTCGCGGAACCACACCACCAGTCTGTCAGTTGCCACGCTGTGGCAGCGGCTGACATAGAAGAACTAGAAGGACTTACAACTAGGATATACAATCATGCACTGGCGCTTTGGGGAGGGGAAAAAAAAAGAGGAAGATTGGCAACAGGTGTTAGCTCAGGGTGAATCTTTCCCTGAAACGATATATATGTATGTAAAAACTGCTAATAGGGATATATACTAGTATAAATTTGAGGGACCAATTTGACAATAGTTACCAAAATTTTAAATGCAAATTCCTCTGACCCAATGATACCACTTTCTAGGAATTTGTCTTATAAAGATACTTGCACAAGAAAAAAAAGTTATAGATATATATAGACATAAACTGTAGCATTATTTGTGATCTTGAAAAATCGGAAATAACCTAAATATCCCTCAATATTAAACTGGTAAAATAAATTATGGTGCATCTAAACAACAGAATATTATCTTACCCTTTAAAAGAAAAAGAAAGATCAATATATCGTATTATGGAAGGATGTCCACAATAAATTAAATGAAAAAAGAAAATTATATTTTGTTTAATATGATCCTACTTCACTTTTTAAAAAATTATATTCAAAAATATACATCTATTTATATAACCACAAGGGAAAAAGTCTGGAAATATATGTAAACCTTGACAATGGGAAGGCTTTATAGTCTACTTAATACATTTTATATTGCTTTAGGTATTTTAAAATACACATTTATAATTTAGAAAATAATTTTTAAAAATTCTTCTTGAAATGGCCCTAATTCTTAATTTTCTCTAAGAATCTCCAAGAATCTTAAAGAAAAATATTTTCAACTTCATTTTTTCAGTTAAAATAGTGTCAAGAATTTTATCTTCCTTAGAAGCCTAGTAATGTCTAACACATTCTCATAATTAAAAACACAAACATAAGTCTAAAAATTCCTCTTAAATATTATAGGCTCAACACAATGTCCAAAAAGCAAATGAAAATACTAAAACACCAAAAGAAAGTATTCATTAAACAATTGACTTGCAGAGGACTTAGAAAGGAGGACATCATTTGAAAATATATCTGACAATTTCTTTGGACACAATATCATATCCAACAATGTCTGGTGTTTAAATTGTCAAAAAACACAAAATTTTAAAATTCAGTAGTTTCTGACACTTCCTGGAAGACAGAAAGTCATGATTTTCAAGGTTTATTCTCTCTCTAACAATGTAGGTATCAAAAACAAGCAATTCTAAGATATCTTGCTGCTTATGCCAGACTTGCCATGAACCAAGAGAGAAAAGGGGAAAAGAAAAATGCTTAACGCACCAGAAAAGAGCCATCCCTGAGTGAGAATCATGAGGTGGCCAGAAAAAAGAGAAATGAGTTTAAAACCCTCAATTGGGGGTCATAGAGTAGTACTCAAAACATGAGTAAAGTGTCAAGAGAGTAAAGATGAAGCTCCTAAACCAGACAGTAAAGATGTAGCACACTAGGGCTGGCTCCGTGGCTTAGCGGTTAAGTGCGCACGCTCTGATGCTGGCGGCCCAGGTTCGGATCCCGGGTGTGCCCCAAGGCACCACTTCTCCGTCCAGTGCGAGGCCGAGTCCCACGTACAGCAACTAGAAGGATGTGAACCTATGACATACAACTATCTGCTGGGGCGCTGGGGGGAAAAAATGAATAAATAAAATCTTTAAAAAAAAAAAAAAAAAAAAAGATGTAGCACCACTAGTAAAAAAGCTTGGTCTGGGAACGAAAGGAAACTAGTCTAGAGAAGACTTGGAGAAGAGAAATACCTATTCTCCACATTTCTCTCTGCTCTAAGCAAAATAAATGTAAGGTTCCAAAGCACAGAAAAAAAATTATAGCTGGCCATGGCGCTCCCATTTCACGAATCTGATACAGTATACCCCTAAATCACAACTAGGAGACTCACAAGAAATTAGACTATAACGGAGGGACACCCAATGCAATTACTGTGATCTTTACGCCTTTTTTGTTTTTAATTACTAGTGTTGCCCTAAATTAAACAGTCTTCTGCTGGATACTTAAATATTTTGTTCAATCTAATTTTAAGTTTCTATCAGTTCCAAAAACACACATTAGATGAATTAAAAGTCAATTTGCTACAAATTGTACCTATGCTTTTCCATAACAGGACAAAGTTAAAGGAATAACAAGATGATATCAAGTAAACACATTCCTAACCTAGTATCTATGTCTTTCCAATAATAATATAAAAATACTCAATTTCTTTTAGCTCTTACTTTTCCCCTAGTCATTATTTGGTCAAAGGCAACACTTTTACTTCCCTCAAGATGAAATGTGCTAAAAGGCTGCTGTGATTTTTCTGAAAACCTATCTTTAATATTATGCTCATTAAACTACTCAGAATCCAAACAAAATTTTCTATACTTTTTAAAATTTAATTTTCTGCATTTTAATAGCTTTAACATGCCATAATATATATACATGGCACTCTAACAAGTTTCTAGGCACTATTTTTAAAAGTAAGCTGTCGGGCCGGCCCGGTGGCGTAGCTGTCAAGCGCACACACTCTGCTGTGCGGCCCTGGGCTCGGATCCCTTGTGCGCACCGACTCACTGCTTGTCAAGCCATGCCGTGGTGGCGTCCCATATAAAGTAGAGGAAGATGTTAGCCCAGGGCCAGTCTTCCTCAGCAAAAATGAGGAGGATTGGCATTGGATGTTAGCTCAGGGCCGGTCTTCCTCACAAAAAAAAAAAAAAAGTAAGCTGTCAATTCTTCTAGATTAAATTCTTGTGTGTGTATAATGTGCACATATATTTACATTAAATAAGTAAATAAAGGGAGTGTCATACAAAGTGAACATACCCCAAAACAACATACAAAGATTAGAAAAGTTAACTTCCTCAAGACAATTTTAGGAGATAAAAGGTTTTCATTACAGTGTAATGGAAACTTTGTATAGCAAATAATGAGCAGGTTGTATAATATAAAATAATGATAAGTATATATTATTTTGAGAAATCATGCTTATCACAGATTTCTCCTTTCTACTACTTCAGAACAAGAAGTTGACAGAGTTTGGTATATTGTGGTCCCATTTTGTGTTCAATTTTTGTTTAATTGTCTTCTAAGTGAAAAATAGCAATCTATAATTAAGTTACACATAGACTAAAGTGAATAAGTAAGGAATCATACGCAGGCCGGCTCCGTGGCTTAGCGGTTAAGTGTGCGCGCTCTGATGCTGGCGGCCCGGGTTCGGATCCCGGGCACGCCCCAGGGCACCACTTCTCCGTCGTCCAACGCGGGGCCGAGTCCCACGTACAGCAACTAGAAGGATGTGAACCTATGACATACAACTATCTTGGATGGGGCTTTGGGGGGAAAAAAAATGAATAAATAAAATCTTTAAAAAAAAAAAAAAAAAAAGGAATCATACGCAGAGTTCCCTAAATCAGTTAAGATAAAAGATTCATAATGTGATGAACTAAATTTACCTCCTATATTTCATAATGTAATTTGTAATTGATAAGTTTTCCTTGATAACTAGCTGATTATCTAATACCTTAAAAATGTTATTGTTGAGCACAGAAGTCACTCACTAAAAACTTTCAATCAAGAATTTTTAAAATATTTTTTCTTTAAAAAAAATATAATAAATTTTACAGAAATTTCAATTTTCATATAATGTTACACAATTTGGGGTAATCTTGTATAACTTTGTATAGAGATCTAGACTTTTCAAGAGATGAAAAAGAGAAAACAAAAAGTAAAGTACCTGCTGCTTCTAGCAATGCCTCTAGTCGTGCCTGAGTCTCTGGATCCACAGTGCGTAAGTCGGCTCCTTCTGCAGTACTTGATAAGAATATCTCTGATGTTGTTTTAAGCACTGGGTTATCTAGATCTTCTTGGTCCAAAATAAATGATTCAACCTGTTTATGAATTAAAGATGCAATATCCATGAAACTGATCTCAACATTGTTAGAATAACTGCAATTTAAGGTAATATGACTTCTGATTTGAAATTTAAGTATATCATCAGATAAATTATTGTAGAAACATCGGCTATATGGCAAGGGACTTTGAGGGAGCCTCCTAACTATCTGCTTATGTTCAGACATGACTACAGGTACAACCCAGACACACCAGATTCAAGTTTCCTGGAGAACCCTATATCTTCTGTATCTAGCACAGAGACTGAAAAGCAGCATTTTTTTAATGAAACAAGTATATGAACACAGTCCCTAGAAAGATGTATACAGGACTAGATAGTAAAAAGACTAAACAGCCAGATAGGTCATTAAGGCGCAGTTTTCCCTCTCTTCTAAGCAATTTATTCAATTCTAACTCTTAAACAGAAGAAAATAAGATTTAATCCACTGCCAAATATCTAGAGTTTTATAGACAAGAAAGCTCCATGAGATTAGGAACCATACCTATTTGTTCACTGCTTTATCCTCTGGGTCTAAGAATACCTCATACATAGTAGGTATTCAATACATATTTGTTGAAATGAATGGTATAAGCAAAATCGATTTATGAAAATAAACATGTAACCCTCTAATTTCAAACCAAGTTAATTCTACATAAATTTTCTTAAATAAAATGTACACAACCTTCTTGGGAAGCAATTTGGAAATGTGTATCAAAATGCTTTAAAAAGCTCATGCCCTTTGACCCAGGAATTCCATTTTAAGGAATATATCCTTAAAAAATTATCTGAAAGACAGACAAAAACGTGGCACTGTTATGAAGGATGTTCACTGCAGCGTTAATTAAAATTCCAAAAATAAAGGGAAAAAACCTACAATAGGGAATTTGGTAAATACATTTTGAACTACTACGCAGTCACTAAACAATGTTATTGAAGCATGTTCAATGGCATGAGAAAGCATTCATAAAATTAAGTGAAAACTGCAAGATTCAAAACAGTATGATGGGGCCGGCCCCGTGGCTTAGCGGTTAAGTGCGCCCACTCCGCTACTGGAGGCCCGGGTTCGGATCCCCGGCGTGCACTGACGCACCGCTTCTCCAGCCATGCTGAGGCCGGGTCCCACATACAGCAACTAGAAGGATGTGCAACTATGACATACAACTATCTACTGGGGCTTTGGGGGAAAAAATAAATAAATAAAATTAAAATAAAAAAAAAACAAAACAGTATGATGTTTGTTTTGCTAAAAATATGTTTATGTAAGTAAACATGAGTACTCATGTATATAATCATGAGTACATATTTATATACATCTATATGTCTATAATATGTAAATATGTATAACCAGGAAAGTTAATATATTTGTAGACAGATGGAAAAATAAGAACAGAAAGGTTAAGTACTTCTCCAAGGTCACACAGCTAATAAATGGCAAAGCCAGGTTTCAAACTCAGGCCATATGGCTATAGTCTGTGCTCTTAACCACTAGGCAATACTACCTCACAAATTTATAAACAAAGAACCACAGTATTTGGACTACATTATTTGGCATATTTGGCTAGTTGGTCATCAGTTTTCACAATGGACACCAAATAAAGATATCCTAAAAGAGACAGTAAAGTTAAAATGATTTGGGTATATTTTATTATCTAGTGACGTACTATAATTTTACAAAATAAATCTTTAACTTTAGATCTAAAAACATTGAACCATGTACTATGTTGCAACACAGCTTCTTTAATATGTAATTACAAAGACGCCATTCTAGACCCATGCCAATAGACAAATGCAGACTACTAGTTGTCAAATGATACTGAAATGTAACTGCTTGTACAAAAAAGAGCTTGTTGCAAGCCCAAGAAATTATTAGGTATTTGTAGATATATTTACCTGCCAATTGTGGGGACAGATAAAACCACCATTCCAAATTCTGGAGTTTTTTAATTAAAGATGGTGTTTAGATGTTAACATTTCTATTTTGTAAAAAGCATTGGTCTGATGTGGTATTACACATATTATGGAGACAAATACACATTATATGTATCATGTAATATTTTAAAAGTCCAAGTTAAGGATTTCCAGTTCTCTCCCATTCATTTCTCCAATATTTACTAAAGTCCTATTTCATACAAAGCACTAAAAGAGTACAAAAATGTGGTAGAAGAAATAAGTCAGACTCCAACAACTATCACAAAAGGCCTCAAAGGGAAATAAATGTACAACCATATGTATTAGAGAGAAGTCACTTCTAGCCCCAGTAATCCAAGAAGACTTTGCACAAGTAGTAGCATTTGAGCTAGGCTTTGAAGGGTACATAGAATTTCAATAGGTGGTCAGACATGGGGATGGAAGTGGAAGGGAACAAAATAAAAAATTGGCTTAAAGATGCACTTGGAGGGGCCGGCCCCCTGGCTTAGCGGTTAAGTGGGCGTGCTCTGCTACTGGCAGCCCAGATTCGGATCCTGGCGCACACCGACATACTGCTTGTCTGGCCATGCTGAAGCGGCGTCCCACATACAGCAACTACAAGGATGTACAACTATGACATACAACTATCTACTGGGGCTTTGGGGAGAAAAAGGGGAAAAAAAGGAAGAGGATTGGCAATAGATGTTAGCTCAGGGCCAGTCTTCCTCAGCAAAAAGAGGAGGATAGGCATGGAGGTTGGCTCAGGGCTGATCTTCCTCAAAAAAAAACAAAAAAAAAGATGCACTTGGAAAGTGATGAATGGTCCACTCTCAAAAAAACATAAGGTCCTTCATACATTGCTGGTGCAAATATAAATAATGCAGCCACTGGGGGAAACAGTTTGGCAGTTCTTCAAAAATTAAACAAAGAATTACCATATGACCCAGCAATTCCACTTCTATGTATATACCTAAGAGGATTGAAAAGACACACATTCGTACAAAAATTTGTACATAGAAGTTCATAGCTGCATTATGCATAATAGGCAAAAGGTGGAAACAACCCAAATGTTCATCAACTGGTAAATGGTTAAACAAAATGTGGTATATCCATACAATGGAATATTTTCAGCCATAAAAAAGAACAAGTACTGACACATGCTATATAACATAGACGAACCTTGAAAATATTATGCTTAGTGAAAGAAACCAGACACAAAAAGTCACATATTGTATGATTCCACTTATATGAAAGGTCCAGAATATGCAAATCCATAGAGACAGAAAGTAGATTAGTGGTTGCCTAAAGAGTCGGGGAAACAGGAATAGGAGTGACTGCTAATGGGTCTGAAGTTTCTTTTTGGAATGATGAAAATGTCTGAAACTAGATAGTGGTGAATGCTGCACAACCCCGTGAATATAGTCAGCCCTCCATATCCACGGATTCAATCAACCACAGACCGAAATGATTGCATCTGTACTGAACATGGGCAGACTTTTTTTTCTTTTCTTTATTCCATAAACAATACAGATAACAATTATTTACATAGCATTTACATTGTATTAGGTATTACAAGTAATCCAGAGATGATTTAAAGTACAAAGGAAGATGTGCGTGGATTATATGCAAATACTATGCCATTTTATATAAGGGACTTGAGTATCTGGGGATTTTGATATCTGTGGGGGTCCTGGGACCAATCCTCCCGTGGATACCAAGGGATGACTGTACTAAAAGCCACTGAACTGTGCACTTTAAAATGCTAAATTTTTGGGCCGGCCCCGTGGCTTAGCGGTTAAGTGCGCGTGCTCTGCTGCTGGCGGCCCGGGTTCGGATCCCTGGCGCGCACCGAGGCACCGCTTCTCTGGCCATGCTGAGGCCGCGTCCCACATACAGCAACTAGAAGGATGTGCAACTATGACATACAACTATCTACTGGGGCTTTGGGGGGAAAAGAATAAATAAATAAAATCTTTAAAAAAAAATGCTAAATTTTATGGTATTTGAATTATATCTCAATTTTGAAAAAACCATAAGGTACCTAGAGTACAACAATGTCTTTAGGCTAGAAAGAACAACTGGGGATAGACGTGAGTGAGACCAGGTAAAAGGTGACAGGTTGCTCATTGCCTACCTGGTCAGCAGCACCAGGAAGAGAATCAGTAGCAGTGTCACCCTGGGTGTCAGTAATGTTAGTATCACATACATAAGACAGCACATTCCCAAGTGCTTGGGAAGATCAAATTCAGAAGGAAAACACAAAACAGAGATATGCCCCTTGCCTTCAGAGGGCTTATAACCTCTCTTTGAAAATTACAATTCATAAGACAATTTACTGAGTTTAATTCTCCTACATCTTAGAGTGCATGTAAATTCAAGTTTCAATCAGGCAACAAAACATAATGGAAATAATACCGCACTAGAGAGCAGGAGAATTAGGTTCAAGTGCCAGATCCCTCAGATACTATGTGTGATTTCAGGCAGTACCACTCAACCTTTCTGACACTCTATTTCTTCCTCAGTAAACAAAGACAATAGCTCTTCCCTACCTTATAGTGCTACTGAAATGATGAAATAAAGTAAAAGCATTTTGAAAATAAAAAACGCTATATAAATGTAATCTTTAGAATATAATTGTGTAACTACAACTTTTTTGTTCTGTCCCTCACCAGTGTCTATGTTCTATGCTTTTTCAAACTGGAAGAATGATACTGAGAATCTAACATGATGTATTTTTATTTGCATTCACTTGAATTTTCTTTTTATTCATTTTTTTCCAGTTTTATTGAGATAAAATTGACATATAAATGCTGTATAAGTTTAAGGTGTACAACATGATTTCATATATGTACGTATTGCGAAATGATTACCACAATAAGTTTAGTTAACATCCATCACCTCACATAGTTACAAAAATTTTTTCTTGTGATGATCACTTGATTTCTCAAGTGTAATTTTGGCATTTTATATTTAAGTTCTGACCCCCAAGATCAAATTTTAACTATCCACAACACTCATGGGAAAAATCTTAAGTTCCCAGGATGAGTTATAGTCATACATAACTTCACACATAAATGATTTGAATACATTTGTGTCAGTCAGATGTGCCAAAAAGCACTCAATTCTAATTTTTCCTTTGTCCTACCCTCTCTAAAATTTTAAAAGCCAGTCTCAATGTGGAATCAATAAAAGGACAAAATATCTAGTTATGCCTATTATTTTGGGAATATTTGGGGGATTGCTTTTGCCACTTCATAAACATCTTACCTGATAAACATGCTGAAACACATACTCTTGCAATTCAGATTGCAATAGCATTACCTCAAAATATATCTGGCCAGACAAGATGGAAACCATTTATAGCTACGTGGCAATATTAAATAAGACCAATTCTGTACATTCAACATAAAAGTCTTGGTGATATAATACAAAAAAGTCTATACGTATACTGGATAAGTCCAAGATAATGGTATATCTAATGAAATTAGTCTTCATCATGCAAATGACTATAAAAGTCTCGTAGTTTCTTAAAGCCTCGTCATTTCTTACATACAGCTAAAGGATCACAGAAATTTCCTTATCACCTAATGATAGAGTTACATATTTCATCGCTATCCTGTAGCTACATTCAGCAACAAACATAAAAACATCCACCTATCATGGTACTGTTTTTGCCAATGGCAAGATATTTCAAGTCTTAAACACTGCAGACTTTTTTTTTCGACTTCTGATCATGTACAAAAATAAAAGGTGGAGGAAAAAGGATGAAAGGGAATCTGGCCCACAAAAAACTATCTATTTTTCTCTTATAGGTAATCTCTTCTAAAATGCTAAAGGGAAAACACTTTTTGTCTTCTTTCTCAAAAGTCTTTTCTTTTCCCTTCTCTTCTTTCAAAAAAATGAGTGTGGTTTTTAGCTTCAACTAGAATTTAAACAAAAGGGGGGAGGAAAAGGAGAACAAGCATTTTGTCCCATTTTTTTATCCCATTTGACATTTCAGAAATGAACCACTGGATGGCAACAGTTACTTAGCTATTATCACCTTAAAAAACTAAGTCACCCTGGCCAAAATCTAGTTAGAAAAATCATTTCTCAACCCAGCTATGATTTGGCCTAAACTTGCTTCTACTAAAAAAATAATTTCTATCAAGTGTAAGTGCTATAATTAAAACTTTCAACACTACTAGGGGCTAGGCGGGTGGCATAGCAGTTAAGTTCACGCGCTCCGCTTTGGGGGCCTGGGGTTCACAGGCTGGATCCCGGGCGCGCACCAACGCACCACTTGTCAAGCCATGCTGTGGCTACGTCCCATATAAAGTAGAGAAAGATGGGCACGGATGTTAGCCCAGGGCCAATCTTCCTCACACACACAAAAAAGAAAATAAAGTGAATACTCCAAAGAAATATTCAATTTTAATAAGTTAAAAACAGCCTCACACACTCATAAATCTCCAGTTAATACCAAGAAGGAGAGGAGAGCATAATGACTAAGAATAAGAACTCTTAGAATACCAGCCCACCGCTCAGTGTGATTGTAGCTAACTTGTTTTACCTCTTACCCTCATTTTCCTCAGCTAAAAAATATAGTAGTAACTATATCATATTGATGATTAAGCAAGATGATATATCTAAAATTGCACAACAGTGCTTAACACATGGTAACTGTTCAACAAATATTAGTTGTTATTATTACCATTAATATTATCACTACTACTATTAAGGTCAGTTTGCCTAACGACCTTGTCTTTCTTTACTCTTACTCTCTACTCCACAAAAATAATATAGATTCCATTATACTTGTCTTAGGCTAATGAGTAACCTGAGCATATTAAGCACTACACATACATTCATTCAACATTTATTAAGCATCTACTATGTGCCAGACATTCTACTATATACTGATAACACAAAAATAAATAAGACATGATTCCTGCTCATTGAGACAAAAAAATCCAAGTATTACAGATGCTATAATAGTTAAATACAGACAACATGGGAACACAGAGGAAGGAATGGTTAATTACAACTGGGATGGTAATGAAGGAAATTAGTTAGAGAAGATGGATCTGGAACAAGAAGGTATCCAACAGGAAGGGGAAGAGGGACGACAGTGACAGCAGCAGTGTAGAGCAGTAGTTGTAAATAGGGGCTTCTGAGTCCAAGATACCTGGATTCAAATCCTGGCACCATCATTACCAGATGTATGACTTTGTGTATGTTATATAATGTCTCTAAGTTTCAGTTTTCTCATCTGTAAATTGGGAATGATATCATTTTCTTCAAACGCTGGTTGTAAAGTTTATTGGAGGATATATAGATAAGCATTTAGCCCAGTGGACAATAAGCACTCAGCATATAATAGCTATTTTTGATCCTATAAGTGAAAGCAGTGGAAGCAAATACACCAGGGCATATAATAGCTTGATATGTTCAGAGACCTACAGCAAGTTGGTATAGCTGGAATATAAAAAGCAAATAGAGTACGGTACAGCAAGGATAGGGTTGGAAAAATAGAAAGAAGCCAAATACTAAATAACCTTGTATGCCAAACCAAGGAATTTGGATTTATCCTTTATCTAAGGAATGGGAAGGCTTTTTGCCAAAGGAGTAACATGATTGAACTGGCATTAGAGAATTTACTCTGACAGCAGAGTAAAGGAAAAATTAGAGAGGTATAACCTTGGAGGCAGATAGAGCCAAGGACTACTACAATAAGTGCAAGTGAAAGATGATGGTTTGATTTACAGCAGAAGCAGTGAGAATACAGCAAAAGGGACAAATAAGACATTTAAAAGAACCTACAGGATTCAGTGCCTGCTTAGATGTGTGTGGTGAAAAGAAATAGTAGATGTGAGCTCTGAGCTTTCTGACTACAGTGACTAGCTTTAGAGCAAGGGGAAAATGATGAGTTCAGTTTTAGAATTGGTGAGCCTGAAATGTTTATGGAACATACACAGTAGGCAGTTGGAAGGCCTCTTAACAGACTGCTAAAAGAAGTGAGAGAGGGAAGCCACATGGATATCTAAGAGAAGAATGCTCCTGAGAGAGTGAACTGCAAATGCCAAAAGCCCTGAAGCAGGACACGCTTGGAGAGTTTTTGAAAGTAATAAAGCAGTTGTGATTTTACTCAAATGTGAGCACAAGACAATCTTATGCTGATGCATTTCACATCCTTTCATTTTAAACCATTGCCCCTTAAAGTCTGCCATTTAAAGCCTATCAAACTACTGAAGTAAGACACCTAAAATTCAGTCTTTATAGTGATCATCCAACTAACAAGGCAATAATCTGTACATTGAGTTTAGGATCTTTTTCATTATTATTACTTTTTTTTTATTTCTTTATTTTTGTGAGGAAGATCAGCCCTGAGCTAACATCCATGCTAATCCTCCTCTTTTTGCTGAGGAAGACCAGCTCTGAGCTAACATCTATTGCCAATCTTCCTCCTTTTTTTCCAAAGCCCCAGTAGATAGTTGTATGTCATAGTTGCACTCCTTCCAGTTGCTGTATGTGGGACGCGGCCTCAGCATGGCCAGAGAAGCGGTGCGTTGGTGCGCGCCCGGGATCTGAACCTGGGCCGCCAGTAGCGGAGCATGCGCACTTAACCGCTAAGCCACGGGGCCGGCCCGAGTTTAGGATCTTGAACTGTCACAAGACCATGAGAAAATTAAATGAAGTGATACAATTAAAGTGCCAAATGCCTAGAACAAACACTCAACTATAATTTGTTAATATCTGAAAAGAATTTAGAGAGGCAAATATAATTTGAATAAATAATTTACCTTGTTTTCATGCTCCCTAAAATGTTGAGGTCCTACAAAGACTGATGTCTTTAAGGGCAGGGACCACATTTTTTCATCTTTGTAATTCCAAAGCCTAGTACAAAGCTTCACAAATAATAGGCTCTAGATAAATTACTGTGGAATAAATAAATTCACTCTACAATACCAATTGGAATTCTTAAACAGACTGCCAAGGACTCTAATCTCTGAAAGACATAATTTTATTATACAAGATGTGAATTTATGAAGAAGAGGCCGTACCTCAAACTAAACTCTGATTTTCTTCTATAGAGAACAAGTGAATAAATGTAACAGATTAGCAACAAGGAGATAATACACAGTAGTAAGTACATTTGATACTGTGTTATAATATTATTCTACATTTTGTGGGGGGGGGTTATAGGTCAAATCCATGCATTTGATTTAAGTATAGCCTTAAATAATGGTCTCTTCAAACTAAAAGAAAATAAAGTTTCCTTTGTTAACCTGTCAGTCAAGTCCTAAGTAAAACAGGTACTAAAATATAGTACAGAGGCTCACTGTTCTTAGAGTCAAAATAACTAGTAATTTAACATAATTGGGACCATTTGAGCAGTGACATCCAAGATTTGTTTTTGCAATTTAATCACACAGGTGATAACACTGGCTTGGATGTCAAGCAAATTGTATGTTACATAAGTATTGAATTCACACCTCTTAAGCAGGTGTTAGAAGATATCAGATGCAAAAACTCTAATTGCTATATTTTAGATTTTATTCCACTTATCCATCTGTTTATTACCCTAGAAAAAGAACTTCTGTCCATATTCTTCTTGCAGACTAGTCCACATCAGATGCACTCAGACTACAACTACTCAAACCAACCATCTCCTCCCTCTTCAGTTTTACGTCCTCTCAAACATATACTCAGGTTTTGTTGGGGAGGGGATGCATGAAAAAAACCAAACACTAATAATACTATGACAACTTGCTCTTCTGGTAGCCTGGCAAACACAGGTTTAAATCACATGAGTTCCCCCAACCACCTTCAGCATATACAAGAGAAGCAGAAATTTCAAGAGCTGAAATATTATTAATGAGGGGGGGATCTTTAGTGTGTGACCATAAATTCTGCAGCATACTAAATACCTCTCATTAAACCTCTCCTAAAGACCAGATCAAGAGAACAAGAACATATCCACTAACAGAGAATAGCCAAAACAATCTTGAAAAAGAACAAAGTCGGAGGACTTCCTAATTTCAAAACTTACTACGAAAAGCTACAATAATCAAGACAGTATGGAAATGACATAAGAAAACATAGATCAAGGGATTAGAATAGAAATAAACTCTCCCATTTACAGACAACTGATTTTTGACAAGGATGCCAAGACAGTTCAATGGAGAAAGAAATAGTCTTTTCAACAAATGGTGTTGGGACAATTGGACATCCACATTAGAAAGAATGAAGATGGTGGGCCGGCCCCGTGGCTTAGCGGTTAAGTGCGTGCGCTCCGATGCTGGAGGCCCGGGTTCTATCTCAGGCGTGCACCGACACACTGCTTCTCCAGCCATGCTGAGGCCATGTCCCACATACAGCAGCTGGAAGAATGTGCAACTATGATGTACAACTATCTACTGGGGCTTTGGGGGAAAAAAAATAAATAAATAAAATTATTAAAAAAAAAAAAAAAGAAAGAATGAAGATGGACCTCTACCTCACACCCTATATAAAAATTAACTCAAAATGGACCAAAAACCTAAATGTAAGAGCTAAAACTATAAAACTCTTAAAAGAAAACAGACGTAAATCATCATGACCTTGGAATATGCAACGGTTTCTTAGACATGACACCAAAGCACAAGCAAGAAAAAATGAATAAATATAAAAATTGGGGGGGCCGGCCCCGTGGCTTAGCAGTTAAGTGCGCGTGCTCCACTACTGGCAGCCCAGGTTCAGATCCCAGGCGCACACTGACGCACCACTTGTCCAGCCATGCTGAGGCCGCGTCCCACATACAGCAACTAGAAGGATGTGCAACTATGACATAGAACTATCTACTGGGGCTTTGGGGAGAAAAAGGGAAAAAAAGGAGGAGGATGGGCAATAGATGTTAGCTCAGGGCCGGTCTTCCTCACACACACAAAAATATATATATATATAAAAATTGCGCTTCACCAAATTTTAAAATTTTAATGACACAATCAAGAAGGTGAAAAGACAACCCACAGAATGGGAGAAAATATTTGCAAATCATATATCTGATAAGGGACTAGTATCCAAAATACATAACTTTTTTTCTTAAAAAACATGATTCAACAATAAAAAGACAAGACATGAGAAAAAGATTTGAATAGACATTTCTCCAAAGATATACAAATGGCCGATAAACACATGAAAAGATGCTCAACTTCATTATTCATTGGGGAAATGCAAATCAAAACCACAATGAGATACCACTCCACAGCCACTAGGATGGTTATAATCAAAAAGTAACAAATGTTAGCAAGGATGTAGAGAAATTGTAACCCTCATACACCGCTGGTGAGAATGTGAAATGGTGCAGCTGCTATAGAAAACAGCTTGGTAGTTCCTCAAAAAGTTAAACATGGAGTTATCATACGACCTAGCAATTCCACTCCTAGGTATATACCCAGGAGAACTGAAAAGATATGTCCATGCAAAACTTACACAAATATTCATAGCATCATTATTCATAATAGCCAAAATGTGAAAATTACCCAAATGTCATCAGCTGACAATCAATCTACAAAATGTGGCATATCCACAAAATGGAATATTATTCCAATGAAGTACTGATACAGGATACAACGTGTAGAAACCTTGAAAACAATATGCTAAGTGAAAGAAGTGAGGCAAAAAAGACCACATATTGTATGATTCCATTTATACGAAATGCCCAGACTAGGCAAATCCAGAGACAGAAAGTGATTACCAGAGGCTGCAGGGAGTGGGAAATGGGAAATGACTGTTAATGGGTACACGGTTTCGTTTGGGGGTGATGAAACTGTTTTAAAATAGATAGTGGTGGGGCTGGCTCCATGGCCTAGCAGTTAAATTTCGGGCGGCTGCTTTAGCGGCCCAGGTTCAATTCCCAAGCACATACCTACGCCACTCGTCAGTGGCTCTGCTGTGGCAGTGAGCGACATACTAAATAGAGGAAGACTGGCACAGATGTTAGCTCAGGGCAAATCTTCCTCAAGCAAAAAGAGGAAGACTGGCAACAGATGTTAGCTCAGGGCGAACCTTCCTCAGCAAAAAAAAAAAAAAAGTGGTGATAGTTGCACAACTTTGTGAATATATTAAAAACCACTGAATTGTACACTTTAAAGAGTGAATTCTGTGATAAATGAATGATACGTCAATTTTTAAAACTTGGGAATTTAAATTTGAAAAATACTTCAGAAATTCGTTAAATTTCCTATTTTGATAAACGCATGCTGGTTATGTAAGAGAATGTCTTTGTTGTTAGGGAATGTACACAGAAGTTGTTAAGGGTAAAAGCACTTCCAAATGGTTCAGAAAATAAATCATTTGTTTATTTGCTTGTCTATGGAGAGAGAGAGAAAACAGGAAAAAATGAACATTATTGGTGAATCTGAGTAAAGGATATATGGGAGGAGTTCCTTGTACTATTCTTGCAACTTTCTGGTAAGTTTGAAATTATATCAAAATAAAAAGTAACAAAAAAAGAGAATGTATCCAATATAATTGGATTATTGCCCCTTTTGAGATTTGCTCTTTGATAATAATAGTTTGTTTCACATGTTACTGAATTTAGCAATTGTGCAATTTTTAAAAGGCAAAAATAAAAATGTAGAGATTTAGTAGAATAAGTAAACACTTAGGGGAAAAAATCAATTAGAGGCTGATAGCTGAAAGTCCTTTCAAAGTGTACCACTCAATGTATCAACTGACATGGCCAAATCTTTACCTTCTGACTCAGATTTTATAAAATGCCTATGTGAAAACTTTTTCTTTTTTTTGTGAGGAGATCAGCCCTGTGCTAACATCTGCCAATCCTCTTCTTTTTTTTGCTGAGGAAGACTGGCCCTGGGCTAACATCCGTGCCTATCTTCCTCCACTTTATATGGGACGCCGCCACAGCATGGCTTGCCAAGCAGTGCGTCGGTGCGCACCCAGGATCCGAACCAGCGAACCCCGGGCCGCCGGAGCGAGGCGCGCGGACTTAACGGCTTGCGCCACCGGGCTGGCCCCGTGAAAACTTTTTCAATTCTACATTATTAAAGAAAAGACTACAGGTTCATTTATCCTGATTTAATACCACATCGAGATAATTTTTCCAAAACTGATCTCATCTCTAATCATACAATAAAAAGTTTTCTTACTACCATTTAATCAATATATGAAGCATTGGGATCAATCACAAATAGTCGATATGAGATCAAATCAGGAAAAAAATAAGGATATATTACAGAAACATCTACTCAGAGCACAGTATTCCATGTTAACTGGGCACAGTGGCTTCAAGGAGGACATCAGTGAGTACTCAGACAGTATCTCACTGCTATAGATGCTTTTTAATATTTTGTCAAACTGAAGCCTTTTGATTTGCTAATATCTACTGTGATGAAACATTAACATAAGATTTGTATTAAAACTTGTTCTCACCCAAAGCAATCTACAGATTCAATGCAATTCCTATCAAAAGCCCAACAGCATTTTTTGCAGAAACAGAAAGACCCATTCTAAAATTCATGTGGAATCTCAAGGGACACTGAATAGCCAAAACAATCTTGAAAAAGAAGAAAGTTGGAAGACTAACACTTCTTGAGTTCAAAAGTTACTACAAAAGCTACAACAATCAAAACAATGTGGTACTGGCATAAAGACAGACATATACACCATGAAACAGAACAAAGAGCCCAGAAATAAACCCTCCCATATATGGTTAATTGATTTTCAATAAGGATGCCAAAACTATTCAATGGAAAATGATAGTCTTTTCAACAAATGGTGATGGAAAAACTTGATATCCACATGCAAATGAATGAAGTTGGACCCCGACCTAACACCATATACAAAAATTAACTCAAAATGGATCAAAGATGTAAATGTATGAGCCAAAACTTCTTAGAAGAAAACATTGGAGAAAATCTTCATTACACTGGATTTGGCAATGTCTTCATGGATATGACACCACAAGCATAGACGACAACAAAAAATAAATTGGACTTCATCAAAATTGAAAACTTTTAAGCATGGAAACACACTATCAACAGTGTGAAAAGGCAATCCATGGAATGGGAGAAAATATGTGCAAATCATATAGCTGATAACAGATTAACATCTGGAATACATAAAGAACTCCTACAGCTAAACAATGAAAAAACTACTCAATTAAAAATTAGCACATTAGCAAACCGGGCCAGCCCGGTGGCATAGTGGTTAAGTTCATGTGCTCCACTTCAGCGGCCGGGGGTTCGCAGGCCCAGATCCTGGGCGTGGACCTACGCACTGCTTATCAAGCCATGCTGCAGCAGGCGTCCCACATATAAAGTAGAGGAATTTGGGCACGGATGTTAGCCCGGGCCAATCTTCCTCAGCAAAAAGAGGAAGATTGGCAACATACGTTAGCTCAGGGCTAATCTTCCTCACCCACACACAAAAAATACAATGGCCAATAAGCACAGGAAAAGATGCTCAACATCACTAATCATTAGGGAAATGCAAATCAAAACCACAATGAGATACCACTTCACACCCATTAGGATGGTTAATATCAAAAACAGAAACAAAACAGAAAATAACAAGTATTGGCTAGAATGTGTATAAAATGGAACCCCTGGGCATTGTCGGTGGGAATGTAAAATGGTACAGCTGCTATGGAAAACAGTGAGTATGGTGGTTCCTCAAAAAACTAAAAATAAAATTACCATATGATCCAGCAATCCCACTTCTGGGTATATACCCAAAAGAATCAAAAGCAAGGACTCGAACAGATATTTGTACAACCATGTTGACAGCAGCATATTCACAATATCCAAAAGGTAGAAGCAATCAATCCAAGTGTCCATCAACAGATGAACAGATAAACAAAATGTGATCTATACATACAATGGAATAGTATTCAGCCTTTAAAAAGAATGAAATTCTGACACATGCTTCAACATGGATGAACCATGAAGACATTATGCTAAGTGAAATGTCAGTCACAAAAATAGAAATATTGTATGATTCCACTACTTTGATGAACCTAGAGTCGTCAAATTCATAGATAAAGAAAGTAAAACTGTGGTTGCTAGGGCTAGAGAAGGGAGGATGGGGTATTACTTTTTTTTTTTTTAAGATTTTATTTATTTATTTTCCCCCCAAAGCCCCAGTAGATAGTTGTATGTCATAGCTGCACATCCTTCTAGTTGCTGTATGTGGGACGCGGCCTCAGCATGGCCGGAGAAGCGGTGCGTCGGTGGGCGCCCAGGATCCAAACCCGGGCTGCCAGCAGCGGAGGGCCCGCACTTAACCGCTAAGCCACCGGGCCGGCCCGGGGTATTACTATTTAATGGGCACAGAGTTTCAGTTTGGGAAGATGAAAAAGTTCTGGAGATGGCTGGTGGTGATGGTTGCATAACAACGTGAATGTATTTAATGCCACAAAACTACACTTTAAAATGGTTAGAATGGTAAATTTTATGTTATGTATATTTTAACACAATTTTTTTAAAAACAAAAAAATGGTTACAATGGTAAATTTTATATGTATACTCTACCACAATTAAAAAAAAAAAAACTTGTTCTCAATCTAATTGTCCTCATTACAAACTGTTAAACACATCAAACTTACCTTGGCAACTTAATAAACTGTTCTCCAGTTCAATTCTTTGGTTCTTAGGGCTAATCCCTGGGGGTACACTTGCCTTTTGCTTTTCAAAATTGCACACTAATGCAGGTCAACCAAGCCACTAGGATACAGTGGTACATCTACTTTTTATAAAAACACCCTTTCTACTACTGAAAACAGCATCCATTAAGTGAAAAACTTTATGAGAATGGAAGTGTGTGTAGCGGAAAAAGTGCAAAATATGCCCTTTGAAAACAGTTGCTAAATTTCAGTCTAGCAAATAAAAAAGAGCCTTATATACAACTTTACTTTCTTCCTAGTTTAGGTAAAGTTGGCCAGGAGAAAGGTAAACCAGTCAATCATCATAAGGGAAGTGACCTTCATTCATAGGAGCCATATACTGTCAGTAACTACCAATAGAATAGCACATAGATTTTAATTTTTACAAATTAATTACAGTGTAACAATATTGCAAAACCAATACTTCCCATATGGGCAAAGGTGCAAAGTTGGGTATATGCCTTTCTATATCAGTGGTTTTAATATTTCTTAATTCTTTTAAAATGAGTAATGACAAGGCATGAACCTTTTAAGTAAGTTCAATTACAAAACTATCTTAGAATAGTACTCCTCCTATACTTAATGGTACACCTTTGATTGCCTTCTTAATATATTGCTCCACACAGTAGTCACCAATTTCATTAAATAATATAAAACTTTTCCAACAAGGTCAACTGTGGATTACATGCTAGTTTGAGACAGGCATTTCTTAAGCAACTAATTAAATTTATTGGTACAATGCATCAGAAGAGACACAGCAGGACAATCTAGCAGGTAAGATAAGTAGAATGGGAGTCAGATGACCTATTTCCTACCACAAATTAGCTGGGTAATCCTGGGCAAGTCACTTAGCTCATTTGTTTCTAGACTTTTGAGGCTTTACCCAGGGTCCTGACATGATGTTTCCATTTGATATTCTGTCAAATACGGATATTTTAAAAATTCATTTTGTATGTTGGAGAAGACGTGGAGAAACAGGAACCCTCATACACAGCTGGTGGGAATGCAAACTGGTGAAGCCTCTATGGAAAACGGTATGGAGATTCCTCAAAAAATTAAAAATAGAAATACCCTATGATCCAGCTATCCCACAGCTGGGAATCTATCCAACGAACTTGAAATCAACAATCCACAGGGCTGGGCCGGTGGCGTAGTAGTTAAGGGCACGCACTCCGCTGCTGGCGGCCCGGGTTCGGATCCTGGGTGCGCACCAAAACACCGCTTGTCAGGCCATGCTGTGGCGGTGTCCCATATAAAGTAGAGGAAGATGGGCATGGATGTTAGCTCAGAGCCAGTCTTCCTCAGCAAAAACAGGAGGACTGGCAGACGTTAGCTGAGGGCTGATCTTCCCCACAAAAAAAAAAAAAAAAAATCCAAAGAGGCTCATGCACCCCTATGTTCACTGCAGCATTATTCACTACAGCCAGGAAGTGGAAGCAACCCAAGTGTCCCTCGACTGATGATTGGATCAAGAAGATGTGGTATACATATACAATGGAATACTACTCAGCCATAAAAAAAAGACAAAACCGTCCCATTTGCAACAACATGGACGGACCTGGAGGGTATTATGTTAAGAGAAATAAGCCAGAAAGACAAACACCATATGATCTCACTCATATGTGGAATATAAACCAACACATGGACAGAGAAAACTGTAGTGTGGTTACCAGGGGCAATGGGGGTAGGGGTGGGCACAAGGGGTGAAGGGAGACATGTATATGGTGATGCACAAACAAAAATGTACAACCAAAAACTTCACAATGTTATAAACTATTAAAACCTCAATTAAGAAAAAAAAAGGAAAAGGAAACAAATACAAAAAAAAAATTCATTTTGTAACAGTAGGAAGGGCATAATCTCAAAATAGAAAAAAGTAGAAAAAAATAGCTTTATGAGAAGTTCACTACTTTTTCCTTACTTTTCTCATTTCACTTTAGATATAAAAAAATTTCAATAGGGACTAAGCAAGTATTTATTGGAGAAACAGCATTTGGTAACCAAAAACTTTGCCTATTTCTTAATCTGAAGAAGCAAAACAGCAGCATGGGTTCTAGATTCAGTACTGAATTTAAATCCTAGCTTTACCACTTACTAGCTGCGTAAAATTTTTAACCATTTCTTTGTTTTTTGTTTTTTGGATTCATCATTTCTCTGAGTCTACATTTAATTCATCTATAAAAATGTAGTTAATACCTACCTCAAAGAGGTGTTGAAACGATTAAATAAAATAACGAAAGTATCTAGTATGGTACTGGCATATAATAAGCATTCAATAAATGGTAGCAGTTACCTAAAAATGAGATGAGATAGGATTATCACCAAGATTCTATGACTTTAAGGACAAGCAACAGGAGAGGAAAATTGTAAATAATAAGGCCCAAGAAGATAGATATATTGAAACAGTTCACTTATAGTGAGAAAATAAAAAACTAATTGACTTTATTTCTTGTAACTCTGGTTCTGTAAGAAGGTAGATTAGGCAAAAAAAAAAAAAAATTGGTAGATTCCTCATTTCTTTTTACTTGCCCACACAAGACTAATACTTGTTAAAAACTGCTTTGCTTTCTTTTTTTTTTAATTTTTATTTATTTATTTGCCCCAAAGCCCCAGTAGATAGTTGTATGTCATAGTTGCACAACCTTCTAGTTGCTGTATGTGGGACACGGCCTCAGCATGGCCAGAGAAGCAGTGCATTGGTGCGCGCCCGGGGTTCCGAACCCGGGCCGCCAGCAGCGGAGCACCCACACCTAACTGCTAAGCCACAGGGCCGGCCCTGCTTTGCTTTCTTTAAAGCAACATATTTTATTTATCTTATCTATCATTGAATCAGAGGGACAGAATTGATTTTCAGAGGTCATCCAGTACATCATCATTCTACCAGATAGGCTCAGAAAGGAATGTGCTTAAACTCATCTCCAATGCTTCATTCTTAACAAGTTTTATCACTTTGATTAGATAAAAGTCTAAATCCTTCTCAAATTTACCATTTAAAAAAAATCTCACATGAATAGTATGTTATCTTTTGTGTAACAACGGGGAAAATAAAAATACATATTTGCAGGGCCAGACCCATGGCATAGCGGTTAAGTTTCTGGGCTCCGCGTCGGCAGCCCAGGGTTCGCAGTTTCCGATCCCAGGCCCAGACCGAGGCACCGCTTGTCAAGCCTCGGCTGTGGGGACGTCCCATATAAACTAGAGAAAAATTGGCACAGATGTTAGCCCAGGGCCAATCTTCCTCCGCAAAAAGAGGATCAGCAACGGATGTTAGCTCAGGGCTAATCTTCCTCACAAAAAAATAAAATAAAAATAAAAAATACATATTTGTATTTCCATAAAGTAATTCTGAAAGAATATACGACATTAAAAGTGTAAAGGGCAGGATACTTTTCATTGTATTTGAATGTAATCACCTACAGAAATGAACTAATAACCAAAAGAAAACCCTTACACATTTCAAGTTTCACAATAAGGTTTTCTCCACCCATGCCTAATCGACTGTTTTGACCCACCATTCATATAACCACACTCAACAACATATCATTTTATATGTAAAGTCATAAGGCTTTACAGAATGAAACTTGCGCAAGGTTGATACTCATGCAATATAACAAATTGTTACAACTAATAACATGTAACTTTTCCTTCAATAAACATTTCCAATGTCTCCAAAATTTGCTCACTAGAATACAAAGTTATATTTCCTATATTATCATCACTGATGATAAGTTATGGAATAAAGCCCTTTCTACCTTGAACAAAGACCCCATTAATGTTTTTCAGAAATTCATTTTCATGGACAGTAAATGAACTTTTCAAAAATAATATAGTATTTTAAGTGAAAAGTTTCCAAAAATGACAAATTCACCATAGAAAATTTACAGCGTTAAACTTTTCAATTTCTTTCTTGTTCAGGTTATGAGTGTAAGCCCTGAGATGCTATTAAAAGCAGTGACTCACCTTGTTTACCTGAAGTTTGAATACAGAGTATTCATAACAAAATTGCCATCCCTGAAGATAAGAGTGGCCTCTAGACCAGTGGTTCTCAACCAGGGGTGATTTTGCCCCCAGGAGACATTTGGCAATGTCTGGAGACATTTTTGGCTGTCACAACTGGGTGGTTTTACTGGCATCTAGTAGGTAAAGGCCAGGGATGCTGCTAATGCATAGGAGAGCCCTTCATAACAAAGAATTATCTGGCCCAAAATGATAATACACTGCTGTTGAGAAACCTGGCTCTAGATTATAAATCACAAGTAACTCTGAAGGAAATGATCCATCTCCTCTCCTACTAGAGAAAATCAGAATGCAACTTCTGTATGGCCTGTGCTTTTGACTCTAAAAAAAAAAGATTTTCAGGAAAAAAAATTCCCTACAAAGCTTTTGTTATAATTTGCTATAAATTGCTCTATACAGTGTCTGTGTGCTTTTATCTAATTGTAAATATGGCAACTGCCTCAAGATAAGAAAAAAATCTTATTACATAAAGCTATGCTTTCTAACTGGATATCTGTCTTTCAAGTGTGTGTATATTATTAACATGTATGCACACATATATAGGTTTATATAGGCCCGGAAAATTCACTGCAAGAAAAATTTTGATACTGGTTATCTCTGAAGAGCAGGATTTGAAGGGTCAGTGGGCATGAGAAGGAGGAACTTTACTTTTCACCTTATATCTCCTATCTATACCGTTGAATTTTTCACCATAAGACTATATTACTTTTATAATTTTAAAAGGACGATGTCACATATCTATACACACATTCTTTTTTTTTTTATTTTTTTTTATTTTTTTTAAAGATTTTATTTATTTTTTGCCCCCAAAGCCCCAGTAGATAGTTGTATGTCACAGCTGCACACCCTTCTAGTTGCTGTATGTGGGACTCGGCCTCAGGATGGACAGAGAAGTGGTGCCTCGATGCGCACCCGGGATCCGAACCCGGGCCGCCAGCATCGCAGCGCGCGCACTTAACCACCAAGCCACAGGGCCGGCCCCTATACACACATTCTTATGACACAAAAATTGTCATAAACCTCACTAAAGTCCTTTCTTTAGGAATTTTATTTTTCTTTTAACTTGCTTTAAAAAAAAAAAAAGACTACAGATCTAAAATTAACATTTAAAAATAGGTTTTTAAAGAACTTTCAACCTGACCTCTATTCTAAACAATGGGTACATTTCAATAGGATCCAAAGCAAGTTCTGACTTCTATTCAAGGCCTTGGACAGCTAAGGAACATGCTCAGTATGCCTGAAGAAATACAAAACAGATATTTACCCCAATGTGTAAAACAACAAGAACCAAAGATCCCAAATGGTGGCATTCCTTAAGCTAACACAATTCCAATAAAAAAATTTTTTAAAAGACCCAAGCCCCTTCCCCAAACTAAAAGGTCTTTTGACTTAGCCAGAAAGGGAAAGCAGCGTGTTTTTTCTCAGCTACTGGCTCTGATAATGAATAGAAAAGAGATCCTTAGAGGGCCGGCCCCATGGCTTAGCGGTTAAGTGTGCGCGCTCTGCTACTGGCAGCCCGGCTTCGGATCCCGGGCGCGCACCAACGCACCGCTTCTCCAGCCATGCTGAGGCCGCGTCCCACATACAGCAACTAGAAGGATGTGCAGCTATGACATACAACTATCTACTGGGGCTTTGGGGGAAAAATAAATAAATAAAATTATTAAAAAAAAAAAAAAGAGGTCCTTAGAGTATCTACATCTCCATACAACAAATGTATAGGATTTCAACTAATTCTAGAGCAAATACACTAGGCCTCCATATTTTTTACTTATTTCTCACCTAGTCCTGCCATAGGTGGGAAATAAGGGAACAAGACAAACTTCACTCCCAAACCACAAACCAACCCATATCTATCTCTCTGGATGTCTAGATTCTAAATACTTGGTTCTAAAACATCTAAGAAAGATGAAAATACAGATTTTAGTGTTATTCATCAAATGACAGTTGAGTGTGTGATTTTTTAAGAATATGATTTATGGTCTTTTCACACTGGAAATTCAAAGGCAATAATAAGGGAGAAGACAACTCATCTTGTCAGAGAGAAAAAAAAAAGGCAAGAAATCTGCTTGGCCAAAATAGGTCATTTCACTCACAAAGGCACAGACCATACCCCACCACTCATACTATATAGCAGAGACCTGATACTCCAGGAATTTCTTCTCTTTGTGATATGGGAGAAAGAGGACATAAAAACAAAATTTTCTTTCTCCACAGGTTAGGAAAGAATCTATATACATACTGAGCATCATCTTAGACTAGGCTAAAGTCTCTGGGTATCCTAGAAACCTCCACTCCAAAAATGAGTTCTACTTATACACTTAATACCTAAATGCTTTTTAGTTACAGAAAACTAAATGGGTGTAGGAATCATGAATAAATACCTTCCATAAAAAATATCAAAAAAAAAAAAGGTCTGGATTCTGCTCATTGCTTTAACCACATCGTATGCAGACTCCAAGTGAAATACTGTATCTGTGTGTGTACAAGCCTCACAGAACTGGTTACTTCAAAAGCTCATTTCCCAGATATAACACATGAACCCAAAGAGTTAGAGATTTATGACTTCGGAGGCTCACTAGCACTCTACCTCTGAAGAAATTTAAGAGTAATACTTATGTAAAAGCAAATGAGTGAGTTTTCATCTCACCTATGACAATTAAGTAGAAATGGTCCAGAAAACCAAGGACATCATCTTTCTATCACATTTAGACCAAAGCAAACCTTTTCAGTCTCTCTTACAAGTTTCAAAGAAGAACAGACTCTAATCTTTGGAGTCTAAAGATACTCCCACTTTATGTCCTAGGTAAAAAGTACATGTGTTCTAGGTTCATCCCTCATCAATTTTCATTGAAAGGATAAAAGAAAGCTTCCCACAAGCCCAAGAGTGGAGGTGCTCCAGAGACTCTCCCCATAACTGCCTACTCAAATAAAATCTTGTCTCACCTTGGCTTAGAAGTTATATCTCTTACAGTGAAATTCAAAGATACATTCAAGGGACTAGCTCCCTTACAACCCACACACTGTTTTTTCCAAAGCAAAATGTTGGGGTCAGAATGTACTAAGGTTTTAAATCTAAAGGAACCCCTGTTCAGACTTAGAATGATAAGACAGTACACTAACTATATTCTGCAATTCACAAATACAGATTCTTCTTCCTCTCAAATACAACAGCCAGGATAGCTGTACAGAGAGAAATCCCTGTACTTTAACACCAAGATCAGAGGTTAAAATAATTGGTTATAGGGGATGAATGAGGCACCTTAGAACCAAAACAGAATACTCTGAGAACAATAGTCGTCACAGTACTATATCCAAGCCACAGTCAAGAGAAAAAAGTACGTATATAAAAAATCTCCTTTTTCCCTGGAGCCCAAAAGATGATGCCTACCATTCTAGGTTGCTCAGACCTAAAAGTGCTCAGTATACATATGAGAGTTAAAAGAAAGGAAGGACCTGATAACTAATTTCCCTCACTGCAAAAGTGTCCATAGGGTGCCTCACCTTCTTGAAGCCTAAAAATCTCCAGAGTTCAGCTATCCAGCTATTCTGAAGCTCAAAGATGCACTGGAACTTCCTTTTCCTGTCTAACTTCACAAAAGGTCCCAGGTGGAAGACTCACGCGATTTTTCAGGGTAAAAGCAGAGAGCGCCTTAATACTCACCTGTCTCAAACTAAAGAAAGGAATTAAGAACCCGTCTTAAACACACAGGTAAGGCATAAAGCAAATAAACCCTCACTTCGGGGGAGAGGCATACAGTGGAAACGCTCTTTGAGGACTAGTTCTTGTCTCTCCCTCTCACTCTCCCTCTCCCTCTCGCTCGCTCTCTCAGTACCAAGGGCAGGGACGCTGGCAAGACCCCGCCTCCCCATCTCCAAATCGGGGTGGGCGGGAGGTAGCCTGAGGAGTCCTTGTTCCCGCGCGAAGCTCAGAGGCCAAAAGACTCCCCATTGTGGGTCTGTGGATGGTGACCGGAACCGGTCAGGCTCGAGCCGCGGGCTGAAGAGCAAGTCGAGGGCTTGCACTAGGCCCGCACCGCTGCCACTGCCGCCATGAAGCCGATCGCTGTCAGAGAACGACAACGCCCGGGCAGTGGGAGGGTGGCCCGGGCCCTGTGCGGCCCAAAGAAAATGCATGCCTCACGCTGTGTGGGAGGTGAGGGTCCTGGAGCCGTACCTCGGACACCTCGTCCTCGTCGCTGCCAGAGGCACCACCTCCACCCCCGGTCCTCAGCACAGCAGCCGCCAACTTGAAATCCAGCGCCGCGTCCCCTCCGCCCGCACCGCTGCCGCCGCCACCGACTCCCGGCGCAGGCCCGGCCTCCCCAAAGAGTCTCACGGTGCGGATCCCCAGCCCGACCCCTCCCGGCGGAGGCGGCTCCGAGGCCCCGGCTGGGGCGGATCGCGGAGCCACCGAGTCCAGGTCCTCCTCAAAGGAGGTGCCGCCGCCTCCGCCGTCGGTCAACATGGTTCGCACGCGGAGCCGGAGACGCTGCCGAGTCACTCGCGGCCACCGCCGCCGCGGATCCCGGGAACGAGAAGAGCAGCAGGAGGAAGAAGCGTCTCCTTCCCCCCGTCCCAGCAGCGCCACTAACTTCTCACTGCCTAACCTGATGCCTCCCGCCCCCAACACTCGCCACTGGCTGCAGCTCCCCAGTGCCTGCAGATCATTGGCCAAGGTGACCCGTCGCTCAGGCTCTTCGTCACGCGCCGCTCGCTGGCTCGCGGCCCCCAAGCTGCGTTGACCCGCGCAGGCCTAGGCGGTTGCGAACACCCGCCTCCTACTCCCCACGCGCCGACTTCCGGTCCTTTTCTACGTCTATTGGTCAAGCTCTCTGACTATCGCGACACGACCTTAAAGTGGATTAGTTGGCCTTGTGGTCAGTCATAGCGACCCCTAACAATGGGAGACTTCATTGGCGCCACAATGTGTCGGTCACTTTGTCACAGGACGTCGCGTGGTACAATTGGCCGGTAAGAATACCATTCATCCCGCCCCCGTCTGAGGTGACGGGAAAGGGTTGGGGAATTTCCACTTCTGATTAAAATGACGGCTGAGCTGATGACCCGCAAGAACTGGTGAGATTTGGAGTAGAATTCACCCGGCGCTTGGGGAGGCACATACGTCAAGTATGCAAGAGGCGCGGAGGTAACGCAGCTCCCACCTGTCGCTCTCCGCCAGGCGCGGAGACTACAGCCAGAGAGTTGCTGCACGGCGATTGGAGGAAAGAAGCAATCAGTCTCAGCTAGGCTCCATCTTCCTGCCAGTCCCTGGTTGGAGGAGTGGAGCGTCAGTCACTAGAGCGGGCGCCACCTCTGGGACAGGTGAGGCTGCATAACCTATCTGCCTCTGGCTCTTTGGGCGGGAGTAGGGGACTGAGAGAGGCGAGGGGGCAGGGCCGTCCCTGCTGCGCGCCTCTCGCCTGTCGGAGCAGAGCCCAGCGCGCGGAGCTGAGGGGACCGAGGGGGCTGCTAGGGATGGCCTCCCGGAGGCGATTCGGCCGGCCCGCGTGCCCGGACGTGACTGGGCGCGGCAGATCTACAACCTGCGGGCGGGATCGCCCCGCGGGGCCGCGTTCTCTTGCTTGTGGAAGGCGGCGAGCCTGAGGGCTGGACAGCGCCATGCCTCAGTACTGGGAACTGTCCCACGAAGGAAGGTGGGAAGGCCGCGGACAGCGCGCGGCAGTCAGACCCCCGGCCTGAACGCAGTGGTTAAGAGTGCGCGTTCTGGAACAATTTCGAGTTGTGGTGCTGCCACTTATTTGCTGTGTGACTTCCGGGCGTTTGTTGTTTAATCTCTGACTTTCAGTTCGTTCATCTGTAAAATGGGGGTAATATAGGTAGCTCCCTCATGTGATTGTTGTTATGAATAAATTAGATAATAACCTATAAGACGCTTAGCAAAGTGCCAAACGTATAGTAAAGACTCATTTTTGTTAGTTTGTCTTCCTTCAGGAATCTTCCACCTGCCCCTGGGTCCTGCCAGACAAACTAATTCTTGTCAGATCTCTATGATGCAAAATAAGGCTAGCTAAGGGGATCTTCCCTCCTCTAAGGATCTCTCTCTACCTCTATTGTCTCTATATCTTTCTGTCTCCTTTGTCAATAAAGAGGGGTTAAAAATGCTCCTGCTCCAACTAATTCTGTGATCAAAGATCACAAGAAAGGCATTTGGTGAAGTTTGCATGGCAAATGTCCTTTGACCCAGAGAATGTCCCATATGATTTTTAGCCAACAGAGGTTGGCTAAAAGCAAAAGATTTGGCATTGTCTCCTCTCTTGCAACTTTAACAAAGGGCTTTGTACATCTTGATTGTGCAATATTTAATATTTCACCTCCCTTGAACTGGAATCTGTAAACTCTGTAAATAATATAATGATTTTTTAAATGACTTTAAAAATTGATTCTGCCAAATATTTATTTAAAGAACATTTTGAAGATTGTGAACGTTTCTTTGGCTTGGTAATTGCTCATTTTGGCATTTCACATGCAAAAAAACAACAGTGTTTTCTATTAGCAGAATTATGTTAGATAAATGTTCTTTCTAGATAATAAGTTGTAGAAAATAGGAAAAAAAGTCTTGTACCTTTTCTAGAAAACTATTTTGATGTAAATGCCACATACATTGGTTTTAGTTAGAATTTGTGGAACTTAATTAGCCCCTATCCTCAGTGCTGTTTAAGTTTTCAAGGCATGTGTGACTAGGTCACAACCCAAACTAATAGCACCAACAAAAGAAACACAGCACTGCCCAACCCACTTCAAAGCTGGATTATCCAGAATTGGTATGGATACATCCTTAGGCAAAAACAGGTATTGACTGGTGCAACATTACAAAGGAACTACTTGTCATTCCTACTACTAATACAAAAATAATTTCTGATGCAACTCCCTAAACAAAGTCATTAAATTCTTTAAACAAATGTAATGAATCTCAAGGACAGAGAGAAAGGAAATCTGGGTGTATACACTTTTTCCAGTATATTTGAGAGAAAAAAATACTGTCAGTATTTTAATAATACTCAGTTCCTAGCAACCAACGCTGACCATAGCCAGGAAAATATGACTGAGCAATAATCTTTGTATCACCTGGACCTTTACCTCAGTCACTTATTGTCAGTAGTTTGACAGTCAGTATGGGAGTTAGGAACTGCCAGTCTCCTGGATTTGGGGGACTGCTATAGAGAATCGGTATTAAATATGATTTAATATTTCCATATATGCCACATTCATGTGGGTTTACAAATTTGAAAACTAATTGAGCAGTCATCACCATATCAAGTAATACATTTGGTGAATTTATAAAATCACACTCAATGTATTCAATATAAAATATCAATAAGTATTAATGTGATTTAGTGGGTATCCTTGGTTTTGATATATGTATCTTAAGATGGTATTTACTACGAAAAGAAAAGTAATACACTGATTTTTCAAATGCTGAATAAGTAGTAGATGGCAAAATCTCTCTTAAAAGTATATTTGTTAGGGGCCGGCCCGGTGGCGCAAGCGGTTAAGTGTGCGCGTTCCACTGCGGCGGCCCGGGGTTCGCTGGTTCGGATCCCGGCGCGCACCGACGCACTGCTTGGCAAGCCGTGCTGTGGCGGCATCCCATATAAAGTGGAGGAAGATGGGCACAGATGTTAGCCCAGGGCCGTCTTCCTCAGCAAAAAAAAAAAAAAAAAAAAAAAAAAGAGGAGGATTGGCGGATGTTAGCACAGGGCTGATCTCCTCACCAAAAAAAAAAAAAAAAAAGTATATTTGTTAGGGGCCGGCCTGGTGGCATAGTGGTTAAGTTCCCACGCTCCGCTTCGGTGGCCTGAGGTTTGCGGGTTCAGATCCCAGGCACGGACCTATGCACCACTTGTCAAGTCATGCTGTGGCAGGCGTCCCACATATAAAGTAGAGGGAGATGGGCATGGATGTTAGCCCAGGGCCAATCTTCCTCAGCAAAAAGAGGAGGATTGGCAACAGATGTTAGCTCAGGGCTAATCTTCCTCACCAAAAAAAATATATATATATTTGTTAGAAATGAGCATTAGAATAAATGTTTTCCCACAGAAAACCAGTGGGAATATTTGTTAGGGTGTAGTTGTAATGTGTTTCAAAACATTCTCTTCCTTTTGACCATCTTTCAGACAAGAAAGGAAAAGGAGAAATTATATAACCCAAGGACTTTTAAAACTTCTGAGGTAATAAAAGTCTTCATTTTTCATAAGAAATATGAGATTGACAAACTAAATTTTAGATACAGGGACTTTAGCTTTCATGTGCAACCTGCATTTTCTCAAGACATTTAATTTCTATGTGTCTGTCCATCTCAGTTCAGCCCATCTATATAATGAAAGAAGGTTAAGTAAACCAACAAATTTGTTGCACTTAGATGTTATATCATTTAACCTTTATAATAATCCTGTCAAGTTTTCACCCATTTTATAGATGAGGAAGCTGAAACTCCAGAAAGGTTAAATAACTTACCCAAGCTTATAAGGCCAATATATGGAACGGCTAGGATTTGAATTTATTTCTGCCTGATCTCAAAACCCATGCTATTCCCACTATGTCACATAGATTCCATGGTACCTTCAAAGACAGAGGAACTTCATCAATCAGGTAAACTAATATAATACTCCAACCATTATCTCCTTCTTATAAACCTGCTAATTAACACTCTAGGTGGAGTTATCCCTAACTACTACCAAATTTGATATGTTCCTCTTTTATAACAGTTAGAAATGTTTAATTTGAAACTTATCTCCTGGTTTCTCCAACTGTATTATTAGTTTCTTAGGCCATGTAATTACACATTAAAAAATCTGAATAGTTAATATATTCACATGGTTCAAATTTCAAAAGGAGAGGCCGGCACCATGACATAGAGGTTAAGTGCGTGAGCTCCGCTGCTGGCAGCCAGGGTTTGGAGCCTGGGCGCGCACCGACACACCGCTTGTCAGGCCATGCTATGATGACGTCCCACATAAAGTGGAGGAAGATGGGCACGGGTGTTAGCTCAGGGCCAGTCTTCCTCAGCAAAAAGAGGAGGACTGGCATGGATGTTAGCTCAGGGCTGATCTTCCTCACAAAAACACAAAAAGAAGTTTCAAAAGGAATTTTAAAAATACAATGAAAGTAGAGTTTACATTCTAGTAGGGGAGACAGACAATAAACAAACAAATGAATATACAGTAGGTCAGATGATAAGAAGTACTGTGGAGAAAAAGCAGAGGAAAGAAACAGGAAGTGTGTTTGTGTGTGTAAGTGCCTTGCTGACTACTGTGAGGAGAAAAAAAAAAATACAATGAAAGGAGTCTTTTTACTTTGCCCACTAAACACCCGGATCTACTTTCTTTTTTTTTTTTTTCAAAGATTTTATTTATTTATTTATTTTTCCCCCAAAGCCCCAGTAGGTAGTTGTATGTCTCAGCTGCACATCCTTCTAGTTGCTGTATGTGGGACACGGCCTCAGCGTGGCCGGAGAAGCGGTGCATCGGTGCGCGCCTGGGGATCTGAACCCGGGCCGCCAGCAGCGGAGCGCGCGCACCTAACCGCTAAGCCACGGGGCCGGCCACCTAGATCTACTTTCATCAGCAAACCCTGTTATTAGGCTTTTAAATATCCTTCTAGAGATTTTTATACATACGTAAGCAATTTCATACATGTCAATTTATTTTTTTCCTTTTTAGTACAAATGGCAGCATACTTTATGCACTTCTATTTCTTGCTTTTTTCACCTAATTTATTTTAGAGATATTCCATGTCAGTATATAAAGAGCTCTATAATTCTTGTTTACTACTTCTTAGTATTCTGTTGACCAAGTGTACCATGATCTATCCAGTTCTATAACATTGGACGTTTAGATTGTTTGCTTTTTTTTTTTTTTTTTTTTTTTGCTTAACAAACAGTGCTACAGATGTCTAACTTTCTGACCTACTCTCTATCCTCCAGGAAGTGCTGGGCACATATCAGTTTAACTGAAAAGTCATAAAATTGCAGCTAGACTTAAGGCTACTACTTATTTGAGCTATAGTTGAATATACCTGCAAGATGTCTAGCAACCTCTAGGAAGTGGGCATGTTTTAAAAAATAAGAAGCTCGGGCCGGCCCTGTGGCTTAGCAGTTAAGTGCGCGTGCTCCGCTACTGGTGGCCCGGGTTTGGATCCCAGGCGCACATCAACACACCGCTTCTCCAGCCATGCTGAAGCCGCATCCCACATACAGCAACTAGAAGGATGTGCAACTGTGACATACAACTATCTACTGGGGCTTTGGGAAGAAAAAGGGAAAAAAAAGGAGGAGGATGGGCGATAGATGTTATCTCAGAGCCAGTCTTCCTCAGCAAAAAGAGGAGGATTAGCGTGGATGTTAGCTGAGGGCTGATCTTCCTCACAAAAATAAATAAATACATAAATACATAAATAAAAATAAGGAGCTAAACATGTAGCTGTATAACCCCACCATGCAGCCTAAGAAAATTATTGCAAAAATTTCCTAGTTTTTCTGCTACTGAGCCTACCCTTTCTGAAAAGAGGCAAAAAATATATATACAAAAAATGCCTGCTTGCTCACTGGAAGTTTCATCCTTGCTGCCTGCCCAACAAGAATGAGGCCAGTAAATAATGTTGTTCCATTTGATTATATACTTTTAGTGCCAGGAATAGTTTTTTTCCAAACTTCTAAAACTAATGAGTATATAAATACCTCTTATGGTGGAATCACTCAGGTTCTCAGCAAAGGAGAGAGGGTGGAACAATTAATATCCACCTTCTTCCTTGGGACTCTGTCAGGATTCCTTAATTCTTGAATTTTTGGGTAAAAGACAGCATGTCAAGGAGAATATGCATTAGGGTTATTGAGAGGAAGTAGGATTTGCTGGGAAAGTCTCTGAGCTGGGAATCAGAAGTACCAAGTCTACTTCAGGTGACTGGTGTACTTCTGTGTGTGATGCTGTGCTCATAGACCTGCAAAGTTTGTGTGTCCATTTGACCTTTAGAGGTATGTTTTAAAGGTACATAACCTCAGAGGCATTTCAGAATCATAAAACACAGTCATCACTTCAAATCAAATGCCATACATGCTTAGAAAAAGTATGGTAGGTTACATGTAAAACCAAGATGTTAATAATAATTATCTCTGGGTAATGAAAATATATAGAGATTTATAAAATTCTTTTTCTCTTTTTCGAAAATTTGTATTTTCTAGGCTTTTCTTTTTTACTTTTTCCACGATGAACATATACTTTTTGTGTAATAAAAAATTAAATAAAATATCTTTTCAAATAAGGTTTGCAATTTTTTTTATCTATTCATTCAACCAACGTTTATTCAGTTCCTGCTATGTGCGTGGCACCATGCCAAGTGCTTTACAGAAAACATAAAAGAAGCAGAAGATTTAATGTACTTCCTTTCAATTACACTGATATATACTTATTGACTGATGATTAGGTAGATAAAATGCATATGGAATAATAGAGAACAGTCTTAACAGAAAGACAAATTCAAGACAAACTATTTTACAGTATTGATATAGGAGGTAAAAGAGAAATCAAAATGGAGTGAGTTTATTTAGGAAAAAGCCTTGATTATGATCATTTTGATCTAGGACATTGACTGAGAGAAATAGAAGAGGAAAAGCATTCCAAGTGGAAAGGAATGATGACAAAGAATTGAAACTCTTCAAATCGTGTGTCAGGATGATGAAAAGACTAACTTGGTCAGCGCAGGGAAATCAGAAAGAAGATTAAGAGAAATTTGGTTAAAGAAATGTTGAGAGGCCAGCCGGTGGTGTAGTTGTTGAGTTCACACGCTCCACTTGGGCCACCTGGGGTTCTTGGATTCTTGGGTTCGGATCCTGGGCGCGGACATACGCACCACTTATCAAGCCATGCTGTGGCGGCATCCTATATAAAGTAGAGGAAGGTGGGCATGGATGTTAGCCCAGAAACAGTCTTCCTCAGCAAAAAGAGGAGGATTGGCAATGGATGTCAGCTCAGGGCTAATCTTCCAAACAAAAAAAAAAAGAAAGAAATGTTGAATACTGGACTGAGGGCTTTAAATTTGGTTCAATAGGCTATCCACCATAGTTCTTGAAAAGCAAAGTTACTAAGATAAAAATTGTTAAAGGAAGATTACAATTTTTCTTGTTTGTGTGAGTTGGGTTAGAACAAGGAGCTACTGGAGTCTAGGAAACAAGCAGTCTTGCTGTTGCTCTTAGTCCAGGGGTAAGGTAATGAAGGCCTGGATCAAGGGAGTAACTATTAGACTGGAGAAAAAGGAATGATCAACAAGAATAAAGAATCAGTATGACTCGGTGCCTGATTAACTGTAGGGAACGAAGGAGTATAATAACAAAAGTTGAGAGAAATTGATACAAACTTTCTAAAGAGAAATATGGCATTATGTATCAAGATCTTTTCTTTAAATTTTTATTTCCACTTATTAGAATGGCTAAAATCCAAATAATTGACAATACCAATTGCTGGCAAGGATGCAAAGCAACAGGAACTCTCACTCATTACTGCTGAGAATGCACAATGGTACAGCCAGTTTGAAAGAGCTTTGGAAGTTTCTTACAAAGCTAAACATAGTCTTACCATACAATCCACAATTGCACTCCTAGCTATTTACCCAGTGATTTGAAAACTTATATCCACATAAAATCCTGTATGTGAATGTTTGTAGCAGCTTTATTCATAATCACCGAAACCTGGAAGCAACCAAGATGTCCTTTAATAAGTGAATGGATAAACAAACTGTGTTAAAGCCATGCAGTGGAATACTATTCAGTAATAAAAAGGAATGAACTAGCGGCCTTGCAAAGACATAGATGAATTTTAAATGCATATTGCCAAGTGAAAGAAGCCAGTCTGAAAAGGCTACATACTATATGATTCTATTTATATGACATTCTGGAAAAGGCAAAACTATTGAGATAGTAAACAGATCAATGACTGCCAGGCGTTAGAGTGGGAGAAGAGTTGAATAGGTGAAGCACAGAGATTTTTCAGGGTGGTAACATTTCAGGGTGTATGATACTATATTTTGTATGATACTGTAATAGTGGATACATGACACTAGGCATTTGTCAAAAATCATAGAGCTTTACAGTACAAAGAGTGAACTTTAATGTATGAAATTTTTTTTTAAATGTTAACTTTATTTATTTTTTTTAAACTTTATTTATTTTTCCCCCCAAAGCCCCAGTAGATAGTTGTATGTCATAGTTGCACATCCTTCTAGTTGCTGTATGGGGGAGTCAGCCTCAGCATGGCCTGACAAGCGGTGCGTAGGTGCGCGCCTGTGATCCGAACCCGGGCCGCCAGCAGTGGAGCGCACGCGCTTAACCGCTAAGCCACGGGGCCGGCCCCTGAAATTTTTTTTTTTTCCCAAGGAAGATTCACCCTGAGCTAACATCTGCTGCCAAAATTCATCTTTTTTGCTTAAGGAATATTTACCCTGAGCTAAGATCTGTGCCAGTCTTCCTCTATTTTGTATGTGGGTCACCACCACAGCATGGCTGATGAATGGTGTAGGTCCACACCCAGGAACCAAACTCACGAACCCAGGCCACCAAAGCAGAGTGCGCCAAACTTAATCACTAGGCCACGGGGCTGGCCCCTCAAAAATTTTTTTTAAATCATTTAGTAGGTCAGGGGATCCCAGAATGGAATACAGCCTATGACAGAAGAATCCAATTGTATTACAAATGTGTGAAACAACCTCACTGAAGGGAGTGGAGGAAAAAGGTACTGACCTACATAATTTTGGAAATGAGTGGTGGCTCTAAGATTATAGGCAAAAGGAATAGCACATAAGCACTGTACTCAGGTTGATAAAGTTGTTTGCCATGGGGATATGCATTAATAGTTCTGAAGCCAGTATGTATGTGTATTGAAATTGAACAGTTATATAAATGGATGGCAGATGGTAGGAGCCAAGTTTCTCACTGTTGGAGTGGGAGATTACAAATAAGCAAAGGGAGGAGGCTGGAATGATCCATGTGGTAATGGATTAGTGTTGGAGACATCAGTATGAACTCATATTTAGTTTAATATAGTTACAAGTGGATACATGTAGAAATATATATAGGTATGTGTATATACAAGTTAGTATACACACATATTTTTCCTTGCTCTGTCAGCTGAGAGGACCTGGAAATGACACTCCAATAGCAACATGCACACCTTGCACCCAGATGTTGGTTTTTAATAACATTCTCCAATAAAAGGAATCATGGCTCCTTGGAGAAATGGCTGATTCCAGGACTGGGGCAGGAAATATATACAAGATAAGCCTGGCACATCTTATAGTGCCAGAAAGTAAGAAAGTACTAAACATACACACACACAGAAAAGAATAATGAGGTATCTCAAAGAGATTCAGGAGCTAACTGAAAGATCTCCCAATGGCCAAAACTCAAACAATTTAAGCAAATAAATAAATAAATAGTGTTAGGTTATAACCCATAAAATATAAAATAAATATCCATGAGTCTATATGGGTATAAATAAATGATTGAATAAATAAATAAATGGGGATAAAAGATTAGTCTTCCAAGCAGAATTCTAAATTTATGTAGGTACTTTGCCCTCAAAGAGGTGAAGCATTGACTCTCCTCTCCTTAAGTGTGAGCTATGCATAGTGACATCCTTCCGAACAGTACAGTATGGAAAGGGGAGGGAGAAGAGTAACTTTATGGTGGAGAAACCTGACAAACACTGCCCCAGCCAGGTGTTCAAGATTAACATCAACAGTGACAAGTCATGTTGATAGTATGTACCCTTAATATTATGTGCAAGAAAGTCTGACAAACTGTCAGTCAAGAGGAGCCTAAGGAGACATGATGGCTAAATGTAATGTGGTGTCCTAGATGGGATCATGAAACAGAAAAAGGACATGAGGTAAACACAAAGGAAATCTGAATAACATATGGATCTTAGTTAATAATAATGTATCAATTAGCTAATAATAATGTATCAATGTTGGTTCATTAATTATGATAAATGTACCATACTAATGTAAGATGTTATTAATAGAGGAAATTGGATATGGGCTATGTGGGAACTCTCTGTACCATCTTCACAACTTTTCTTTAAATCTATTCTAAAATTAAAAATTTATTTTTTTCCATTTTTATTGAGATATAATTGACATATAAGATTTTATTATTTTTTTTTAAAGCCATCCTTTATTTTTTTTCCCTTTTTCTCCCCAAAGTCCCAGTAGATAGTTGTATGTTATAGTTGCACCACCTTCTAGTTGCTGTATGTGGGATGCCGCCTCAGCATGGCTGGACAAGCGGTGCATTGGTGCGCCCCCGGGATCCGAACCCCGGGCCGCCAGTAGCAGAGCACGTGCACTTAACCGTTAAGCCACGGGGCCGGCCCCAAAGATTGTATTATTTAAAGTGTACAACATAATGATTTGTTATACATATATATTGCAAAATGATTACCACAATAAGTTTAGTCAACATCTCACCTCACATACTTTAATTTTTTTCTTGTGGTGAGAACTTTTAAGATCTACTGTCTTATAAAAGTTTATTTATTTATTTATTTATTTATTTTGTGAGGGAGATCAGCCCTGAGCTAACATCCGTGCTAATCCTCCTCTTTTTTTGCTGAGGAAGACCGGCTCTGAGCTAACATCTATTGCCAATCCTCCTCCTTTTTTTTTTTTTTTTCCCCAAAGCCCCCTAGTAGATAGTTTTACATCGTAGTTGTACATCCTTCTAGTTGCTGTATGTGGGACACGGCCTCAGCATGGCCGAAGAAGCAGTGCGTCGGTGCGCGCCCGGGATCCGAACCCGGGCCGCCAGTAGCGGAGCGCGCGCACTTAACTGCTAAGCCACCGGGCCGGCCCTAAAAGTTTATTTTTAAAAGTGCTTATTCCTTTGGACTTCTAGGAGTTTATCTTTAAGAGTTAATCAGACATGGGCACAAAAATATGATATAGCAAAAAAAAGTCAATACAACCTTGGTTGTATTGGTTAACTCAATTATGGTATACAATTTGATTCTACAGTCATTAAAAATGAAGTTCCCATTATATTAAATAAAAAATAAAATTAAAAAGTATATAATATTCCCAATACACTAAAATGAATAGAATATTGCTAAACAGGGGCCGGCCCCGTGGTGTAGCAGTTAAGTGCGCGTGCTCCGCTGCTGGCAGCCGGAGTTTGGATCCCTGGCACACAGCAACGCACTGCTTGTCAGGCCATGCTGTGGCAGCGTCCCACATAAAGTGGAGGAAGATGGGCACGTTTGTTAGCTCAGGGCCAGTCTTCCTCAGCAAAAAGAGGAGGATTGGCATGGATGTTAGATCAGGGCTGATCTTCCTCATAAAAAAATAAATAAATAATAAATTTAGAAAAAAAAGAATATTCCTAAACATTAAAATGACATACACTAGAGATAGATTATCTATGGATGGTGGGATGATAGATGATTTCTATTTATTTTATTTATGTTTTCAATTTTTCTATAAGTAATGTATTACTCTGGTGGTCAGAAAAAAATTTAATAAAAGTTGTAAGAAAAAATCACTATAGGTGTAAAATTGGGAGTGATCAAATGAGATATTTATTGGCAGTGTTAGGAAAATTAAGCAGGAATAATTCATTTTCAAGTGAAGAAGATGATGGTTTCACCCTATGTGTTTGGTTTCAGACAGCAATGGGAAGAACTTAGCCTATATAGAACATTACATGGTAAGTCAGCCAGAAACCCTCAAGAGAAGTATACTGAACAGAAACATAGATAAATATCTTTACTGTAACTGGAAACAAATTTTTAAAAGATGTCAAGTTGTACCTTTGCTTTTCACAAAACGAAACATCTCTGCAGAAAGGTCATGTGGTTAGCAATGAAGATTAAGCCACTTTTCCCCCAGAGGAGTCCTTGGTGAATATATTTTGCATATTGCCTCCACTGAAAGATGCATATTGAAAATATGAGTACTAGCGGCAATTCTGTGAGCTTCCCTTCACCCCTCAGTACTAATTAAAAGAGAAGGCCAAGAATCACACTGAGGAATAAGTACCAGCAGGTGTTTAGGGGTTCAGCCCAGATGCCCTGGTCCCCAGTTGTACAAGCTCTTTGACAAGAATAGGGTTCTGAGAGCCTACGATCAGTAGATCCTTTGGAGAAACCCAGAGCCTTACCATGTGCATCACAATGAAATCCCTACCTCTCCTATCCCACACTTGGGGAACCTGAGGCCGACCACTCCAAACATCTTGTTTCTTATGTCCTCTTGTATCCTGCAAGTTGGGAAGCCACCTTCTCTAGAAGCTCTCCTTGGCTGGTGCCATGGCATTGTGCCACAGACTTAAGAATATCTCAGGACTGGTGAAAGTTTGAAATCTCATGGTGTGAACACTTTCCTGATGAGAGAAGAGTTAGATAGTAACCCCCACAGCAAGAATCAGCTTATCTTCCAGGTCGTGGTGGTCTGGCATGGAGTGAATCAGTACTTTTAAATCAGAAGAACCCTTGAGATGTCCTCTAGTCTTCACGCCTCTCTCTTTAATAAAGGAGGAACTGGAGGACTGGGCAATAGGGTCATTACCTCCCAGGAAAATCTCTGAGGTGACCTACATGACCCCCTCCATCACCCTCTGATGTTTCTTACAAGAATCAGAAGTACATCCTTGCTTACCAATGTGAGGAGAGAGCAAGCCCAGAATTCCATCCAACTCGGGGAACAATTTTGGCTTGTGAGAACTGAGTCACTCTAAAGGCTGGTCTTGGAGACTCTTGTGGAGTGTTTCCACTTAGCTCAGTTTACCACACCCCTTGCTCATCAAGGCAGGCCTATAAATCAGGAGACGCAGCATGGCGTTCACCTGCAGGGCAGGTAACAGTGCCACCTCCCAGACGTTATTCCCCAAGGAAGTGGCATGGTGTCTGCTGTGGCCCCAAAAGGACACCTAAAGAGAGTCTACTTGGGACATGAGTCTGGTACAAGCTCACAGAAGCTGTAAGAATAATTGTGGTCAAGACTCTACCCTGAAACTTTTCACTCAGAGGGCCCTCTTAAACCCTGGCATTGGCACCATTAGTGACAAGGAAGAAAAAAACAGCCAGGATTGGACTTCTGCAACAAAGTTCTCGTAGATGCAAAAGGTTTGTTGGTTGAAGAGGATTGCTTCACCATTACAAGAGTTATGTAGGACAAATGTCTGAGAAGTGGGCAAGCCTGTCAGTGGCCTCTGGGGTTTGGTTAAAGCCCTAGACTGTCCCAGTGCCTCTGCCCAAAATTAACCAAGATTGAGTCATAATAGAGAGTCCAAAGAAAGCGGCAATACTGTTCTGTGTACCAGGGATTTCTGATGAGTATTAGGATTCCTGGAGAGTGACCAAAGGACTCAGAAATTTGTTTGTTTGTTTGTTTTGTTTTTGTTTTTGTGAGCAAGATCAGCCCTGAGCTAATATCCATGCCAGTCCTCCTCTTTTTGCTGAGGAAGCCTGGCCCTGGGCTAACATCTGTGCCCATCTTCCTCCACTTTATATGGGACGCTGCCACAGCATGGCCTGACAAGCAGTGCGGCGGTGCACGCCCGGGATCCGAACCCGGCCCGCCAGCAGCGGAGCACGTGCACTTAACCGCTACGCCATGGGCCAGGCCCCTGGACTCAGAAATATTTAAAAATCCTCAAGAGCACTGGTGAGACCACTGTTCAGAGCCTGATCATCTCGTGCCCAACAATTACTCTGACAAGTTCCTTGTTGCTCTCTCATATACCATTAGGAGGAGTGTAAATTGATACAATCTTTAAGGAAATCAGTTTAGAGGTGACTTCAAACTTTAAATGCACATGTCCTTTGACTTAGCAAATCCACTTCCAGTTCTGGGGGAAGAGTGGCACAGAGACACACACACATGAGTTCAAAAAGATGTGTACAAAGATATGCATTGAAACCTTGCTTGTCCATCAATAAGGAAGTGGTTAAATAAATTGTGGTACAGCTATGAAATGACCTACTATACACTTGTTAAAAACAATGAATGAGGGGCCGGCCTGGTGACATAGCGGTTAAGTGCGGGCGCGCTCAGCTGCCGAGGCGCAGGGTTTGGATCCCCAGTGCGCCCCGACGCACCACTTGTCAAGCCGTGCTGTGGCGGCATCCCATATAAAAAATGGAGGAAGATGGGCACAGATGTTACCCCACGGCCAGTCTTTCTCAGCAAAAAGAGGATTGGTGACAGATGTCAGCTCAGGGCTGATCTTCCTCACACACACACACAAAAAAACAATGAATGAAATCTGTAAGTAGGATGTTCGTGGTACACTGCTGAGTAAAAAAAAAAAAAGCAATTATTTCTGTTTTTGAGTAAAAATATTTATTTGTACAGTGATTGTTTGAATTTGTTTACAACGAGCATGTAACAGTTTTGTAATAAAAGAACTATTTCCAAAAGCACCCCAGTTATTACCTTAAAAGTACACTGTAGAGAGTTGGTAGATTTTTTTTTTTAATGAGGAAGATTCTCCCTGAGCTAACATCTGTTGCCAGTCTTCCTCTATTTTGTATATGGGTGGCTGCCACAGCATGGCCCTGACAAGTGGTGTAGGTCCGCCCCTGGGAACAAACTCAGGCTGCCAAAGCCAAGTGTGCCAAACTTAACCACTAGGCCACGGGGCAGCCCCTAGATGATTTTTGTGTGTGTGTGTGTGAGGAAGATCAACCCTGAGCTAACATCCGATGCCAATCCTCCTCTTTTTTTGCTGAGGAAGATTGGCCCAGAGCTAACATCCATGCCCATCTTCCTCCACTTTATATGGGACACTGCCACAGCATGGCTTAACAAGCAGTGTGTTGGTGTGCACCTGGGATCCAAACCTGGGAACCCCGGGCCACCAAAGCGGAGCGCCTGCACTTAACTGCTTGCGCCACTGGGCCGGCCCCCTTAGATGATTTTTTTTTAAATGTTTATTGTTGTTATAATGTTGCTTATCCAGTGCATTAAAATTGGGAGGAAAAAGCAAATTAATTAAAATGTGGAGCATACTTTTTTAGTTCACATCTTGGGAATTACATTTAACTCAGAGAAATGTGAACTTAGAGGAGAAATATTTTACATATACTTCAACATATACACACATACACACACACTTATATTGCCAGAGTTCTCCAGATATGGTCTATAGACGCCTGGAGGCCCAAAGGCCTTTTCAGAGAGTCCATAAAGTCAAAACTGTTTTCATGGGGCTAGCCCCGTAGCATAGTGGTTAAGTTTGCACACTCAGCTTCGGCAGCCTGGGCTTCACAGGTTCGGATCCTAGGTGTGGACCAACGTACCACTCATCAAGCCATGCTGTGGTGGCATCCCACATACAAAATAGAGGAAGATGGGCACAGATGTTAGCTCAGGGCTAATCTTCCTCAGCAAAGAAGAGTAAGATTAGCAATGGATGTTAGCTCAGGGCCAGTCTTCCTCACAAAAAAAAAAAAAAACCTTTTCATTATAATTCTAAGATACTACTTTTCACTGTGTTGACTTTTGCACTGATAGTACAAAAGCAATGGTGTGTAAAAATTGCTGGTGCCTTAGCACAATTCAAGGCAATGGTATCAACCTGTACTAGTAGTTAATGTAGTCTTCCCCACTGAGCACTCAAAGGGAAAAAAAGCCAGTTTTTTTTGAGAATGTCCTTAATGAAGCTGTAAAAATTAATTTCATTAAAACTTGACCTTGAGTACATGTATTCTAAATATTTTGTGTGAGGAAATGGGAAGTATACATAGAGCTCTTCTGCTGTACATTGGTTGTCTCAAATACGTTGATTGTCTCAAGGAAAAACACTTGTGCAGCTATTCCAGTTGTGAGCTGAACTAACCACTTTCTCATGGAACACCATTTTTACTTGAAAGTATACTGACAGATAAATTTTGGTAATTCAGACTTGGGTATTTGGCAGACATTTTCTGGAGTATGCCACTTGAAACAGCTGACAGTATTTGTTTCCAATTATAAAATTCAAGCTTTGAAGCAAAAATGAGGACTTGGGAAAATTGCAGCCACTACCATTGGTTGACAGTTTCCCAAAATTTAAAGACTTTTCTGATGATAGGTAATGATATTAACAAATGTGGTGGGAGGTTTATATTATATAGTAAAATGTGTCAATATTTGCAACAGCTGCATAACTCAATGAACCAGTACTTCCCAAATGACCAATGCATGATGTTACAAAATCATGCATGAGTAAAAGGTCCATCCAAAGTACAAGATAGACCAATGGATTTTAATGTAACAGAATATGAAAAGTTTATAGTTATGGTTTCAACCTTTACAAAACAAACAGTTGTTGAATTTTAGTGCGGTATTAAAGGGAATACCCACAATTTTCTGAAAAAGCCATCAAAATATTCCTCCCTTTTCCAGCTACTGATCTGTGTGAGTCCAGATTTTCTTCATATTCTTCAATCAAAATTGCAATTGACTGCATGTAGAAGCAGATAAGAAAATCCATGTCTTTTATTAAGCCTGACATTAAAGATGCCACTCTTCTCATTAAATTTTTTTGTTTTGAAAAATATGTTTTTATAGAAATATATTACTTATGTTCACATTTATGAAATGAATCCATAGATATTTTTTAAATTCCTCAGTTTTAATTTCAGATACAGTTAATACCAATAGATAAAACCCACAAATATAAACAAGAGCTCTTTGGGTCTTTAATAATTTTTAAGAGTGTAAAGGGGTTCTGAGACCAGAAAGTTTCAGAACTGCTGCAGTACTACATAACAGTTCCAATGAAGGCAGAAGAATGGAGGAGATGACCTATGAAGACTCTGCTGGGTTTTCAGTCTTTTCCCACTCAGCCAGCACTCATCTTTAGTGCAGCAGTCAAAGCTTGGGAGCAAGAGTCTGAACTGTTCTCTGAGTGTCTCTGATGTGAATCTATGAAAGGGAAAAGGCACTCCTTTACCCTCCTCCTCCTCCTCTATCTCCAGGCAAGACTTGGGGGGTACACAGGGTAAAGAGAGAGACTAGGAAAGGGCAGGTAATAGTGAGGGACCTTCCCAACCATTAAGGAGTTTATTTAGAGACCCTGAAGTTAGATGGTAAGGACAAGCTGTCAGGGGCCACAGCTGGTCCACTGGATCTCAATAGCAGGAACTGAGAAGATCCAGGGACATCCCCTGAAGCAGCAATACTAGTATTCTTCCTCCTGCTCCGGTCCATTTCTTAAAATGGCCTAAACCCTTCAATGACCTTTAAGAATCAACAATTCTTCTGTGGCCACAGCACCACATGGTTAATTAGAATAGGCCAATATGGAAAGAAATCAAGCTTAAAGAGAAAAAAATGTAAACCGACATAGTGACAACTACCATTTTACCATATACCTCCCCCTGTACCTCCACATCCACCTACCCCTCTTCCTTTCCCTCCTACCATCCCTCCCCTCCCCTGGTCTGAACCCTGTCCTCCCTTAGGCTATTGCTGATTCATTAGGGATATAGTCACTAGCAGGGGGAATTTAGGGGTAAGGCATTTCACTATGACTTGAGTCCCTTCTATGCTATTTACTAGCTGTGTGGTCAAGCAGGTAACCCTCCTTGGGACGCTCAGTTTCTGCATCTTTCAGATAAAATGATCTTACAACTCTGTGACCCTATGGTTATTAATAAACAGGAGATATGTCCAGGCTGGAGTTAAGGACTCTTAAATATATTTGCACTGAAAGGAACAGAGGATCTAGAGAGAGAACACAGCTCTAGTTTACGTGACTATGCATTATCCCCTTTGGACATGGATATATTCATGAGAGATTTACAAACACAGGTCTCTGAAAACAGCCTGGAGAAACCTCCCAAGGCCATGGTTCTTCCCTGGGGTTCACTTAGCTGGTAGGTTCTTGGAGTTGGTATTGGAGAATTCCCCAGTTCTTGCCCAGCATGGTAATTCCTTTGGTCTTGGAGGCCCTAGAGGTTTCAATCTCCGTGTTGTGACCCTGCTAATTAGGTACCAGGCTCTGGCCCCTACCATTCTTTTTTTTTTTGGTGGGGAAGATTGGCCCTGAGCTAACAACCGTTGCCAGTCTTCGTCTTTTTGCTGAGGAAGATTAGCCCTAAGCTAACATCTGTGCCCATCTTCCTCTATTTTGTATATGGGATGCTGCCATAGCATGGCTTGATGAGCGGTGCGTATGTCCGCACCCTGGATCTGAACCTGTGAACCTGGGGCCGCTGAAGCCGAGCGCGTGAACTTAACCACAATGTCACCAGGCCAGCCCCGCTACCATTCTTTTTATTTTTTTAACAGCTTTATTGAAATATAATTCACATACTACACAATTCACCCGAAGTATATAATTCAATGGCTTTTGTTCATAGAGTTGTACAACCATCACATCTATTTTAGAACATTTTCATCATCCCTAAAAAGAAATCCTTTACCCCTTAGCCATTATCTCTCAATCCCCCAGGTCTCCAGCCCCAGGCAACCACTAGTCTCTTTTCTGTCTTTATAGATTTGCCTATTCCAGATAGTTGATATAAATAGAATCATATAATATGTGGTCCTTTGTCACTAGCTGCTTTCACTTAGAATGATGTTTTCAAGGTTCATCAATGTTGTAGCATGTATCAGTGCTTCATTCCATTTTATTGCTGAATAATATTCCACTGTATGGATATAACACATTTTATCTATTCATCAGTTTGGGTTGTTGGGTCATTTAGGTTGTTCCCACCTTCTGGCTATTGTGAATGATGCTGCTATGAACATGGTATACAAGTATCTGTTTGAGTCCCTACTTTCAATTCTTTTGGATATATACCTAGAAATGGAATTGCTGGATCATATGGTAATTCTATGTTTAACTTCTTGAGGAACACAAACTGTTTTCCAGGGCTGCTGCATCATTTTACATTCCCACCAGCCATATATAAGGGTTCCAATTTCTCCACATCCTCACCAGTACTTGTTATTTATAGCCATCCTGGTAGGTGTGAATGGTGTCTCATTGTGGTTTTGATTTGCATTTCCCTGATGGCTAATGATGTTGAGCATCTTTTCATGTGCTTATTGGCCATTCATATATCTTCTTTAGATAAATGTCTATTTACATCCCGTGTCCATTTATTTTTGTTTTTGGTGAGGAAGATTCACTCTGAGCTAACATCTGTTGCCAATCTTCCTCTTTTTTTTTTTTTTTTTTGTTTGCTTGAGGAAGATTAGCCCTGAGCTAACATCTTTGCCAGTCTTCCTCTATTTTGCATGTGGGTCACGGCCACAGCATGGCTTGACAAGTGGTGTAGGTCCATGCCAAGGAGCCGAACCCATGAACCTGGGCCACCAAAGCCCAACACACTGAACTTAACCACTATGCCACGGGGCCGGCCCCTCGTGTGTTTTTTAATTGGGTGATTTGTCTTTTTATATTGAGTTGCAGGAGTTCTTAATATATTCTACATACATGCCCCTTATCAGATATATGGTTGCAAATATTTTCTTCCATTCTGTGGATTGTCTTTTCACTTTCTAGATAGTGTCATTTGGAGCACAAAAGTTTTAAATTTTGATGATGTCCAATTTATTTTTTTATTTTGTTATTTGTGCTTTTGGTATCATATCTAAGAAATCATTGCAAAATCCAAAGTCATGAAGATTTACCCTATGTTTTTTCCTAAGGAAGTGGTGGTTTAGCTCTTAACTTACAGATTTTTGATCCATTTTGTGTTAATTTTTGCATATGATGTGAGGTAGGGGTCCAACTTCATTTTTTTGCATGTAGGTATCCAGTTTTCTCAACACCATTTGTTGAAAAGACTATTCTTTCACCATTGAATTGTCTGGGCACTCTTATCAAAAATTAATTGACCAGGGGCCGGCCTCGTGGCTTAGCGGTTAAGTGCCCACGCTCCACTGCTGGCGGCCTGGGTTCGGATCCTGGGCGCGCACCAATGCACAGCTTCTCTGGCTGTGCTGAGGCCGCGTCCCACATACAGCAACTAGAAGGATGTGCAGCTATGACGTACAACTGTCTACTGGGGCTTTGGGGGAAAAAATAAATAAATAAAATTAAAAAAAAAATTTTAATTGACCATAAGTGTGGGGGTTTGTTTCTGGACTGTCAATTCTCTATGTCTTTGCTTATGCTGGTACCACATTGTCTTGATTACTGTAGCTTGTAAGTAAGTTTTGAAATTGGAAAGTCTGAGTCCTCCAACTTGGTTCTTCATTTTCAAGATTGTTTTAGCTATTCTGGGTTGGCCCAAACTATCCTTATCCCAAGGGATAAGGCCTCACCCACACTGCCTTTTCCAAAGTTTCCATTATGGTAGTCTACAACCCTATTCCTCATCCTCTCCAACCTCATCTTGCAGTGTTCTCTCCCTCACTCCTCCACTCTAGCTGTATGGGCCTTCTCTCAGTTTCTCTAACATTCTGAAGACCTTCCTGCCTGAGGGCCTTTGCAGTGATATTCCCTTTGCCAAAAATGCTTCCCCTCCTCTCCCTCCTCCCTATTCCCAAGGCTGACTTCTTTTTGTCATTCACATCTCTGCTCAAATGTTATCTTCTCAGAGCCGCCCTCACTAACCCCCAATCTAAAGTAGTCACCCACCAAACCCTCTGTCTTTATCACATTAACTTGTATTCTTGCATTTATCACTGTATGAAAGTCTTAGGTATATATGGTTATACTTATTTATTTTCTGTCTCCCCCTACTAGAATGGAAACTCCAAGAGAGCAGAGATCTTGTCTTATTTAACACTGAATTCCTACACATAGAACACTGCCTTGCATATAATAGATATTTAATACATATTTGTTGAATGAATGAATGAATGAATTGATTGATTGATCAAGCTCTGGACAGCCCCTATAGTGGGATTCACCACCAGGAAGAGAAGTGAGAAACAGTAAACTGGCCCTCAAACCAGGATTACTTTTCTTGTACTCACCTTATTCTCCCATTTTGCAACAGTCAGCAATTCCTCCCTCCTTTTATTCACAGGTTTCCCCCAAATCCTCCTCCTAACATCTGTCTACATTTGAGAAGTAGACACAGACACATTCTTGCCTCCCCCAATCTGTGCGCTGGACTGCTCTCAGGAAAAATGACCAAAGATATCTCTGATCATAGTACACATGGATAAGTGCCCACTCAGGTCCATTTGCAAAGACAAAAATCTAGAGTGCTGGGAAGCATGAGGCACTGGACAAGGGGACAGAAGAACACACAACTAAGAAGACAAGAAACCGGAACCTCAGGGAGAATCAGAACCTCAGGCAGAGAGTCCAGGAATTCACATTATAACAACCTTTGATTCTAATGCCCACAAAAGTTTGAGAACCATTCTCCCACAGCTGCAGACTGGAGAGGAGAAGACCTAAATTACTGATATAGAGAGATTTTCCCTGGGGCTTGGGAGGCTCTAATAACCCTCTAAACAGCCCTGGGTCTTTCATCTAAAGATCTTAAAGAATGTTATAGGCAGTGTTATAGGCGTTAACCCTTGCAGCACCCAGAATCCAGGCTCTTGGCCCCATTTTACTGACAGGAAACTGAAGCCCATGGGTTAGAGCCAGGAAAGGAATATCTCAGGCTCATATGGCCTAGACTGAGCAAGCTGAAGGCTAAGTTTGAAACCAGTACTGAACTCAAAATCTTTCCCTTATACCAGTGGTTCCCAATCTGGGGACTGTAAAGCATTTAAATTCATGTGTGTGTTTACCACGCCTTGACTGCAGGCAGATGATAATTTGGCTGGTTCCTTGTCACTCAGGTCTCAGTTTAAAGGTCACCTCCTCAGAGACCCTCCCTGAACATCCATCTTAAGTAATGTCTTCTCCCAATCCCTATCATATTACCTTGTTTGATTTTCTTCAGAGTACTTGCCATTATCTGAGATGATCTTATTTTTTGTTTGTTACTTCTCTCCTTGACTATAATGTAAACTCCATGAAGTCAGAAACCTTATCTGATAGTACATTGATGATGTTCAGTAAGTATTTGTTGACTGTTTAAATAAGTAAGTCTAAATGAAAATGTTTTCAACAATATGTAGATGCTGTTGAAATGAGTAAAATATACAATTATCTAAATTTATTTTTTATTTTTTTAAAGATTTTATTTATTTTATTTTTTCCCCCCAAAGCCCCAGTAGATAGTTGTATGTCATAGCTGCACATCCTTCCAGTTGCTGTATGTGGGACACGGCCTCAGCATGGCCAGAGAAGCGGTGCGTCGGTGCGCGCCCGGGATCCGAACCCCGGGCCGCCAGCAGCGGAGCGCGTGCACTTAACCGCTAAGCCACGGGGCCGGCCCTTCAATTATCTAAATTTAAATGATACTTTTCATATATATTTCTCTCAATCAATAGATCCTTAGACTGTAATGTTAGGATTCTTCTTTACAACATTAAAAAGAGCCATCAGAATTTCCATTTTTGGGGCCAGCCCCATGGCATAGTGGTTAAGTGCACGTGCTCCGCTGCTGGCGGCTGGGGTTCGGATCCCAAGCGCTCACCAATGCACCGCTTCTCAGGCCATGCTGTGGCGGCGTCCCATATAAAGTGGAGGAAGATGGGCACAGATGTTAGCCCAGGGCCAGTCTTCCTCAGTAAAAAGAGGAGGATTGGCATGGATGTTAGCTCAGGGCTGATCTTCCTCCCAAAAAAAAAAAAAGAATTTCCATTTCTGGCATCGTATGGATTAAAATTTCTAAACAGCCTCCCTAACTAAAACAACTAAAATCCTAGGTTAAATATAATTCTTAACTTTAAAATTCATAGATGAGGGCCCGCCCTGTGGCTTAGCGGGTAAGTGTGCGTGCTCCGCTACTGGCGGCCCGGGTTCGGATCCCGGGCGCACACTGACGCACCGTTTCTCCAGCCATGCTGAGGCGGCATCCCACATACAGCAACTAGAAGGATGTGCAACTATGACATACAACTATCTACTGGGGCTTTGGGGAAAAAAAAGAAAGGAGGAGGATTGGCAATAGACGTTAGCTCAGGACTGGTCTTCCTCAGCAAAAAGAGGAGGATTGGCATGGATGTTAGCTGAGGGCTGATCTTCCTCACCAATAAATAAATAAATAAATAAATAAATAAATAAATAAAATTCATAGATGAACTGGCACAAAAGTAATGAGTTAGAATGACCCCAAAACAAACTGTAACCAGAAACACACCTCCTGGAAACATTTTCTTTACTTTACGAATGAAATGCTCTCCTGGTTTTGCACCCACATCACTGGCCACTCCTCAGGGTCCTCTTTTCCTGGATCCTCCTCAACCTCCTACCTCTTAACAGTGGACTGTTCCAAGATTTGGTCCTTGGATCTCTTCTCTAACTACATCCACTCCCTTGGCAATCTTATTTAGTCTGTTTTAAATATTATTTATACATTAATAAACTTACAAATTTTTTTCTCTGACTGAAACCTCCCCCCTGAGCTTCAGATTTGTGTGTCCAACTGCCTGTTTTCTCATCTCTACTTGATTATCTAAAAGGCATCATACTGGTCCAGCCCCGTTGGCCTAATGGTTAAGTTCAGGGTGCTCCACTTATGCAGCCCGGGTTCATTCAGTTCCTGGGCGTGGACCTATACCACTCGCCTGTCAGTGGCTATGCTGTGAAAAAGAGGAAGATTGGCAGCGGATGTTAGCTCAGGGTGAATTTTCCTCAGCAACAGAAAAAAAGGCATCATACTTAAAATGCCCAAATATAAACTTAGTCAATGGCAATTCCATTCTTCCTGTTGCTTAGGCCAAAAACATTGGAGTCATCCTTGCCTTCTCTTTTTCTCATGTCCCAAATGAGTAGAGTGAGGAAAACAGAAAAGAAAAAGAAAAGACAAAAATGACTCAATCAATCCAAAATAAGGTGAGAAAAGGGAAAAGAAAAAGAAAAACAGAACAATAGAAAACCAAATAAAACAAAACCAAATATATTAGTAATTACTCTAAATGTAAATGTACTGATTCCTCTAGCTAAAAGACAGATTATCAAATTGAATTTTAAAAAAAACAAAAACTAGGGTCGGCCTGGTGGCGCAAGCAGTTAAGTGCGCGCACTCTGCTGTGGCGGCCCGGGTTTGCAGGTTGGGAGCCCGGGCGCGCACCCACGCACTACTGGTCAAGCCATGCTGTGGTGGCGTCCCATATAAAGTAGAGGAAGATGAGCACGGATGTTAGCTCAGGGCCAATCTTCCTCGGCAAAAAAAAAAAGAGGAGGATTGGCATTGGATGTTAGCTCAGGGCTGATTTTCCTCACCAAAAAAAAAAAAAAACAACAAACTAATTCTGGCTATGTGCTAGATATAATAGATACACCTATAGCATAAAAACACAGAAAGACTAAAATTCAAAGAATGTAAATATATAATATAGGTAAGTTCTAACCAAAAGAAGGCTGATTTAACTATATTTCTAACAGACAAAATAACTTTTAAGCAGAAAGCATTACTAGTCACTACAAAATAAGACCATTACAAAATAGTAAAAGGATCAATTAATCAGGAAGATATAACAGTTCTAAACTAGAAAGCTCCAATAACACAGCTTTTAAAAATACATAAAAGCAAAAATTGACATATCTACAAAGAGATATTAACAAATTCATTATCATAGTATGTACATTACATACCTCCTCCAGTATCTGATAGATCAAACAGACCCTCAAAAAAGTCATGAAATATATAGAACATTTTGAACAGCACAATTAGTAGGCTGGCCTAATAGAAACAGATAGAAAATTACTCCCCAAAATTGGAGAATAAACATTCTTTTCAAGCACACATGGATCATTGACAAAAATTGCATACCTGCCATAAAGTTAGCCTCACAAATGTCTAAATGCAATTAAGTTAGCCTCACAAATGTCTAAATGCAATTAAGTTAGAAATCAGTTACAAAAAGATAATTAAGGGAAAAAAATATATGTTTGGATTTTTTTTTTTTTTTTGGTGAGGAAGATTGGCCCTAGGCTAACATCCGTGCCCATCTTCCTCTATTTTGTATGTGGGACACCGTCACAGCATGGCTTGATGAGCGGTGCGTCAGTCCGCTTCCAGGATCTGACAGGATCTGAACCTGCAAAACCCAGGCTGCCGAAGTGGAGCGCATGCACTTAACCGCTGCACCACTGGGCTGGCCCTGTTTGGAAAATTTTTAAATGCACTTCTCAACCACTCGCCTGTCAGTGGCCTCTTTGACTTGTAGTCAAAGAGGAAATCATAGTAGAAATTAGAAAATACTTAAAATAAATGGTAATGAGAATACTATATCAAAACTTGTGGAATGCAGCTAAAGTGGTACTTTGTTTTTTTTTAGTTGTTTTATTTTATTTTATTTATTTATTTATTTTGTGAGGAAGATCAGCCCTGAGCTAATATCCATGCCAATCTTCCTCTTTTTGCTGAGGAAGACCGGCCCTGAGATAACATCTATTGCCAATCCTCCTTTTTTTTTTTTCCCCTTTTCCTCCCCAAAGCCCCAGTAGATAGTTGTTATGTCATAGTTGCACATCCTTCTAGTTACTATATATGGGATGCCACCTCAGCGTGGCCGGACAAGCGGCGCATCGGTGCACGCCCGGGAGTAGCGGACCACGCACACTTAACTGCTAAGCCACAGGACCAGCCCCTAAAGTGGTACTTTGAAGGAATTCTACAGCAGTAGTACTTACATCAGGAAATAACTAAGGCTCAAAATAATGAGCTAAGAAGTTAGAAAGATAACAGAATAAATCTAAAGAAATGGAAGGAAATAATAAATAGTAGAAATTAATAAAGTAGGAAAACATTCAATAGAGAAGATCAACAAAGCCAGAAGTTAGTTACTTGAAAAGACTAATAAAAAAGACTAACATCTGGCAAGAGTAACCAAGAACAAAAAGGAGAATACACAGTAATATTAAAAATGATAAGGGAACTATACTAAATGTGCTACATAGATTAAACAGATAAAGGTTATAATAACTTTATGCCAATAAATATAAAAACTTACTTAGTTAAAATGAATAGATTCCTAGAAAAATACAATTCACCAAAACTGGCTAAAGAAGAAATAAAGAACCTGAAAACTTGAACATAAAATTGCTCTAAAAAATAAAAACAGTCTTTAATTTAAACAAAAAATTCCTATAACCATTAAAGAATTTGAATCAACTTAAATTTTCCACAAAGGAAGCAGGAGGTCCAGATGGCTTCATTAGTGAATTCTTTGAGTCAACAGAAAAATGGGTGATTGAACTGTGGTAGAGTCATACAATGGAGTGCTACACAGCCATGAAAATGAACTAACTCCAGTTGCATGCACCCACATGATTGATTCTCAAAAGAATGTTGAGTGAAAGAAGCAGTCACAGAAGAATTCATACACTATGATTCCATTTATATAATGCTCAAAAATAGGGAAAATAATAAATACATAAAGATACATAAATAGATGTTAAAACCATAAAGAAAAGCAAAAAAATAATTACCGTAAAATTTATATCTTGTTTGCCTGGAACTGGGGATGCATTCTGGGAGGAATATACAGAGGAGCTTCTGAGGTACTAGAAATATCCTATTTTTTAACCTGAGTGTTGGATACACAGGTGTTCTTTTCATTGTTACTCTTTATTTCCACTCTTTAATTCCACTCCTAGGTATATACTCTGGAGAAATTCTTGCACTTGCAGAAACATTTTATATACTCTTTTGTATATCTGATATCTTTTTCAATTTACAAGGTTATTTATTCTACGCAGATGACAAAAAGAATGAGGTAAATATGTATATACTGACATGAGGAAAATATTCAATGTATATTAAGTGACAAGCATGTTGTAGAACTCAACAGTGTAATCCCATTTTAATAAAAATATTAATGTATCCTTTGAAATAAATCTGACCAATATACAATGTGAACACTTTATCTCTGGGATGGTTTTCATTTCAAAATTATACATTTCTGTAGTGTTTCAATATTTTGCAGTAATCTCATTTACTTTTGTAAATACAATACAATAAAGATTATTTTTATGTGTAAAAAACTGTTTCAAATGGAGGAATACTTATTCTGGAAAGAGAGACTTTTTCTCCCTTTTGCAAGCCAAAAAGAGTTCCCTGATGACACCACCCCCCCACCCCAATTCTGTAAAAGAGAATTTGTGAGGACAGAAAGTTCAAAATGAGAAGGGCTTCTGGTCTCAGGTCTCTTTAATGGGGCAGAGAGTGAACGGGGCCTGGTCAGTCCCTCTGGCTTACTAGCCTTTCCTAACCACAAAGCAGACCTACTTGTTCCCTGCCACTCTCCACCCCCGGCTCAAGAGGGTGACTGAGGTCTTGGCCAGCTGCCTTCCAGTCTTGCCCCATTGTTCCAGGTTCCCAGCCGACTGAGCATCTGACAGTTAAGCCAAAGGCCAACAATGTCCTGACTTCCTGAGTAAACACCTGTGAACTGAGAGAAGACACAGTGGGGTCAGAGCAAGTGCTCAGAGACACAGTAGGGCAAAGAACAGAGCAAAGCAGTGATAGGGGATAAGGAAAGCCCTGGAGATCTTGTTCTGGGCTAGCCTGTGAATCGCCCTTTCTCTTTCTAGCCTCTAGAATTTTCCATTGCAAGTGTTGGAGGCTCTTGGGCTCTTGGGCTTGGAGAGGCATGGAGAGGAGGGTGTTCTGTGGCCCAAAAGAGAGTTCATCTTATCAAGGGGGAAAAATTCCAGGGTTTTGTACATGCTGTGCCCTCTGCCTGGAACATTTTCCCTCCACCTTGTCCTAGCTAGCTTCTATTCATTCTTCAGATTTCAAATTGTGGATCACTTCCTCTTGGAAGCCTTTCCCAACTCCTACCACCCCACCTTTACCACCCTCCAAGGAGGGCTTAGAGGCCTCTCTGCTCCCATAGCCTGTGCTTCCCTTAGCCAGCACTATCCCACTCTAACAGTGGCCTGTTTGTCTTTCCCACTAGAATTTTAACTTCCTGAGATCAGCAACTATGATTGTCTTACCACTGTCTCTCTACTACCTAGATACTCCATAAGTCCTCAGAAAATGTTCTGATAAATGGATGAGTAAAATGAAGGAATGGCAGAGGGCAAGTGACAGAGAATCCTGGCACTTGTCTGGAGTGTGGTTCTCAGCAGCCTAGGGGAGGAGCCTCCAAAGCAAAGGAAAGCAGGAGGGAGCTTTACCCTCCCTTTCTCTGCTCCCTCCTCCTTCCCATTCCTTTCTCATCGCACCCTTCCCTTCCCCACCTCCCATTTCCACATCCAGTTTGGTGTGAGCTTGAGCTCCCTCTACCGGCCAGACTTCAGTGCCGCAGGGAGCCAAGCCCAGGTACACTTGCTTGTTTCCTTTTTCCCTCTGGAGACACCTTACTACCCCCTCCCCCACTCTAAGGTTCCTGAGGGACTGGAGCATAAAGAGAAAACAGGGCTGGTCAACACACCGGGAGGTTTCCAAGATCTGAGCTGACCTCCCTTCCTCGATGCCTGGGGCACTTCCCTCACACCCTCACCTCATGCTGTGTTTCCTGGAGTCTCCACCCTCAGACTCCTACTCCAGCTAATTCACAGAGATGTTGATTTCTGGAGCCTTCGGCTGATACATCAGCTCCGACTGTGAACGGAGATCCCAAGATGATTTGGGAATAGACATAGACGGAAAGACAAAGAGAGAAAGGGACCCAGAGAGTGAAAGGATATTAACCCACATTGAGACCAAGACAAAGATCAGGGTTGAGAAAGACAGCCCATTAGAGCTGTGTCCCCAGCCCTTTCCACCCCCATGGGCTCATAAACCAGGGCCCCTGCCCTATGAAGAAAGATTTCCCTCACTCCTTCAGTGTGCCCATGTCAATACGGAGCTGAGGGGAGTGATTGTGTTGATCAGATCTTCAGGCTTAATGGAGATATTAGACTTTAGGGACAACTCCTGGACAAGAGTGCTCTCCCCAGCCCTGCCCCCTTCTCCTGAGAGAGCCCCTCCTGGAGCTCACATCTTCACTGTCGCTTCTGCTGAATGAGTACTCTGGCTCCAGCCCCTTCTCAGGGATGTTCCTCTCCTTCTCGGGCATCAGCTCATCCAGCCAGAGGAGTTCTTGTGGTGAGAAGACCCACTCCAGTGTCTTTCGCACCCCCACGAGGCCCAGCAACTGCAGGGACAGAAACAAAGGCCAGGGTTGTCAGCAACAGCAGTAGGAACATTAACAAGAGTAACATTTGAGGGCCGGCCTCGTGGCTTAGTGGTTAAGTGCGTGTGCTCCGCTGCTGGCGGCCTGGGTTCAGATCCTGGGCACACACTGACGCACTGCTTCTCCGGCCATTCTGAAGCCGCGTCCCACATGCAGCAACTAGAAGGATGTGCAGCTATGACATACAACTATCTACTGGGGCTTTGGGTGGGTGGGGGGGTAAATAAATAAATAAATCTTTAAAAAAAATAGAGTAACATTTGAGCACTTCTTATGTGCGAGGCATTGTGTATTATTTCACTGAATCCAACACATTCCTATGAAGTGGATATAATAATTATCCCCATTGTACAGAGAAGGAAACTGAGGCCCTGAGAGTATAGTAACTTCTCAGAGGTCACACAGCTGGGATGTGGTAACCAGATTTGTCCTACTGCAAAGCCCATGGCTCTTAACTTTCTCAGTGAATAAGAACAAGGCCAGAAGCTACCTATGTTATTACCTCACTGAACAACAAAAGTACCAGCATTGCCTCTCCCAGGGCCTCAGTTTTCAGGGCTTTATGATACTACCTGTAGTTAATCAGCCCAAAGAGGGTGGGAAAGGAGTTGAATCAGGTATCCCAGGACTAACCCATCTGTAAGCATCCCTCTTTGACCCTCTTTCTCTGTCCTAGGATTTCCAACCAGGCAGAGCCAGGGCAAGTGAGACAGGGGAGAGTCTTCTTCTTGTGGAGGCCTTGGCCACTCCCTGTGGCTCAGAGTCTCCCAGGACACCACCCAACCCTGAATCACCATGAGGGGGAAGATGATGGCTGCAGGGGTAGACTTGATTATCCAGAGCAGACCCAGGCAGGCAAGCTGGATGGCTGTGAAGAGGTGGACCCTGTTCAGAGGCACATGCCGCAAGAGAAGGAGGTCTGGCTGGTATTTTGCTGGCATCAATAGTAGCTGCACCCTCTTCATGAACTGGGGGAACAAGAGGAGGAAAGCAGGGTACTCAGCTAGCCTGGAGGGTGTCACCGTTAGCTATCCAAGCCCAGCACAGGGTGTGGTCAGAAGATTCCCCTTGGCCCCTCTGCATCCAGAGCATGGCAGCAGAGTCCCTGTGCCCAGTAGAGGCAGGAAAAGAGGATAGAGGGGAATTGGCAAGTGTAGGTAGGAGGTACCAGCAGGAAAGAAAAGGAGGAGGAATGGGGTTGCTTGGCAATTTTAACGGGCTCACCTGTATGCTGCTAATTGCTGCGACCCCCATGTACAGGAAGATGCCATAGAGCACGGGCATCGGGATGAACTGGTAGAAAGAAGTGGAGAGCTGGCAAAGGAGTTCACCTCTGCCAGCTGCCCAGACACCCCCCTCAGGCTCAACCCTAGCCTCCAGCATCCAGCATCTAAGCCTACCCAAGGTCTTTCCATTCCTTTCTCACTTTGCATGCCTGATCTCATTGAATCTCCACATCAACCAGATGAGGTAAATTATACAAGTGTCTTCATTTTACAGGCGGGGACATTGGATTTCAGAAAAACTAAGTAATTTGCCCGTTACCTGACCTACCTCTCCAATCCTATCTATCACATTCCTCTCTGCTGTCTCTATTCCTGCTACACTGCCCTCCTTTCCTTCCCCCAACATGCTGAAGTTTGTTTCTACTCCTCGCAAGGCCTTTTGCTTTGTTGTTCCCTCCACCTAAAATGCTCTTCCTTGACTTCCTTCTCACTACTCATGCTTCTCACTACTCATCTCATCACACCCAGAAAGGTCTTCCCTGACACTCCAATCTAAAGTAGGCCCCTGGTGCTCTTAACCACCTTACCTTCTTTTATTTTTCATGAAGTTACCACGATCTGAAATTATCCTATTTTATTGTTTTAATTTTTTTTTTTATGTCTCCTCTCACCAGACTGCAGGGAGTGAATGATCTCTTTTGATCACCACTATGTCCCCAGTCCCTGGAACAGTGCTTGGCATATGGTTTATGCTCAGTAAATATCTGCTGAATGAGAGTCGCCTAGTTAGTAAGTGGCTGATCAGGTCCATCTGGCTCTTTCAACTACTCCACTCTCACCCAGCTGCTGTGACCTCTCCCTCCCCTAACCTCTTGTCCTCCTGCCAGTGACTCTTGTGTGCCATTCTCCACACCCTCCTTGACTGCTCAGCTGTCTTGGCTTATTGAACCTTTCTGCTACGACTTGTTAATTTTTGTTCATGTGTGTGTGTTGCTGACAGGGGCTTGGTTCCAGATTCCTTTTCAATACTCCTGCCCTCCCCACCCCTTCTCCCTGGTGCCCAGCAGAGCCCTGCACACAACAGGTGTTCTCTAAACATCTGGTGAGGGAGAAGTGAAGAGTTTTGCCTCAGAGATTTTCTGGGCTGTGATGATCACACTCTTAGTCCAAGGCTTGTTGGGAGGCTGGGGCAAAGGTAGCACTTGGCCCCTAGGGGATGGTGGTGGGCCCACACCCCGCTCCACTGGGTAGAAAACCCACTGGATAAGAGTTTGGGTTCTCAGATCTGAAAAGCTAGCTCTCTTGGTGGTCTCTCCTAAGCTACTTAACCTCTTTCCCCTTGAGCTTCCTCATTTGTAAAGTACGTATGCCTCTCAGGGTTAATGTGAGGATTAAATGAGACTGAGTATGGAGAAAACAGGGTGCCTGGGGTTGCAGTAAGTGTTCAGTCAGTGTCAGTTCTTGCCATGTTTATTATTATTACCACCCTACCCCTGACACCAGCCTGTCTAATAAAGGTACCTTGAGAACAGGTGCCAGGAAGATGGAGATTCCTGTGAGGATGAACACCACCAGGCCTGTCAGCCTCTGCTCCCTGTGAGGAGAGGGAGGAGTTAGCCAGGGTCTGGGAGAGCCCCTGGGGATCCAGGCTGCAGACACTGGCCAGACCCCACTACTGAACCTGGCAGGAGGGAAGTGGAGGGATCCCCCAGCAGTCACAGGCAGGGAGGGGGCCTTAGCTTGGTGTGAAAAATTGGTAGAGAGGAGAGGATAGGGTACTTCAATAGGGGGGTCCCAAACCTCTCTATCAGCTCAGGCTCATAGTTGCCTTTTTTAAAATTTTTTATTTCTTTTTTCTTTTTTTATTTTTTTTGTGAGGAAGATCAGCCCTGAGCTAACATCCAATGCCAATCCTCTTCTTTTTTTGCCAAGGATGATTGGCCCTGGGCTAACATCTATGCCCATCTGTCTCTACTTTTATATGGGACGCCACCACAGCATGGCTTGACAAGCGGTGCGTTGGTGCGTGCCCAGGATCTGAACCTGTGAACCCTGGGCTGCCAAAGCAGAGCGCCTGCACTTAACCGCTGCGCCACTGGGCCGGCCCCTTAAATTTTTTATTTTGATGGAAAATTAGCAATTCTTACACTGCCATAAAGACTTTCATTTCACAATTTACCAGATTGATTTCACAAACTTTCGGGAGTTAGATTATGTGTCCAACAGTTACAAAATTGTTTTTGTGATGGTTACTTTGTAACATCAATGAGGTGCTACTACATCAAGCGGGGATTATTAGGTGGCAGCTCACCCTCGCTCAGCCCTGGCTGCCTCCACCCTCACATAGATGATGTTCCTCTTGAGGGCCCTCCCAGTGCCATGGCAGAGGGAGGAGAGGAGAAGATCTGACACACACATCTCAGAGCCCAGAACCCACCCATTCACCCCACTGCAGTGCTCATGGGGCAGTGAGGGAGCCCACCAGAGTCACCAGCTTAGAATTTAAGCTGCCCAAATAACTCTGCCTTCTACCCCCCTACCCCACCTTGCTGCCCACCTCTCACTCCAGCCTCCTGAATACTGGCCTCACCTGATGCCCAGGAAGCTGGGGGGCTCCCCTGGGGCACAAGCTCTGCTCTCTCTCCGAAGACTGTCCATGTGGGCCAGGGAGATGACAGTGGCTGAGACATACCAGGGCAGCCCAAGCACTGATGTGAGCAGCATCAGCACAGCCACACAGAAGAGGTCCAGGTGGAAGCCAGCTCCCTTCTACAGGTAGTGGGGCAGTGAGGATGAAGCTAGCCCAAGCCTGGGCCCTCTGTCCTCTGGGGTGGGAAAGGGGGAGCCAGTACCCTACCCTGAGGCTTCTGTCCCTTGGTCTAGGGGCCTAGGTCTTACCCGGCAGGACTTACCCGCAGTCTATATTCGGCCCGGTTGAGGATGACCGCTGTGATCTGCTGGTCCATGAAGATGAGGATTGAAAGCAGCAGGGCAGGCAGGGCAGCTGCCACACTCAGCCACCAGGGGTTGGCTCCAAAAGGTGACACCAACCAGCCACGCCCAGGGAGTGTGGGCTGGGGGAGGGTGTTCCATGGACATGTTGGAAAGGGTCTCCAAGAGCACCTCACCTGCACCCCCAGCCTTGGCATTCTTCCACAACCCCTGCTACCCAGCCCCCAACTACTCCCACCTCCCACTCTAAGACCCTGGAGGCTAGGTGGGAGCTAAGTGGGAGCAGTGCGTGTGCATGTGCACAGCTGAGTCAAAGTATCCCAGTGCTTTAAAAGAGGGCAGAAGGAGGGGCACCACCCTGGGGGTTGGGCTGGAGCCAGGGGCTCTGGACTTCAGTTCTCTGGGTTCCCCCCACCCCTTCCAGAGGGGGAAGTGGTGGATAAAGCCTGCCCACACTTCTTGGTGCATAGAGCCCTCCTTCCTAGGAACCCCACCACCACCATCCGGGGTGGGGCAACTCAGGCTCAGACCTGCCTTGATCTGGGGCAGGGGCAGGGCTGGGTGTGTCTGCGTCTGCTCTGATTACAGGCGTCTGTGTGGGGGAGGGGACCCCCGTTGCTGTCTGGGTTCTGAGCCCCTGAGGCTGTCCCAGTTGGAGTCCCCTGCTCTCTTGTCCTGGGGGGAAACCGGAGGGGAGGTCTCCAAAGGCACAGGCCAAGTCTAAATGCTAAGTCAGTGCTAAGCCTTGTCCTGTGCACTGTCATGTCCCGGAGAGGGGGCTCCAGCTTTATGGGATCAGAGCAGGCAACCGGGGGTACAGAGAAGAGAGTGTGAAATAGTGTAGTGGGTGGGGCCAGGCCAAGGGTGGGGAGAATGTACAGCAACAATAGTTAACATTTATTGAGGTCTTGGGATGTGCCAGTCCCAGTACTGTGGTAAATGATTTACACCATAATCTTCTGTGAACCTCGAAACAACCTACGAGGTAGGAACTATTGGTATTTATTATTTCCATTTTATAGATGAATAAGTTGAGGCTCAGAAATGTGGGTTAACTTGCCTAAGGTCACATGGCCAGGAAGTGGCAGAACTGGAACTCAAACCCAGGGCTGGCTGACCAGAACCCATCCTATTTACCCCTCACCTCTAATAGCTACCAACTATTCTGTGCTCACTATGTGTCTGGCGCAACACCTCATTAATCATCACAACAACTCTGTGAGGCTGTTATTATTACTATTTCTATTTTATGAGTGAGGATTCTTAAGTTTAGAAGAGGAGAAGTGTGGGATCCATGCATCTTCCTCCTCCAGGGTCCTGTCTGCTGGCCCTGCTTTCCCTCTGTCCTACACTCCCAGCTCTCACCTTGAACTCTCTGGGCACCATGAGCTTCGGCGTAGCTAGGCCCAGGAAGGCATCGAGGCCACAGCCCAGCAGGATGGCCAGGACTGAGGAGAAATCGCCAAGCACCTTGCGCACCTGGCCACACAGCGCACACTCAGTCAGGTTCAGGCCCGCCACCCTTTCCCATTTACAGACAGGGCCCAAGGCCAAGAGCCAGCCCTCTTCCACAGAAAGAGAGGTGACACTCACCACAGAGGGGAAAAAGCGGCTGGTCTTTACATACTTGAGGGCCGTGGCAAAGAGGAAGGAGGTAAGGAAGAGGAGGAGGGAGAAGAAGGCGATGTCCGGGACGGTATGACAGCTAGGGCCACGAGGGCGGCCTCCCCGCTGGGCACACTCGGGTGGGGGCAGCAAGGATGCATTGACCAGGCCTAGGTCCTGCATGGAGGGGTGGTCAGGGATGGAGTTATGGATGATGGAATATGGCGCCCACTGAGACACCAAGGGCCCAGGACAGGAGGTCTCCAGCCACAGCAAACGGCTGGGCCTCAGTGATGTCTGAGAGTTTCCCTAGCTGCAGGGCAGGAAGAGCCAGGAATCACTGACTTCTTGGGCCTCCACTCTTTCTTTCCCAGCCCCTCCCCAGAATAGGCCCTTACCACGCTTAAGATGTCATCTCTGTCTTTTAGTTTTGTCCTTGTCCACTGAGACTCATTTCCTGGGAAGCAAAGAAGAATACAGGTGTATACTCCTATCCTGGGAACCTTCTCCAGCCCCCCAGGAGCCTAATCTCACATGTCCAGCTGAATCAGAGAATTCTTAGTTCTTACTCATCTGTCTGCTGACTCCAATTGCTACCAAGTCTGTGCTCCTCAGGACATTGCCTCGTGCCGTCATCCTTTCAAATTCCCTACCTATCTGTATCCCGGTGCCCAGCACAGGACTGGCCAGAGCAGGTACCCAGCAAATGTCTGCTCAATAGATCAGCACATAAATCTGTGGGTTTCCACTATGGCCAGAACTGGTCTTGTTCATGTCTAGCAGAGAGTCTGGCACCCTTGAGAGGACACTTCTTCCCCAGTCCTGGTGTTTCCTTCCATGAGGAGGGATATGTACAAGTATAATACTCTGAGCTTCCCTCTACCTGATCAGTCACTCAGACCCAGGGGAAGAGCAGCAATTTATTTGATTGGTGAATTTGAGAGAAGAAGCTGGGCATGACTGGCCCTGCCTCTTCCTCTTCTCTCTCTCCTCTTATTTATTTATTTTTTGGTGAGGAGGGTTAGCCCTGAGCTAACATCTGTTGCCAATCTTCCTCTTTTTGCTGAGGAAGACTGATTGGCCCTGGGCTAACATCCGTGCCCATCTTCCTCTACTTTATATGTGGGACGCCTGCCACAGCATGACTTGATAAGTGGTGCGTAGGTCTGTGCCGGGTATCTGAACCTGCGAACCCTGGGCCACAGAAGCACAGCACGCGAACTTAACCACTACGCCACTGGGCCGGCTCCCATGCATGCATTTAGCTCTGCTCCTCTGAGGCAAGACAGTCCCTGTCCAGAGCAGCCGTGACTGGGTGGGTAAGTCTATCTAATTCGGGTTTCATCATTCGTTCACCCATAGATGTAACCATGTTCTTCTATCAGCATTGTCAGAAATAAGGATGATATTGCGCCTGCTCTGTTGACTGACTTCTCGATTAATTCAGAACCAGAGTGAGAAGAGTGGTGCTGGTTATCAGGTGAGTAAGTACTCAGCATTTTGCTGAACTTAACCAGTGGGAGACAGCAAGGGGACAACCCCTGCGCCTCCTGCATCCTCTCTCATCCTACCAAGCTCCCTATTTCTCTCACCCACCTCCAGGGTCTGGGAACTGGCAGAGGCAGCCATAGGTGAGAGAGCCAGGCCTCTGGATGGGATAGGCACGGGTCAAGCTCAGCATTTTGCCTACGGCATCGTAGATGAAGATGAGGCTGATGAGCGCACAGAAACCTTCCTCGGTGAAGCGGGTAAAGTAGCGCACCAGCACGCTGGCCTCTGTGGCCACCAGCACCAGGCAAAAGGTGGCCACCCAGATGCCCACCCACAGGCGGAAGGGCAGGTAGTCCAAGCTGTAATCTCTGGGGGGTGAGAGACAGGCAGGGCTTGGCAGTGGTGTTCTGTTCCCCACTTAACCCAAGTCAGGTGCCCCTGGAGCCAAACAAACAGTTCCCACCCTTCCCTTTTGATCCAGCGAGGGCCAGGCTGAGGGTGAGGCTATGAGGATCTGGTGAGGTGGGGGAGTTCTCCTACCTGCTGAAAGAGAAGAGCAGGCGTTCAAAGACCAGCACTGGCCCAGTGCTGCTGAGGATGGTGAGGGGCTGGCCTGCCATCAGGCAGAAGGCAGCTCCAGCCACTGCCGTGCCCAGGAAACTTTCCAGCACCCCCTAGCAGCGACAAGGGACCCTGTCAGCAAAGGACCCTGGTGTCCTCAGCACAGGAACCCAAGCTTCCAGGGAGCCTCCTCAGCCCACCCATAGTCCCCCGGGGAAGGGCAAAGGGCATGGCTGGTGGAATACCAAAGCTTGTGCCTGCCCCCCTCATGCCAACCCCCACCCACCTGAGCACCGTTGGTGGCTTCTCCCAGCAGACCTCCGAAAGTGATGGCGTTAGTGACGGTGGCCAGATAGATGTACAGCACGGCCGAGAAGCACTGAGGGTGCAGGGCGTCCAAGAAGTCGCTGGGGTACCACGAGGCCTTCCGGCGCACGTCCTGGACAAGGCCCCCAAACAGCCTCCCGCCCGTGGGTCGTCAGTGATCCAGGTTCCCACATCCCACGCCCCTATTCCCGCTACATTCCCTGTGGCCAGGTGACCCCCTCCCACAGTAAGCACACCTCGATACCCCTGTGACTCCTCCTACCCTGCTCCCAACCCAGGTCGCCTCACCTGCCCGTCCGCTGCAACTCCGGGCTGGGTGCGTGCAGCCGGTGGCTGTGCCTGTCCTCAGCCGGGGCCCTACGCCGACCAAAGGAGCCTCCGACCTCCCGCAGGTGCGAGGAGAGCCTGAGAACGGGAACCCAGGTTGGCTGAGGATCTCCAATCAGTCCGCGACTCGGCGCGGGAGTGCACGACGCCCTGCCCCCTGGCGGCTGCTCGTGCCTCTGCCGGCGGATTCCAAATCCAAAATAAGTCTCTGTCTCTTTCCTGGGATCCCCCCACTCCTCAACAGTGGAACTGGACCAAGGCCCGTGGGGAAGGATCTATATGGGACGATGACCCGCAGATACCTTTTGTGCTGAGAGGGCAGACATTTAGGCGGGGGAATCCGGGCTGTCGGGTCCCACCGACCTGGAGGGAGCACTGTCACCTCCTCTAGGAAGGCATCCAGGGCTGCCAGAAGGTCATGAAGGTTGCTGGCCCGACGAACTGACCACTGGAATTGCTGAGGATAAGTGCACAGAGGGGCAGTAAATGCAAATCTGGACCCGTGATGCGTTTTCGCAGTCTCAAAACTAGACACACCAAGTCACATAGGCAGACAAGTCATTCAAGCATTCATTCATCAACACATGCATTCAATGAGTATGTACTGGGTGCCTACTGGGTGCCAGCCCTGTACTAGGTAAGGGGCTACAGTGGTAGCAAGGAAACTTCAGTCCTCATGCTCACAGACACAAAGCCACACTCTGCCCATTTGCTGTACTGTCACACATATGGAGTCCACACACACTCACTGACATGAGCCTATGTATGTGCATGCATGCACACACGCACTCATGCACACACATACATGCCTGCCCAGCTCACCGGGTCACTGAGGAGGACAGCCACTGCCCGTCCCATCTCATGGTAGCCTCTTCCCAGTGCGGGGGGACCGAGGAGGAGGCAGAAAAATCTGAGGAAGGAACCAGGCCCCAGGGAGGGTCAGAGGCTGCTATCCCGTGGGGCAGCCCTGACCTCTGACCTCCCTACCAGCCCCTACACACACACTCACATGCACACCTACTTTGCAGCACTGACCACTACTCTCTCTCCAGACTACTGAGCACCATCCCCCACAAAACCCCAGAGAACTGGACCAGAGACCTCCCAATCCCCTCCCCGGTAAAAGCCCTTCTTCTGGGCTCCAGGATCCCTGACTCCCACTCAGCAGCCTCACCTGCTGGGGAGAGGCACCTCAGTAAGGGGCCCCAGCACTACTGGATCCCGCAGTCGCACAAAGGCACCCAGGGGCTGTGCCAGGAAGCCCAGCTCTCCTACCAGCACAGCTGCTGCCTCAGCCCCTGGAGGCAGCTTCTGTGTCAGGGGGTTCTGATGCTGGATGCGGGTTCAAGGAGACACAGAGGATAAGGGGTTATTTGGAGAGGGAGATGTTGACGGAGGAGTCTAGTGGAGGATGGGACCCTGTTAATCCCTGACCCCTTCCCAGCCCTGCCCAGGGACGGGCCACAAACCTGCTCCTTCAGTGGGGCTTCCTCATCATGAGAAGCCTCTCTTGGATGGGCAGACCCTTCAAAACAGGATTATGCAATGATGAAGAGCACAGACTTTGGGGGTGGACCCACCAGGGCTCCCTGACCAGCTTTGCCATTGACAAGCTGTGAAAACTGGAGCACACCCTTCCCCACTCTGAGCCTCAGTTTTCTCATCACTAAAATGGGGATAATTGTGGTGCTACCTCACAGGGTGGTTGTGAGGGTTAATTGAGATACTGAGTGTAAAGCTCCTGGTGCAGAGCCTCCCAAGAGTGTCCCTCCACAGAGCTCCCGCTGTTATGGTTCTAGCCCCTCCATTCTTCTCCCTCACCATTACCCCCGCTTCCTCTCGCCCTGGGGTTCTGGGTTGAGGTCTGAGCTGAGGCTAGGCCACTCCTGGTCTAGGAAGGTGCAGGGGAGATCTGGGACTCTCCCACCCCAGAGTTTTGGGTCCTGGGCCCAGGGAGGGGCTTCTCACCCCAACAAGGCCTGGTTCTTGTGGTCTGGATGAGGTGCTGGGGTCTCTGCAGCAACAAGGCCTGCAGCTGCTCTCCCAGCTCCTGGCTCAGCTCCACTCTGGTCACCTGCTCTGGAGAACAGAGTTGGGGCTCCAACCCTTTCCTGTCCCTGAACTCCTCCCCGCCCCTCTCCACCCAGGTCCCTTTCCCTTCTGGGAGTCTCAGGGAATACAGGGACCATGAACTTGCTCCCCTACTCTGCTTCTCCATCTCCCCCCTGTGACAAGGGTGGATAATCCCTTGGGTGGGGTAGGGTGGGCTCTGGAAAATTCCAAGACTTTGGGGGTATATCTTAGGGAAATGGCATGGCTTCCCAGGCCCACCCTGCAAAGGCTTCCAACATACCCACGAGCTCTAGGAGGCTCTGAGCTGGACAGTCCAGCAGGACAAGGCCCTCGGCCAATAGACTGCGGAGCTTATGGAGGCTGGGCAGTGCCAGGGTGGGCACGTGGGGGGCACTCCACCGGCCTGCACCCACCTCCAGCTTCTCCTCAAACATCACCCACCTGTAGTGGAGAGGGGTAGACAGCGTTATTGGGGACATCTCTCCCAGGTCCAGGAGTGGGGACACAGGAGAGCTAGGGAAGGTAGGGCAATGGTGGAGTCCTGGGCCCAGTTGTGCAGAGTGTGCCCCTCCCTGGGCAGTCACCCCTCATCTGGGATCTTGGGGAACTCAAAATTAGACTGCAGAGAAAGCTGAGCATCATGAAGGGTGAGGGCCTGAAATGGGGAACACAGAGAGGGACTCCTGATTGGAGGTGAGAATACCCGCCAGGAGGAGCTGGAGGTCATGGAGGAGGCCCCAGCTAGGGAAGAGGAAGGACCCCATAAAACTGGCCTGGGTCCCACTTACCTGCCTGTCTCTCTCCACTCCAGTGCCTGGGGCCAGCCCAGCAGTTCATTCAGCTGAATGAAGAGCAGAGGGTCCTTGGGTACCCCTAGTTCCCTGCTGTCTGTGTTTGAGGGGCCATCAGGGCTGGAACCAGAGCCAGAGCCACTGTCTACCTCTCCTACAGGCACATTTTCACAAGCATTGGAGATGTCAAACTCCTCCTGGCCTGGTAGCTTCATCTTGGTGAGGCTTGCACAGCCTCTTGGGGACCAGGCTAGTCCTAGGTTCTGAGGCCACAGGCCCTCTGGCAGGCTGCATTTATAGTGCACCCCCCATGCAGTACAACACAAACAGAGCGAGAGCCCTGCTGACTCCAGAGCCAACTGGCTCACCTCTGCCCCTGCTTGCTTTCCCCACCCCTCACTGGCCTGAGAGTGTTTGTAAGGCTAGCCTGAACTTTCCCAGGCTCTCCAGAAATGCTCAACCTGGGGCCAAAGTGTTGTGTGCATTTCCTGTGGGATCAGGTCTGACCCCACTGTGTTTTGTGTAAATAGACAGGAGTAAGCTGCTGGCCTGGGTCTGAGGACTGACACCCCCAGATTATGCTGCCCTCTACTCTGTATCAAATACAAACACCAAACAGCCAGAACTGTTTTGGGTATCACCAACACACCCTAAGGGCATCCATTTGGACAAACAGAGACCTAATAAATAACTAGGTCTATAGAAACCAGGCAGGGTAAGGGAGACAGCAGGCAGAGGCTCTGCCTGTTAAAAGGGCTAATGATGGAAAGTGGAGGCAGTTCATGGAGAACACAATGCCTGAGTCTTAAATTCCTTTGTCCGACAACACCTGGAAACTCCCCAATGTAGCTGTATCCTTGGGGTCTGCCCCTCTAATTCAGCCCACCAGTGAGGACAGAGGAGCCATCTAGGGTGTGTGTGTGAAGGAGTTCCTGGAGCTAAATGAGCAAAGGAGAATGTGATCTATTAGCAAGTCTTGTCTCTACCTTTGAAATATACCCAGCATCCAACTGCATCGCTCCACCTCCAACACTACTACCCTGATCCAAGCCACTATCATTCCTCACCTAAATTATGTCAGTAGCTTTCTAATCTCTTGCAATAATCTCCCTGCTTCCACTCTTTCTTCCTTGCCCAAAATCTATTCTCCACACAGCAGCCACAGGGATCCTTTTAAAAGGCAATCAAGCCACATTACTCTTTTGCTCAAAACTCACCCAATACGGGCCAGCCCCGTGGCTTAGCGGTTAAGCACGCACAGTCCCCTACTGGCACCCCGGGTTCGGATCCCGGGCGCGCCCAGACGCACCACTTCTCCGGCCATGCTGAGGCCGCGTCCCACATACAGCAACTAGAAGGATGTGCAACTATGACATACAACTATCTACTGGGGCTTTGGCGGGGTGGGGGAAGGAGGAGGATTGGCAACAGATGTTAGCTCAGAGCCAGTCTTCCTCAGCCAAAAGAGGAGGATTAGCACGGATGTTAGCTCAGGGCTGATCTTCCTCACAAAAAAAAACAAAAACACACACAAACAAAAAAAAACCTCACCCAATACATTCCCATTACTCCTAGAAGAAAAATCAAACTGTCATGGCCTACAAGATCTATAGTCCAGCCCCAGCCCACCTCCCTGACCACATCTCAACCCTTTTCTCCTTGCTCACTCCTTTCCTTGGTCTGTTATGCAAAGCCTGTTCCTGCCTGAGGGTCTTAGCTATAGCTGTTCTCTTTGCAATGAAAGCTTCCCCCCCCAACCCCATCCTCACATGACTGTCACCTAGGTCTCATCTCAGACATTACCTACTCAAAGAAACCTTCCTTTCCCACCCAGTCCTAAGTGTTCACTCAGGTCACTCTCCATCACACTTCTCTGTTTTATTTTCTTCCTAGCAGTTATCACTGCTAGTAACTGCTTCATTTATTTGTTTGTCGTTTATTGCCTGCCCCTCCACACTTACACACTGGAATGTTCCCTCCACGGAGCAGATATTTTATCTATTTTCTGCACCGCTGCCCCTAGAGCACCTAGTGGCACTCAATAAATACTTTTTCAATGAGCGCATAGAAAGGGAGGGGCTGGGAAATGAGCTGCACTTCTCCTGGAGGCCACACGAGGGTACTGCTCCCCGTGGACCGCATCTCTCCGCTGCTCCCGTGGGCGGAACGGAGGAGTTCGTTTCTGCAGCTGACCCGCCGGGGCCCCGAGATGGCGAGATGGCAAGGAGGGGTCATTGATCCTCTGCCTTGCCCTGGCCCATCGTGGGCTGCTTGGCGGGAGGGGGTGTTGGGGGAGCGCAACAGGAATGGGGAGAGAGGGCCAATTAGGCTATCTGAATGTGGGTCAAACTCCCCACTAGATACCTGGGACCCATCTCCTCCCTGAGAAACGGGACTCAAGCTGGCTCTGTCCACCAACCCCAGGTCTGGACTTGGAGAGATTCGCCCAAGTCCAAGGAGGTCCCAGGACAGGAATTAGAGGAACGAGTCACTTTACCAGCTGGCGACCAGGTGCTGAGTCTGAGGGGGCAGTTGGTTTCAGATCCAGGAGGAATAGAAACTGGCCTAGGGCCTGAGAGGGCTGGGAATCCCTGTGACCACCCACTTCAAGAATGTGCCCCAAGTGGGGGCAAGTGACTCAAGGGAGCCTGAGGGGAACAGGAGCATGGATTTGGTATGAATAACTCTTCACATACACGTCCTCCCTTCCCACCCCCACTCCTGCCAAAGTTCAGAGGGTCTGCCCTTGCCCTCTCTGTGGCCCCAACTACCCTGGCTTCCAAGGCTGCCAGCATTAGAGCCACCATGCCTCCACTCTCCCCAGGCCCCACTTCCACCACTTGGGCCCTGAGGGCCCTGAGCTGGGCAGCTTGGTGAGGGATGTGAGTGGGAACCACAGGTCTCCTGTGGGCACCAGCGGTCTTCCTGATGGGGCCCAGTGGAGATGTGCTGTGTGGGCAAGCAGCCCTGGTGTGGGCACTGGAAAATACCCTGGCCCCGGAGTGCAAAGACTGGGTTCTCTTCCTGCTCAGTCGCAGACTTATTTGGTGTCTTTCCCCTCCCTGAGCCTGTTCTCTTACATGTAAACTGAGACGGAGTAGATGATTTCCAAGGTTCAAAGCATACCTTTATGCAGTACGCTGAGCTGGACCCTGAGGGAGAGGGTGTGGTGTCATGCACAGGCTGCCTGGGTGTAAATCTGGGCTTTGTCCCTTTCTAGCAAGTGGAGAAGAGATTTATCTTTGCAGAACCTGAGTTTTCTTATCAGCAAAAGGGGAATAATAAAAGTACCCACTTTATAGACTTTATTAAATGAAATAATGCATGTAAAATAGGCCTGGCACATAGTAAACACAATAAAGGGAGGCTGTTTTTATTACATAACTATGAAAATAGTCACTCCCAGAGCGGTGAAGAAAGAAAATATCATGTATTGAAATGCCAGTGTATCCAACCACTGCCCTAGGCACATTATCACTTGTAATCCTTATAACAAGCTTTTTTAAAACTTTTGATTTTTTAAAACTTTTTATTTAACTTATTTTTTTAACTATTTATTTATGTGAGTCTAATTATAGAAGAAGAAATATGAAAAAATTTGCAGGAAAAGTACAGAGAGGTCTCTGGCTGGTCCTTTTCATCCAGCTTCCCCCACTGGTAACATCTTACATGAGGATAGTCAAATCAATATGAAAACCAGGAAAATGACATAGGTACAATACTGTTAACTAGACCCCAGACCTTATTCAGATTTCACCAGTTCCTACATGTACTCATTTGTATGTGGGTGTGTTTGTCTGTAGAGTTTTATGACATTTTATCACGTGTATAGATTCACTTACAAGAAGCTGGGCAATTGCTTACCCTCCTTAAGCCTTGGTTTTCTCATCTACAAAATGGGGGTGAAAACACTATCTTCCTCAGAGGACTGTCGTCAGAATTAAATGAGACAATATAGGTAAAATGCTTACAGCAATGCCTAAAATGTGGTAAGCACTCAATAAATGTAAGTATTTATTTTAGAAAAAGTATGTTTTGAAAAGTGACTTAAAATACATAAATAATTCATATTTATTATAGAAAAACACAGAAAATACCCATAAGAGTAAAAATAACACAAAATAAAGTTTTCATAATGCTCTTACCTAAAAATAACCTTATTGTCAATAATTTTACTCATACCACAAATTTGAGGTTCATTTCTTTATTCCCACTTCACCGTAAGAAAACCGAGGCTCAGAGAGTTTAGGCAGTTTGCCATAGTCACTGATTTTATAAGTGAGGAGCTGAGATTTAATGCACACTCTTGTCTCCAAGAGCTCCCAGCTGGGGGTGATAGATAGGCCTGTGGATGAGACCAATCCAGTATGGGATGGGCTGGGATCGGCAGCAATTACTGGCTTCGAGGGCTTGCTATGTTCTAAGCACTGCCTTAGCACCTCACAGCTTATCTCAGTGAGTCTTCATGATAGCCCTTTGAGGTGAGCATCGTTCCCATTTCTAGATGAGGAAACTGAGGCTCAGAGAGGTATCCTGCCCAAAGTCAGAGTTAGGGGCCGGTGGACCCAGGGTTCAGAAAGGGGTCAGCCTGAGCTTCAAAGCCTCTGCTCTGAGGGCTTCAGACAAGATGCTGGGAGAGTGTGTGTGGAGGGAGAGTCTCTCCAGGTGGAGCTATGGGCTTCTCTGATCCTGGAGCTGGGATGCCCTTCTCTGACCCCAGACCACCGAGATCCAGCCAAGACTTGGAGTAGGCCTTGACAGCTGGAGCCTACTTCCTCTCCTCACAGTGCCCACACCCTATCTGGAGTGGAGGGCTGAGGGCCTTTGAAGGGGAAGAGGCAAAGGTATCAGAGAGACCGAGACTGCAGAGCAAAACCGCCCAAGCCTGCCATAAACTGCTCTGCCTCAGGCTTTCCAGGTACCTCTGACCTAGACTTCCAGACTCAGGAAGTGTTGGGAAGGTAACTGCAGGTACATGATTTTTGAGTTTCACACTAATTATTTATGCTCCCCTTACTTCCAGAAAAGATTTTAAAACAACAAGAGACATAGAAACAAGTAAATATTTAAAGAATGATTAAAGAGCCACATAATGAAATCAAATTGGAGAAGAAAGAAATAATTGTCCTCAAAATGCTGGGCTAGGGATAATCAGTGAAACTGAGTACCAAAACTTAACTGTGAGCTTCCTGGTAGGGGATGCAAAAAGGGAACATACAAATTCCACACCTCTCATTATCTGATAAAAGGAATACCTATACCGGATAGTCATGAGCCAAATTTCCTAACCCTGAACCACAAGAGGAATTTATTACACCTTATTCAGGCACTGGCCAGGGACCTTATCTGTAATAGTATCTAGAAGAGCACTTTTACAAAGGATAAAGAAAGGCTTTTCATGTGAATATCTCTTGCATTAGTGGTTCTCAACCCTTTCAGAATCAATATTTCCTTTTTATAACAAATATGTTGTTAACACCCTTTTACTATACTGAAATGAAGTTCACAGATAATATCCTATCTGTACATTTACTCTGTAAAGAAAGTCAATACCTTGATTAATATGAAAGAGAAAGTGATTAAAAATAAAATATTATTTGAATATGCAAATGCTTGGTCACAACTACTCTAGAAATCTCAATGAAGTAGCCCATGGCTTGCACCTACACAGATTTACCTTGAATGTGACAGCTACAAATACTGACTGATACAGGTGTGTTGTTTGGCAACTCAGATACCACCAAAATGAACAATTCACACTAATGTCATTCCTGGAAAAGTCAGTGCAAAAACTCTTTTTACATTTTTGTGTAAATTAGAGATGATTCTAGGCTCATGTAATTCTAATCAAGTTTTTTACCCATACAAATGTCTAGCAGGACACTCAAAAGCAGTGTGGAATGTGGGGCAACTCTTAATTGTGTGGGCCTGACAGCTTTTTCCCCAAATGCCTGAGGACTCCCTAGTCAGTGACAACCAAAAACTCCCCCATAGATTCCTAGAGAGTCCCGTAGGGGGCAGTATCTCTTCCTTTGTGAACCACTGTCTTAGATCAACCCTCAGTTATAAAAGAGTAAATGGATAACGTTAAATTGTTAAATTCCAGCTCTGTGACGGGACTTATACATTCCCGGTACAGGATGTGATGTGACCTCATTCCAAGGCTGAGTCCTGGAGAAGTTAATAGTACTGACTTATTTATATAGAGCTTTCCATTTTGCCAGACACTTTCAGAGATGCTATCTCCTTTAACCGTCACAAGAACCCCCTAAGTGGATTGTTATTCTCCCCATTTATAGAGGAAGAAGCTGAGGCACAGAGATAAAGGTTGTCATGCACTATAGATCAGGTACTGCTGATTGTCTTAGAATTGTCTCAGTCAGCCTTTTGACAGCAGCATGACTGCAGACAACACAGGATGGATGTCACTGGTCAGTGCCTGAATACAGAACAATTGTTTCAACCCCTCATTTTACACATGAGGAGCCTGAGGCTGGAAGAGGGAGGGGGGTTGTGTGACGGATGAGTGAGGAATCACTTGCCCCCTTCTGCTGACAGACAGCCATCTGTGCTGGGGGATGGCTGAAGTGGCAAAGTCTTGGGATTGGAGATGTTAATCTCTCAAAGTCACAGAAATGAGCCCACAAATGGAGGAGGATGGCTTGTAATCCAGACCTGAGCCAAGCACATTATAAATACCCCTTCCTCAACATCTGGGGATGACAGGGATTCAGGACCCCCCTAAGTCTCCTCCCCACCTCATCCATTCCTATTCTTCATCCTATTAAAATGGATCCTGACCCCAGGCAATCAGACATGGGAGCCTGTCCTTCCCTGGGTGTGCGTGAGGCGTTTTCTGGCACTACCTCCAGTCAGCGTAGGAGGTGCAAGGGGACTCCAAAGGGCAGGCCTGAGTTCAAATCCAGCAGCATCCCCCAAATGGCCTGATTAGCTGGCTCAGATGGGGATAAACAGCAGGGTTGAGAAAACCAGCCTGGGGCAAGGAGCAATGACCCTTTACCTTGAACTTCAGAGTTTGTGTAACTCTTGGCTCATGGCCACCTGGTGATAGATGTACCCTCCATGGAGGATCCCCTCCTTTATTCCTCTCCCCAGCCAGCAGAGCTCTGGGTCTGCTTAGGACTCACTTCTCCTGGTCAGAGTGGAAGGAGAAGGCAGCTGAATCCCCACCCCCAGGGAGCACATGCTTCTCTCTGAGCTCTGAGCCAGGTTTGTTTTCTTGGATGGAAGTTTCCAAAACTCCAAATGGCCTTGCAGATCCACTATCTAATCGGTAAGCATGGCCATCTCCTGGGAGAAAGGGCCCACTTCAACTCTGAAGATGGCTGGGCCAGGATAAAGCAGCACCTTATTTAAGTTCCCACTTGAAGGAAGAAAGAGAGGGAGGAAGGGAGGGAGGAAGAAAGGAAGAAAGGAAGGAAGCAAGCAAGCATATGTTCTTTTTGTGTGTGTGTGTGTGTGAGGAAGATCAGCCCTGAGCTAACATCCATGCCAATCCTCCTCTTTTTGCTGAGGAAGACTGGCCCTGGGCTAACATCTGTGCCTATCTTCCTCCACTTTATATAGGACGCCACCACAGCATGGCTTGAGAAGTGGTGCCTCGGTGCACACTCGGGATCTGAATCTGGGCTGCCAGCAGCCAAGCGCGCGCACTTAACCGCTACGCCACAGGGCCGGCCCCCAAGCACATGTTCTTAATAGCAGCTGTCACCGAGTAAGCATCTACTATGGGCCAGGCATCATATTCTGCTTTATACACATGATCTGATTTAATCATCACAAGAGTCCTATAGTAATAGCTATTATTATTATCCCCATGTTGTAGATAAGCAAACTGTAGGGCAGAGAAACTGACTAACAATGTCCAAAGTTAGAAAGCTGAAAAAATAGCAGAACCAAAATTTGAACCCATGGCTGTCTGGCTCTCGATAGTGTACCCATTTCACTAGCTGCCCTGCTGCCCTTACAGAATCCTCCTTCCAGCCTGTGAGGCAGAGATTCTGATCATCACCCCCCAGGACAGATGGAGTGCTGAGCCTCGGTGAAGCTGATGATGTTACTGTCTATAGAAGCAGAGAGAGGGCAGCCGTCATTTTATCCATTTGTTCAGGGTGGTGTTGAGCTTAAGAGCACAGGCCCGGGAAAAAGAGAGGAATTCAAACTGAGGCTGAGAGTCTCACTAGCTGGGTGACCTCGGGCTGTTTCTCACCTCTTTTAGCTTCAACCCTTTAAAATGGAGAGGAGCGGCTAGTCCTAGGGCTGTTGTGAGGATCACACAAGATAATGCCTGTGGATTGTTAGGTGCCTGGGAAGTGTCATTACTTAAAGCTACTCTGCCTCTGCCTCAGAGGTTCAGATTTTGGTCAGGTGCTTGACACGTTATCCTGGTTAATTATGTAGACCAGTGCTTCTGAACCTGGCTGATGTCAGAACTACCTGTCAAAAGTATAAATGCTTGGGCCCCACCCCAGGAGGTTTTGAATTAGGATCACTGGGGTGGGGCTCAAACCTTTTTATCTTTTTTTTTTTTTTTGTGAGGAGGATCAGCCCTGAGCTAACATCCATGCTAATCCTCCTCTTTTTGCTGAGGAAGACCGGCTCTGAGCTAACATCTATTGTCAATCCTCCTCCTTTTTTTTTCCCCCCAAAGCCCCAGTAGATAGTTGTATGTCATAGTTGCACATCCTTCTAGTTGCTGTATGTGGGACACGGCCTCAGCATGGCCAGAGAAGCAGTGCGTCGGTGTGCGCCCGGGATCTGAACCCGGGCCGCCAGTAGCGAAGTGCGCGCACTTAACCGCTAAGCCGCCAGGCCAGCCCAAAACCTTTTTATCTTTAATAAATTCCCAGATAATTCTGATACACAGCCAGTTTTGGGGGAACCAATCGGCTTGTGTAGACATCTCAGCCACAGTGGGAAAGGGACTCAGGTTGGTCCCCTCTCCATGTCCCCTTTCTCCCAGCTCCTCCCCGCTGGCTTGTGAGTGCTCTCCCCAGTCAAGGTCTGTATGGCCCAGCAGTGAGTCAGTGGCACTCAGTGTCCCATGGAGCCTGGAACACACAAAGGGCTGGGAAGCACTATGCCAGGGCTTCTGCTCTGGACTTGCCCCCTTGTGACTCACTGGTGGCCCAGGGCCAGTAAGTCTCCAAGCCTCACTTTGCTCATGGTCAATAGAAAGTCAGGCAAAGCGGAGTGGCCTGTTTGGACTCTGCTTTCTTAGGAGTGTGTCCCTGGCACTTGACAGCCAGAGAGCAGGTGGGGGAGGCCTAGGTAGGAGGAGGGGAAGACGTGAAAGAACCCTGCCCAGCTGTGCTTTCCCATCAACATCTTATTTGATGCTCACCAGTGATAAGGAATAAAATCCAGCGCCTACCTAGACCTGTCCTCTGTTATCCATCCCTAGCCTTTGCTTCAATGTTATCTCATATCCCTCCTTCCTTTCTGGCTTTCTTGCTGTTCCCTGAATGCTCCAAGCTTGTTCCCACCTCAAAGTTTTTGCACTATTTGCATGGCTTGGAATGCTTTTGCAATGGATGATCACAAGCCTGGTTCCTTATTATTCAGGCCTCAGTTTACATGTCACCTGCTCAGAGAGGCCTTTGCTAATCATTCACCAAATCTAGAGTGTCATCCCAAGCACTAGGACACATCACCCTATAGTATATCATTGTATTTTAACTTTCATCTTTGTACTTGTCATCATAGAATCTATTTTTCCTTCTTTATTGACTTATTGTGTTGCCCTTCTCCCCTACTGTGGAATGTAAGCTCCGTGAAAGCACGTCCTTGGCTGTCTTGCTTATTGCTGTGTCTCTAGTGCCTGAAAAGCGTTCAGTGAATGTTTGTGGAATAAATGAGTTAATGAGGTTGCCCCAACGTGAATTGTGATTCCTTTTTTGGGTCAGAGGACATATACTCAAGGTTCTGAGAGGGGAAGTGACTGTCCCAAAACCATTCCAGGCCTTTTTTCTTCTTTTTCCAGGCCCTTCCCGTAAAACCTGGCTGACACACAAACCTAGCTGGGGTGAGGCTCCTAGGTGTGATGAAAGCTTGGAGTTGCCCCATGAATGGGGCTAAAGCTGATGTGGGGGTGAGAAGGCGGAAGGACAGAGCACGCGAAGGGAGAGGCAGGCTGGGACAGGAGAGCAGGGTGTGAACTTGGCTGCGGGTGGGGGGAAGGGGGTGACTTGGCTGTGTGTCAGGAAGTGTCTCCCTCCACCCTCCCCGGGGGAGAGCCATGACCCCAAGGTGGCTTTGTTTTGGGGAAGCAGGTGGTCAGGCAGCTGCTGAGGGAGAACAAAGGTGTGGCCTGGGTGGTGACCATCCTCTGAGGTCTTAGACCTGATACTGATCACCCAAAGGAATAATCCCACAGTGGCGCTTGGCCAAATAGGTGACAGGTGAGCTTCCGCCTGAAACCAGCCCAGCCACAACATGGAGCCTCAGACCTGTGGGGAAGGGAGAGAAAAGAGGCCTCTAAGGGAATGGAATAGTCAAGGGAGAATGCTTAGTGATAATAATAACAACAGGTCACATTCAGTGAGAGCGTATAATATGCCTGACACTGTACTAACTGCTTTGTGTGTGTTCCTTCATTCAGTTATCAAAAAGCTCTCTACAAAGTAGGCATTATTATTATTGTCATTCCCATTTGAGAGATGCGGAAACTGAGGCTCAGTGAGATTAAATGTCTTGTCCAAGGCCACACAGTAAGTAGCAAAGCCAGGATTCTAACTTAGGCGTGTAGTGATTCCCTGGAAGCTTAGGCCTGGGGAGAGCTGCTGGGGGCAAGTTAAGAGGGCACAGCCCGACTGACCCCTGCAAAAGTGGGGATGGGGAGAGACAGTGGGATAGACTGTGTATAAATAGCAGGCCTGTTTTTATCCCTACACATGGGCTGAATCAGGCAAGCGGCTCTATCTGGCACAATTTGAGGGCTCTGAATGCCAACCCAGCCCTGTGTCGTACAATTCCCTCCCCAGCACGTCCCTGGGAGCTGAAATACCTACTGAGAGAGTCATTTCTTGGGTGAGGACATTGACTCCAGAAGACCCCTGTAAAAATACGTAGGTTGGAAGAGAAACGCATCAGTCTCCTGGCATCTGTTAAACATAGCAACCTAGGCTAGCCAGCTGGGTCCTGTGGCAGAGGGGCTCAGCTTTTATGCTGGAGAAGAAGGTAGTGTTCAAAGGCAAGGAAAAGTGTGAGGCTTGTTTCACAACCTGTGTCTCTCCAATCCCAGAAGCCTGGGAATTATAATTCATAGTTCAGAATTCCTAATGGAGATTATCTCCGCTGGGGGAAAGATGAATGGCAGCCATAGCAGCTGGAAGAATACTAACTTCCTTTGCTTTTGCTGGATTGATACCAAGTACCCGCAACTGCGACTCTGCTTACTTCGGGCTCATGAGACCTACCGGCATTCATGTGTCTAATTTTTAAATGATAAATGAATTAATTATTATTTACTACTTGCTGCGTTGGTAAGCAAAGAAGTAGGCCTCTGCTTAGAAGGTGACATGGATGGAGATCCCTGGTTTGGAGCAGGGATGGCCAGAGGAACCAGGCCTAGAAGAGGGGAGGCGACGAGGGGTGGCAAGGGCAGAGCTCAGCTCAGCAGTCACAAGGCTGCAGCACGACAAGCGTTTGGGGAAAGGTAGGAACTGGTCCCCGCCACCTGCCGCTCAGCAGCTCTACCCACAGTCAGCCCAGTGCTGCGCTGGCCTGGTCCCAAAATATGTGAGCGCCACCCCCTCCTCCCGCCCCCTTCCCCCCGCCGCGCCCGCGGGGTTGGGGGCTGCGCGGCCGGCGCCGGGAGCCGGGCGAGCTTCCCAGCGCGGGAGGGGGGGGGCGCGGCGCGGGACGGGGCGGAGCTTGGGCGCCTCCGGGAGCCTTATTCCCGGCCGCGCGCGGGGGAGCGCTCAGTCGACTGAGGGAGCTGCGCGCGGCACGCGGCTGGTCTGCCTGACACAGGCGCCGGGGCTCAGGCGGGCGGACAGACGGACGGACGGAGTGAACAGACAGACGCCCAGCGGCCGAGAGCTCGGCACAGGTCCCAGCCAGGCTTGCACCCAGAGGCCGGCATCAGATCGTGCACAGCGGAATCTCCTGCGCTCCGCCCGCCCCAGCTCCCGTGCCAGCGCCCAGTGGCCGCCGCCTCCAAAGTGATTGCTGCCTTGCCGCCTACGCCCGGTCCGGGACCATGAAGCTGCTGCCGTCGGTGGTACTGAAGCTCTTTCTGGCTGCAGGTAAGAAAGCTGCAGACGCCCCCGGAGGTCGGGGGGTTGGGGACGCTCTGCTGGGGGCACGGGGGAAGGTCGCTGCAGCGCCCCTGGCGCGGGCCACTTGGTGGGGCCCGTGCTCTCTGGCAGGCGGGCTCCGGCTTCGGTGCGTGGCGACCGGAGGTCTAGGAGGGGGATCTGATGCAGCCTCGCCCCTCACCCACAGTGCTCTCAGCGTTGGTGACCGGAGAGAGCCTGGAGCGGCTTCGGAGAGGGCTGGCGGCTGGAACCAGCAACCTGGACTCTCCCACTGAATCTACGGACCAGCTGCTGCCCCCGGGAGGCGGCCGGGGCGGGGAAGTCCTGGACTTGGAAGGAGCAGACCTGGACCTTTTCAGAGGTGGGTGTCGGGGCTGTCCATCCTCGGGCCCTGGTGGGCAGTTGCAGAACAAGCGGATCCCGGATTGATGCCGTTTGGGCACACCTGTGGGTTGGGGGTATTCGTGAAGGATTTCAACAAAAGCTCCTCTGCCTGACAAGCGTTCTGGGGGATCCTGGAATACGGGTCCTGTTGTCTTTCTTGTCCTTGGGTCTCATGCTGAGTTGCTGCCGTTCTGGGTACTTTGGGGCACACTGAGACAGGCAAGGTGTCTGGAGTCGGTGCATTCCTCTGAGGTAAGCTGGGTGATAGGAACAAGCTTCCTCAGAGTTCTACGTAAAATGTAAGGATGGAGCAAGTCCTAATTCTCACATCAGATGACTGTTATGTCTAAAATAAGGTAACAGACGTGGAGACGCTAGGCATATGGTAGGTGTGCAGTGTTAGTCTCCTCTGTCCACCTGACTCCAGGTTGGGGAAACAGAGGGAAATGAGGAATTCTTGGTCTTCCCAGGTGAGCCCAGCATGAATGGTGAGCACTGGGTCCCTAGGGAGCGGTATCAAAATGCTGGGTGTCTACCAATCCTACCCAAAGCCTGGAGACTTCCTGACCACCTTGAGTCCCTGAGAGACTCCAAGCGGGGAAGGGCCTGGTGGGATCGTCCAGCCAGCAGATGTGGCTGTGGCTGAGTACAGGCATAGGGCAGAGTCCAGAGCCTCCAGCATTGCCTGCTTCCCTGCCCCCAGCCACCTGCAGCAATTCTTGAGGGTGGAGCAGCGACTGATCCCTGGAGCCCCGGAATGACTATATTTGGTTGGAAAGATACCCACCTGTTCTAGCCCCGCCTGCTCCTCAGCCACCATTCTCCCTCCTTACCCAGAGTTACCCTTAGGTGCTCTCTGCTTTGTGTAAATCACAGGTCTGCTCCCAAGCGAAGCCTGGGCTCCCATCCTTCATCCTTTCACAGGGGCCCTTTGGGGTCGCCCCTGGCCTGAACAACCTGGATTCTCCTGGACCTCTCCTCCTAGGCTGGTCAGAGCTGGGCTGTGACTCACCCTCCACCCACACGGCTGCTCCTCATACCTCTGCAGACCTGACTCACTGCTCCCTCTCCCTGGCAGGAGCCTGGCTGTCACCCTTTCACTCTCTCCCTCCCTTTTCTGATTGGCTTGGCCCTCCTGCCTCAATTTCACCACGGCTCTGGTCACTGGGTTCCCCTGAACATCTGCCTCACCTTCTGAGCTCTGAAGGGGCCTGAGTCTGCACCAGAGGAAACAAGGGACTGTGGGACGACTGGCATCTGCCTCTCTTCCCTTCTCTTGGCTTTTCTGGGCGAAGACTGTTTTTCAGGCCTGGGGATCCTATCACCTAAAATAAATGTTACCATTTATTAAGTGCCTACTCTGTTATAGGCCATCAACATGTTATTGTGGGTTAATTAATACTTGTAGCAACCCTCTGAGGTAGGAAGTCCTGCTATCCACTTTTTACTGAGAACCCCAAGGTTCAGAGACATTAAGCGCTTGCCCAGGATCACATGGCTGAAATCAGAGCACGGGTCTGCTGACTTCAGAGCCCATTCATTGTGTCATTCCTGGCTCAACATCCCAGGTGCTCTAGACTTGTCTGGGGGAGAGGACGGGGATGTGAGACAGCTTGACGTATTGGGAAAGAGCACTGCATGTGGAGTTCAGAGACCACATTTCTGATCCCAGCCTTGCATGACCTTGGGGAAGTTTTTCATCTGAAAATGGAAAGCCGTGATATTCTTTGAAGTCACTTCCAGCTGGATGATCCTAGGTCTCCAGTCTAATGTATGATGCTCACCCTCCTACCAGACATGTGGCTACAACCGTGGGCAGCAGGCACCTTTTTTTCTGCTGGGGGCAGGGGAGAGGGGGACAGGCATCAGACCCCTGGGCTAATAGGCGTAGCCTACGCTCAGTCCCAGCTGGATGTCTGTGTGAGGTTGTTTTTCCCCTTTTGAAGTGTGGAAAGAATAGGGGGAGTCATTGTTCCAGTTCCTTCGGGATAGTTCCTTACTTTCCATCTTTCTACCCCTTGTATACACTGTATTCCCCATCCTAGAGGTCTATAAACAGGACATTTGGGGATAAATGTTAATGGACCTTTGAGAGAAGTGGTGAGCTGCAAAAGGCACTGAGCAGGGTAAATATTTTGCTTAACGTCGAAAAAGCAAGGCCATGAACAGGGCTGGCCTGCTTGCTGTCCCCAGGCCTGGCTCTCCCCTGGGGTCACAGTACCCTGGTGCTAATGGGTACCCCGGAGGGGGCCACCTGGACATGGGCACTGTTCCTATTTAGGATCCTCCTCCCGCCAAAAAACCCTCCAAGAACCTTCTCCAGAAGCAATTTTTATCTCTGACACTGTCTTCCTGCAAGTGGGTCACTGAGTGCAGCATCAGGAAATGAGGCTGATTTAAGGCCAAAATAGAACCAAGTGGGCGTGGAGGAGTAGGAGATGGCGATGGACAGTGGGATGGGGGTGAAGCTGGTAGAATTGCCCAATCAGCTGCAGTTACTCAACAGAACCTAGCATTCTTGGAATGAGGTTCTTAAACTGAGTTTATGAAATGCCTTCTTTGGGACCCCCCTCGCCTCTGCTTCCTCTACCGCTTTCTGGCAGTTCTGTCCAGTCTTCCTTCAGCCCTTGGGAGGCACTGATCCAAGGGGCCTTCCCAAGGTCTCTGACTTTAGGTGAGATCAAAGAGTACATACTCCTTCCAGACACTGTTCTGATTCTTTCCCCCCGGGAGAGTCAAAGACTTAACAGAATGCTTCTCTCCTGCAGCTGCTTTCCCCTCCAAGCCACAAGCTCTGGTCACACCAAGCAAGGAGGAACGTGGGAAAAGAAAGAAGAAAGGCAAGGGGTTAGGGAAGAAGAGAGACCCATGTCTTCGGAAATACAAAGACTTCTGCATCCACGGAGACTGCAAATATGTGAAGGAACTCCGGGCTCCATCCTGCATGTAAGTGTCCCTGCCCCAGGATTGACTCTCATCAGCACACTCTTTGTCAGCCACGTGGCTGTTCCTCGTTGTCATTGTTCCTTGAATTCATAATTCCACCTAGTTTCTTCTCAACCTCTGGGCGGAAGTTGGGAGGAGGGAAAATATTTTTAGTCAGCGGAAGGGGCTCCCCCCGCATGGGATGCAATTTCCTGTGGCGTGGGTTTGTGACGTTCTTTCATCCTTGGGGACATTTCCTGCTTGCTCAGAAATGAGCATGTGGCTAGGAGAATTGACACCTGAAGGCAGATCCTTCATTCCTACCTCACGCCCTGCTCCACATAGGAGAAGGCAGTAGGACACATGGCAGAGTGGGCTTCCTGGGCAGAGTGGAGCTACCGTGGCCTCCTTTCCCAAGCCCCACAGGCAGGTATGAGGTGCATTTGGACACATGCTATGCAGGTGTGTGTGTACTCAGACATATGTGCACATGAGTGAGCAAATGTGGGTTGATTCTAAGACATGGCAGGACTGTACACAAAGTGATCATCATAGGAGCAGGGAGAAGCCTCTCCTTCCTTCTTCCTCACCCCAGCAAAAGCCAGGAGGTGGAGGACATGGTGGGCATTGGCCTTTGGCTGTAGGGGTGGCAGAACACTTCCTTTGTTCAAGATTAATGAGAAATGGAACCAGACCCAGTAGGCATCAGCCCCCAGTCAGGCAGTACCACCCCTTCCCTGGGCAGGGGTGGGGGTGGAGAGACTGTGGGCTCCCCCAACCACTCTGTTAGGCCAAGCCCAGCAAACGGCTGCCTTGGCAACCCCTCAGGGATGACGGCACTGCCATGCTCTCTGGCAGGCATAATGTCGCCACTGTGCCTGAGGCCAACACCCACATCAGGCCGCAAACATCCACTGTCTTCCGCTGGGCACAAGGTCCCTATTGGGGAGGCAGGCTTTGTGACCTAGGAGACTCTGGACAGGGCCAGGAGACTGTTGGGTGCACACAGTCTCCCAACTAGTCAAGAAGGCTGGCTGCCTGGCATCTCTTCTACTGTGATTGGAACAGATCCCTTGGCTTTTTAAAGCTTCCTTGTCCCATCTGATCTCACATGGCAGAGCTGTCCTGTATTTGGCAATTAGCAGACAGACCCATCACTTCCCACCATGTCCACAGTCACTTGTGTGCCCTCTCCCCATATTATCCTTCCCAGGGTCTTGAGACAAGGCAGGAAATGTTTGTCTTAAATTTGTAAAATGGCATCATTAGCACAGGGTGGAGGCAGTGACTCTGAGGGTAGTCAAGATGGCTTGAGGCCAGGAATCTATCTGGGCCAAACTGGTCCAGGGCGTTGGTGGATAGACTTCCCTGCTGAGAACCCTTGTAAGGCTCTACCCACCTAAGCCCAGAGAACCTAGATAAGGGTGCCCAGGGCCAAAGTGGCCCTAGGGATGGTGATGATAACTATGATGATGCTTTCTCTCCTTTGCCCTGGAGCTTCACAGTTCACATTTAATATAAATTGGGCCCAACAGGTATGTGTTGAGCACCTACTTGGTGCCAGCTCTTCTAGTGGATGGGGAGATATAGTCCTGTCCTGGGATTCTCAAAAGCCTTCTGCTGGATAGGCAGGGCTTGCTATCTCTGCTTGAAAGATGAGGAAACTGGAGCCAGGAAGTAGGAAGTGATTTGCCTGAGATCAACAGCTAAATAAGTGGATGGAAACAGGACAGGGACTCAAGTGCCTGACTTCCAGTCCAACATGCTTTCCATGCCCCCAGGCTGCACTGGGTGTTGGCTTGCGTCCTTCTTCCCTGTCTGTCCTTACCGAGTTTGAGCAGGATTTTATAGAGGGCAGCTGTTATCCTAGAGGTCTCTTAAGGCTTTTACTAGCCTAAGAGCATGGCAATCTGATTTGAAGACTTTGTGTCTTCTTCCTAGATGGATTTTCAAGGGGCTGGATTCTGTGTCTAATTTGGCTGCCTCCTGCCTCCAGCCCTTTGTACTCAGAGCAGAAGGCAGCAAGAAGACACAGAGCTCCTGGTGTGGGGGAATGTGACATCTGGGCACCAACATCCAGAGCCCTTTGTGGCTCCTCCTTGCCTCCAGACCCAGAAACCGCCAGCCAGGGTGTGTCCAGGCTGCCATGGTGAGCTTGAGGCCAGCTGGCTTCCTAAGCCAGCCCTCTGCAGCCACTATCCACAGGAAAACCCTTTTGTGTCACCAGCCAAAAGTTGCCCTCAAAGAGCAGTTTCCTGGGGCTCCTGACTGGCTGCTGACCCAGAAATTGGCTGCAAAGTTTCCTGTGGCTGGAGGAAACCTGGGGCAGTTGGGCCGAGGAGGACTCAGAGCTGGAAGAGAGACAGGCCTGGGGGCTCCACTTGGCCTCCCTACCCAGAGGATGAGAAGGAGTAGCGAGCCCCCTTCTCTTCGGCTCCATCTGACTTTGGTGCCCCATTCATTCCTCAGGATATGGGCAGTACCCTCTGGAGTCTGATTATATAATAACTCACACATATGTGAAACTCGGCCTTTTATTAAGTGCTTTCATCTATATTATCTCATTTCACAATACTCTAGTGAGGTAGGCATTTATCATTCCTGTATTTTACATGAGAAAACCAGAGCCTGGAAGGTAAAATAACTTGCTCAAGATCACCTGGGTAGAAATAGCAGCAGAACCAGTCCGGAACTCATGTCGTCTGAGTCCCCTCCACCAGATGGTTCCCCCTCCACCTCCTGGGGTAGGGGAAGAGAAACTCAGTTTGGAAGATGTCTCTGGACCCTAGAGGGTTCTTGCTTCTGTTGTAATACAAGTTCTGAAATGGTTCACAGACATGTCCCATTTTGATGGGTCGCTGGCTCTGGGCAAGACACACGATCTTGCCCCCACCCAGAGATGCTTGGAATGTACTTGTCCCCCCTCCTTCCCTGGGGAAGCCAGGAGTCGTCTGCAAAGGGAGGGGGAAGTGGGTAATATTAGGATGTTTACATTATTACCCTTTTGACTCAGGGTGGGGGTGGAGGGATTATGTAACTGAATTGCAGGACTCTGAGGCCAAGCTTTATTTCTATCATCTGAGTAACTACCTGTGGGGTTTGAATGATGGGCTGGAAGTGAAAAACAGACTGAGCTTCAGCGTCCCTCCCCCCAAGAAAGCATAGTCTCTGAAGTCATTTTAAGATTAAATGAAATGATCCTTATAAAGCAGTTAGCACAGAGTGCTTGGCTCATAGTAAGCTTTTAATGTTTGCTATTTATTATTATTTATTATTCACAATAAATAAATAATAATAATATAGTCAGAGAGCAGGTCAGACAGCCCCAGGAACCCATCAACCCATCAGATATGTGTTTCCTTCAGGTAACCTGCACTGTTCAGAGTGGAAAGAATCATGAACTTGGAATCTGCCAAGACTGGTTTTTAGTCTTGGCCCTGATGCATCCTAGTTGTGAAACTTTGGGCAAATCACTTAATGTCTCTGACCCTTCATCTTAGTCTTTCAGTCTGTAAAGTGGGGCTCTACCTATCTATCAGGGTGTTATGAGGCTCAGTTAAGCTAGTAGATAAGGAGTGTCTTGTAAACTGTAAACTGCTGTGCACAAGTGATTTTCCAGGGGTGCTCCTGAGAGCTTCCTCCACGTCCTGGCAGGGTGGGGGTCAGTGTTTTGCCCACCTGGGCTAATGGGACAGGTGTGTGGAGAGGCTGGGCAAGGAACTGTGTGCTCTGCCGTGTGCGTAGTGGGCCAGCCTGACCTACATTTATCCTGCAGTGAGGTGGTTCCCCCAAGCACCCAGGAGGAGCTGGGGCAGGGAGAGGTGCTGGGCAGGAAGGCAGGGGCAGGGATCCAGCACCTCCAGCCTGGCCCATCAGCTGCTGGGTCTAAACAGGTTCATTTCCCTGATGCCACTCGGCAGGAAGAAGGGATTCCTTGCTCTGAGGCACCAGGTGTACAACCTCCTTCCCAGAGGAGGCACAGGTCGAAATAGAGGGCCACCAGGTTCTAAATGTTTCCTTCAGCAGCCTAGTGGCCTCAAGTCCCCAGGCAGGCAGTGCCACTGAACCCCTAGCTGGGGTATGGGCATTCTTGGGTGTGAGCCAGTAGCACACTGAGCTCAGAGTCGGATAATCCACGTCCACATCTCTGCCCTGCTATGTGACTGTGGGGAAAGCAGCTCTGCCTTTCTGTAACGTGGGGCTCCTACCTACATCAAAAGATCTCTGGGGTGCTCAGATAAAGGAAGGGATGTGAATGTACTTGTTTCAACTGCAGGCGTTTCCGAGTCTTCCTAAGAGCTTCCAGGAAATGCTTTGTGTTAGAAGAGGCAGTTGCCATCTGATTTGTTTCTTGAATGAGAAGAGCCAAAGGGTTGTTTCTGACATTCTTCTGTGCTCTGGCAGGACAGCTGGGCAAGATGTTATCTTGGTTGGTTTGCTTTGTGCTGTGATGAAGGAGGCCTGATAGCCCAGCATTCAGAGGCCAAATGCTGAAGTTAAGTTCTCAAGTTGGGTCCTGCATCCAGAGGGAGCTGGGAGTTAAATGAAGGGAACTTGAGAAAAACGACTCCTGGCAAAGGCACAGGACCTATTAATAGGCTGGGCAGTGTCAGAGAGGGACTGGATGCTGGAAGCATTGGTGGAGAAGGCTGGGTTTATTTCTGGGTCCGAGTGTTGAGGGGCCTCACTGAAGGGAGTGATACTGAATCCCCTCAGCTCAACCCACCAGCTCTTGTGCCTAAGTCCTCTTGACTGGCTTAAACAGAACTTCCTAACACACATGTAATACATCATCCACACGTGGAACATATCTAGCCAAGACCTTAAAGTCCTCCTTCGCTTTTTACCTGCCTGGAGCAGGAATCACAGGCCATAGGACCAGAGGGAGTGGGGAAGGTGGGGCGTGGAGTGAGGGAGGAAGGCCACAGAGCCCTCAGAGGGGCTTTTAAAAGTCTCCTACTAGAGAAGGATAGAGGAAGGCAAGGATCACTTTCAGGACTGATAGGTGGAGGGCGTGAGGAGTGGGGTTTGGCTTACGTAGGTATTGCCCAGAGAGAGAGGCCAAACCACCAACCTCATTTCTGCTTTGTTCTGTCTTGGACCAGCTGCCACCAAGGTTACCATGGAGAGAGGTGTCATGGGCTGACCCTGCCAGTGGAAAATCGCTTGTATACTTATGACCACACAACCATCCTGGCTGTGGTGGCCGTGGTGCTGTCATCTGTCTGTCTGCTCGTCATCGTGGGGCTTCTCATGTTTAGGTGAGTGTTGGGGGTCCCTACAGGCTATCTCTGCAAATCACTTTCATTCCTCCTCCTGGGTCTTCTGCTTGGTGATCACATGAGTCCTCCGATGTGCACGAATCCTGGGCTAGGAGTCTGACTGACGTTCCTGAGTACAGGTTCCCCAAGAACCTGGCTTCTCTGGTGTGACACGAGTCCACTGTTTAGAGCCCAGGGCAAAATTTGCCAGGCCATAGCAGGTCTTGCTTCTCACAGCAGGCCCAGTAACCCACCCTTGGAGCCACCTCTTTACACAGTTCTGTCTCTTGGCTCCATTCTTTGATGGCATTAATGTGTGGTTTGGTAGTCAAGGCATGGGTGGTGCTATTGGTATATCCTTCCAATTCTGAGGCATCTGGACCTCAGGCCATGCTTCCAGTCCAGGTTATGTTCTAGACTGGGGGTCACTCTATGCCCATTTTCAACTCATCTGTTGTGAGGCCTGGACCAAGTTACCTGTCTTTCTGAGGGTTATATTCTTTTAGTGATTGTAATCTCTGTTCACCTACCTCATAAAGATGTTGTGAGGGTTATATAAACGAGGTGAAAGTTCTTAGCAAATGGTAGCCTGCTGTTACACACAGGCATCCCTCAGGGAAGTTGGGCCTTTGACCCAGAGGTCTGTTGGGCCACCATGCTCTCTATGCTTTTCCAAGTAGTGGAAGGAACCACCATGGCAGAGTCCTTTGGAAGGACTTGCTCTGGGACCTGCACCCTGTCACAGCAGGCAGAGCTTGCTCACAAAACTTATCTTCCTTAGGTACCATAGGAGAGGAGGTTATGATGTGGAAAATGAAGAGAAAGTGAAGTTGGGCATGACTACTTCCCACTGAGAGAGACTTGTGCTAAAGGTAATGGTCCGTCCTTTGCCCCAAGGCACCATCACCACCTTTCCTGGATCTGTTTCAAGACATGCTAAATCCTTCTCTTAACCTAGGGATTGGGGGGTAGGCTACTGTAGAGTCAGGGCCCCATGGCAGAATTGTTTTCAAAAAGGCTGTCGGTGCTTCATTTCCACTTAGGGTGAAAGTTGTTAGAGGGATACCCAAGAGAGATGTCTGAGAGGACAGCTTCTCTCGTTTTCATTCCCTCTCCTTCCACCCCTTCCCAGATAATCTTTCCACTTCTTAAGACTGTATTCAGCTTAAATGCCCTCTTATTGTGCTTTAGGAATCAGCTGGGGACTGCTACCTCTGAGAAGACACAAGCTGATTGCAGACTTTGCAGAGGGGAAGGACTTCACAACTAGCCACAAAGACTCCTTCATCCCCAGTTGCCATCTAGATCGGGCATCCCATAATTGCTTTGCCAAAATACCAGAGCCTTCAAGTGCCAAACAGAATATGTTCAATGGGATCTGGGTCAGAAGAAAGCAAAAGTGAGGGACCTTCATGCCCTTCTGATTCTCTTCCACCAAACCCCACTAACCCCTGTAAGTTTGTTTAAACATGTATCTTCTGGATTAAGATGCCAGTTAAATTCCATATGCTCCAGGATCTTTGACAGAAAAAAAAAAAAGAAGAAGGAGAGGAAGAAGGAAAGATTTGTGGACTGGAAGAATGTAACAAAGATTGAGAAGCCATGTACTCAAGTAGCCACCAAGGGATCTGCCATTTGGGCCCTCCAGCGCTGGATTTGATGAGCTAACTGTGAAATACCACAAGCCTGAGAACTCTGAATTTTGGGACTTCTACCCAGATGGAAGAATAACAACTATTTTTTTTTGTTGTTTGTTTGTAAAATGCCTCTTAAATTATATATTTATTTTATTCTATGTATGTTAATTTATTTAGTTTTTAACAATCTAACAATAATATTTCAAGTGCCTAGACTGTTACTTTGGCAATTTCCTGGCCCTCCACCCCACATCCCCCACCATCTGGCTCAGCATCACGCTCCTCTGCCGCAAATCTGAGATGGCTCTGTGACCCATCTGTAGTAATCTATTGTCTGTCCACATTTCCGAAGATCTTCCATGATCAGAGCGCCACAGGGGGAGGTCTTTGCGGTCAGGATGTAGGAGTTAACTTTGTCAGATCCACTCTATGAGTTGGACTGTGGTCTTGCCTAGGCGATTTTGTCTACTGTTTGTGTTTTGAAAGCCCAAGGTGCTGATATCCAAGTGTAAGAGATATTAGTGTTTCCCAGTGTCCTCTCCCTGCCAAATCTCAGAAGAGGTTGGGCTTCCATGCCTGCAGCTGTCCTGGCTCCTCACCCTCCATGGCCCCAGGCCCACAGAGTGGGAACTCACTCTCCCTTATGTCAAGACATTTCTCTTACTCCTGCCATCCTTCTGGTGCTACTCCATGCAGGGGTCAGTGCAGCAGAAGATAATCTAGAAAAGGTGTTAGCAAAGAAAAAGGCTGTGGAGGAACAGGAAACATTGGAGCTGACTGTTCTTGGTAATTGATAACTTACCAATTGCTACAGGGAATGTTGGAGGTGAGGAGGGCTTTTGTGTAAACCCACCTACCTCACCAAAACTACAAAGGTATGCTGTCATGGTCCCTTCTGGAAGTTTCTGGTGCCATTTCTGAACTGTTACAACCTGTTTTTCTGAACCTGGTTCATATTTATACTTTGCAATTCAAATAAAGATAACCCTTACTCCATAACCTTCTGTCTGCTTGTTTTAACTGGGAACTGGTTTAACATCAGTATTTTTTAAGCCCTGACTCGGTATTAGGCTCTATGCCAGGCCTATTTATGTACACTATCTCAGTATCCCCAACAACCCTGTGATGGAAGTACTATTGTTGTCCCATTTTTCCAAAAGAGGAAACTGAGGCTCGGAGAGATTGTGTAACTTGCCTGAGGACACACAGTTGGTAAGTGACAGAGCTGGGGCTTGTAGTCTGACTCCAATTATTTGTCTTAATACTTATACTACCTCTGAGACAAGAGAATAGACCTTTCACATAGAAGTTTGGCTGGCTGCAACCAGGAAAGACATTCACCCATTCACTCAACAGACCCTGGACTCAGGCCCTGATCCTGTGCTGTATTTGCAGCAGGCATTGCTCCTGGTGGAAACAAGGTACCTTTGACTCCCCTCTTGTGCTCCACAGCCAGTGTACCAGCAAATCTTGACTGCCCTACCTTTAGAATACGTGCTGAATACAGCCACTTCTCATCACTGCCGCTACCATCACCCCAGTCCAATTCACAATCATCTCTTGCCCAGACTCTTGTGATGGCCTCCTGTCTCCTTTCTTCCACTTGCTCCCATGTAACCCATTTCCAACATAATAGCCCAAGTGACCATTTGAAAAATAATCCAGATCTTGTCTGCTTTGTGAGCCTTCCCTGACCACCCTGTTATGCAATAGCATATTCGTCCCCCACCCCACTCTTCTTATTCTTCTTACTTATTCTTCTTATTTTTCTCTGTAGCCCTTATCACCATTAACATATTCTTACTTGTTTATTTTCTGTCTCTTCCTACTAGAATGCTAACTCCAGGAAGGTAGGGATGTATACATTGCTCCAATTCCAGATTCTAAAACAATGCAATTGAATTGTAGGCACTCAATATTTGTTACATGGATGGATGAATGTAAGAAATTACTAAAGTCCAGTCTAAGGCCAGCAAATGGACAGACATGTGATCCAGTGCTGCCCTGGAAGTGTGGTTGGGTTTAAAGAAGGGCCTCTGTTGGGGAGGGTGAATGCGGATGACAGGATGAAAGTGGAATTTGGGGATGGTCATGTGCCCAGGGTGTCCTGGGTGGATTGGAAGCAGAGAGATCCATTGTGAGGGCCATTAGACAAGTGCTACTGGACTGCCCCCTCCTCATCCTCCTCTCTTAGAGAGCTGTGACACCCTGAAGTTTCTCTGAGAGCCCACACAGAGAGCTTGTATATACTTTGAATATCCTTTTAATACTTTGGGCAGCAGTAACTACCAAAGCTAAACATATGTGCACCCTATAAGCCAGCAATTCCGCTCGTAGGAATAAACACAAGAGAAATGAGTAGGTATGTTCACCAAAAGATATGTGCAAGAGTGATCTTAGCATTATTTCCAATAACTAAAACCTGGGAGCTACCCAAATACTCCTCAGTATTTGATGAAGAAATGAATAAATTGTGGTTTATCTATAAAATTAAATAATAACAATATGAATGAATCTCACAACATAATACTGAGTGGAAGGAGCCAGACACAAAAGGGTACATTATGTGTGATTCCATTTACTTAAAATTTTAAAACATACCAAATTAATCTATGGGGAAAGAAATCAGGAAAGGGATTCCTATTGGGATTGGGCACAGATAGGGGGACTTCTGGTATTCTGATAATATTATGTTCCACCATCCGGGTGCTGGCTACCCAGCTGTATTCACTTTGAGAAAATTCATTGAGTATGACTTGTGCATTTTTCTATATGTATTAAACCCCAGTAAGAAGATTTTTAAAGACTTGGATAGGGGTCTCTTGTGCTATTTGCACTATATAAAGCTCTGTAAAGTACCACTGTATTACTTTGGTAATCGGAAATCAAAAATAGCACAGATGTCAGAAATAACTGTGGAGCAGTGAGTTACTTTGAATTCTTCATGGGGCTCCCTTTCCTGCTTCCAAGCTTCAAGTCTCCAGCCTCATTCGGGCTTGGGCTGTTCCCAGCACACTTTGTTTCTCCAGCTAATGTTTCCTGCCTGCTCTGGGCTTCCTGCCTTTCAGCTACTCTCTCCTCCTGCCCCTGCTGCTTATGGGAGTTCTCCACGTCCCTGAGCTCCCCTGGACTTCTCCTGGGCTGATACAGCCCTGGGAGTCTCTGAACCTACAGCCACTTCTCAAGACTGGCCAGCAAAAGAAATCTGTCCCTCCTGAGCACTGAGAAGCATTTGCCTCTTGTCTGTGGGCTTCCTTTTCAATTGCCTCTGAGATATTCTCTTTTATAATGTTCGTAATAACCATGACTAGGTTAATAAATATTTAATATTCACGGAGTGCTCACTGAACACAACCCACTGGGCCACACACTTTAGGTATCATCTCAGTTACGTCTCCCCACAGTCTAGGAGGTAGGCGCTCTCATCAGACCAGGGTTGTAGACGTCTAAGGCAAGCGGTAAATGCGGGGTGTGAACTCAGGAAGCCTAACACTTAAGCCTTCACTTGAACCATTAAGCTGCATTCCCAAATGAGTTCTCAGTGCCAGACTTGTTTTCTCCTCTTCCCATATCCAGAAATAATACAGTGAAGAAATCATATGAAAGGGATTTTAGAGAGCAACTCCTTAGAGCCCAAGAGTTTCTTCTCCTGCCCCTACTTTACAGATTCACTGAGGGAGGCCCGCGGTGCTTTATCAGGGGGCAGGAGAGGGAAGAGGAGCTCAGGCTGACACAAACTTGGGTCTCAGCCCAGGCTCCGCTGTTTGTTAGAAAGTGCACTCAAGCATGATACCTTAACTCTCTGAACATGTCTCCCTATCTATAAAATAGAGATACTAAAAACATCCACTTGGAAGAGTTGCAAAAATGACGTGTGAGTAAAGTGCCTAGCTCCGGGCCAGGCACATGCTAGATGCTCCGTAAATGTTGATTATCTTTAGCAGTCTGTCCAAGGATCCAATTAGTGGCACATCCAGGATTGAAATCTAGGTCTCTGATTCTCAGTCCACAATTTTTTGCTTAGAAACAAACAACTTTTTTCAATCACTGTTTTTCATTTTAATGTCAATTTTGGTTTCAAAGGAGCCCTAAAGGGTCTGAATAAATATCTGTGGATTTAAGAAGCCATGGAACAGCAACTCTGTCCAAATATATCATTTCAACTTGGCTGGCCTGAAATTCTTCCCTCTGTCAACAATGCCTGAAATTCAAGCTTCCTGTTTGAGAATGCTAATACTCCTGGGAATAGCTATGCATTAAGAGACTGGCATTCTTTGTTGGTGTAATTCATTTTAGCTTCATTCATTTAGCAAATATTTGTGGAGCCCTCCCTATCACCTTCCAAATGAGATCCATGGCTGAAGGAGAGGGCATTTTGATGGACTGAGGGTGGAGGAAAGAAAAAAGGAAAAGTAATTTTGGAGCAAGGGCATTCATTTATTCATTCAAAAAAATTGACTGGGCACTTATAATGTGCCAAGTACTATTCTTGTCGCTGGAGAACAGTGGACAAGACTGACATGGACCAACAATACATGTGTAAATAAAGAAATAGGATAATTTCAGAAATAAGTAACACACACACAAAAGAGTGATGTGCTAAAGAGTTAGTGGGGACAGAATTAATTTATATAGGCAGCTCGAAGAAGGTTGCTCTCAGGAGGTAACATCCGAACTGGGACAAGACGGAATCAGACAAAAATAAGCTTAGTATGTATAAAGGACAGAAAGGGACCCCTGAGCCACAGCATAGTCATTGGAGATTGAAGAGGGAGGCAAGCGCCAGATCCCATGGGACCTTGTAGGCCATGGTGAACAATTTGGAAGCCAATGGAGTGTTTTGAGCAGGGGAGTGATATGGTTTGATTTATGTTTTAAAAATATGACACTGCTATGCAGAGAAGGGATTCTAGGGGGCAAAAGTGGAAGAAGCAAGACCAATTAGGAGACCTTTGCAGTCATCTACACAAGATATAATGGTGGCCAGGATTATGGTAGCAGAGGAGGTGGTGAGAAATGGTCAGATTCAGAATATGTTTTGGAGGCATTACCTGTAAGATATGCTGATGGTTTAAATGTGGGTGTTATAGGAAAGAGAGGAATCAAGGGTGACTTCTTGGATTTTAGCCTGTGAAACTGGAAAAACGATAGTTCTGTTCATCATGATGGGAAGGAATTAGAGAAGGAGTTCACAGGGGCCATGGAAGTCACAAATTCTTTTGTGGACATATTAAGTCCATATGGGGTGAAGGAGGGCACTACAGAGAGGGCGATGAGAGAAAGAGGGACGTAAGGAGGAGGAAAAAAGAGGCAAAAAAGTAAATAAGAAGGACTTGAAGACAGAATAAAATGACACCTGATATTTACGTGGTGTTTTACAGCTCTAAAGTGTACTTCTGTTATCGAATATTATTTAATCCTCACAGTATCCCAGGGAGGTGGGTAGCATTATTATTCCTAGTTTAATGGGCAAGGGCCCTGAGTTCAGAGGAGTGAAGTACCTTGCACAAGGCTACTATGCTTGATTCTGCCCTTGCCCAAGAGCGCCTAGGCTCCTCACTGACGGTGAGCTCCTGTCTTGGCCACCATTCTCCAAAGAGAGAGGAGAAGAGAAGGCTCTGTGTTTTCCTCCTTGTTGTGGTGAGGAGCCCAGGCCAGGCCAGGCCTCCAGGAAACAGGGCACTAGGCAGTGTTGCCCCATGGAGACCAGCCCCGGAAAAAGAAAAAAAGGCTAATCTCATGCAAGAGCAGGAGGAGGAAGTTAGAATTGCTGCTTCCATGATTGGTTTCCGGAGTGTCAGGCCACCACCAAATTAATATAATTTGGAGGTTGCTGTGGTTTGGATTTTCTTTTTGAACTTTTTAAAATTGCACATTTTTTCTCGATTGCCCCCTTGATTGATGGAGAAGAGAACAGGGACCTCTTAGCTCACTGCCACCCACACAGCTGTGGAGGAAGCCAGCTGCCCTCTTGCTCTTCAGAGAACATCCCTCCCTCCTTTCTTCCCTCCCAGCATCTTGGGCATTACTAACAAACAGGGCATCTAAAGAAAAGGGCTCCTTTCAGGGCTGGAGTGCTGTAGTTAGTGGATCATAGCCTGTGTGGGAGGCTTCCCCAAAGACATAGGATGTGGGTGTAGGAACCAGACAGACGGGAGGAATTAAGTCACCCTTTCCCCAACCCTTATTTCCTTGCCTAACCTAGAAGTCACTGGGTTGGTGACTTAATGAGGGACTAGATTTATTTCTGGTGTCCTCCATATTTTGACAGCAGGCAGGCTTCAATGGGAGTGCAAAAGAAGAAAGAAGCTACCAGCTCGTTCTTCCTTCATGCCATTAGTGCCTGGGTTAAGGCTGGCTATGTAAACCATGCCCTCACCCAAGGCTCTCTAGGAAGGCTTGATTTTCTATTTCTTTGGTGGTTCTGAGTGGGTTGGGTGGCCCTGGGAAGCCCTGTACTTGATAAGGAGGGCCTGATCAGGTCCATTTGGGGGTAAGTGTTCTGTCCTGCTCGGTGGATGTAACTCCAGACCCTGATACTCCAGGCCTAAGAAGTCTGACCCAAGTTCAACTCTCCAGGTACAAACATCCTTTTCCATGTGTGTGTTTAGACACTTTCTGGAGAAAGTCTGCCACCTACCTCCAGTCCCAGTTGTGTTAGTCACTACTCCTCTGTGCTTCCATAGCACTGGGCCTTGGACCATGCAAGGGAAATTGGTCCTCTTCCCATAGCAACTTTGGTGTTTCTCTCCCACGGCTTTCATCACACTGTGCATTGTCATTGTTTGCTCATCTGTTTCTCCCACTGTGAACTCTTGGTGGTCATGGAGCGTGTCCTTTTGCAGCTCTGTATGTCTGCACCCAATACAATCCCTAGAACATCAGTGGCTCTCACTAAATTTTTGATATATGAATGAATGAATGGACAATTGAATAAATGAATGAATGCATGAATAAGTGAATGAGTGAAAATAGAGTAGAGGTTGAGTTCAGGCTCTGGATCAGACAAACCTGGGTTCAAATCCTGACCATGCTATTTTCTAGTTGTATAATAATCTTGGACAAGTTATTAACCTCTCAAAGCCTCAGTTTTCTTATTAGGGTTTTTGTGAGGATTATAGTGCATGTAAAACATTTATCACAGTGCTTGGCGTGGAGTACTCAATACGCGATAGCTATTAACAAGCTCTGACTGCTGGCACTCTGTTAGTTTTTGCCTTCGTGGGTCTTGTTGGCACCTCCTTTTCCAGATTCCTGGCACAGCCGAGTCCTTGCCAGACTCATGGCTTGGCCTGCAGGGCTGTCCCAGTGGGTGCAAGTTGGAGTCAGGCTGTGTAAGTAGGTACAGCACCAGGATTTACCAAGAAGGGAAAACTGTGACAGGGGCCTGCCTAAGGCCAGGCAAACAGGTCAGCTGCCACCCCCATTGTCTCAGGCCTTCTCTGCTGGCCAGTGTCCTCAGGAAAACAGGAACAGTGCTGCATTTAAGGTGCCCGAATGACAGCCACATCAAATATGTGACCTTTTCCTAGGAAGCCTGGTTTCCATGGTGAGCGGGGCCTCATGCTCTTTCTCAAGCCACGCTCTGTGGCTCTTGGCCTGCTCTGGAATGTGATGGCAATGGCCACAGCAGCTGGGTGGGGACATCTCTCTAGGGGCTGTGCCTCTAATATCTCCAGGGTGAGTGAGGGGCTGAGATAGGCCCCCGGGCTATCTGATGTCCACACTGGCTCTCCAACCTGGAGGGATTTGCACTGAGGCCCTGACACTATTCCCCAACCCCCATCCCATACAAACACACTTAATGGCTCATGGCCAACTGGCTTCCAAGCTGGGCAGAAAGAAGGGGACTCTTTCAGTGATCTCCCATCTTATGCAGAGGCCCTGACCTCCTCCACCTCATCTTGGCAGACTAGGCCAGGAGAAAGAGGCTGCTTCCCTGGCCTTGGCAGAGAGTGTGTTTGGGCCCAGCCTCTGCAGCTGCCAGAACAGGAGCTGAATGCCCAGTGCGTCTGCCAAAGCTTGCTAACTTCTTTCTTCTTTCTCAGAGCTATGCAAACGGAGGCCGCTGAGGAATGCGGCAGCTAACCTCCCCACCGCTGGCCTCCCTCCTCCCGTGGCCTGTGCTCCCCCAACCTCCCAGGCTGGAGTCATATCAGAAAAATGCAGTGGAAGAAAGAAATCCCCCAATGTGTCATGACATTACATTTCCGCTTGGTGCTCAGAAACAAGAAAAGTAGGAGGAGGAGGTAGTGCGGTCATAGCTGGAGCCCTGTGACTGCCTCACCTCGCTGCCTCCCTGAGGCAGATCACCTGCTCACTTTATTTCCTCATTAATAAGTGGGGGCAAATCACCCTGAGTCAGACTGCAGAGAACTCTGAGAATTAACTGTTTGCTATCATAAAAAAGCACTGATAGGGCCAGCCCCGTGGCTTAGCGGTTGAGTGCGTGCGCTCCGCTGCTGGTGGCCTGGGTTTGGATCCCGGGCACGCCCCGACGCACCGCTTCTCCGGCCATGCTGAGGCCGCGTCCCACATACAGCAACTAGAAGGATGTGCAGCTATGACATACAACTATCTACTGGGGCTTTGGGGGAAAAAAATAAATAAATAAAATTATAAAAAAAAAAAAAAAAGCACTGATATACCTAAGAGGCTGCTGAGAGATGCCATATTGCAACTTTAAGTTGGCAATTACTGAACTATTTCACTGCTCACATGTATTCATTTAACAGACATACAGTGATTTGTACTTTGTTCTAGAAGCTAAGAACACAAGGGTCGGGGCCGGCCCCGTGGCTTAGCGGTTGAGTGTGCGCGCTCCGCTACTGGCGGCCCGGGTTCGGATCCCGGGCCACGCACCGACGCACTGCTTGTCCGGCCATGCTGGGGCCGCGTCCCACATACAGCAACTAGAAGGATGTGCAACTATGACATACAACTATCTACTGGGGCTTTGGGGGAAAAAATAAATAAATAAATAAAATTAAAAAAAAAAAAAAAAAAAAAAGAACACAAGGGTGAACTGGACCCAGATCCTGCCCTCTAGAAGCTTGCACTCTAACAGGAAAGATACACAATTAAACAAGTCACAACAATAAGTGTCAAGAGAGTTGTGCTGGGCAGTAGGAGATGCCAGGTGACTGAGCCTGCTCCAGGTGACAGGGAGGCCACTTGAGGAAGCAAAATTAAAGCTAAGGCCTAAAGAATGAACAGCTGAGGTCCAAGAGAAAACGGGAGTTAAGAGTATTCCAGGCAGAGGGAACAGTCAGAGCAGAGAGGGAGGATGATGTGCATGAGGACCTGAAATGAGTTTGGTGTGACAAGAGTGTAGACATCTGGGTTGGGATCAACAGAAGAGGCTGCAGAGGGAGGCCAGGCCAGATCATGCAGGGCCTTCAAGACTGTGCAGAGGAGTTTGGCCTGGATCCTCAGGGTGATGGGGAGCCAGCCTAGGGTTTTAAAGTGAGTGTGGGTAGGGGGTGGCATGATGACTCAGGCTGCAGCATGGGGAAGGGACTAGAAGGGTAGCTACAGCAGAGTAGGGAGACGGGTTAGTTGGTGTTGTTACAGTATCCAGGTAGTAGTATCTTAAGGTTGCAGAAGTGGGGAAGAAAAGTATGTGAATTCAAGAGATATGTGGAGGATGAGAGAAAGGAAAAAGGAGTCAAGGACAACTCTGAGTTTTAGGTTTGTGTGCCTGGGTGGAAAGTGATGCCATCCACTGAGATGGGTCACACTGGAGAAGGAGAAGCTGGTTGGGGGTGAAGATAGCAAGCCCAGTTTTGGTCACATTAAACCTGAAGTGGTGACCACCATGTCAGTCAAGATGCCCAGTGCACAGTTATAGAGCCGAGTCTGGAACCCAGGGGAGGGCTCTGGGCTGGAGAGGTGTCATTGGCCCAGAGAGAGTAAGGAATTGTATAGTTAAGATAATGCTAGCTGCTCTAACAGGTAAACTCCCAGCCTCAATGGCCTATCACAGTAGTGTATTTCTCACTCAGGTTAAATCTAAACTGGGTGCTCGTAGTAAATAAGAGGCTCTTTCCAAGTAGTAGTTCAGGAACCCAGGTCCTTCCATCTTGTCTGCCATCTTTAATACTTCCAAGATCACTGTGATGGGGAAAGAGCATGAAGGATCACACTTGGGAGATTTATCACTTCCATCCACATTCCACTGGCAAAAGCTCATCACGAGGTTACACCTAACTACAAGAGAGATGGGAAAATGTAGTCTAGGTGGGTGTCCATGAGAAAAAAGAAAGGAGTTTGGCAACCAGGTAGCCAGTCTCTGGCACAGGAGTGGCTAAGATCACTTGGCAAGTCTGGGGCTTGCACCCATTCATCTATCTCCATTTCTACATGCCTACACAGGTGCAGGGCAGACAGAAGTGAAGACAAGTCACTTTTTCCCCTCTCCAGACTCATGTTCTTGGAGACCAACAGGAGAGGGTAGGGTCCAACCCATTTTGGTCCCTCCTATAAGTTGGGCAGATCTTTAGGGTGAAATGATCCAGCAGTAGTTAGTCATGTTGGCTCTGACACTGGCCAGCCCTGCCTCTTCTCTGAGGCTGGCTGCCATTCACCCTCATTTCACTTTCCTTCACCTCAACAAGTATTTATTGAGTATCTGCTATGTGTTGGGTACAAAGTCCAGTGCAGTAATGGGCAGCGATGAATTAGACAGAGGTCCCTATATTAATTTATTTGTTTATTGTCTGTCTCTCTCACTAAAATGTAAGCGTCATGAGTAGGGTGTGTGGCTTATCTTGCCTACCACCGTAACCCCAGCCTCCAGAATAACACCTAGCACATAGTAGAAACTCTGGAAAGAATTGTTGAATAAACAGACGGTTGAATGAAGGCCCTTTGGGAATTCACATCTGTAATGAGTGCTATGAAAGGGGAAGAACAGGGTTCTCTAGGGTGGCCTGCAGCACAGTGATCTACTCTGGTTCAGGAGATCAAGAGAAGTCTTCTTGGCGAAGAGATTTTTAAGCTTAGGATAAGTTATAGGATAAGTGAGTGACAGGCAGATGGAAGACCATATGCAAAGGGGTGGCACCAAAAGGGTGCATGGAGGAACAAAGGAAGTTCAGTGTGGCTGGAGCCTAGAGGGGAGGGAGGGAGTGCTGCAAGATGAGGCAGAAGGGGTAGGCAGGGACCAGATTGCGTATGGCCTTGAGGGGCCTCCTAAATCTCTGTATTCTGCCCTGAGGATGCATCACTCAGCAGCTTCTTTGACATGCAATCACTATATTTCAAGTCATTGTTCAAGAGGACAATTTTTTACTTTATTAGTGATTCTCATCTCATTGTCTCAATAATGTTTGAACTGAGGTTGGAATTAAAGTTCCTGTCTGCCTAACCGTACTCCCCATGCAGAGACCTCTCCTCCTTTTTAGCAAAACAGACACGTAGACTTTTCTTGTTGAAAGGGGCTGGGGAAATGAACAACTGCCTGGATGTGCTTAGTGCTTTTACATCCACCTCGTTTAATTATCTCAACAACTCTGGCAGGTTGGCATGATTATCCCCATTTTACAGATGAGGAAACTGAGTCCTGAAAGAAATGAGAATCTGCAGGAAGGCTCAAGTGAAGTGCATTTCTCTAAACTAGAGATCTTGAAGAAAAAGCTAGTCTTTTTTTTTTTGTGAGGAAGATCAGCCCTGAGCTAACATCCATGCTAATTCTCCTCTTTTATGCTGAGGAAGACCGGCTCTGAGCTAACATCTATTGCCAATCCTCTTCCTTTTTTTTCCCCCAAAGCCCCAGTAGATAGTTGTATGTCATAGTTGCACGTCCTTCTAGTTGCTGTATGTGGGACGCGGCCTCAGCATGGCCGGAGAATCGGTGCGTGGGTGCGCGCCCGGGTTCCGAACCCAGGCCGCCAGTAGCGGAACACACGCACTTAACTACTAAGCCACGGGGCGGCCCCAGAAAAAGCTAGTCTTTGTCGGAAAAATAACAACTCTGAACTGCTCTGACTGACAGGCTGCAAACTGACAGAGTTTGAGCACGGAATTACAAAGGAGCCAACAGTCTGATGAGTCAGATTAGACAAGCAGCCAGTCAGAAAGTGTTCATTGACTTCTGCAATGCTTACCACAGCATTCCAGAAGAGTAAACCGCAGTCCCTGCCCTCAAGGAGCTCACAGTATAATGAGAGAGACAGACAGACCAGAGAACTAAAATTTCAGCCCCATGTGAGAAGTTGCTCTCATAGAGGTATAAACTGAGAGTTAGCGGAGCACAGGAGCATCAATAAAGTTTACTGTGTGCTCAGTGCTGAATGGGGGCATGAAGATGTACAAGAGCTGGCAGTCTGTGTCACCCATACATATCCCTAGTACACCAACATGTATTCCTAACAGAAAAACAGTTTTGGCCCACACCTAACATCTTCCTTTGAGATGTTTTTCAGCTGAGCTGGGCTTCCACCTCAGAGAAATCGCAACTGCAAACCTCTCTGAACCAGCTCTAACCCGACCACAGGAGCAGCGCCTGTGCAGAGGGCCTTGGAGGTGACCTGAGTTGCCTCTGTTTCAATACCGTACAAAAATCTCCCCCACTGCCAGGCACATGTGCCATGGGCAAAGGAGTTAGTAGGACTGTGCATGCACCCACTGTTTCTGGACATCTCTACCCCTTTCCCGGAACGCTGATGATGCTATGACACTTTGCTTCTAAAACAGAAGATATGTTTGAGCAGGAGCTCTCACTTCTCCATTCCTTGACCAATTAATAGTTTCTGCTCTGCTATTCCAAACCCGGCCTCGAGGTTCTATTGGCGGGAGCGACGTCAGGCAACAGGACCCAAGTCACTGATCCCTTAGGTCTTGGTAATATTTAGATATTGACCCAATCTCTCTGTTGTTTTAACATCCTTTCATTCACCCCACCAATGCCTATAAAGTGCTGATTATGTGCCTAGTACCAGGGATAAGGCAAGAAACAGACACAGTACCCACCCTCAGTTTAGTAGAGGAGATAGCCGCTTAATAAATAATTACATGGACCCACAAAACTACATAGAATATCTATAGAATATAAGTGATAATAGTATTTGCCTGTGGGAAGAAGAACTGAGAACCAGTGGGTCAGGAGTGGGAAGCTAATTTTCTTTTCCTGGTATATGATTTATACTGGTTTCATTTAATATGTGGTTATTATATGAATTACTTTTTTAAAGTGAAGTTTAAAAATAGTCACACACATAAACATGCTATTAAAAACTGTGATATGGCTGGCCCCGTGGCTTAGTGGTTCGGTGTGCATGCTCCGCTGCTGGTGGCCCAGGTTCGGCTCCTGGCGCGCACCGACACACCGCTTCTCCGGCCATGCTGAGGCCGCGTCCCACATACAGCAACTGGAGGGATGTGCAACTGTGGCGTACAACTATCTACTGGGGCTTCGCGGAGAAAAGGGGAAAAAAAAGGAGGATTGGCACAGGGCCGGTCTTCCTCAGCAAGAAGAGGAGGATTGGCATGAATGTTAGCTCAGCACTGATCTTCCTCACACACACACACACAAAAACTGTAATAAGGGCCGGCCCTGTGGCTTGGTGGTTAAGTGTGCGCGCTGCAATGCTGGCGGCCCGGGTTCGGATCCCGGGTGCGTATCGAGGCACCACTTCTCCGTCCAACCTGAGGCCGAGTCCCACATACAGCAACTAGAAGGATGTGCAGCTATGACATGCAACTATCTGCTGGGGCTTTGGGGGGAAAAAATAAAATAAATAAAATCTTTAAAAAAAAAAAAAAACTGTAATAAATGCTGTGAAGAAAAAGTGTAAGGCGCTCTGAGAGAGGATACCAGGGGGAACTATTTTCTTTTCTTTTTTTCTTTTCTTTTTGTTTTGTGAGGAAGATCAGCCCTGAGCTAACATCCAATGCCAATCCTCTTTTTGCGGAGGAAGATCCGCCCTGGGCTAACACCTATGCCCATCTTCCTCTACTTTATATGGGACGCCGCCACAGCACGGCTTGTCTAGCGGTGCCTGGGTGCGCGCCTGGGATCCCAACCTGGGAACCCCAGGCTACCGAGGCGGAGTGTGCCAACTTAACCGCTGCACCACCAGGCTGGCCCCATGGCGGGGTGGGGGTGAGGGCGGGGGACTACTTTAAATTGAGGAGTCAGATAAGGCCTCTTCATGAAAAGGCCATTGAAACTGACACCCATAGGCTTGATTGTAGGTGGCTGGGCAGAGTACAGGTAAAAGTGTTCTAGAGGAAAACCAGCACATATAAAGCCTGGAGGAAAGAAAATGCTTGGTGTACTCTAGGAAGGAAGGGAAGAGAAACTAGTGTGATGGAGCCACTAAAATAAAGGGAAAGATCTCTTTATAACCCCAATTCTCAGTCAGTCTATGAAATGACTCCAGCACCTACACTCGACTGGAAGGATTGTGAGCACTGGGAGGGTGTCTATTTTGTTCACTGCCAGAGCAGTACCTAGCAGCCTAGACACTTAAATATTTGTTTCATGCATAAATGAACAAAGTCAGTCTATGAGTAGTTTTTTGTTTATAAACTATAAAAATGCCAAGAAGTGGTGGATTTGCACTAATGCTCTACTCCCCTGAGGATCGAGGATTCACCGACTCGGTCAGTCACTGGAGGGTAGGGTCAGGGAAATAAAGTATGGGCTAAAAGCTGATTTGCCCAGGTGTAAGCTGTAGTCACAATGCAATATAACAGAACCTTGGCTTTCTTCTGAATTCCACTGTTTTCCCTCTGGCTTCTTGGGTTTCAGCTCCCTTTCCTTTCCAGGAATTCTAATTTTCTCTTTGTCGTAAACACCTGAACCATTTACATCAGAATGGCTTTAAAGTTTCAAGTCCTGAGGTAACTTTTCCTTCTCTCTTTAAGGAAAGCATTTCTGTTAATATTTTCTTCTAGAGCTGCAGTTTCTAAGCCTGGTAAAGTTCTAGAAGATGCAGATTCTTTGGGCCCAGCACATGTCCACTGAATTCACCTCTCCAGGTGGAGGGACCCAGGTATCGATGTTTTTAAAGCTTCCCTGTTAATTCTTTTTCGGAGCGCGTGCACTTAACCGCTAAGCCACCGGGCTGGCCCTTCCCTGTTAATTCTGATGACAAGCCACATTTGGAAGATCAGTTTAGAGTGGTGGTTCTTAACACTTTGAGGGTTATCAGCCCCTTTGAGATGCTGAGGAGATTATGTTCATTCTAATCTAGAAAAAATGCCTTGCAGGCATAGCACTTAGCATACACTGCTAAGGATATCCTAGACATCCTGGTGTACTTATGGAATACCCAGAATTCCCAATGCATAGTCCAAGTCTGAAAGAACACCAGGTTCATTCTAGGGAGCAGAGCCCTGGAGCTTTTTCTATTTCATCTTCTCTTTGTGCTCTGGGATTGAGGCCCTTGTCAAGATCTGTATGTTGAAGTGCAGTCAAGGGTAAGTGGCTACAAAAAGGAGTCCCATTTTCCCAAGACAAATGGAGACTTCTGACTCCAAATTCTTCTGTTTGAGACTCAGTAGCCTTGCTGGAATCTGCCCAAAAGAAGCCTCAGGGTGGAAAGGAAGGAACACTGGAAGGGAATCCAAGACTCCTGGGCTCTAGTCTTAGCTTGGACACCAATTTGCTATGTCCTTGGCAATTCTCCTTTGTGAGCCTCATTTTCCTCAACAATAAAGTGAGGGGATAGACTAGAAGAGCTCAAAGATCCCTTCCAGCTCTTTGAGTTTAGGATTCTTTTCTGGAAATTTTATATGGGACCCTATACCTCAGACGGTAGAACACAATGGAGATATGTGACAAATGGATGGACTAATAGGGTTCCTTGGAGGGTTTGCCTCCTGATTCTACATGGCCTTCTACTCTCAGATTCTGAGGTTCTAGGATAAGTATTCTTGCTAGTGACCTCTTATGTATTCTACTGATCACTGTGGTTAGAAAGACAAAAAGACCTATGAGGTCATTGAGGCTACTTACCCACAGCCAGCCACACTATGCTATCTTCCCAAACCCAGGCTGAGGCATTTGACCTTAGCAGAGGGGACAAAAGGAAGTGGCAACTTCCACATCCCTCTCAACAGTGGCTGCTGTAATTTGCCTTTAGTGAAACAGAGAGACAGTATTTAGTGTCTCTAAGCTAGAAAAGCCAAACAACATTAAGACTTAGATTCAGTCTCCTTAGATGGATTCTCTACGTCCAAAGATCCAAGAACTCCATTAAAAAGCAAGGCTGTTTCCTTGAGGTCCCTGACCACCACTATCTGGGGAAGAATAGGAGTTCACCATCATGAAGTTCATGTACCCACTGACATGGAATTGACCTATTCTTTAGGAGAGAGGATTGAAAAAGTTGAAATTTTGGCAGCTAAGGTATAGTGGACATGTATTTCTTATTCTCTTTATGACATCCATTACCTCTTCCTTTGACAGTCATAATTTACTCTTTTGTAAAGAAGACAGTTTTCCCTCACCCTCAGTCCACATGCTTTGTGGGACTGATACCCCTAAACTTCCAGGAACGGATATATGACCTGTACTTGGCCAATCAGAGCACTCCATGCCTCTGGCTATTGTGATTGTTTCAAAGATGGGCACACGACCCAAGCTAGACTAGGGAAATGGGATCCTGGGACTCTTTCTGGAACCATAAAGGAAAGAGACATTGTCTCTTTCCACTGTGGTGGCTAAACTGGTCAAACATAAGCCTGGAGTTGCTTGTGGCTACATATGAGAGTTAGTAACAAGGTGGATGATGTGGGGCTTCCTATTTTAACTGTTTCCTGCTTACTAGGTGCTATACTCACTCATGTTCTTCTAATTTATAAAAGGAAAAATATTAAAATTTATAGCTTCTCACAATTTAAAAAATCTTTAAAAACTTTGGAGCTACTAAATGTGGGTGCTCTGGGGAAAAGTTTCAGTCACCTTGGCCTAGGTACAGCTCTGAGGGTGGAAAAACATTAGTCTGTGCTAGTACTTTTTGGTGCCTATTTACAAAACACATGTGGAGTTTTGTCCAGATTTTAACCCAAACCCATTGTATTCCTCTTCCTGTTCTAAAGGAACTTTTCCACTCGGGGTGAGCTGGGGTGATAGAGACATGGATTCTCCACTAGGCTTTGATCTCCCTGACTTTATTCCTTTCCTAGTCTTTGGCAGAGTCTCCTGTTCTTGGCTCTGACCTCTGGCAGGCCCCACACTCTCACTTTCTCTGGGGAGCAATGGGATAAATAATCCAGTCTTTGTTATGCTCTATTACCCAGCTTCATCTCTTACTCAGGTTTAAATCATCAGATTGATTGAAAATATTCACTTTCTTTGTACCTTTCATAAACAGATTGAATCAGATGTGGCAAGGTGCCTGGGAAAAGCCACCACCAGTTCCTGCTTATGACAACTCACTTCCTCTCCTTACAGAGTTTCCAATGAGTATTTCATTTGGTAGGCACAGCTAAGGCCCCTCTTTCCCTCCTAGGAAGGTCCCAGCCCCAAACCTTACGTTGTCAGCTAGAAGAGCTACCTCAGAGTTTCTTGGCAAATGTGTCACTTGGGAAGAATCAGTCTCCCTCCTTGTCCCTGAGGCCCTCACAGAACTACCATATAAGACTTACAAATGCCCCACCCTATCCCATTCTACTCCTAGGCAGACCATTGTGAAGAATTTATTTTCAAAGGAAATAGGTGCAGACTTCCCCATTCTTGAGGATGTCAGGACGTAGCCCTCTTGGGAGAAAGTCTTAAAAAAGCCTTTAATTCTGTTTAATTTAACACTCTCAGAAGCTATGCAGCAGCCAGAGTCTCCAGTGTCACGGAGCTACTTTTTCTCACCATCCTTGGGTGGGGTGACTGAGAGCTTGAAGTGAAGGGTCCGGAGATGTCCAAGAAAGGATGACATTGGGGGCTGGCCGGGTGGCGTAGAGGGTAAGTTTGCACGCTACGCTTCAGCGGCTGGGGGTTCGCAGGTTCAGATCCTGGCGCGAACCTAGGCACTGCTTGTCAAGCCATGCTGTGGCGGTGTCCAACATCAAGTAGAGGAAGATGGGCCCGGATGTTAGCCCAGGGCCAGTCTTCCTCAGCAAAAAGAGGAGGATTGGCAACGGATGTTAGCTCAGGGGTAATCTTCCTCACAAAAAAAAAAAAAAAAAAAGATGACAGAGTAAAGGGATGTGTGGGACAGAAGTGAAATAAACCAGAAGGCAGTAGGTTTATAACTGCTATAATTTCAAAATGCTCGTAGGAAATACAATGTTCCAGGCATAATATATACTAAATACTCAGTATATATTAATTCATTTAGTATTCACAATGACCCTGTGAGGTAGTTACTATACTGCATCAACCCCATTTTTCATATGGGGTAACTGAGCTACAGAGAGGTAAAGTAACTTGCTCAAGGTCCTATACCTGATACATGATGGGGATAGGATTTGAATTCAGGCAATCTGGTTCCAGAATTTGCTTTTAACCATTACACCACACTGCCTCTATATAAAGCTCTAAAGGTTAGGTGACCAACTATCCTTGCCTGCCCAGGACTGAGGGGTTTCCCAGAACACAAGACTTTCAGTGCAAAAACTGGTACAGTCTTGGGCAAACCATGATGGTTGGTCACCCTTATATAGAAATGTTATCGGGGCTGGCCCTCTGGTGTAGCGGTTAAGTGTGCACACTCCGCTGCTGGCGGCCCGGGTTCGGATCCCGGGTGCACACCGACGCACTGCTTGTTGGGCCGTGCTGTGGCGGCGTCCAATATAAAGTGGAGGAAGATAGGCACAGATGTTAGCCCAGGGCCAGTCTTCCCCAGCAAAAAAAAAGAGGAAGATTGGCATGGATATTAGCTCAAGGCTGATCTTCCTCACCAAAAAAGAAATGTTATCAAAGAAGATGTTTCTCTGGTAATTTAGGTGATGCCAAAGCAGCTTAGATAAGCCAGAGTTAAGAGAGAACCTGATCAAGAAAGAACAGGAAAAGCAGAGGAACTCTGGGGCTCCCCTCTTCTTTCACTACCTTAGTTCTGGCTGCTTGGTGTCTGGATGGCTGCTCCAGTTCTGATCTGGTTTCTCATCTTCTGCCTTCTGGGAATCACTTCACATGAAGCAGCTATGGTAATCCTCTGGAGTGTAATGTGACCAGTCTCTCTCCTGCTCACAACACTCCCCTGCACTCAATGACCACAAGAGAGAACACAATCTCTTGAGCTTGACTTGGAAGGCCCTCCATCATTGGCCCTCATCTATCTCTCTTTCCCTTTCTCTTAGTGGTTAACATGCTTCCGTGCTTCAGGCATAACAAACAATTTGTATTTCCCTAAAGACACCAGGCTGCTTCCAGGAATATCCTTTCTCCCTTATTTGCCATGAATTCCCTACAAGACTCCTGGGTTAGGAGCCCCTCCTCTATGTTTTTCACCTCCTGGGATCACTTCCTCTACAGCAGAATTCTGTAACTCTCTGTTTATCTGTGATCCCCATTTTACTGTGAGCTGCTCCTTTATTTATCTATAGGTTCGTAATACTCAACAAAATAATAGCTTATGTTGATTAGGTGCAACTATATACCAGGAACATTGCATGCATTATCTCATTTAATCCTCATAATAACCTATGAAATGGGTACTATTATTATCTCTATTTTATAGTTGAAGAGATGGAAGCTCTGAGAGGTCAAGTAATTTTCCTTGGATCTCACGGCTAGTAAATATTAGAGACAGGATTTGAAACTAGGCAGTCAGACTCCAAAGCCTACACTCTTAACCACTCTGCTAAACTTCCTCTCAAACTGAATAAACCCTGGAGGGTCTACCTATCTTACATTTGTGAAGATCAAGTGACTTGATGAATAGGAAATGGCTTTGTAAATTGAAAAGCTCTGATGTCAGAAATGGCCAATTTTCCCCCAATATCTGTCTTCTATTTCCCTGTCATAATAATAGAATTCCTGGTGTTTAACTAGACACATAGACGCCCATAATAATAACTACATTTCCCAGCTTCTCTTGCAGCCAGGAATGGCCACGTGATTCTGTTTGGGCCAATATGATATGAGTAGAACCACACCTACAACTTCTAGGACATGCCTTTAAAGGAAAGGAGTGAGCCTCCCCCTTCCTTTTCCCCTTTCTTCTATCTAGGCTATGGATATGGTGGTGATGAGTCATCGTGGATCATATGGATAAGACAGAGGGGGCCTGGGAACTCTGGCATCGTGGAACTCACATACTTACCCTACACTGCTTACCCCTGGATAATTGTGATGGAGAGAAATAAGCTTCTATCTTGTTTCAGCCGTTGCTATTTTGGACCTCTGTTACAGCAGCTGAACCTATGCTCTAATTAATATAGTCTATTCACAGGGGGAAGGATTATACTTATTATTCCTATAGAGTGGATTTGAGACTGCATACAGCATATATCATAAGAATCAATTTTCTCTTCCCAGTAAAAGACATTACCATTCAACTAGTTTGCTCAGGTCAAAAACCTAGGAGTCTTTATTTTCCTTTTAAAAAAGCTTTATTTGGGCCGGCCCGGTGGTGTAGCGGTTAAGTGCACACGCTCCGCTGGGGCTGCCTGGGATCAGATCCCAGGCGCGCACCGACACACTGCTTGTCAGGCCATGCTGTGGCGGCGTCCCACATAAAGTGGAGGAAGATGCGCATGGATGTTAGTCCAGGGCCAGTCTTCCTCAGCAAAAAGAGGAGGATTGGCATGGATGTTAGCTCAGGGCTGATCTTCCTCACACACACACAAAAAAGATTTATTGAGGTATAATTGACATAAAATAAACTGAATGTATTAAGATGTACAATTTGGTAAGTTTCCACCCAGGAAACCATCTCCGCAATCAGGGTAATAAACATACCCATCACCACAAAAGTTGTATAATGCTCCTTTGTAATCCCTTCCTTCTGCCTCCTCCCCAGTCCCCCCATCCCCAAGCCTATCCGGTAACCACTGACCTTCTTTCTGTCACTTTAGATTTTTTTTGCATTTTCTAGAATTTTATATACATGGGATCATATAGTATGTTACTCTTTTTTACCTGCCTTCTTTCACTCAGCATACTTATTTGGAGATTAGAAATCATCTTTGATTCCTCTCTTTCTTTCATTGCCTCCCCTTTGCCCCTAATCCATTCCTTCCTCAAGTTCAGTAACCTTTACCTGAATCCGTCTACTTCTCTCTATCTCCATTGCTGTCATCCTTGCCCAGACCACCACCATCTCTCTTGTACTACTGCAATACTCTCCTAACTGGTCTCTTTGCTTCCACTCTTGCTCCCTTCAATCCACTCTCCACCTAGAACCCATATGATCCCTTTAAAATAGTTTCATATAGGGTCTGGCCTGGTTGCGTAGCCCAGGGTTCACAGGTTCTTGCAGGTTCTCGCAGGTTTGGATCTCAGGGCGGACCCATGCACCGCTTGTCAAACCATGCTGTGGCAGCGTCCCATATAAAGTAGAGGAAGATGTGCGTAGATGTTAGCCCAGGGCCAATCTTCCTCCGCAAAAAGAGGAGGGTTGGCATTGGATGTTAGCTCAGGGCTAATCTTCCTCACACACACGCAAAAATAATAAAAAATAATAATAATAAAATGGTTTCGGGGGGAGGGAGGAGGGTGAAAGGGATAATTCGGTACATGTGTGTGGTGATGGGTTGTAATTAGTATTTTGGTGGTGAACATGATGTAATCTATGCAGAAATAGATGTACAATGATGTACACCTGAAATTTTTACCATGTCATAAACCAATGTTACTGCAATAAACAAAAAATTTAAAAAAATAATAAAATGGTTTCATATGAATCTCCTTAGATCATATTAATCTCCTGCTTGATCATGAGATTGGCAATCATTCAATGGCTTTTGATCACACTCAGAATAGCATTCGAACTCCTGACCACAGCTTAAAGGCCTTTCATGGTCCGGCCCCCTGTCCAACTCTCTGATGTCACCTCCTACCATTCTCTCCATCCAGCCACGCTGGCTTCTTCCTTTTGTTTTTCAAACATGCCAAGCCTGTTCCCATCCTAAACCCTTTGCTCTTGCTATTCCTTCTATCTGGAATGCTCTGTTGCCACCTCTTTGCATAGCTGACTCATTCTCATTTCTCAGGTCTCATCCCAAATATTGTACTCTTGTGGAGAGCTTCTCATACCTAAGAGGCCTCCACCCAGTCAATCTAACTGCATTGCTGTTTTTTTCCTTAATAACACTTATTAATATCTAAAATTATTTGTTTGTATGTTTATTGTTTGTCTTTCCCACTGGAAGGTGTATTCCATGAGGTCAGGGAGTCTGTGTCTTATTGCTATATCCCAAGAGCCTAGATAAGTGCCTAACAGATTTTCAATAAATATTTGTTGAATGAATAAATAAGCATATTGAGCATGAGTAAGCAGAGCTGAGGGATAATAGGCAATCACCTTTTTAAGTTCCACAACTGTGGACTTATTGAATTCAGAAGGAATACATCCCTGTACTAGTGAAGCCTCCAGTGTTGTCTGTTTTGTCTATGAAAATAATAAAAGCGAGCACATCATGGTTATTCTCTAGGCAAGTGTCTAAGGACTGCAAACTCTTCAGGCTTTCATAGCCTCTTCTTGCCATTGTAGAAGCTCCAGAGAAAGGAAATAACCTGTTTATTTTGAAGACCCAAATGAAAGGGAGATATAGAAATATATTACAGTGGCTTCCAGTCACACAGACAAATGTATATCACATTCTGTCAACTTTATGCCTAAGGCAAGTTTTATTTTTCCCCAGATTTGCTTCACTCATGTGGTGCCGAGAATTAACATAAAAACTGGTCTGGAATCCATGAATCTCATAGGGCTTGGGTAGGAGTGAATGTGAAGCCATCCTTAAGGATGTTTCCATAGCCCAGACATGCTAGACACTGAAGATAGGTTCTTAGTCAAAAACTTACGAGTCACATGAGAAAATCAACTGTCATAAGAAAGACCAGCAGATGCCCCCAATGGAGGAATTCACACCCAAAAAACTTCAGGTGATAAGACACTGTGAAGAAATTTTAAAATAATTATGTTTGTTATGTTCTAATTATGTTCACTATTAGGCAAGAATATGTCATTACATGTCATTATGAAAAAGAAATGAGCAGGTTGATTTGAAAAAGGAACAAATAAAATTTTTTTCCATTTTTTTTTATGTGGTACAATACACATAACATAAAATTTACCATCTTAACCATTTTTTTTTTTTGCTAGAGAAGATTTGCCCTGAGCTAATATCTGTTGCCAATCTTATTCTTTTTGTTTTTTTTTCACGTGAGCCACGGTGCAGCATGGCCAGTGACAGGTGAGTGGTGTGGTTCTGCGCCTGGGAACTGAACCTGGGCCGCCAAAGTGGAACATGCTGAATCTTAAACACTAGGCCATCGGGGCTGGCCCATCTTAAACATTTTTATGTGTACAGTTCAGTAGTATTAAATATATTCATGATGTTGTGCTACCATCACCACTATTGATCTCCAGAAGTCTCTTCGTCTTGTAAAACTGAAACCCTTTATCTATTAAACAATAACTCTCCATTCCTCCCATTTGCCCTAGCTCCTGACAACCGCCATTCAACTTTCTGTCTTTATGATTTTGACTACTGCTTTTGATTATGATCATGTAAGTGGAATCAAATAGTTTATGTCTATTTGTGACTGGCTTATTTCACTTAGCATAATGTCCTCAAGGTTCATCCATGTTGTAGCATGTGTTAGAATTTCATTCCTTTTAAAGGCAGAATACTATTCCATTGTATGTATATACCACATTTTGCTTACCCATTCACCCATTGATGGATACTTGGATTGCTTCCACATTTTGGCTGTTGTGAATATGATGCTATGAAAGTGGGTGTACCAATATCTGTTCAAGTGCCTGCTTTCACTTCTTTTGGGTATACACCCAGAAGTGAGATTGCTGAATCATATGGTAATTCCATTTTTAATTTTTGAGGAACCGCCATACTATTTTCCACAGCAGCTGCGCCATTTTACATTCATACCAGCATGAACAGGGTTCCAATTTCTTCATATCTAGCCAATACTTATTTTCTGTTTTGTTTTTGGTTTTTGATAACAGCCATCCTAATGGGCGTGAAGTGGTATCTAATTGTTTTGATTTGCATTTCTCTAATGATTAGTGATGTTGAGGATCTTTTCATGTGCTTATTGGCCATTTATATGTCTTCCTTGGAGAACCCTCTATTCACAGCCTTTGCCCATTTTAATTGAGTTGTTTGTTTCTTCATTGTTTAATTGTAGGAGTTCTTTATATATTATGGATACTAATCCCTTATGATATATATAATTTGCATATATTTTCTCCTATTCCATGAGTTGTCTTTTCACTCTGTTGATAGAGTCCTTTTATGTTTAGAAGTTTTAATTTTGATGAAGTCCAATTTATCTATTTTTTTCTTTTATTTTTTTATTTTTTGTGAGGAAGATCAGCCCTGAGCTAACATCCATGCCAATCCTCCTCTTTTTGCTGAGGAAGACTGGCTCTGAGCTAACATCCATTGCCAATCCTCCTCCTTTTTTTTTTCCCCAAAGCCTCATCAGGTACATCATAGTTGCACATCCTTCTAGTTGCTGTATGCGGGACGCGGCCTCAGCATGGCAGGAGAAGCGGTGCGTCGGTACGTGCCTGGGATCCGAACCTGGGCCACCAGTAGCGGAGTGTGTGCACTTAACCGCTAAGCCACGGGGCTGGCCCCCTATTTTTTCTTTTGTTGTCTATGCTTTCGGTGTCATATGCATGAAGTCATTACCATATCCAATGTCATTAAGATTTTCTCTAATGTTTTCTTCTAAGAATTGTATAGTTTAGTTCTTACATTTAGGTCTTTGATCCATTTTGAGTTCATTTTTGTGTATAGCGTTAGGTAAGGGTTCAACATCATTCTTTTGCATGTAGATATCCAGTTTTTCTAGTACCATTTGTTGAAAAGACTCTTGTTTCCCCCACTGAATGGTCTTGGCACACTTGTCAAAAAAAATCATCTGACCATATACTGAGGGTTTATTTCTGGGCTCTGTATTCTATTTCATTGGTCTATGTGTCTGTCTTTATGCCAGTAAAGTTTTTTTTTAAATTGAAGTATTATTGACATACAACATTATGTTAATTTCAGGTGTACAACATAGTGATTCAATATTTATAAACATTACAAAATGATCATCATTATAAGTCTAGTTACCATCTGTTCCCCTATAAAGTTGTTACAATACCATTGACTATATTCTTTATGCTGTATATTACATCCCCATGGCTTATTTATTTTATAACTGGAAGTTTGTACCTCTTAATCTTCTTCACCTATTTCACCCAACCCCCACCCCCCACCCCTATGACAACCACCAGTTTGTTCTCTGTATCTGTGAGTCTGTTTCTGTTTTTTTTGTTTGTTGTTTTGTATTTTAGATTCCACATGTAAGTGAAATCATACAGTATTTGTCTTTCTCTGTCTGACTTATTTCACTTAGCATTCTAGCTTTTGGTCTATCCATGTTGCCACAAATGACAACATTTCATTCTAGTATCACACTATTTTGATTACTGTAGCTTTGTAATAAGTTTTGAAATCAGGAAGTTTTATTCCTCCAACTTTGCTCTTCTTTTTCAAGACTGTTTTGGCTATTCAGGGTCCCTTGAGATTCCATATGAATTTTAGGATGGGTTTTTCTATTTTTGCAAAAAAAAAAGTCATTGGGATTTTGATCGGGTTTACATTGAATCTGTAGATCACTTTGGGTAATACTGCCATCTTAACAATATTGTCTTCCTATCTATGAACACAGGATATCTTTTCATTTATTTGTGTCTTCTTTAATTTTCTTCTGCAACATTTTATATTTTTTATTCTACAAGTCTTTTACCTCCTTGGTTATGTTATTCCTAAGTATTTTATTCTTTTGACGCTATCGTAAATGGAATTGTTTTCTTAATTTCCTTTTCGAATTGTTCATTGTTAGTATACAGAAATGCAACTGATTTTTGTATGTTGACTTTGTATCCTGATACTTTACTGAATACATTTATTAGTTCTAAAATTTTTTTTGTGAAATCTTTAAGGTTTTCTACATATATGATCATATCATCTGCAGGGCCAGCCTGGTGGTGCAGTGGTTAAGTTTGTGCATTTTGCTTCGGTGGCTTGGGGTTCATCAGTTCAGATCCTGGGTGCAGACCTACTCACCGCTCATCAAGCCGTGTTAAGGCGGTGTCCCACATAGAAGACCTAGAAGGACCTACAACTAGGATATACAACTGGGGGCTTTGGGGAGAAAAAAGAAAAGAAAATCATATCATCTGCAAACAGAAATAATTTTACTTCTTCTTTTCCAATTTGGATGCCTTTTATTTCTTTTCTGGCCCAATTGTTCTGGCTAGAACTTCTAGTACTATATTGAGTAGAAGTGAGAAAAGTGGGCATCTTTGCCTTTTTCCTGATCTTAGTGAAAAACTTTCAGTCTTTCACCATTGAGTATAATGTTCACTATGGGTTTTTCATATATGGCTTTTATTACGTTAAAGTATTTTCCTTCTATTCCTAGTTTGTTGAGTGTTTTTATCATGAAAGGGTCAAATAGAATTTTAGGAATTAAAGACAATAATTATTGAAATAAAAACCCAAGGCATGGTTTAAACAGTAAACTAGACATAGTTGAAGAAAGAATTAGTAAATTGGTGGAAAGAATTGAGTAAATTACACAAGATTCAGGAAATAGATAGTAACTGTAAAATAGAGGCTAAGAGATATGGATGCTTCACATTTCTAATGGGAGTTCTAGTAGGAGTCATGAGAGAAAATGGCAGAGAGTCAACATTCTGTGAGATACTGGTTGAATATTTTTCAGAATTAACATGAATTCTCAGATTAAAGAAGCATATTATGTCTCAAGCAGGAAAAATAAAGAAAACACACACACACACACACACACACACACACCAAAGTGGAAAGGTAGAACGCAAAACAAAGTGAATGTCTTAAAACACACCGGAGAAAAGACAGATGATTTCTAACAAAATCACGAAAAGCAGCCTGACAGGACTTTTTATCAGTATATAAAAGCCAGAAGACTATGGAAAAATGTCTTTAATAATTGTCAATCTATAATTCTATGCACAGCTAATCTGTCATTTAAAATTAAGAGTGAAATTAAGACAATTTTATGTATACAAAGTGTATTAGTTTCATAGGGCTGCCATAACAGAGTACCACAAACTGAGTGGCTTAGAACAACAGAAATTTATTTCTCACAGTTTTGGAAGCTAGAAGACCAAAATAAAGGTGTTGACAGTGCTATCTCTGAAACCTATAGGGGAAGGATCCTTTTCTTGCCTCTTCCAACTTCTGATAGCCTGAAGCATAACTACAATCTTCACATAGCATTCTCCTATGTCTCTTCAAATAGTCCTCCCTCTGTGCATATCTATGTCTGTGTCTAAATTTCCCCTTTTTATAAGGACACAAGTCATATTGTGCTATGGTCTGAATGTTTGTGCCCCGCCCCCCACCCCCATTCATGTGTTGAAATCCTTACCCACAAAGATGATGGCATTAGGAGGTAGAGCCTTTGGGAGATGCTTAAGTCATGAGAACAAAGCCCTCACAACTGGGATTAGTGTTCTTATAAAAGAGACCCCACAGAGATCCCTTGCCCTTTCCACCAAGGGAGGACACAGTGAGAGGTCAGCAGTCTGCAACCGAGAATATGGCCCTCACCCAAGCATGCTGGCACCCTGATCCCAGACTCCAGCCTTCAGAACTGTGAGAAATAAATGTTTGTTGTTTATAAACCACCCAGTCTGTGGTACAGATCTTCCTCGACTTATGATGGGGTTACGTCCTGATAAACCCATCAAAAATTAAAAATATTGTAAGTTGAAAATGCGTTGGGGCTGGCCCCGTGGCTTAGTGGTTAAGTGCGCACACTCTGCTACTGGCGGCCCGGGTTCAGATCCCGGGCGCACACCGACACACCGCTTCTCTGGCCATGCTGAGGCCGCGTCCCACATACAGCAACTAGAAGGATGGGCAACTATGACATACAACTATGTACTGGGGCTTTGGGGAAAAAAAAAAGGAGGAGGATTGGCAATAGATGTTAGCTCAGAGCCGGTCTTCCTCAGCAAAAAGAGGAGGATTAGCACGGATGTTAGCTCAGGGCTGATCTTCCTCACACACACATAAACACACACAAAAGAAAATCATTGAACACACTTTATCTATCAAGCATCATAGCTTATCCTAGCCTACCTTTATTATTATTATTTTTTTGATGAGGAAGATCAGCTCTGCGCTAACATCCATGCCAATCCTCCTCTTTTTGCTGAGGAAGACTGGCCCTGGGCTAACATCTGTGCCCATCTTCCTCCATTTTATATGGGACACCACCACAGCATGGCCTGACAAGCGGTGCATTGGTGCACGCCCGGATCTGAACCCGGGCCGCCAGCAGCGGAGTGCATGCACTTAACTGCTATGCCACAGGGCTGGCCCCTATCCTAGCCTACATTAAACATGTTCAGAACACTTACATTAACTTACACTTGGACAAAATCATGTAACACAAGGCATTGAATATCTCATGTATTTTATTGACTACTGTACAGAAAGTGAAAAACAGAATGGTTATAAGTGTATCAGTTGTTTACCTTCATGATCGCGTGGCTGACTGGGAGCTGCGGCTCACTGCCACTGCCCAGGATCATCAGAGAGTATTGTACTGCATATCGCTAACCCAGAAAAGATCAAAATTCAAAATTCGAAGTATAAGTTGTCAGAAGTTGAGGACCGTCTGTATTTTGTTACAGCAGTCTGAAGAACTAAGACATGTTGGATTAGGGCCCACCCTAATGACTTCATTTTAACTTGATTACCTCTTGTAAAGACTCGATTTCCAGATACATGACATTTAGAGGTACCCGGGTAGGATATACATCTTTTTTTGTGGGGACACAACTCAACCGACAACACGAAGACTGAGAGAGTTTACTTCTCAAAGACTCTTTCTGAAAGAATCTACTGAAGGATTTACTTCATCGAGAAGGAAATTAAACTCAGGAGGAAGGAGTGGTATGCAAAAAGGAACAATGATCAAAAAAACTGAGAGAAGACTCTTGCCTAAGGTCACATTGCTCTTAAATAGTGTGGTCAGTACTTGAACCCAAGTTGTCTGACACCTTAGCCCAGGCTCTTAACTTTTACATTGCACATATCTCTATGAGGAATGTTTCAAAATCTCATAAGGTAATGTATAGGAAAGTATCTGAGACCTGCTTTGAATTTTAATATTCAGTCATTATTTATTGATCATCTCTAATGAAGTTCTAAGACAATCCCAGAGTAGAATTAGGCCCTTTTTTTCTTTCCCAAATTACAGAGTGATGACAAATTTTCTTCTGAAGAAGAATTCATTCTCAACAAGTGTTTATTTTGTATCCCTTCCCTGTGATGCACTGTGATAAGTGTTCTGGGTATAAGTGGTGGGGGAACCACTATCCCACAGATCTTGATTTTAAGGAGCTTACAGTCTAATAAGATTTTTTTTTAAAGGTAGAAAGTGTCATGTGCTTTGAGAGAGGAACAGATGTAGTCTTGAGGAGAGTTCAGAGGAGGGATTATTTTTGGTCTCCTCCATTGGGCTGCACCTTGAAAGACAAACATGACAATGCTAACTACATCAGCTTAACTACAACTATTTATTGAGTACCTACTGTGTGCATGGTGCTATGCTTGGAGCTTTTCATCTTGATCTTATTTAATCCTCACAATAACTTTGTTAGGTCAGTATTGTTATTCTCAAATTAAATAAGGAGATATACTGTATTGCCATACAACTAGCCAATGGAACCAGACAGACCTAGGCTCAAGGTAGACCAAATCTTAAATTCAGATCTTGCTGGTTCCAAATTCCCTGCCCTTTCTCTTTCCTCACAAGTTTTTAGAGTAGGTAAAACATCCATTTCTTTCATTTCCAAAGTCCAATACTATCCATCCTTCTGGTTCAAATGCCGGGTCTTTTACAGAAGATTCTCAAAATGGGGTCTGCAGACAACTTGCATCAGGTCATAAAGGGAGTTTGCAAAACTACAAAATTTCCAGGCCCCAATCTGAAAGATTCTAAATTAAGTTTGGGATAAAGACCACAGAATCTGTATTTTTTTTCACAAACTTATTTGGCCTCTTTTCAGAACCACGTGTCTAGAAAGTCTTCCAGGAGCGTTCAGTACAAATAAGTTCTTTGGAAGAACACTTCAGGGGCCCACCTGGTGGTATAGTGGTTAAGTTCATGCACTCTGCTTCAGTGGTGCAGGCTTCGCAGGTTCAGAACCCAGGTGCGGACATATGCACTGCTCATCAAGCCATGCTATGGCGGCATCCCATATACAACATAGAGGAAGATGGGCAACAGATGTTAGCTCAGGGCCAATCTCCCTCACCAAAAAAAAAAAAAAACACGCACAAAAAACACTTCAATGAAGCCTTCTGGTCTTCATATTGGCATGCTTGAAGCTCAGGCTGATTCTTCCTCTTCCTGACAACACAGGAACTAGCTTGAAGGACCGAATGACTGAAGAGGTTTTGGCCGGATCCACATACATCCCAATTTAGCAGCACAAACTAAGCTATTTGTCAAAATGCTTAAAACCATACGCGAAATCTGCGCATTGTGCTCTGTCTGGAAGGATGTGGCGAAGCAAGCCAGGTCTGATCGCTCACGTGGGGAAAACAGACTCTGAATCGGAATCCCCAAGTTTCAAGGGATGCTAGCCCCAGAGCCAGGAGGAAACTCAATTAGCCCAACTCATGCGCAGGCGCAGAAGGAAAGAGGACTATCAAACCGCCAAGGCGCGCCCTTCCCGCTTCCTCTTTCTGGCCTTTTCCCACCGCGCAGGCGCAGAGAGTGAACCAAGATGGCGGCCCCCGTGGATCTGGAGTTGAAGAAGGTAAAGGAGGGTATTGAGCAGGCAGTGGCTTCTCTTTGGAAGCTAAGGGGAGTGTGGACAAGAATATCGAGTGAGGCTCGAGTCCTGCGGAAGGAAAGAGGCCTCAGGGAATTGGGGAGTGATTTCCCAGAGTCCTAAGGCGGGACCGGGTCTCCTTAGGCTGGAGTGGTGGGCGAGCGTCTCTAGCTGGATAAGAGCCGCTTGGGCTTGGTCTGGTTAAGTCAGGCGGGCCGTTAGCTGGCCTGTCCCCTCGTTCCGAGCTCCAGAGCCGTTTCGTTGCGCTCAGAGCCATCAGTTGCATCGTAAGGCCTGAAGTGAGCGTTTCAAATTGGAGCCCTTTCGGACGAGCCGAGGCATCTGTAATTCTGCATCCCCATCTGCTTTGAAAAACTCCCAGTTCCAACCTTGTGTTTTTTAGTCCACTTATTTGATTCCATCTTGAAAGGTCGTAGTATATACATACATTTCCGCGTCAGATATTCTCATAGCAATGTTCATCTCAGGGCTTTGTCTTCCACCCCCTTCCCCCTTTTTTTGAAGAACTTGTAAACTACAGAAACAAGTCCAGTAAAGTTTTCCAAATAAAATCGATGTCTGAAGGAATTGGGTTTCTCTCTTCAAACAATTGCTTATTAACGTGTTGTTACTTAAAAACGTTTTTGCCATCTGCGAGTTGTCAGGATTTTAACACCACTGCCGACCCAAAACGATATCCTTTTTTGGGGACGCGGGGACACAGGGATTGGAAAGGATGCTAGACTTCATCTACTTTAAACCTATACTTTTCTAGAAGAGGAAACTGAGTACCAGAAAAAATTCAGGCACAGGCTGAGAGTAGAATCCAGCATTCTCTGCTTTACTTCACACCTTTGACCATTAGTTTAGGTTTTTCAGAAAAGCAGATTTTACTAAAGACTGCCTTCTGGTCAACCTTTGCATAGCTCTTGCTCCTAATAAATGAAGCCGTTTGTAGGTATGTGTATGTGTCTTGCTTTTTGTCATTCCTGTTTGGAAACTTGTAAATTTAGCCCTTACCTGGTGGTGTCTAATGCAGTAATATCTCAGCTTTAACAATATACTAGCTTCCTTAGCAAACTATGTACAGAACAATCAGGTAATACCTATAATTTTACATGCAAAACAAAATTCATTTTAAGAATGCTTGAAGCATTCTAAAAGTTTAACTTTTTTTTTTATGTTAAAAATTCAAATTTAAGTCAGGGTTTAGTGAAAGAGCTAATAGAGTACAGCTGTGAATGGACTTGCCTCCCAGTATTATTTGGATTTGATGCTAAGAAACCTGTGGACAAAATGCATACTAAGAAAATGATTACAGGGCCGGCCCTGTGGCTTGGTGGTTAAGTGCGCGCGCTGCGATGCTGGCGGCCCGGGTTCGGATCCCGGGTGCGCATCGAGGCACCACTTCTCCGTTCATCCTGAGGCCGAGTCCCACATGCAGCAACTAGAAGGATGTGCAGCTACGACACACAACTATCCACTGGGGCTTTGGGGGGAAAAAATAAAATAAATAAAAAAAAAAAGAAAATGATTACAGACTTAAATTGGATAGTTTTGACAACCAATTAAATTAACCATAAGAGAAACTTGTGGGGCTGGCCCAGTGGCATAGTGGTTAAGTTTAGGCACTCTGCTTCAGTGGACCACGGCCCCCGGTTCATGGGTTTGTATCCCTGGCAAACCTACACACCACTCATCAGGCCATGCTGTGGTGGCGTCCCACATACGAAATAGAGGAAGATTGGCACAGATGTTAGCTCAGGGACAATCTTCCTCACCAAAAAAAAAAAAAAAAAAAGGAAACTTGTTGTTTAAAGGTTTTATCTTCTAATCTCTTTATAAGGTCTCTTTTTGGAGGGGGTGGAGACTAATAGGAAATTTCAGGTACCTCCTCTCTCCTCAAATAAATCTTTTTAAACTTTACTATTAGGTGAGACCAAAGTCAGAATAAAAGTTAAGTAGTAGACTTTGCCATGTATTGCAGTCACTAATGGTATTAGTAAGGCATAAATTTGACAGCAGGTGAAAGTTATTCCAGGCACTTCAACAAAAATATCCAAGATCTGTGTTTATCTTTGAGTTAAGTGTACACAAGGGTCAAATTTGGCTTGGTATGTGCATGTGAAGATCATGATAAAGTCTACCAATGCTTTGAAATTTTTTTCTCTTTTTTTTGTTTTTCTCTTAAAAATATATATATTCTGAATATTACTGTAGACAGTAGAATAGAAAGATTTCTGAACTAGGAGTCAGAAGAAATGAATTTAAGTACTGTAGCTGCCTTTCCACCTAATAGTTGTTAACCCTGTGCAAGCCATTTATACCTCTTTAACACATTTAGTTACTTAATTTGTAAACTATGATGATGAAACTGCCATCCCTGACCCGTAACATCATTGAGAAGAGTAAATGAGATTTTTTTATTATATCCCTCAATGCTCTCATATTAATATTCCAATGTTAATATTTCAAACAAATGTGGGAAAGTGCTATGAAACCTAGTTGTATAATGCAAATGTAGCAAGTTGTTACACTTATGATTCTTGTTTTCAGTCTCTGGGTTTCATCCTCTGACTGTTGCATTTATTGCTTTTATTATTCCTTGGGTACCTGCTACTTGATATGGTTATTATTTAATGTGCATTTGTTCTGCTGCTTCAAATAGATTGCTTCTTCTGAGGACAGGGTAAATTCAGTATTTAGCATAGTGGCTTGATCCTTTACAATTATATTGACTTTTGTTGGTGTTTGCTTTGGTAAATTTCACAGCTTTGTCTCTAGTTAGCATGCTTTATTTTTTTATTTATTTATATTTTTGTGAGGAAGATCAGCCTTGAGCTAACATCCATGCCAATCCTCCTCTTTTTGCTGAGGAAGACTGGCTCTGAGCTAACATCTATTGCCAATCTTCCTCCTTTGTTCCCCCAAAGCCCCAGTAGATAGTTGTATGTCATAGTTGCACATCCTTCTAGTTGCTGTATGTGGGACGCCGCCTCAGCATGGCTGGACAAGCGGTGCGTTGGTGCGCGACCGGGATCCAAACCCTGGCCGCCAGTAGCGGAGCACGCACACTTAACCGCTAAGCCACGGGGCCCTCCCCTGCATGCTTTATTTTAATATATTTGAATTTGACTTAAATGTTTCCTGTAAAATGTTTTACGTACTAAATTAAGGACTTGTTTTTATTAGGCTTTCACAGAACTTCAAGCCAAAGTTATTGACACTCAACAGAAGGTGAAGCTTGCAGATATACAGATTGAACAGCTAAACAGAACGAAAAAGCATGCACATCTTACAGATACAGAGATTATGACTTTGGTAGATGAGACTAACATGTATGAAGGTGTAGGAAGAATGTAAGTAAAAATATATCCTTGAGGGGATTATCTTGGGAGAGGTATTGTCTGAATTAAATCAAAGAATTTGTTCATTTTAAACTTGGGGTAAAGTATCATAGTAGCTTTAAAGATCATCTAGTCAAATACCTTCTTTTTTTAAAAATGAGAACCTGAACCCCAGATAGATGTGTATAATTTTAGACTTTGAAGTACATTTCTTAAATATTTCCCTGTTCTTCTCTTTATGATTAGGTAGTTAAGTGTGTAACTTCAATGATTAAAAATATGATTTGTCATGAAAAGATGTTTATAGTAATTTTGTGTGTGAAGATTTAAGTAGTTGTAGTTTTAACCTCCCTTCCCTACCTAATTTATTATGAGTCATACAAATCATAAATCTTTTAGATGTCTGACTAGTGTTATAAAATAAAAATAAAGATTCAATTGTTATATAAATATGCTCATTCTGTCTTACATGAGAAATCTAGTAAACCAATTTACCTTTTGTTTGTTCAAATTGTTAATGATTAACCACCTACACTTCACTTTTTTTCTTTTAAAAATATATTATTATCCTTATATCTGCTTCATGTTCTTTAAGCAGTATATAAGGAATGGCAGAGCTCCTAACTACAGGTCACATTCCATTACAATGAGCTAAAAGGAGAAGGCTGATTTTTTTTTTGTAAGTGGAGGAGGTACAGGAGGAGGGTTATTCTGGAATTTGGTCTTTGAATGTTACTTAGTAAGTGGACCATTACTTCAAGTTTGGAGGTCTTTTAGTTAGAATGGAATTTGACCTCAGTCTTAGGAGGACTTGTTTTGTGATTGATTTGAAGGAAGCATAACATGTGTAACATTTAGTAATGGCTTTGGGATGACATCATGAGAAGTAGACCCTGCTCATGACTAGCTAATCCATATCTTTCTCGAAAAGAGATAGATTGTGATCTGATTTGCTTTCTCAGAATAAACAATATACCACAAGTACATTTTGTCTCTGGAATTCATATTTTTCATTTTAGCTTGTTTTAAGAGAAAGAGAATCCCAATTTGAGAGTTTGTTACTGAGACACAGAAGAATTGAGATGAGAACAAGGTAGAATCCTTGAGTATGTGTCTATGTAGTATGAAGTGCATTGTTGGCATTCACTACAGGGTAATTTTGTCTTTAATGTGAATATCCTTAGGTCTTAAAACAGTAATGCTAGCTTTTCTAGCATGCTTGTTAACATGTTGCACTTGGATTTTACATCAATATGTTAGCCTTTGTCTGCAATAGCTAAAGAATCTCTTTTTCCAAAATAGAAAAACTCTTTGAACATCTTTGGCCTTTTGAGCTACAGTGAAGTTTTTATTTTTAAGTAGAATAATTTCATTTATTAAACATTCTACAGAAGTGATAGGAGACTGCTTTTTTTGCATACTGCCCAAAGTGCTATGGATAGGTTCTATTCCACACAAAGAATTTTGGAGTTTAATGCCTGGGATATGAATTAGTTAATGGTAGAATAGTAGTATTTTCAGAAGATTTATTTCATATAAATTATGTTTCTTAAAAGAAAGGTCTAGTTTTAAATGTTTGGATAAAGTGGGACTCCTTTTTGGTTTCAAACTTTGGTTTTAAATTTGACTTTTGTGCTTTCTGCAGCTCGCTGGGAGTGTGAATTTGACCCTGCATTGTAGGGGCATGTAAGGTGAATAGGGTTTGTTGTTTGACTAGAGTATTAGTGTCCTCAGGAAGAAAAGACTTGCTGAGTATTAGTGTGGTCATGAGGATGTTCTTTTTCTTGATGCTAAACCTGAAATATGTATTTCTGAACTTATAGTCTCGAGTAATCTTGAGTATCATTGTGATTCACTTCTTTAATTCTAGTCTTTACCTTAATTTAGCTTTTCTTTTCCTTTTTGAGTATTATTTGGGAATTCTAATTAGAATATTAATTGTTCTCAAACTGTTGTTTTATTTTTTATTTTTTTGTGAGGAAGATCAGCCCTGAGCTAACATCCATGCCAAGTCTTCTCTTTTTGCTGAGGAAGACTGGCCCTGAGCTAATATCCAGCCGATCTTCCTTCACTTTATGTGGGGCACCGCCACAACTTGGCCTGACAAAGCGGTGCATCGGTACGCACCTGGGATCCGGACCCGGGCCACCAGCAGCGGAGCGCACGCACTTAACCACTATGCCACGGGGCCAGCCCCTCAAACAGGTGTTTTAAAACCATGAATTATAAAATCCTATTAAACACTCCATTTTTGTGTTAGAATCTGCAGTAGATTTTTGCCATAACAGCAATTCGGGCCTCATTTTATCTTGCCTAGACTATTGCAATAGCATCTTTTTTTTTTTTTTTTTAAAGATTTTATTTATTTTTATTTTTCCCCCCAAAGCCCCAGTGGATAGTTGTATGTCGTAGCTGCACATCCTTCTAGTTGCTGTATGCGGGACTCGGCCTCAGGATGACCGGAGAAGTGGTGCCTCGATGCGCACCCGGGATCCGAACCCGGGCCACCAGCATCGCAGCGCGCGCACTTAACCACCAAGCCACAGGGCCGGCCCTGCAATAGCATCTTAACTGTTCTTTCTGCCTTTATTCTGTCTGTCCGAACGCATTCTTCAAACATCTGACAGAATTGATCATGTCAATATTTTTCATAAAATCCATTGTTCGTCCTCGGTTGCCTACAGTAAAATGTAAGCTTGTTAACCTAGCATTCATGTTTATTCATAATCTGTTCTTAATTTACCCTTCTAGTCTCAAGTACCACCACTTTCTACTCCCAGTCTCAGGATAGCATGTAAATTTCATCTCATGGATTTACCTCCTTCCATTGGTTTTGGGTTATCTGTTGAGAAGGAGTTTGTCTCATGTGGGCTTTAAACATGCTTTTTTTTTTTTTTTTTTTTTGTTTATTGCAGTAACATTGGTTTATAACATTGTAAAAATTTCAGGTGTACATCATTGTACGTCTATTTCTGCATAGATTACATCATGTTCACCACCAAAATACTAATTACAACCCATCACCACACACATGTACCGAATTATCCCTTTCACCCTCCTCCCTCCCCCCTTCCCCTCTGGTAACCACCAATCCAATCTCTGTCCCTATGTGTTTGTTTATTGTTGTTATTATCTGCTACTTAATGAAGGAAATCATACGGTATTTGACCTTCTCCCTCTGACTTATTTCACTTTGCATGATACCCTCAATGTCCATCCATGTTGTCACAAATGGCTGGATTTCATCGTTTCTTATGGCTGAGTAGTATTCCATTGTGTGTATATACCACAGCTTCTTTATCCATTCGTCCCTTGGTGGGCACTTAGGTTGCTTCCAAATCTTGGCTATTGTGAATAACGCTGCAATGAACACAGGGGTGCATGTACCTTTGCAAATTGGTGTTTTCAAGTTCTTTGGATAAATACCCAACAGTGGAATAGCTGGATCATATGGTAGTTCTATCCTTGATTTTTTGAGGAATCTCCATACTGTTTTCCATAGGGGCTGCACCAGTTTGCACTCCCACCAGCAGTGTATGAGAGTCCCCTTCTCTCCACATCCTCTCCAACACATGTTGTTTCCTGTCTTGTTAATTATAGCCATTCTAATGGGCGTGAGGTGATATCTCATTGTAGTTTTCATTTGCATTTCCCTGATAGTTAGTGATTTTGAACATCTTTTCATGTGTCTGTTGGCCATCTGTATATCTTCTTTGGAGAAATGTCTGTTCAGGTCTTTTGCCCATTTTTTAATTGGGTTGTTAGTTTTTTTGTTGTTGAGATGCATGAGTTCTTTATATATTTTGGAGATTAAGCCCTTATCAGAAGTATGGTTTGCAAATATCTTCTCCCAATTGTTAGGTTGTCTTTTCGTTTTGTTGATGGTTTCCTTTGCTGTGCAGAAGCTTTTTAGGTTGATGTAGTCCCATTTGTTTATTTTTTCTATTGTTTCTCTTGCCTGGTCAGATGTGGTGTTTGAAAAGATGTTGCTAAGACCAATGTGGAAGAGCGTACTGCCTATGTTTTCTTCTAGAAGTTTCACAGTTTCAGGTCTTACATTCAAGTCTTTAATCCATTTGGAGTTAATTTTTGTGTATGGTGTAAGGTAAGGGTCTACTTTCATTTTTTTGCATGTGGCTATCCAGTTTTCCCAACACCATTTGTTGAAGAGACTTTCTTTTCCCCATTGTATGTTCTTGGCTCCTTTGTCAAAGATTAGCTGTCCATAGATGTGTGGGTTTATTTCTGGGCTTTCGATTCTATTCCATTGATCTATGTGTCTGTTTTTGTGCCAGTACCATGCTGTTTTGGTTACTATAGCTTTGTAGTATATTTTGAAATCAGGGAGTGTGATACCTCCAGCTTTGTTCTTTTTTCTCAGGATTCCTTTAGCTATTTGGGGTCTTTTGTTGTTCCATATAAATTTTAGGATTCTTTGTTCTATTTCTGTGAAAAATGTTGTTGGAACTTTGATAGGGATTGCATTGAATCTATAGATTGCTTTAGGAAGTATGGACATCTTAACTATGTTAATTCTTCCAATCCAAGGGCACAGAATATCTTTCCATTTCTTTGTGTCTTCTTCAATTTCTTTCAGCAATGTTTTAAAGTTTTTGGTCTATAGATCTTTCACCTCTTTGGTTAAGTTTATTCCTAGGTATTTTATTCTTTTTGTTGCAATTGTAAATGGGATGGTATTCTTAATTTCTCTTTCTGCTACTTCGTCGTTAGTGTACAGAAATGCAACTGATTTTTGTATGTTGATTTTGTATCCTGCAACTTTACCATATTCGTTTATTACTTCTAAAAGTTTTCTGGTGGATTCTTTAGGGTTTTCTATATATAAAATCATGTCATCTGCAAATAGTGACAGTTAAACATGCTTTAATTGATTAGTGATGTCTGTCGTAGGGTGAGGATAGAAGAGTAGTAGCACATATACCAGAAATTGTTATCCCTCCCCCTGCCTCATGGGCTTCCTCACACATGCCATGTTTTTGTGCTTTCTTGCTTTTGCTCATGTCCTTGGTCTGCAATATCCCACTTTCCCTTGTGAAATTCTCATCCTTCAAGACATAGCTCATCTTCTCTGAAGATTTTTCCATCCTCTCTGGCAGACTTATTCACACTTTTGTGGGTAATACCAGGGCTTTTGTTCTGATAGCTACTAGAGCAGAGATTGATTGATTTTTAAATGGATCAGTTTCCCCAACTAGATTGTCAGCTCTGTAAGACCATGTACATATTTATCTTTGTTTCCTTAGTTCTCAGCATAATATCTGGCACAAAATAGGTGTTAAATGTGTGTGGATTTGAATTGAATATGATTATTTCTCTTGCCTAAAATAACTGCATTTTCTTTTGGTTCTTTAGAAAGAAAATATGTTTAGAACGTGTCAGAAACTTAAGAATTAGACTTTATTATTCTGTTTTAATATACAATTCAGTAAAGATGAAATTATAAAAGTAACATATTTTGACTAAGGTCCAAGGAATTGTTTCTGACCAAAATTATGTCCTTTGATCTGACAGGGTTAATTTTTTAATTAAATCTGTTGAGAAAGTTGACTAATTCTAAATGCCAACCAGTTGCGGAGATATTCAGTCGCAACTGACAATATAGAAAAACCTAAGTCTTTAGAATTATGCTGAGGGCAATATAATCCTTGGAGAATAAAGGCTATTCTATGCAGAATAATAGCAGTATAATTTTATGTATTTTACCTTCCTTATCTTCACATAGGATGGAAGTCAGATTTTTCTTTTTAGGGTATGTGTTTACCAAATCGTTGCAAGCCTAGATGCTTTTCAAGTCATAAGTATGGAGAAACTTGGTAGTGTTAAATACCTCTTATATATGGCTATTATTGGTTAATCTACAGGATAAAAGATGATAAATTGCTATATACTATAAGCTCTTTGTATTCATTGCTCAAAGCTGTATTCCTTCCAGTCTCTTGGCATGTTGCCAGCACATTTTAGTTCTCTTACTTCATATTCTTTGGAGAGGCTGTTATGTAGCCTGATACTACTACCACCAATTTCTCGTTTTGCTACTTAAGCTGTTTGTGAGCTGACCTCACTATGCTGCTTTGAGAGCTATGATGAAAGTTACAACTGTGGAATGATCTGTCTGAATAGTTGGAAGTGTTTGTCTTTGCATCTTTCTAGCGTGCGAGGAGGGAATAGACACAGTTCTCAAATAAATATTACGTGAATATTTCTTGTATCTTTTTTTTTTTTGGTGAAGATTGGCCCTGAGCTAACATCCATTGCCAATCCTCCTCTTTTAGCTGAGGAAGATTGGCCCTGGGATAACATCTGTGCCCATCTTCCTCTACTTTATATGTGGGATGCCTGCCACAGCATGGCTTCATAAGTGGTGTGTAGGTCCACGCCCAGGATCTGAACCTGTGAACCCTGGGCCGCTGAAGCAGAGTGCGCGAACTTCTTTTTTTTTTTTTGGTGAGGAAGATCAGCCCTGAGGTAACATTCATGCCAATCCTCCTCTTTTTGCTGAGGAAGACCGTCCCTGGGCTAACATCTATTGCCAATCCTCCTCCTTTTTTTCCCTTTTTCTCCGCAAAGCCCCAGTAGACAGTTGTATGTCATAGTTGGACATCCTTCTAGTTGCTGTATGTGGGATGTTGCCTCGGCATGGCTGGACAAGTGGTGCATCGGTGCGCGCCTGGGATCTGAACTTAGGCCGCCAGTAGCGGAGAGCGTGCACTTAACTGCTACGCCATGGGGCCGGTCCCGGAGTGTGTGAACTTAACCACTAGACCACCGGGACAGCCCCTCTTGTATCTTTTTTTTGTGAATAAGAACCAGTTTATAATGGTTTATGGGAATTTTCTTCCTTTTTACTTCGCATAGTAGAAGATAAAAGTATTTTTTATTTATTTATTTAATAATTTTATTTATTTATTTTTTTCCCCCAAAGCCCCAGTAGATAGTTGTATGTCACAGCTGCACATCCTTCTAGTTGCTGTATGTGGGACGCGGCCTCAGCATGGCCGGAGAAGCGGTGCGTCGGTGCGCACCCGGGATCCGAACCCCGGGCCGCCAGCAGCGGAGCGCGTGCACCTAACCGCTAAACCACGGGGCCGGCCCAAGAGTATTTTTTAGAAGTAAGAAGTGCGCGCGCTCCGCTGCTGGCGGCCCGGGGTTCGGATCCCGGGTGCGCACCGACGCACCGCTTCTCCGGCCATGCTGAGGCCGCGTCCCACATACAGCAACTAGAAGGATGTGCAGCTGTGACATACAACTATCTACTGGGGCTTTGGGGGAAAAAAATAAATAAATAAAAATCTTTAGAAATAAGAATTACATTTGAAAGTGCACATAAGTGACATTTAGCCATGCTAGTATTTGAAAGGACCATCATTACAATAAATGTCAGACTTATTTTTATTAACGATAGGTATGATCCTGATCCTGGTTTGATGTCAGATCTCTTATTCTATTACTCTAATATCCTTTTGCTTGAGCATTACATAAATAGCATTTCTTCTTTCCAAAAGAGACAAATTAAGCTTTTTGTTTTTTTAATGTGGAAGGAACTTAAGTAGATTAGCCTTTGAGAAGAATGATTAGTGCCTTTTTAAAACTGAACCTAACTAAAAATAACTTTGTACCATATTTAAACTAATTTAGAGGTATGCCACCTTCTGTGGGTATTTTTTACATTTAAGGAACTAAGAATGAACAATGGTATAAATCTACCAACTAGATAAGTGTCTAGCAATGCAGAAATTGCTGTTTGGGAGCGGTGTTGCTATTTCTACTTGTTGAAGTAATTTGGTGGTTGATCTCTAATGGTTGAAAGATCCAGAAGTGTAAAACTTAAGATAAATGTGGCACAGGTAGAAAGTGAAAACAGTACGTATATTCCTGTTAGATAACAAATTAAAAAAAAATCTAAATAGTTGAGCAATTTTTCAACTAATTAGGATGTGGCAATCTGTGAACTCTTCATGACAGCTTGGTTGAACTGCCCTTTGTTTAAAAGGTTATGTTGGTTTTGTTGTGATTTTAATTGTTAGTTTGGATGTTGACCTGTACTTTGAATCATGACATTTAGTAAAGCCAGGATGAAATATTTGCAGTTTCTCTAAGTTTAGTTATGTTAAATATTAATAGAGAGGGATATAGTCATGCTGCCTCAAGTTTTGCGACCATTTTACAGTTTCATGTAGTTGCAGAGTTGATATTCCAGTCAGTTTGAGGTAATTTTAAAGCTGAAGGAATGGTTGTACTATATTTTATTCTTAAGGGATTAGGAAATAAACTACAAATCTTGGTGTAGTAAATATTGTTGATATTATAGTAAAAATACTTTATATCGTTGTTCTCACTGGAATCAAGTTTTGATATTTTATTTAGTGCTTACTGTAGGAGGAAAACAAATAATGTGCAGATTACTTTTTGTGTGAGAGCCACATTGCAAATTCAAATTTATAAACTCTTTTTATACTCTCTTTAAAGGTACTACTCTCTAGTTTAGAGAAAATGAAGCAAAGATAAAATAATTTTCAAAAGTAAGAAGGAATTTTTTAGATTTTAAAGGAAGAGGTGGGCCGGCTCTGTGGCTTGGTGGTTAAGTGCGCGCGCTCTGATGCTGGCAGCCCGGGGTTCGGATCCCGGGAGCGCCCGGAGGCACCACTTCTCTGTCCAACGCGAGGCCGAGTCCCGCGTACAGCAACTAGAAGGATGTGAACCTATGACATACAACTGTCTACTGGGGCTTTGGGGGGAAAAAGCTGAATAAATAAAATCTTTAAAAAAAAAAAAAAAAAAAAAGGAAGAGGAATTCTTGATATTGAGCTGCTTTTACTAATAGAATATGACACACCCTTCTTGTGTTTTTATACAGAGCCATTTAAAGTCAAGCTTTCATTGCTCAGAGTTCTAAGGGAAAAAATAACTTTTCCTGTTGTGCAGGGAAAAATGACTTCAGTTTTGTTGATGTTGAGTATGTATATAACCTCAGTTGGGCACACTGTCGTCTTCCACAGATGTGGTACTTTAGGGAGAGGAGATTTTTGAGTAATATTCTTAATTTCCTTAAGTTGTTAGTGATTTTAAAACTTAGTGTTCATTATAACTCTGCTGTACTGCTGTGTAGAATGACATCACTGTTTTTATGCTAGGGGAAGTTAACAAACATTTACGTAGGAATTACATAGCTATGTTTCTTCTGCAGAAGAGCACTTTTAATAGTTCTTTCCCTTCTTCCCCTCCCATGTCCTCCAAAATCCAAACAATCTGACTGAAACACAGGAAATTAATTTTGAAAATGTTGTGCTAATTAGAAGTCTATTGAAAAAAAAGAAAAAGAAGTCTGTTATTCTTATCTTTGGATATACTAACAAGCTAAAATAAAATTTTTATTTAATGTGTCCTTGTGGTAGGCTTACTTATTTTAGGCTCGAACTTGTTTAAAAAAATGTAAATGTAATTGATTAATTTCATTACTTGGAGGACTTTGCTTCTGTATTTCCTTACATCAAAAGTCCTGACCTTTTTTTTTTTCCCACCAACAGAGGATTAAACAAAATCTGCTTTTGTTGCATGAAAGTAGCAATTATTCAACAACACAAGAGGATACTACAGTGTATTCCAATTTGTGATAAGCAAGAATCAGTGTAGTTAACTGAGGGAAGCGTGAAAATTATCGTTACCTTGTTGTTCCTATATAAATAAAAATAAAGGTAGCAGTAATTTTGAACTTTGTTATTTTGTCATTGGGGAATTGTGTGCTATAACTGACTTAACTCTGGCTGAATTTCTCTGAAATGAAAAACAATCAATTTTAAGCTGTACCAAGAATTTTCTGATTTTAGCTGCCACTTATCTCATAGTGGCAGATTTAGGAACAACTTGCTATCTAATCTGTTTGAGAGAGGACTGAAATGTTCATGTCAGGGAACATAATCTGCTTAATGAAACATCCAAAAATGAGCTCAAAAAAAAGGTGAGAGGCAGTCCATATCTATGAACACACACTTGGTAATGACTTATTAGTATTCTTTTGTTTCTTATGTGGACTGCAAATATCCTTTGCCCAGATGGAATAATTAGGATGGCAGTGTGTTGTATGCACCATTAGTGCCTCTAGTTTTGCGAAGAATGTACGCTCAATTTATTTTTAGAATTTAAATTTGAATGGACATGTCTGGGAGGGTGTTATCTCACTGCCTTGGCCAGGAGCTCTCATTACCAACTTTTGTTCTGAGGAAGATCAGTTACCTTGAAATGGACCAGATTACTTGGAAAACGCTATTCCTTTGGCTTTGAAGAGGACTTAAAGTATTCTTTTATCAAAATTTGCACAGCAGCAGGAGCCCAGTATTAAAAATGTACCTCTAAATAGATAAGAACATGACTGCCCTAAGCTGAGCCTTTTACATTGTTTGGCTCAGGTTAAAAGATTTGGACCACAGTATGCATCCTGTATGTGTGTGTCTGACTGAGTCTTTTGCATTTGTGCCAAAATATATTTATATTTCTTTGTGACTTTCTGCTTTTGTACCAGGAGTCTTCTGTTCTGTTTGTGTCCTTTAGTACTCATTGGATAGTAATTTTTTACTATCCAGTGGTTATATTTTATCCAATGTTATGTTTTAACTTACTAGTAAAATAAAGATCACATCTTGGAAAAAGTTGTAGCATAGCTTGATTCTTAGATGTGGAAATGTTTGGAGTTTGATGAGGCCAGAGTAAAAGTGGTAAACATCTGAGGTGATTATTTACCAGAATGCTTAGAATACCAAATAGTGACCAAAAATAAGCATCATGTTTAAAATAGATTAACACACTACTGCTTCCATTTCAGGAGTAATAGTTTGATTTAAAAATACACAGTGATTTTTAATTCGTACAAATTGAACCTAGCAGTGGGTGAGTTACTTATCTAGAACTCCTTATCTAGAGGAGTGTTTATGTGGGATTGGGTTCCTGAAGAGACCATGATTCTCTGATTATTCCTTTGAATTCTCAGTCCTCATCTTATTTAACTTATCAGTAGCATTTATCCAGTTGATCTTTCTTTCTTTCTTAAAGCACTTTGCTTCCGGGATACTTCCTCTTGGTTTTCCACCTATTTCACTGGCCATTCCTTCTCAGTCTTCTTTACTGTTTCCTTTTCTTTCCCATTTCCAAGTATTAGATTGACCTTGGGCTCACCTTTGGTTTTTTTTCTCTTCTTGATACTCAGTCTCGTAGTGATCTCATTAAGGCTTATCTCTTTACATGACTTTTTATATACTGACAATCCTAGATTTTTATCTTTAACCTAGACCCCTTCCTAAACTCCAAATTTGGTATCCACCTGCATACTTTACATTTCCATTTGATGCCTTGATAGGCATCTCAAGATTAACTTGACCAAAATAAAATTCTCACTCTTTACAAATAAGCCAGTTCCTCCTTCAGTCTTCCTTCCTTTGGTAAATGAGTTTTCTGTCCTTCCACTTCTTCCAAATCTCGGTGACATCTTTGACTCTTCCCTTTCAATCTTACATTCAATCCATTAGCAGAGGCTCTATCTTTAAAGTTTGGTCAGAATCTGAACATTTCTACTTACCACTACCCTGGTCTAAGGTACTATTGGATATTGCAGTTGTCTCTTGACTGAGCTCCCTGCTTCCATCATTACCACTTTATAGCTGTTCTCAACTGAACAGCCAGAGTGATCCTTTTAAAACGTAAGTCAGATGACTCTAGTCAAAATCTTCAGTTGGTTTTCCATTTTATCGGTGAAAAAGACAAGGGCTTTTGCAGTTGCTGGTCTCTGTGCCTGAAGCTGCCTTCTTCCAGATGTCTACATGGCTTACACCTTCTCTTCCTTCAGGTCTTCACTGAAAAGGCATTGAGGCCTTTCATGACCACCATATTTAAAATTATACACATACTTCTACCCTCACCTACTTGCCTCTTGTACTCTCCTTTTTTGGCTTTATATTGCTCCATGGCACTTATAACCATCTGGCATACTGTAATACTAATTATCTGTTTTTCTTTTTTTTTTTTAATTTTATTTATTTATTTATTTTTCCCCCTAAGCCCCAGTAGATAGTTGTATGTCATAGTTGCACATCCTTCTAGTTGCTGCATGTGGGACACGGCGTCAGCATGGCCGGAGAAGCGGTGTGTCGGTGCGCGCCCAGGATCCAAACCCGGGCTGCCAGCAGCGGAGCGCGCACAGTTAACCACTAAGCCATGGGGCCGGCCCTATCTGTTTTTCTTAAATCAGCTTTATTGAGGTATAATTTATATATGGTAAAAATGCACTCATTTTAAGAGTTCAGTTGGATGAATTTTCACAAATGTAACCACCATTCCAGTCATGATATAGAGCTTTTTCATTACCCTAAAAAGTTCCTTTGTGCTTCTTCCAAGTCAGTCCCCTTCCAAATCCTGCTCTAGACAGCTGATAATCTGATTTCTATCATTATAGATTAATTTTGCCTAGAACTTCATATGGAATATGTAAATAGTATTATTATAACATGTACTCCTTTGTGTGGCTTTTTTCATTAAGCATGATGCTTCCGAGATTTGTCCATGTTATGTGTATTGGGCCTCCTCAAGGACTGTATGTTAGGCTTCAGTTCCACTTATTTCAGTACTCTTGCCTCTGCCCTCCTCCCTGTGCTTGCCAGCTTCATCTTCAGGTTGGCTGCAGGAGTTTCAAGGATTTCATTTAGACGTGACAACATCCAGAGTAAGAAAGTACCATGTTTTCTGTGTCACCTTTGTAGGAGCAAAGAAATCTTTTCCAGAAGTCTTCTAAAGGGCCACCTCTCACATTTCATGACATGCTTGGACTTAAATCTTGGGGGATGGGACTGCCATGATTGCATAAGACCAATCAAGATTGACCCCAGGATTCATTTCCCTGAGTCACTTGGGAAAGGTCCATCAACAAAGAAAGAGGAACATGTATTGGGCCGCCAACCAATAGTATCTGCTGAAATCATCAATAACAGTCGTTGTAGTGACCAACAACTGAGGGCTATCTACATGAAAACTGTAATATATTTAGGATGAATTAGGGAAGAGTTTAATCAGGGAGTACAAGGAGGAAGCTCTTGAAGTAATTCAGGAGTGTAGCAATAAGGGCATAAATTTAGGTGGCAGAAGTGGAATGGAGAGAAAGAGGGTCAGCACGAAAGAAAGTGATGAGTCTTAGTGATACATTGGGACTATAGAGGACAAGGAGGATACCTGCAGGTTTGGGATTTAAGTGAGTGGGCAAGTGGTAATATCACTGATAGAAGCTGAAGTTGAGATGGGGAAACTGCGTATAGGGAATACTGGTATGGGTAGATAAAATGAGTTTAATTTGGGACGTGTTGAATTTGAGGAGATATGGAACTTACAAGTAGAAATGACTGTTAGATGATGCAGACATAGTGCAGGTGGTCATTAGCCAAGTTGAAACCTTGAAAATAAGTGAGTTCTTGTAGGGACTTTGGGTAGAGATAGCTTAGCTGAGAGCCTTGCATAGTGCTTGCAATATGGGCACTGGAAGAGAAAAGGAAGGAGAGGTTTATGAATATGGTAGTTGATGAGGGGAACATGGCTAGTATAGGACTAAGATACAGCAGCATCTCGGAGTTAGATTTGAGCATACTGTGTTCTGTAGACTTCTTTTGCCTGAGGTATGGCAGGTCTAGGTGCTGTATTTCTGGGTTACAGTCTAAAACGACATTATTTTGTTGCTCAAATAGTTCCACTTTGGCCACTGGCTCTTTCAGGTTGTCTCCTGTGTCCTTTTAACATGTCCCCAACCTTTTTTGTTTGCTTGTTTTTTTAATTAATAGACTTTATTTTTTAGAGCGGTTTTAGGTTTACAGAAAAATTGAGCAGAAAGTACAGACAACTCTTACATAGGTCCCCCCACCGGCCACCCCAGTTTTCTCTATTAAAATCTTGCAATTGTCTGGTACATTTGTTACAATTGATGAGGGAATTTTGATTGATTATGATTAACTAAGGTTCATAGTTTACATTAGGATTCCCTCTTTGTTTTGTACAGTTCTGTGGGTTTTGATAAATGTATTATGTCTTATATCTGCCATACAGTATTGGTAATGTATATAATGTATACATTACAGATATATATGTATTTATTTATTTATTTTTTTGAGCAAAGTTGGCCCTGAATTAACATCTCTTGCCAGTCTTCCTCTCTTTTTCCTTTTTCCTCCCCAAAGCCCCGGTGGATAGTCGTATGTCATAGTTGTACATCCTTCTAGTTGCTGTATGTGGGACGCCACGTCAGCATGGCTTGATGAGCGGTGCATAGGTCTGCGCCCAGGATCTGAACTGGCGAACCCCGGGCCACCAAAGCAGAGTGCACGAACTTAACCACTATGCCACCGGACTGGCCCCACAGATATTTGTATGTCTTGTATCTGCTCCTGTGCTCTACCTATTCATTCTTCCCTTCCTCCCCAAACCCATCTTTTTACTGTCTCTATAGTTCTACCTTTTCCAGAATGTCAAATAGTTGGAATCATACAGTATATAGCCTTTTCACACTGGCTTCTTTCACCTTGCAATGTGCATTTGTTTCCTTCATGTCTTTTCATGGCTTGATAGCTCATTTTTTTTTTTTTTTCTCTTTTTTTTTCCTCACACTGCTTCATTTTGATAGCTCTATTGCTATATTTTTGAGTTTATTGATGTTTTCTTCTATGCTGTCTAATTTGCTGTAAAGCCTATCCAGTGAATTTTCTTTACTTTAAATACTGTATTTTTGATCACTAGAAGTAGCACTTGCCTCTTTTTTATATCTTTAATTTCTCTGCTTAAGTTCTTGTCTTCTTTTAATTCTTTTTTTTTTTTTTAAAGATTTTATTTATTCATTTTTTTCCCCCCAAAGCCCCAGTAGATAGTTGTATGTCATAGGTTCGCCTCCTTCTAGTTGCTATACGTGGGACTCGGCCTCGGGTTGGACGGAGAAGTGGTGCCTTGGGGCGTGCCCGGGATCCGAACCCGGGCCGCCAGCATCAGAGCGCGCGCACTTAACCGCTAAGCCACGGAGCCGGCCCTTCTTTTAATTCTTAATCATGTTTGTTATAACATTTTTAAAGCTTTTATATGCTAATTGCTTTATTTCTCTCCTTTCTGAGTCTATTTCTGTTGACTGAATTTTCTTCTGGCTATGGGTCACATTTTCTTATTTATTTATGTCTCTAGTGATACATATATATATTTTGTAAATGCACAAGCTGGTACTTATTTATTTTTTAATTGAGATATAATTGACATATAACATTATATTAGTTTCAGGTATACAACATAATGATTTGATATTTGTATATATTGTGAAATGACCTCCACAATAAGTCTAGTTAAGATCCATCACCAATAGTTAAAATATTTTTTCTCGTGATGAGAACTTTTGAGATTTACTCTCTTAGTAATTTTCAGATATACAATACAGTATGTTAACTATAGTCACCATGTGTACATTACATCCCTGTGACTTATTTATTTTAGAACTGGAGGTTTGGGCCAGCCCCGTGGCTTAGCGGTTAAGTGCACGCACTCTGCTACTGGCGGCCCGGGTTCGGATCCCGGGTGCGCACCGACACACCGCTTCTCTGGCCATGCTGAGGCCGCGTCCCACATACAGCAACTAGAAGGATGTACAACTATGACATAGAACTATCTACTGGGGCTTTAGGGGGGAAAAAAAAAAGGAGAAGGATTGGCAATGGATGTTAGCTCAGATCTGGTCTTCCTCAGCAAACAGAGGAGGATTAGCATGGATGTTAACTCAGGGCTGATCTTCCTCACAAAAAAAAAAAAAAAGAACTGGAGGTTTGTACCTTTTGATCACCTTCACCCATTTCACCAGCCCCCACCTGTGGCAACCACCAATTTGTTCTCTGTTTCTATGAGTTCATTTTTTTATTTTTTAGATTCCACATATAAGTGAGATCATACAGGTCTGTGTGTCTGTTTTTAGGCCAATACCATACTATTTTGATTACTATAGCTTTGTAGTAGAGTTAGAAATCAGGAAAGATGAATGCCCCTGGCTTTGTTGTTCTTTCTCAAGATTAGTTTGGCTATTTGGGGTCATTTATAGTTCCATACAAATTTTAGATTGTTGGTTCTGTGAAGAATGCCATTGGAATTTTGATAGAGATTGCATTGAATCTGTAGATTGCTTTGAGTAGTATGGATATTTCAACAATATTCTTCCAATCCATGAGCATGGAATATTCTTCCAATTTTTTGTGTTGTCTCCAGTTTCTTTCATCAGTGTCTTGTAGTTTTCAGTGTGTATAGGTCTTTCATCTCTTAGGTTAAATTTATTCCTAGGTATTTTATTCTTTTCGATGCAATTGTGAATGAGATTGTTTTCTTAATTTCTCTTTCTGACAGTTGGTTATTAGTTTATAGAAATGCAACACATTTTTATATATTGATTTTGTATCCTGCAACTTTATTTATTTATTTATTTTTTTAAAGATTTTATTTATTTATTTTTTCCCCCCAAAGCCCCAGTAGATAGTTGTATGTCATAGCTGCACATCCTTCTAGTTGCTGTATGTGGGACTCGGCCTCAGGATGGACGGAGAAGTGGTGCCTCGGTGCGCACCCGGGATCCGAACCCGGGCCACCAGCATCTGTATCCTGCAACTTTACTGAATTTGTTTATTAGTTCTGACAGTATTTTAGTGGAGTCTTTAGGGTTTTCTGTGTATAATGTCTTCTATAAATAGTGACAGTTTTACTTTTTCCTTTCCAATTTGGATGCCTTTTATTTCTTTTTCTTGCCTAATTGTTCTGGCTAGAACTTCCAATACTATATTGAATAAAAGTGGCAAGAGTGGGCATCTTTGTCTTCTTCCTGATCTTATAGGAAAAGTTTCAGCTTTTCACCATTGAGTATGATGTTAGCTGTGGGTTTGTCATACATGGCCATTATTGTGTTGAGATATGTTCCCTCTGTACCCACTTTGTTGAGAGTTTTTATCATAAATGGATGTTGAATTTTGTCCTGCCTTTTCTGTGTCTATTGAGATGATCCTATGATTATTCTTCATTTTGTTAATGTGGTGTGTCACAGTGACTGATTTGTGGATGTTGAACCATCTTTGCATCCCTGTAATAAATCCCACTTGATCAAGGTGTATGATTCTTTTAATGTATTGTTGAATTCGGTTTGCTACTATTTTATTGAGGTTTTTTGCATCTATGTTCGTCAGGGATATTGGCCTGTAATTTTCTTTTCTTGTGGCATCCTTGTCTGGTTTTGGAGTCAGGGTAATGCTGGCCTTGTAAAATGAGTTTGGAAATGTTCCTGCCTCTTTTTTTTTTTTTTGGAAGAGTTGATAAGGATTGGTATTAATTCTTCTTTAAATGTTTGGTAGAATTCACCAGTGAAGCCATCTGGTTCTGGACTTTTGATTTTTGGGAGGTTTTTGATTACTGATTCAATCTCCTTACTAGTACAGTCTGTTCAGATTTTCTGTTTCTTCATGATTCAGTCTTGGTAGGTTGTACGTTTCTAGGAATTTATCTATTTCTTTTAGGTTGTCCAATTTGTTGGTGTATAATTGTTCATAGTAGTCTTGATAGGATTTCAGTCCTTTTAAAATATTAAGACTTGTTTTGTGGCCTAACATATGATCTGTCTCGGGAAATGTTCCATGTGTACTTAAGAAGAATGTGTATTCTGTTGGTTTTGGGTGGAATATTCTGTAAATATCTGTGAAGTCCATCTGGTCTAATGTGTCATTTAAGGCTGGTGTTTCCATATTGATTTTCTGTCTGGATGATCTATTCATTGATGTAAGTTGGGTATTCAAGTCCCCTAGTATTATTATATTGCTGTCTATTTCTCCCTTTAGATCTGTTAATATTTGCTGTATATGTTTAAGGTGCTCCTATGTTGGGTGTATAATATTTACAAATGTTATATCTGCTTATTGGATTGACTCCTTTGTCATTATGTAACACCCTTTTTTGTCTCTTATTACAATCTTTGTCTTAAAGTCTATTTTGTGTTATGTAAGTATAAATGTCTCAGCTTTCTTTTTGTTTCCATTTGGGTGGAATATCTTTTTCCATCCTTTCACTTTCAGTCTGTGTGTGTCCTTACATCTAAAGGAAGTCTCTTTTAGGTAGCATATAGATGGGTTGTGTTTTTTAATCTATTCAGCCACTATATGTCCTTTGATTGGAGAATTTAGTCCTTTTACATTTAAAGTAATTATGAATAGGTATGTGCTTATTGACATTTTGTTAATTGTATTCTGGCTATTTTGTGGTTCCTCTCCGTTTCTTGCTGCTTCTCTTGCTCTCTTCCTTTGTGGTTTGATGACTTTCTTTAGTGGTATGCTTATATTCCTTTCTCTTTATCTTTTGTGTATTTACTGTAGGTTTTTGCTTTGTGGTTACTATGAGGCTTACATATAACAACTTATGTCTATAACAGTCTATTTTAAGTTGATAAGTTTGATTCCATTGTAAACCTCAACATTATTGCTCTCCCCCACCCACATCTTATGTTTTTGATATCACATTTTACATCTGTTTATCTTATGGATCCCTTAACGAATTATTCTAATCGTAGTTATTTTTACTGCTTTTTTTTTTTAAAGATTTTGTTTTTATTTATTATATATATATATATTTTTTGTGAGAAAGATCAGCCCTGAGCTAACATCTGCCAATCCTCCTCTTTTTGCTGAGGAAGACTGGCCCTGGGCTAACATCCGTGCCCATCTTCCTCCACTTTATATGAGATGCCGCCACAGCATGGCTTGACAAGCGGTGCGTCGGTGCGCACCCGGGGCCCGAACCCAGGCCGGCAGCAGCGGAACACGTGCACTTAACTGCTACGCCGTGGGGCCGGCCCCTATTTTTAGTACTTTTAATATTCAGAATTTGATTCTTTTTGTTTTCAATCATTCTTGATTTGTATTTGCCCAATTTTATTTCATAACTTAAAAAAAATGAATTTGTTCTTTTCCTTAGTCATAACAAGACTTAAATATACTTATGTTAATGTCATTTTAGGATTAATCTATTATTTCCATTTTGTTGGAAGTAAAGTCATTGTCTGATTTTTTATTTGTTTGTTTTCAGGTATAATTTACATAGAGTAAAAATTACCCTTTTTAGTTGTACAGTTGTATACTTTTAAATTTTTTGATATGGAAGACTGGCCCTGAGCTAACATCTGTTGTCAGTCTTCCTCTTTTTGCTTGAGGAAGATTGTCCCTGAGCTAACATCTGTGCCAGTCTTCCTCTATTTTGTATGTAGGACACTGCCACAGCATGGCTTGATGAACAGTGTGTAGGTCCTCACCCAGCATCCAAACCCGTGAACCCCGGCCTGCCGAAGCAGAGTGTGCAAACTTAACCACTACGTTACTGGGCTGGCCCCAGTTGTATACTTTTTGACAAACATATACTGTTGTGTAATTATCACCACAATCAAGTTATAGAATATTTATATTTCCTCAAAACATTCCTTCATGTCTTTTTTGTAGTCAGTCCTCTCCCTTTGCTGTCACCCCCTGGCAGCTGGCAGCTGTTGATCTGTTTTTGGTCTTTGTAGTTCTACCTTTTTTAGAATGTTAGGTAACTAGAATTGTACTGTATGTAAACTTTTGTATGTGTCTTCCTTTTTTTTTTTGCTTGAGGAAGATTGGCCTTGGGCTAACATCTGTGCCATCTTCCTCTACTTTATATGTGGGACGCCTGCCACAGCATGGCTTGATGAGCAGTGGGTAGGTCTGTGCCTGGGATCCAAACCTGTGAACTCTGGGCTGCCGAAGGAGAGTGCGCAAACTTAACCACTATGCCACCAGGCCAGCCCCTGGTATCTGTCTTCTTTGACTTAGCATAATGTTTTGAGATTTCTCCATGTTGTTAGGTGTATCAGTAGTTTGTTCATTTTTTGTTTGTTTCTTTTGTTGTTGTTGTTTTTTTTTTTGTGAGGAAGATCAGCTCTGAGCTAACATCTGTTGCCAATCCTCCTCTTTTTGCTGAGGAAGATTAGCCCTGAGCTAACACCTGTGCCCATCCTCCTCCACTTTGTATGTGGGATGCCGCTACAGCATGGCTTGGTGAGCGGTGCACAGGTCCGTGCCCAGGATCTGGACCCACGAACCCCAGGCTGCTGAAGTGGAGTGTGCAAACTTAACCACTGTGCCAGCAGGCCAGCCCAGTTTGTTCATTTTCATTGCTAAATAACATTTCATTGTATAGCTGCACCACAATTTGTCCATTCAACAGTGGGTCGACATTGAGTTGTTTCCAGTTTTTGGAGATTATGAATAAAACAGCCATAAATATTTGTGTACAGTTCTTTGAATAGATATATGTATTCATTCCTCTTGGGTATAAGTCTGGGAGTGGGATTGCTGGGTTGAATGGGAAGTTATTGCTTAAGTTTATAAGAAACTGCCAAGCTCTTTTCCAAATTGGCTGTACCATTCTGCATGCTAACCAGCTATGTATGAGAGTTCCAGTTTCCAAATTGGCTGTACCATTCTGCATGCTAACCAGCTATGTATGAGAGTTCCAGTTGCTTTGCATCTTCACCAACACTTGGTATTGCTTTTTTTTTGTTGTTAATTCTAGCCATTTTAATAGGTGTATAATGGTATCTCTTTGTGGGTTTAATTTGCATTTTCCTAACAGCTAATGAGGTTGAGCATTAGTTATTTGTCATCCTTATCTCTTTGATGAAGTGTCTGTTTAAATCTTTTGGCTATTTTTTTTAAGATAAAATTCACATAACATAAAATTCACTCTTTTAACCATTTTAAAGTGTACAATTCAGTGGTTTTTAGAATATTCATGAAATTGTGCAGTCATCACCACCATCTAATTCCAGAGCATATTTATGACTGCAAAAAGGTCCCTGAACCCATTAGCAGTTCTTCCATGTTCCCCCCTTTTCCCAGCCCCAGGCAACCACTAATCATTATGTCTGTATAGATTTGCCTATTCTAGATATGTCATATAAATGCAATCATACAGTCATACAGTATGTGATTGTGTCTGTCTTCTCAGCATTGTGTTTTTGTTTTTTGCTGAGAAAGATTTCTGCTAAGCTAACATCTGTTGCCAATCTTCCTCTATTTTGTATGTGAGCCGCCACCACAGCATGGCCACTGATAGACAAGTGGTGTAGGTCTGCGCCCAGGAGCTGACCCCGGCCCACTGAAGTGGTGTGTGCCGACCTTAACCACTAGGCCACTGGGGCTGGCCCTCAGCATTATATTTTAAAGATTAATCCATGTTGTAGCATGTATCAGTACTTCATTCCTCTTTATTGCTGAATAATATTTTATTGTGTGGAAATACCACATTTTATTTATCTGTTCATCAGCTGATGGACATTTGAATTATTTCCACTTTTCAGCTATCAGGAATACTCTGCTTTGAACATTTATGTACAAGTTTTTGTGCAGATATATATGTGTTCATTTCTCTTTGCTGTATTCCTAGGAGTAGAATTGCTGGGTCATATGGTAACTCTATATTGAACCTTTTGAGGAACTGCCAGAATGTTTTCTATGGCAGCTGCAACATTTTACATATCGATTAGTAATATATGAGGGTTCCAGTTTATCCATATCCTCTCCAACACTTGTTATTATCTATCTTTTTTATTATTGCCATTCTAATGGGTGTGATCATGCTTTTATGTTGAATCTATCTATGTGTTTTTACTTAAAATGGATTTCTTGGTGATTACATATAGTTGGGTCATGCTTTTTAATCCAGTCTGACAATCTTTGCCTTTTAATTGGGGTGTTTAGATCATTTACATTTCAAGTAATTATTGCTATGACTGGATTTAAATCTACCGTCTTGCTACTTGTTTTGTGTTTGTCTTGTTTATTTATTTTTTATTTTATTGAAGTCATAATGGGTTTATAGAATTGTGAAATTTCAGTTGTACATTATTACTTGTCAGTCACCATATATATGTGTCTCTTTACCGCTTATGCCCACTCCCCAACTCCCTTCCCCTCTGGTAACCACTAATCTGTTCTCTTTGTCCATGTATTTGTTTATCTTCCACATGTCAGTGAAATCATATGTTGTTTGTCTTTCTCTGTCTGGCTTTTTTCGCTTAACGTAATACCCTCAAGTTCCATCCATATTATTGGCAAATGGGGCAATTTTATCTTTTTTTTTTTATGACTAAATAGTATTCCATTGTATATATATACCACATCATCTTTATCCATTCATCAGTTGATGGTCACTTGGGTTGCTTCCACATCTTGGCTATTGTGAGTAATGCTGCAGTGATGCATAGGGCTGCATAAGTCTCTTTGAATGGTTGATTTCAGGTTTTTTGGATAAATACCCAGTAGTGGGATAGCTGGGTTGTATGGTATTTCTATTTTTAATTTTTTGAGAAATCTCCATACTGTTTTCCATAGTGGCTGTACCAGTTTGCATTCCCACCAGCACTGTATGAGGGTTCCCTTTTCTCCACATCATCCCCAACATCTGTTGTTTTTTGTCTTGGTGATTATAGGCATTCTAACAGGTGTAAGGTGATATCTCATTGTAGTTTTGATTTGCATTTCCCTGATGATTAGTGATGTTAAACATCTTTTCTTGTGCCTGTTGGCCATCTGTATACCTTTGGAAAAATGTCTGTTCATATTCTTTGCCCATTTTTTGATCAGGTGGTTTGTTTTTTTGTTCTTGAGTTGTATGAGTTCTTTACGTATTTTGGAGATTAACCCCTTGTCAGATATATGATTTGCAAATATTTCCCAGTTGGTGGGTTGTCTTTTCATTTTTTTCATGGTTTCCTTTGTTTGCAGAAACTCTTTAGTCTGATGAAGTCTCATTTGTTTATTTTTCCTTTTGTTTCTCTTGCCCAAGTGGACATGGTATTCGAAAAGATCCTTCTAAGACTGATGTCAAAGAGTGTACTGCCTTTATTTTCTTCTAGGAGTTTTATGGTTTCATGTCTTACCTCCAAGTCTTTGATCAAAACATTTTGAGTTAATTTTTGTGTATGGCGAAAGCTGATGGTCTACTTTCATTCTTTTGCATGTGGCTGTCTGGTTTTCCCAACACCGTTTATTAAAGAGACTTTCCTTTCTCCATTGTATATTCTTAGCTCTTTTGTCGAAGATTAGCTATCCATAGATGTGTGGTTTTATTTCTGGGCTTTCAAGTCTGTTGCATTGATCTGTGTGTCTGTTTTTGTACCAGTACCATGCTGTTTTGATTACTATAGCTTTGTAGTATGTTTTGAAGTCAGGGATTGTGATGCCTTTTTTCTCAGGATTGCTTTAGCTATTCAGGGTCTTTTGTTGCCCCAAATGAATTTTAGGATTCTTCTTTCTATTTCTGTGAAGAATGTTATTGGGATTCTGATTGGGATTGCATTGAATCTGTAGATTGCTTTAGGTAGTATGGACATTTTAACTATGTTTATTCTTTTTTTTTTTTTTTTCGGTGAGGAAGATTAGCCCTGAGCTTACATCCAATGCCAGTCCTCCTCTTTTTGCTGAAGAAGATGGTCCCTGGGCTAACATCTGTGCCCATCTTCCTCTACTTTATATGGGATGCCGCCACAGCATGGCTTGATAAGTGGTGTGTCAGTGCGAGCCTGGGATCTGAACCTGTGAACCTGGGGCTGCCGAAGTGGAGTGTGTGCACTTAACCGCTACGCCACCAGGACAGCCCCTATGTATGTTTGTTCTTCCAATCCGTGTGCATGGAATGTCTTTCCATTTCTTTATGTCATCATCAGTTTCTTTCAATAATGTCTTATAGCTTTCATCGTATAGGTCTTTCACCTCCTTGGTTAAATTTATTCCTAGATATTTTATCCTTTTGTTGCCGTTGTAAATGGGATTGTATTCTCAAGTTCTCTTTCTGTTAGTTTGTTTTTAAAGTATAGAAATGCAACTGATTTTTGTAAGTTGATTTTGCAGCCTGCAACTTTACTGTAGTTGTTGATTATTTCTAAAAGTTTTCTGATGGATCTTTTAAGCTTTTCTGTATATAAAATCATGTCATCTGCAAACAGCAAGAGTGTCACTTCTTCCTTGCCAATTTGGATACCTTTTATGTTTTTTTCTTGCCTAATTGCTCTGGCCAAAACCTCCAGTACTGTGTTGAATAAGAATGGTGAGAGTGGGCACCCTTGTCTTGTTTCTGTTCTCAGGGGGCTAGCTTTCAGTTTTTTCCTATTGAGTATGGTGTTGGCTGTGGGTTTATCATATGTGGCCTTTATTAAGTTGAGGTGCTTTGCTTCTATACCCATTTTATTGAGAGTTTTTATCATAAATGGATGTTGGATCTTGTCAAATGCTTTCTCTGCGTCTATTGAGATGATCATGTGGTTTTTATTCCTCATTTTGTTAACGCGTATCACACTGATTGATTTGCGGATGTTGAACCATCCGTGCATCCCCGGTATAAACCCCACTTGATCATGGTGTGTAATCCTTTTAATGTATTGCTGTATTTCGTTTGCCAATATTTTGTTGAGGATTTTTGCATCTATCTTTGTCAGTGATGGTAGCCTATAATTTTCCTTCTTTGTGTTGTCCTTTTCTGGCTTTGGGATCAGGGTAATGTTGGCCTCATAAAATGTGTTAGGAAGTGTTCCATCTTCTTCAATTTTTTGGAATAGTTTGAGAAAGATAGGTATTAAATCTTTGAATGTTTGGTAGAATTCTCTAGAGGGCCGGCACCGTGGCTTAGCGGTTAAGTGCACGCGGTTCACTACTGGCGGCCCGGGTTCGGATCCCGGGCGTGCACCAACGCACCACTTGTCCGGCCATGCTGAGGCCGCGTCCCACATACAGCAACTAGAAGGATGTGCAACTATGACATACAGCTATCTACTGGGGCTTTGGGGGGAAAAAGAAAAGGAGGAGGATTAGCAATAGATGTTAGCTCAGAGCTGGTCTTCCTCAGCAAAAAGAGGAGGATTAGCACGGATGTTAGCTCAGGGCTGATCTTCCTCACACACACACACACACAAAATAAAATTATAAAAAAAAAAAGAAAAAGCATTCTCCAGAGAAGCCATCTGGTCCTAGACTTTTATTTTTTGGGAGGTTTTTGATTACTGTTTCAATTTCTTTACGTGTGACTGGTCTATTCAGAGTCTCTGTTTCTTCTTGATTCACTTTTGGGACGTTGTATGAGTCTAAGAATTTATCCATTTCTTCTAGATTGTCCAGTTAGTCGGCATATAGTTTTTCGTAGTATTCTCTTATAATCTTTTGTATTTCTGTGGTATCTGTTGTAATTTCTCCTCTTTTGCTTCTAATTTTATTTATTTGAGCCTTCTGTCTTTTTTCTTAGTGAGTCTGGCTAAAGGTTTGTCAGTTTTGTTTATCTTCTCCAAGAACCAACTCTTAGTTTCCTTGATCCTTTCTACTGTTTTTTTTTTTTTTGATTTCACTTTCATTTATTTCTGCTCTAATTTTTATTATTTCCCTCCTTCTGCTGACTTTGGGCTTTGTTTGTTGTTCTTTTTCTTTTCCTTTTTTTTTTTTTGTGTGTGAGAAAGATTAGCCCTGAGCTAACATCTAATGCCAATCCTCCTCTTTTTGGTGAGGAAGATTGGCCCTGGGCTAACATCTGTGCCCATCTCCCTCTATTTTATATGGGATGCCTGCCACAGCAGGGCTTGACAAGCAGTGTATTGGTGCGTGCCCGGGATCCGAACCTGCAAACTCCAGGCTGCCAAAGCAGAGTGCGTGCACCTAACCGCTACACCACCAGGCCGGCCCAGTTCTTCTTTTTCTAGTTCTGTTAGGTGTAGTTTAAGGTTGCTTATTTGAGATTTTTCTTGTTTGTTAAGGTGGGCCTGTATTGCTGTGAATTTCCCTCTTAGGACCGCTTTTGCTGCATCCCATGAGTTGGGATGGTGTATTTTCATTTTCATTTGTCTCCAGATATTTTTTTGGTTTCTCCTTTAATTTCTTCAGTGATCCATTGGTTGTTCAGTAGCATGTTGTTTAGTCTCCACACATTTGTCACTTTCCCAGCTTTTTCCTTGTAGTCGACTTCTAGTTTCATAGCATTATGATCAGAAAAGATGCTTGATATGATTTTAATCTTTTTTTTTTTTTTTTGTGAGGAAGATCAGACCTGAGGTAACATCAGCCAATCCTCTTTTTCTGCTGAGGAAAACTGGCCCTCGGCTAACATCTGTGCCCATCTTCCTCCACTTTATACAGGACACCGCCACAGCATGGCCTGAGAAGCGGTGCCTTGGTGCGGGCATGGGATCCGAACCCAGGCCGCCAGCAGTGGAGTGCACGCACTTCACCGCTGTGCCATGGGGCCGGCCCCTGATTTTAATCTTCTTAAATTTACTGAGGCTTGCCTTGTTTCCCAACATACGGTCTGTCTTCGAGAATGTTCCATGTACACTTGAGAAGAATGTGTATTCTGCTGATTTTGGATGGCATATTCTATATATATCTATTAACTCCATCTGGTCTAATTTTTCGTTTAGTTCCACTATTTCCTTGTTAACTTTCTGTCTGGATGATCTATCCATTGATGTAAGTGGGGTGTTAAGGTCCCTTACTATTATTGTGTTGCTGTTAATATCTCCTTTTAGGTCAATTAATAGTTGCTTTATGTACTTTGGTGCTTCTGTGTTAGGTGCATATATATTTATAAGTGTTATGTCCTCTTGGTGGAGTGTCCCTTTTATCATTATATACTGCCCCTCTTCATCTCTCATTGCCTTTTTTATCTTGAAGTCTCCCTTGTCTGATACAAGTATGCCAACACCTGCTTTATTTTGTTTGCCGTTAGCTTGGAGTATCATCTTCCATCCCTTTACTCTAAGCTTGTGTTTGTCTTTAGAGCTGAGATGTGTTTCTGGGAGGCAGCATATTGTTGGGTCTTGTTTTTTAATCTGTCTAGCCACTTAGTGTCTTTTGATTGGAGAATTCAATCCATTTACATTTAGAGTGATTATTGATATATGAGGGCTTAGTGCTGCCATTTTATCACTTGTTTTTCAGTTGTTCTGTATTTCCCATGTTTCTTGTCCCATGTATTTCGAACTGCCAATTCAATTTGGTGGTTGTCTATGATGGTTTTCTCAGTTTTCTCTTTATTTATCATTTATGTCTCTGTTCTGATTTTTTGTTTAGTGGTTACCATGAGGTTTGTATAAAAGATCTCGTAGATGAGATAGTCCATTTTCTGATAGCCTTTTATTTCCTTAGTCTAAGCAGGTTCCATCCCTTTCCTCTTCCCCATCTAAGTTGTTGTCACAACTTATTCCATTTGGTGTTGTGAGTTTGTGGTTCAAATGAAGTGATTTTATTTATTCTTGATGTTTTCCTTCCCTTTATCTTTAATGTTATAATTAAATGTTTGCTAATCTGTTCTGATAGAAAGTTGCAATTTTCAGATTTTTATCTGCCTGTTTATCTCCTTGCTCAAGACTTCGTAAACCCTTTCTTTTTTTTTTTTTTTTTTTTTCCAGGTATGAGGACCTTCTTGATTATTTCTTGTAGTGGGGGTCTTGTGGCAATAAACTCCCTCAGCTTTTGTTATCTGGGAAAGTTTTTATTTCTCCATCATATCTGAAGGATATTTTCGCTGTCTAAAGTATTCTTGGCTGAAGGTTTTTGTCTTTTAGAATTTTGCCTATATCATTCCATTCTCTCCTAGCCTGTAAGGTTTCTGCTGAGAAGTCCTCTGAAAGCCTCATAGGAGTTTCTTTGTAGGTTATTTTCTTCTGCCTTGCTGCCCTTAATATATTTTCTTTGTCATTGACTTTCGCCAGTTTTACTAATATGTGTCTTAGAGAAGGTCTTTTTATATTGATGTAATTAGGAGTTCTGTTAGCTTCTTTTACTTGTAATTTCAGCTCCTGTCCCAGGTTTGGGAAGTTCTCAGCTATTATTTCTTTGAACAAGCTCTCTGCTCCTTTCTCCCTCTCTTCTCTCTCTGGAATACCTATAATCCTTATGTTGTATTTCCTAATTGACTTAGGTATTTCTCTGAGAATTTCTTCATTTCTTTTTAGTCTTAGTTCTCTCTCCTCCTCCATCTGAAACATTTCAATATTTCTATCCTCTTAATTGCTATTTCTGTCTTCCATAATATCAGCTTTGTTATTTAAGGACTCCAGATTTTTCTTTATCTCATTCATTGTATTTTTGATCTCTAATGTTTCTGATTTGTTTTCCTTTATAGCTTCCATCTCTTTTGTGAAGAATTCCCTCTGTTCATTAATTTTATTTCTGATTTCATTGAACTCTCTTTCTTTCTTTGTTTTTTAAATAATTTTATTTATTTATTTTTTTCCCCCAAAGCCCCAGTAGATAGTTGTACATCATAGTTGCACATCCTTCTAGTTGCTGTATGTGGGACGTGGCCTCAGCATGGCCGGAGAACCGGTACGTCCGTGCGTGCCCGGGATCCGAACCCTGGGCCACCAGCAGCGGAGCGTGCACACCTAACCGCTAAGCCACAGGGCCGGCCCCTGAACTCTCTTTCTGAGTTCTCTTGTAACTCACTGAATTTTTTTATGATAGCTATTTTGAATTCTTGGTCATTTAGATTGTAAATTTCTATGTCTTCAGGATTGATTTCTGGGTGTTTGTCTTTTTCCTTCTGGTCTAGAGTATTAATATACCTCTTCATACTATTCGATGTGGTGAATTTGTGCCTTCACATAGCGATAGTATCTAGTCGCAGATTCCACCTGCCACCACTGGGTGGGGTAGGAGTTGTGTAATTGGAGCCCACCGTGATCCCTGTCAGCTGTGCCTGTCTGAACCTGGCCCACTTCTTGGGACTGTAGCAGGCCTGTGGGCTCTCCCATCTAATGGGAAAGTGATCACACAAGGACTCAGGGCTGCCGCTACCTGCTCCCACAGTCCCGCTGAGATGCGCTCCCACCTTCAGGTCTGTATTGGCACTCTGCGCGTTTGCGGAAGCAGGGAACTTGTTTGCCTGGGCACATACATCTGCCGCCATCTCCTCTTAGGTTGCACGAGCCATTGTGCTTGGTGGGCGGGGCCTCCCTACTGGGTCCAAGCCTGAGCCACTCCCTGAGGGCCACAGTAGCACTGTAAGCGCTCCCACTGGACTGGAAAGTGATCACACTGAGGCTCCGGGCTGCTGCTGCCTGCTCCCACAGTCCCACTGAGATGCGCTCCCCACTTCGGGCTGCAGTGGTACTCTGGGCGTTAGTGGCAGCCAGGAACTCATTTGCTTGGGTGTGCAGATCCGCCACCATCTCCTCCTAGGTTTCACCAGCTGTTGTGCTTGGTGGGTGGGGCCTTCCCACTGTCCGAGCCTGGGCCACTCCCTGGGGACCATGGTGGCACTGTGGGCTCTCCCACTGGACCGGAAAGCAATCATGCAGTGATTTAGGACTGCTGTCACCTGGTCCCGCTGTTGCGTGCGCCCACCCTCAGTGCTGCAGCGGTGCTATGGGCGCTTCAGCCAGGAGAGCAGTCGCACGTGTGCACAGGGCTGCTGGGGGGCCAGAGAGTGCTCACCTATCTCCAGCACCTCTCCGGGAGTAGTCCCTCCACTTTCAGGTGTATAGCTGCATGGGTCTCTCAGATGTCCTGTTGTGGTGTGTGGGTATCCTCTATTGATCAGTGAAAGTCCATTTAGTTGTAGTTTGATGGGGGAGAGATAAAGAGAACAGCTTGCTCCTCCATGTTGCTGACATCACTGTTGTCTCCTTTGCTTTTTATTCCTTTTTCCCTCTTTTCTGCTTTCTTTTAGATTAATTGGGTCTTTTCTGTGATTCTGTTTTATCTTCACTTTTGGCTTATTAGTCTTTAGTAAAAAATTTTTATTTAGTGATTGTCCTGTTTTTCACAATATATGTCTTTAATTGATTGCAGTATACTTCAAAATAATATTACACTACTTTATCTTATTATATGTCAAATCCCTCCTGCCATTCCTTTTTTTTATCGTCATACATTTTACATGTTATGAAGCCCACAATATATTGTTATTATTTTGCTTAAGATCAGGAGTTGACAAGCTTGTTTTGTAATGGGCCAAATAGTAAATATTTTTGACGTTGGCCATGTGTTATCTTACATAACTGTCTATCTTAACTCTGTTATTGTTGCGAGAAAACAGCCATAGACATTATATAAGCAAATGAATGTGCCTGGATTGTCCTGCAAGCCATAGTTTGCCAACCCCTGCTTTAGGTAGTTAACCATCTTTTTTTTTATTGATGTTTTAATGGTTCCTAACATTGTGAAATTTTTGGGTTGTACATTTTTGTTTGTCCATCACCATATATATGACTCCCTTCACCCCTTGTGCCCACCCCCCACCCCCACTGCCCCTGGTAACCACAGTCCAGTTTTCTCTGTCCATGTGTTGGTTTATATTCCACATATGAGTGAGATCATACAGTGTTTGTCTTTCTCTTTCTGGCTTATTTCACTTAACATAATACGCTCCAGGCCCATCCATGTTGTTGCAAATGGGACGATTTTGTCTTTTTTTATGGCTGAGTAGTATTCCATTGTATATATATACCACATTTTCCTAATCCAGTCGTCAGTCGAGGGACACTTAGGTTGCTTCCACTTCTTGGCTATGGTGAATAATGCTGCAATGAACATAGGGGTGCATAAGCCTCTTTGGATTGCTGATTTCAGGTTCGTTGGATAGATTCCCAGTAGTGGGATGGCTGGATCATAGGGCATCTCTATTTTTAATTCTTTGAGGAATCTCCATACCGTTTTCCATAGAGGCTGCACCAATTTGCATTCCCACCAGCTGTGTATGAGGGTTCCTGTTTCTCCACATCCTCTCCAACATTTGTTGTTTTTTGTCTTGGTGATTATAGCCATTCTAACAGGCGTGAGGAGGTATCTTAGTGTTGTTTTGATTTGCGTTTCCCTGATGATTAGTGATGTTGAGCATCTTTTCATGTGCCTATTGGCCATCTGAATATCTTCCTTGGAGAAGTGTCTCTTCATTTCCTCTGCCCATTTTTTGATCGGGTTGTTTGTTTTTTTGTTGTTCAGTTGTGTGAGTTCTTTATATATTATGGAGATCAACCCCTTGTCAGATGTATGTTTTGCAAATATTCTCTCCCAGCTGGTTGGTTGTCTGTTCATCTTGATTCCGGTTTCATTTGTCTTGTAAAAGCTCTTTAATCTGATAAAGTCCCACTTGTTTATTTTTTCTTTAGTTTCCCTAGTCTGGGTAGGCATGTCATCCGAAAAGATTCCTTTAAAATCAATGTCAAATAGTGTGTTGCCTATATTTTCTTCTATGAGTTTTATAGTTTCAGGTCTCACCTTCAGGTCTTTGATCCATTTTGAGTTAATTTTTGTGAATGGTGATAGCACATGGTCCACTTTCATTCTTTTGCATGTGGCTGTCCAGTTTTCCCAACACCATTTATTGAAGAGACTTTCCTTTCTCCATTGCATGTTCTTAGCACCTTTGTCGAAAATTAGCTGTCCGTATATGTGTGGTTTTATTTCTGGGCTTTCCATTCTGTTCCATTGATCTGTGTGTCTGTTTTTGTACCAGTACCATGCTGTTTTGATTACTATTGCTTTGTAGTATGTTTTGAAGTCAGGAATTGTGATGCCTCCTGCTTTGTTCTTTTTTCTTAGGATTTCTTTAGCTATTCGGGGTCTTTTGTTGCCCCATATAAATTTTAGTATTCTTTTTTCTATTTCTGTGAAGAATGTCATTGGGATTCTGATTGGGATTGCATTGAAATTGCATTGAATCTGTAGATTGCTTTAGGTAATATAGACATTTTAACTATGTTTATTCTTCCAATCCACGTGCATGGGCTATCTTTCCATTTCTTTATGTCATCGTGGATTTCTTTCAATAATGTCTTGTAGTTCTCATTGTATAGGTCCTTCACGTCCTTGGTAAGATTTATTCCTAGGTATTTTATTCTTTTTGATGCAATTGTAAATGGTATTATCTTTTTGAGCTCTCTTTCTGTTAGTTCGTTATTAGCATACAGAAATGCAACTGATTTTTGTAGATTGATTTTGTACCCTGCAACTCTGCTGTAGTTGTTGATTGTTTCTAATAGTTTTCCAACAGATTCTTTTTTTTTTTTTTTTATAATTTTATTTATTTATTTTTTCCCCCAAAGCCCCAGTAGATAGTTGTATGTCATAACTGCACATCCTTCTAGTTGCTGTATGTGGGATGCGGCCTCAGCATGGCCGGAGAAGCGGTGCGTTGGTGCGCGCCCGGGATCGAACCCAGGCCGCCAGCAGCGGAGCACGCACACTTAACCGCTAAGCCACGGGGCCGGCCCCCCAACAGATTCTTTAGGGTTTTCTATATATACAATCATGTCATCTGCAAATAGTGAGAGTTTCACTTCTTCGTTACCTATTTGGATCCCTTTTATTCCTTTTTCTTGCCTAATTGCTCTGGCCAAAACCTCCAGTACTATGTTGAACAGGAGTGGTGAGAGTGGGCAGCCCTGCCTCGTTCCTGTTCTCAGAGGAATGGCTTTCAGTCTTTCCCCGTTGAGTATGATGTGGGCTGTGGGTTTGTCATATATGGCCTTTATTATGTTGAGGTACTTTCCTTCTATTCCCATTTTATTGAGAGTTTTTATCATAAATGGATGTTGGATCTTGTCAAATGCTTTCTCTGCATCTATTGAGATGATCATGTGGTTTTTATTCTTTGTTTTGTTGATGTGATGTATCACGTTGATTGATTTGCGGATGTTGAACCATCCCTGAGTCCCTGGTATAAATCCCACTTGATCATGGTGTATGATCTTTTTAATGTATTGTTGTATTCGGTTTGCCAATATTTTGTTGAGGATTTTTGCATCAATGTTCATCATCGATATTGGCCTGTAATTTTCTTTCTTTGTATTGTCTTTGTCTGGTTTTGGTATCAGGGTGATGTTGGCCTCGTAGAATGATTTAGGAAGTGTTCCATCTTCCTCTATTTTTTGGAATAGTTTGAGAAGGATGGGTATTAAATCTTCTTTGAATGTTTGGTAAAATTCACTGGAGAAGCCATCTGGTCCTGGACTTTTATTTTTTGGGAGGTTTTTGATTACTATTTCAATCTCTTTACTTGTTATTGGTCTATTCAGATTCTCCATTTCTTCTTGGTTCAATTTTGGGAGGTTGTATAAGTCTAAGAATTTATCCATTTCTTCTAGATTGTCCAGTTTGTTGGCATATAATTTCTCATAGTATTCTCTTATAATCCTCTGTATTTCCATGGTATCCGTTGTAATTTCTCCTCTTTCATTTCTAATTTTATTTACTTGAGCCTTTTCTCTTTTTTCTTAGTAAGCCTGGCTAAGGGTTTGTCAATTTTGTTTATCTTCTCAAAGAACCAACTCTTTGTTTCATTAATCCTTTCTACTGTTTTTTTGGTCTCAATTTCATTTATTTCTGCTCTGATTTTTATTATTTCTCTCCTTCTGCTGGCTTTTGGCTTTGTTTGTTCTTTTTCTAGTTCTGTTAGGTGTAATTTAAGGTTGCCTATTTGGGCTTTTTCTTGTTTGTTAAGGTGGGCTTGTATCGCTATGAGTTTCTCTCTCAGGACCGCTTTTGCTGCATCCCATATGGTTTGATATGGCATATTTCTTTTTTTTTCCCCGCTGCGATCCACGGGTCCAGTCGTTTGATCAGGTCTGTCGCGGATCTCTTGGTGTGGTCTGCCGCGGATCGCTAGGTCTGGTCTGGTCGGTTGAGCTGCAGGGTCTGGTTTGAGGGGAGGAGGGAGCTCTCTCTTTTGCCCTCTGGGTCCCTGACGTGGGAGGCTTCTCGTTTGCTCCTCTTTATCTGCTCTCTGGGGTGCTCAGATGTTGATGGTAGCCCTCTGGCTCTTCTGAGTCCTCTGTGCGGGAGTTTCCCACTGGCTGAGAGAGTCCGAAGAGCTACGGTTTCCCTGCCGAGGGCCACCCCTCCCCCATCTCTGGGAGCCGCACAGACTGGGATCGCTGATCTGATGGGGAGGGAGAGGAGTTCTCCTTACCTCTCCCCACTTCCTCCGGGGACCCAGCACGTTCCGTTCTCAGATGTGCGGCAGTGTGGATCTTTCCGCTCTAGGTTTTCACTGTCTGGGATTCCGTTGTTGGTCTGTGACTGTTCCTTTTGTTGTATCTTGTCGGGGGAAGAGTTCACGGGAAAGCTCACTCCGCCATGATGCTGACGTCACTCCCAACCATCTTTTAAAATTATTAAATATAAGAAAAATATGTCTATTATGTTTATCTTAATTTATACCATTTCCAGTGCTTTTTGTTTCTTTGTGAGTTGACGTATGTTGTCATACTCCTTCTGCTGGAAGAACTACCTTTAACATTTCTTATGGTGTATGTTTGCCAGAATAAACTCTCTCAACTTTTGTTTGTTTGAATTTCCCCTTCATTTTTGAAAGATATTTTTACTTTGGATGTAATGCTTGGTTAACAGCTTTTTTCTTTCAGTACTTTGAAAGTGTTCTTCCATTGTCTTCTGCCTTGGCATCATTTGTGACAAGAAGTTTGCTGTCCCTCTTTGTCTCTCTGAAGGTAATGTGTTATTCTTCTGGCTGCCTTCAAGAGTTTCTCTGTATCTTTAGTTTTCAGCAGTTTGATTATGCCGTGTCTGGTTTTGTTTTGTTTGTATTTATTTTGCTTGGGTTTCTCTGAATGTCTTAGAACTCTGATTTGGTGTTTTTTTCATTTGTTTTAGAAAATTCTTGTCTGTTATCTCTTCAGATGTTTCTTCTCCATTCTCTTTCTCCTCCTTCTGGATCTCTAATTACACATATTAGACTGCTCAATATTGTCTCTTAGGTCTTACATGCTGTAGCCTATTTTTTTGTTTTGTTTATTTTATTGTTTTTTATATCTTTTTTCTTTTAGGTTGATTAATTTTTATTAACCCATCTTCAAGTTTTCTTGAACTTTGCCACCCACCTAATTAGGAACACTATAAATTAAATTCTGTTCTTGAGATTTTCTGGACCATATAATAGGTTGAATTTGGCCACAACCCACAAGAAGGCCAGCTTATGGTTACAAATTCTATGGGGACATTTTTGTTTTTTCATTTTACTCACGACCAAGGTGCAGATAGTCAAGTTTCTTCTATTTTACCTTAGTGAGAGGCAAGTTCATTTCTTTTTCACGCTTAGACTGAAGGTGGAGCCCTTTGGGAACCTGACTTTAATTGAGGAGTCTCCTAAAAGCATCCTTACTTTGGATGGCCCCTAGGTTTTATCTCCTGTTTCTGTGCCAGTGTGGATGTTCAAGGTCTCTAGGATTCAGCAGAAACAAGGTGAAAGCCAATTTATTGCTTTCTTACCTTCCAGAATTTCTGATTTCACTTCATGTTGGGCCTCTGTGAAATCTTTCATTTGTGTTTGCTCAGAAAAATGTTAAAAAAATTTTATTTTGCTTTGTTTTTAATCAGGAAGAGTGTTCAGAATATCTACTCTGCATTATTCTAATAACAGAAGAGTCTACTTGTTCAGCATTCTACTTTACTAAGGGATTTAGGTTCTTTCTTTCTTTCTTTTTTTTTTTCCCTGAGGAAGATTTGCCCTGAGCTAACATCCATGCCAGTCTTCCTCTATTTTTTAGTATGTGGGCCACCAGCACAGCATGGCTGCTAACAGAGTGGTGTATGTCCACACCCAGGCACCAAACTCAGGCTGCTGAAGTGGAGCATGCTGAACTTAAACACTAGGCCACCAGGCCTTGCCCTGTTTCTTTTTTTTTTTGCTAAAAAATTTTGAAGTAAAAACTTTTTTGCACTTAGATCTTTGTGCACACATGCAAGTAGTTTTCATCAATAGTGGAATGAGGCAAAGAAGAAAGAGAGGCTGGTTCTTACGCAGCCTTTCCTTTGCCACTTATTTTGTGGGTGCCCTAACTGCCATTAGAAGATGTTTTCAGACATCCTCTAAAAGCTTCCCACCCAAACAAAATGCATTATCATAAGCATATTGTCTGTGAATAGTGGATGTCCAGGTGACCATACTTTCAAAGTGTACCCAAAAGACAACATTGGCACTGATCCTGGATTGTGTTTTGGGCAGGTAAACAACACTTTTGATTCATGCTGAGTCATAAGAAAGTGGAAGTCATCTACCAACCTGCAGGACAATTTAGAACATAGCCTCTGATGTTTCTTAAATAAAGCCAAAAGCCATCATAAAATTATGTTTTTCAGATAGCGTAATTACAAATAAATGAGGAAATGAAACAGCAGGCTATAAGTCCTTGGGATTTGACAGTGCAGGGCCACATGTCATTGATTTCCAGTGTAGAGGCCTTTTACAAAGCAGTGACTCTAATCTAGATTATATAATCCTGAGTATTGTAATCACATTTTCTGCATATCATTTGTCATATGAAATTAATTTCCCTCTTCATGGTTTATTTTTCTTTTGTAGCACATTCTGAACTCCAGAATCCTTTATCTACCATTTAGCTTTCATAAACTCTCAGGCAGGATCTCTGTGAGATTCTCTACTTTGAGAAACTGTGTACTTAGTATATGACTCATAATTACATTATCATGATATATCCTTTATCTTCAAAATAGCATCTAATAAGTTAGTGCCTTTTTAACAACAGATAAAGTGTTTTCTAAAGACTTTTCCCAGAAATCCAAATGCTTCTTGGGGCCCTTTCCAATCTTCATGAGGTCTATCTTTGGCATTTTTAAAATTGAGGTAAACCAAGTTTCTCCCTAAGTATTTTGTTGAATTTTGACTATTTAACTACTCTCTGAGGTAGACATTTGAGTTTCCTCAACACTCATCCTTGTTTAAAACTTTTGTGGCTGAGATGTCCTTAAGCTTATAGTAAATTGGCCAGCTTCGGTGACATCTCTCTGGCCTTTGAAGTTGGCACAGTCTAATATAGCTACCTCAGGGGTGTGTGGCCATGGAAAAACATGTTTTTGTTGTTGAGTGTTCTTGCTTTCTAGTAATTTTATTTTTGCTCAAGGGATTTAGTATCTGTTCAGATACTTTATTTTTAAAGGCCACATAATTAATGACTTGACCTCTAATCTTAGCTTTGAAAATTTCCCAGACACGAATAAAGATAATGTCTGATGACCTATTATTTGAGAATACTACTCACTGACCAGCAATCAGTGCTATTTAAAAATGTGTATTTTACTCTGAAAATTATTTCCATGGCTAAAACACTTCCTCAGTAAAATCATGCATTTAATGACACAATTTGGTGATTCTTGGGCCTAGATTTATAATACTTTTACATGGTGTCACTGAGACAGTACAGTTCAGAACAGCTCTTCTCCTCAAATACTCTACTAAATAATTAGTTCTGTGAAAAATATTCTTTTTTTTTTCTTTTTTTTCTTTCTGTGAGGAAGATCAGCCCTGAGCTAACAACTGTTCTAATCCTCCTCTTTTTGCTGAGGAAGACCGGCTCTGAGCTAACGTCTATTGCCAATCCTCCTCCTTTTTTTTCCCCAAAGCCCCAGTAGATAGTTGTATGTCATAGTTGCACATCCTTCTAGTTGCTGTATGTGGGACGCAGCCTCAGCATGGCTGGAGAAGCGGTGCGTTGATGCGCGCCCGGGATACGAACCTGGGCTGCCAGTAGTGGAGCGCGCGCACTTAACCGCTAAGCCACGGGGCTGGCCCCTGAGAAAAATATTCTATAAAATATAGTCTTATCAGAAATAACACCTGTCTGTTGGACTAATAATAAGAATATTTTGGACGTAGAAGGTTATATAGTAATCCTTGTTTTGCATGAATATGGGCTGTCTTTGCAGTAAATATAGGAGTAAGATTTTTACAAAGGATCATGTTACTACTGAAGACTAGGATCATTAGTTAACTTATCTGGACCGTCTACCTCAGGACACAAGCCCTTAATAATTACGAGAGTGAAAGAGAAGTTCACCAGACTGTATCAATATGTGTGCCAAGGTATATTTAAGAAGAAAAGGGGGAGAAAAGCAGTTTCCTCCCTGGTGTCTGGGCAGAGCTAGAGTTGCCCTTTTTGGTCTTTTTTTACTTGTCTTATATTTATAAAAACAGACCCTCTTGGTAAACACCCACCTAAACACGGTGGTGTTTTTGTCAGATTGGTAGAGGAAACGGCATCTTGCTACCTTGATATGTTTTCCTTTTTGGCTTTTTGTTAAGAGAGGTTTAGTTCTGTGTTGCTAAACTCTAAGTTATGTGCAAAGAGAAGAAACAGTCTGCTTAATTAATTGTAATCTTTTTTTTTTTTTTTTTTTTTTTTTTTTTAAAGATTTTGTTTATTTTATTTTTTCCCCCCAAAGCCCCAGTGGATAGTTGTGTGTCGTAGCTGCACATCCTTCTAGTTGCTGTATGTGGGACTCGGCCTCAGGATGAACAGAGAAGTGGTGCCTCGATGCGCACCCGGGATCCGAACCCGGGCCACCAGCATCGCAGCGCGCGCACTTAACCGCCAAGCCACAGGGCCGGCCTAATCTTTTTTTTTTGTAAAGATTTTATTTATTTATTTTTTTCCCCCCAAAGCCCCATTAGATAGTTGTATGTCATAGCTGCACATCCTTCTAGTTGCTGTATGTGGGACGCGGCCTCAGCATGGCCGGAGAAGTGGTGCGTCGGTGCGCGCCTGGGATCCGAACCTGGGCCACCAGCAGCGGAGTGCGCGCACTTAACCACTAAGCCACGGGGCTGGCCCTAATTGTAATCTTTAATTGAAATCTGTTATAGCCTAGTTGGACAATCCTGAAAGAGATTTGAGTAATTGAAGTTTTCCCCTTGGTTCCAATGGAAGGGAAATATTTCAGTTCACTTACTTGAGTTTATAAAATAGTTTGTTCGGGCCGGCCCGGTGGCTTAGCGGTTAAGTGCACGCGCTCCGCTGCTGGCGGCCCGGGTTCGGATCCCGGGCGTGCACCGACGCACCGCTTCTCCGGCCATGCTGAGGCCGTGTCCCACATACAGCAACTAGAAGGATGTGCAGCTATGACATACAACTATCCGCTGGGGCTTTGGGGGAAAAAAATAAATAAATAAAAATCTAAAATAGTTTGTTCTTTCTTTCCCCACAGCAAGAATTATGAACGTAAAGTCACAGAACAGAGTCAGTGTTAATTTTTAAAGCTTTCCCATATTTCCCCCCTCATCAGCTGTAAATAATGTGCCTGACTGTAAAATGGAAAAAGCTGAAATTTTCCACTTGTGCATTTTGAGCTTTTCAGAGGTATTATACACTCTGGAAATAATAATAAAAGATACTAGGCCTTATACAGTGCTTTTTGTGTGAGGAACTCATAAACACTAATGCATTGATCCTAACACAGTACTTGATTGTGACTTTAAAAGGTCATGAGTTACTACTGTTACAAAAAATAAAAAATAAAAAACGATTGAAGAGGGAGCTCTAATTTACAAATATTGTTTAAAAAAATATCTAGATACAAGTTGATATAGATAACTGAAAAAATAAAAATTATGGAGGATTTTATTGTTTGTTAACTTCTCTCTTAGCCTGTAATAGATTTTTGTCCCTTTATGTTTTTTTTTTTCCTTTTTCTTTTATTATGAATCTACTTGAAGTCTGATTCCCTTCTTAGAGAAGAAGGCAGAATTTACTTTTAAGCTTTTATTTCTTCTCAGCCAAGAAGGCTTAAACCCGTGGTGGTTTCCTGAGTTTGTCACATTAACATAACAGTGCATTTTATTTGTCCTGAATTGGGAGGTCATCGTTTTTATTTTATTTTATTTTATTTTATTTTTGTTTTTGTTTTTGTTTTTGTTTTTGTTTTTGTTTTTATTTTTATTTATTTTTCCCCCAAAGCCCCAATAGATAGTTGTATGTCATAGCTGCACATCCTTCTAGTTGTTGTATGTGAGCCGTGGCCTCAGCATGGCCGGAGAAGCAGTGCGTCAGTGCGCACCTGGGATCCGAACCCAGGCCGCTGGCAGCGGGGCACATGCACTTAACCGCTAAGCCACGGGGCCGGCCTGAGATCATCGTTTTAGTTTTCTTAGTTTAATATTTGTGATATATAGCTGTTGATTTTGGTTAATATAGTGGTCATGTGGCTTAATCTTCAACTTTTTTGTGTTTTGTAGGTTTATTCTTCAGTCCAAGGAGGTAATTCACAATCAGCTGTTAGAGAAACAGAAAATAGCAGAAGAAAAAATTAAAGAATTGGAAGTAAGTTTTGAGTGAATATTGACAGAAATAGTCAAGTTTTAGGAAAAAATTATCTCATTGTGTCATATTAAATGAAAATGTATGCCTGCCAAGGTCATGTCACATTGTTTTTATTTTTTCTAATTGTGTCAGAGCTATGAAGTGGTCGTATTCATGGCAGTGTATAAGACACACACTCACAAAGTCTCTTGGAACTGTAGGGAATTTTGAAGAAGATAGGATGCTGTTAATCTCAATGTATTTTCTCCATTACTTTTGAATGAACATGCCTGTTCTTAAAAAAAAAAAAAAGCAAAAATAGAAACACAATGTATGTTTAAACACCACATATTGTGGTGAATGGGCATGAGAGTGGGTAATAATATTAGTGATTAAAGAATCTTGATATATGTCTCTTTTACACATTGTAATTCCTTTAACATAGATTAGGTTCTAGACCAGGACTGAGTAGTAAGCTGTAACTAACAATCTGAAGGATGGTGCTCCAGTGAGGAAAACAAATTTTTTTTAGCTAGGGAAAAAGATGATGGGTTAGAATAACTTGGTATATTTTTGGAAAATTGGAGTTTATTATTATAGTTTCCTTATACATTAAAACTTTTGATGAAATATTCTTCTTGGGCTTTGGTGAAAGGTCTATCCTGTATATAGTAAAAGTTAGACTGGACAAAAAACTGGTTATTATTTCTTTGGGACCAAGATTTCCTGAGATGGGGGTGGATACAATGACTTCATAGGTCACTTTATCTAATTTCTGTGAGTACTATTTGAGGCAGTGGTTCAGAATCTGACTCAGCCCTCTGCTGAATTGGTGAGACACCCCCTGTAGCCTCCTGGGGATTTCTCAGGGGCACCGGCATGGCATGGCCTGGGCGAGCATGTAGTATCTTAGGTTACTTAGCTTATTTTTATTTGACTGCTGATGATAATTTAAACACACTTGATAATAGATTTATAGCTTAGAAAGACGTATTGTAAAAACAAGTAATCAAACAGAAAAGAAAAAACTGTAATCCTATAGTAACCAGGTTGTTATTATGTCTTGTTTTATCATTTTTGTCAGCTCAATTGTTCTAGATTGAATTTTATATCCTCTACTGTTTTCAAAGGAAAGTATCTTTAAAAACTGCAAACAAAACTATGTCATGTAGATAACAAAAAATGTGTTTTGCGACTGTAGGTAAATATGTCTAAAAATTGTCCTGATGAATAAGTAGGAAGGTGCCAAGTAATGTGTATATAATTCTCTTTTTATGAAAATAAAAAACAAGATCTATATGTGAACACTGAAAATGATATGTAATCATATATATTAAATTACCACTGGTTACCCTAACAAAATGAGATGGGACATGGGGATGAAATTATTTTTTTCTTACAATCTCTCTGGTGGATAAATTATAACCAGTATTTGTTAACTTTTATAATTAAAAAAATTATCAAGGTAAAATTGCCACAGATGATAATTTTAGCATACTATTCAGTTCTGATGAGTATCAGGAAATTTATCTTTCAAAAGTTTCCTTTCATGAAGTCTCTCAAATACTGGTAGAGTATCTTTTTTTTTTTTAAGTTTTTGTTTATGGCGGTAACATTGGTTCATAACATTGTATAAATTTCAGGTGTACATCATTATACTTCTGTTTCTGCATGGATTACATCATGTTCACCACCCAAATACTAATTACAACCCATCACCACACACATGTGCAGAATTATCCCTTTCGCCCTCCTCCCTCCCTCTTTCCCCTCTGGTAACCACCAATTCAATCTCTGTCTCTATGTGTTTGTTTATTGTTGTTATTATCTACTACTTAATGAAGGAAATCATACCGTAACAAATAGTGGTAGAGTATCTTGATATCTGTCAGGTAATACAAGTAGGGTACCTGGCTTGTTGGGACCTGTTTGAAATGCTAATTATAGCTACAAAAAACTAGCAGAGTTAAACTCGGAGCTTCTGCCTTAGAAAGTTATTTTGCCTTTTTTCTTTTTCATCTTTTGTTTTACATATTATTTATATTATAGAAGCAGTATAAGTGCACTATAAAAAAACAGTCGAGCAAAAAGTAAAACAAATGATTAAATGAAATCTTTCTCCTCTTCTCTGCACACCCCCAAAGGTCACCTCTACAGTTTGGTGTGTATCATTCCAAACTTTCCTTTGTTTTATAAACACATTCATACACACATATTTTTTTAATGTTTATTTTATTTTATTTTTTATTGTGAGGAAGATCAGCCCTGAGCTAACATCCATGCCAATCCTCCTTTTTTTGCCCCTTTTCTCCCCAAAGCCCCAGTAGATAGTTGTATGTCATAGTTGCACATCCTTCTAGTTGCTGTATGTGGGACGCCACCTCAGTGTGGCCGGACAAGCAGTGCGTTGGTGCGCTCCTGGGATCTGAACCCCGGGCCGCCAGCAGTGGAGCGAGCGCACTTAACCGCTAAGCCACAGGGCCAGTCCCCTACACACTTTTTTTTAAATAAAAAGGAATTATGCTGTATATACTGTTTTTTCATAATTTGAAAATTTTATCTTTCTTCTGTAGTAATATAAATCTAGTTTATATTCAATTTCTTGTTTTCCATTTCTCCTACCAGTGTAGGCTCCTTATTACCTGAACATTCAATTATTGTACGATCCTACCTCTGCATTATTTAGTATACTCTCCAATACTCCAGTAGTATACACTCTCTTCTCTTCGCTGAAGCAATCCCATACTTTTCCACTGCCATACCTTTATGTTTTGTTACTTCAGCCTGAAATGTATGCATGTGCACACACCCACACATGCACTCATGCACACATACATTAAGTTTAGTGTTCAGATTTTCTGTTTCTTGTTATTTTCTGTTTAGTTCTTGAGAGAGAGGTGTCAAAATCTCCCTCTATGATGATATTTATTGATTTCTCCTTAGTCTTTTAGTTTAGTGGGCAATGGTATTTACTATCTGGGTACTTTAGGTACTCATTATTACTGTATACATAGTTTAGAGGATATGTTTCATTTTGCTCTTATATAGGAATTTCTTAGTTTGTTCATTCGTTCTTTTTTTTTTTGTGAGGAAGACCAGCCCTGAGCTAACATCCATTGCCAATCCTCCTCCTTTTTTTTCCTACCCCCAAGCTCCAGTAGATAGTTGTATCTCGTAGTTGCACATTCTGCTAGTTGCTGTATGTGGGACACCCCCTCAGCATGGCCAGACAAGCAGTAAGTCGGTGCGTGCCCGGGATCCGAACCCCGGGCCACCAGTAGCGGAGCACGTGCACTTAACCGCTAAGCCACAGGGCTGGCCCCTCTTAGTTCTTTCAAAGATAGTGTTCTACTGTCTTCTGGCTTCCATTGTTACTGTCGAGAAGTCATCTAAAAGTCTAATTGTTGTTCCTTTGTCTTTTCTCTCTGGCTACTTTTAATATTCTCATGCTTTGTAGTCTCTGTGGGATATGTTTAGGTGTAGATTTAGTCTTTTTATTTTTTTCTTAATCCTACTTGGATTAAGTTGCATTTCCTGGATCTGAGGATTAGTGTCTTTCATCAATTGTGGAAAATTCTTATTATCTCTGAATGTTATTTCTTCCCTGTTTTCTCTATTAAATGGTATTTCCTTCTGGAATTTTTTCCCCACCTTTAAACCATCTGCAGTAGCATCTTTTTTTTTTTTTTTTTGTGAGGAGATCAGCCCTGTGCTAACATCCGCCAATCCTCCTCTTTTTTTTGCTGAGGAAGACGGCCCTGGGCTAACATCTGTGCCCATCTTCCTCCACTTTATATGGGACGCCACCACAGCATGGCTTGCCAAGCAGTGCGTCAGTGCGCACCCGGGATCCGAACCAGCAAACCCCGGGCCGCCGCAGCGGAGCGCGCGCACTTAACCGCTTGCGCCACCGGGCCGGCCCCTGCAGTAGCATCTTAACTTGTTTTTCCATTTCCAGCTTTCCCCCTTCCAATCCTTTTAACATATTTCAGCTAGAATGACCTTTCTAAGGTATTAAACCTGGTCACATAAGTCCTCTGTGTAAAACCCATCGTTGTTCTTTTTTTTTTTTAATTAATTTATTTTTTCCCCCAAAGCCCCAGTAGATAGTTGTATGTCATAGCTGCACATCCTTCTAGTTGCTGTATGTGGGACGCGGCCTCAGCATGGCCAGAGAAGCGGTGTGTCAGTGCGCGTCTGGGATCCGAACCCGGGCCACCAGCAGCGGAGCACGCACACTTAACCGCTAAGCCACAGGGCTGGCCCAGCCCATCGTTGTTCTTAAGGTAAAGTTCAAACTCATTAACATACCTTCAAGGCTCTTTATGAAATGACTCCTGTTTATTTGTCTCATCTTCCTCATTTCGTCTGCCTTCTCTTACACTGTATGCTCCAGCCATGCAGAAATATTCTATTTTTAAAACTTGCTGTGGTATCTTTATTTCTACTAGGTCTTTGCAAAAGTAGTTCCCTCTGCCTGGGAACTTCCTCCTCCTGCCTTTACCAGCTCCATCTGTTAATCCGTAAGATTTTAGTTTAGGGCTACTTCTCCTGAGAACCATTTTCTGATTTCTCAGTCTCGAATTAGGTGCTTTTTCCTTGTTCTCCCTAATTATTCTATTAGTTTCATAGCACAATGTGGGAATTTGGGCATATAAACTATCACCAGTTGAAGTAGTTACAAATATGGTTTCCTTTTTCTTGGGAAGCTTAATATGGATTCAGAGCTCTAAATAGTTTATCACAAGGCCTCCCAGTTGTTGCTCCTCCTTTCAAATCTACAGTCTCTTCTTCTGGGCCATAGTATTTCTTGCCAGTCCAACCTGTTTCATCTTAACCCTGTTTAATTATCATCATCATCATTAATTTCTACCCTCAGATACCTTACAGTTAAGTTGGAGAGGCACAATTTATACATAACTCTGCAGATGAAGGCCAGGCTGTTTCCATTTAGCACGTTTTCATCTCTGAAGTAGTGAGATGGTTTTGGGTCTGGGTCCGTAGGTCCAGTTTCTGATTAAAGCTGTTAACTTGTCCCACTGTGTATGCCTCCCCACCCCCTACCAACAGTCTATATAAATGACACTGTGGATGAACCCTTTCCGTGATGTAGATGCTGATCTGATTCAGGTTCTCTGATCTCAGGGCCAATCTCCATTAGTATTTCCTAGACTCCCTTTTATTCACCTCTGTCCTTTCTGTTTCTTTATGTTTGCTCTCTCCAGATTTTTTTCTCCAGTATTCATTTACAAGTACAAAGCTTACCTAGAATTTTTGTAGGTTTTAGTAACTGTTATGCTGGTCTACATTGTCAGCCAACCTGGTGGCCTCACCTGCTGGCCCTTTCCTCTTATGGAGCAGAGGTGAGGGTTCTATAACCCTGCCCTCATGTCTCCTTGATAGGGAGTTATGTTACTTACTAGAAGGGTAAAGACAAGTAGTATGTTAACCTTGGAAAGATAGTCTTACGGTCTTTTTCTTCTTAAAACTCCATATTTACATTTTTTTTTCCCCAGGAAAGATTCACCTTGAGCTAACATCTATTGCCAGTCTTCCTCTTTTTTTTCCTTTCCTCCCCAAAGCCCTGGTACCTACTTGTATATTCTAGCTGTAAGCCCTTCTAGTTCTTCTGTGTGAGCCGCCACCACAGCATGGCTACAGACAGACAAGTGGTGTGGTTCCAAGCCTGGGAACTGAACCCAGACCACCAAAGTGGGGTGAGCTGAACTTGAACCACTAGGCCATCAGGGCTGGCTCTATATTTACATTTTACTAGCCCTTTGTTTGGCTATTCTTCAGACTATAATCCCTTGACTGGGGTTGATTAGGAAATATTTTCACAACAGACTCACAATATGATATTATATGTAAATTTTTATCTTTCCTTTATAAAGATGATAGGTCAGGTTCTGGGAGGGAGTATCATCATTTCATCCTAATGGTAATTAGTAAACCAGTGATGCTGATCCTATTCAAGAGAAAATATAAAATGGTGGCTTTAGTATGATAGACTAACCATGTTATTTATGTCCTTGAGGGAATTCTCTATTTTTTTAAAATACTGATAACAAATAACATTTTAAAGATGACTGAATGTATAATACAGTATATGTTATTAGAAAAGTACAAAAGTATAATTTTTTTAAATGACGTGAATATAATTGGGATATGGAATTATGACTTTATGAGTCTCATCTGTCTTTGTAAAAATAATTTTCTTTTTGAAATATACAGCATTGCTGCAAAGAAAAAGTAGGGATTTTTTCTGAGAAAATCCAGTTTTAGTTAAAGTTGAGTTAAACCTTATTGATAGATTGAGGAGATATATATCTTCTAAAGAGTGAAAAGTACAGTTTTTATTTTTGCTCACTTTTTTGGAGGTAAGAAGGAAGTAATTACTTGTGCACTTCTTTTGCAGTTGGGAAAACTTAGATTCAGCATTCAGATGAGCTAGAGCTCAATTTCTGACCCTTGCCTTATGAATCTCAACTATTTTGGATCCTTGAGATAACTGTAAGCTTTCAGTGATGTATTTGAACACATTTTGACCACCATTCTCTTATAGTCGCTCCCTTGTTCCAGGTGAGGGCCAGTTACTGATTCAGGCTCTTCTGCCTTCAGTCCAAAGTCCCCATTATGTTTTAGGCACATGCACATACTGGCTGAACACTTTCCTTCTCCTCTGTCTCTGACATGGTTACCACCCCTTCCACCACCCTGGTTAGCTCAACAATGACAGAATAAAAATAAGAATAAGGAAGCCCAGGGCATTCTGGCCTGCATAATGCCACTTCTGACGCAGAATGTTACAATCCCGGGGTTGTGAAATAGCTCGGCAGCCCATGCTGTAAGTAAAATCTAAGAAAACTGTGTAGAAGTCCCTACTCTTCCACAAAAATGACAATTTTGGTCAGACAGTGGTTCCTGAAACAAATAGAAAGAATAGGGCAAGACAACTGGATAGGAGGTGCCTGTGACACTGTAGTTGGCTGAGTTCTGAGCCTCTAATGAGAAAATGTTTTGGAGAAGTTCCCACGATTAAGGGGATTTTACTCTGCCTATTGAGGATCATTTTTTCCATAGCATGGGTGGTGACTGGTAGGCACTTGGATGGATGTCCAGTTGTTGCCCTAAGGACTTCATTTTTGAGCTGGTACCATTGTGCATAGGATGGGAGCCCCTCTTTGGAGGTGATGTTAAGTGGACACTACTATATGATAGGCACTGGTTCTTATTTGTATTTTTAATGAAGAGAGAAGGGCAGGTGAGAGCAGAGCCAGTGATAGAATTTTTTTTATATGTTAAACAAGAGTTACACCCAATGGTTCATCTGCTTGCATAGCTCAAAGTTTAGAATCTATTAAAAAAAATTAGTCATTTATTTATTTTGTAGTGAAATATAACATTTACAGAAATATATATTAAAATACATATAGCTTAATCAGTAATTATAAAGCAAACACCTGTAACAATCATCCAGGCCAAGAAATCAAAAGTTGGCAAAACACCAGAGGCCCCCACCTCTGCCCTGTTTATCCCTCCCTGATCACAATGCCATCCCTGCCCACTTTCCTACCCAAGATAACTACTACTATAACTTTTGTGATAATTATTTTCTTTTTTTAAAGTATAGTTTTACTACCTATGTATGTATCCCCCAAACAGTATAATTGAATCTTGCCTGTTTTTAAACCTTACATCTACAACACTATTACTATATTTTTTTGCCTTGCTTCTTTTGCTCGACATTGTGTTTGTGAAGTATATCCATGTTGTTACTCAAGATTGTGATTTGTTCATTTTCATTGCTATATGGTATTTCATTATATAGATTTACTACAATTTATCTTTCCAGAGAGTCCATTTTTGTTCTTAACAAGTCACGATGTTCTCATAGAGTCTTTGTGCAGTTTATCTCTTAGCCTCTTGCTGAGAGGAGCTATTTTTCAGAGACACCCTCCTGCCTCAACCCAGGAGAGTTTTGAGTCCTGGAGAGAAGCATAAAATATCTTCACCCTAAAAATTTGCTTGATGATTTCTCACCTTCAGTAGTAGCTGGATAGCACCTCTGAGTGTCTTTTTTTTTTAATTTTAAAAAGTAATTGCAAGTTAGTAAATTAATCTCTTTTCCATGTTGTTTTGACTTGGGGAGTCTTGGATGAAGTTTCTCTTATTGTCCCATACATTGGGATTTCAGATATGAATACTTATCTCTTAATAGAGTTTATTTGCATTCTCAACATTTATAAAAATGGATGTTTGTTTTAAAATAGTTATTAGTTATTTAAGACTTAAGTCTAAAAGAGCCTGACAGTTGGAAACTCTAGAGTTTATAGTGAACTATATATATTCTCTATATCCTGGTGTCTTTGGGCTTAATGTAGCTGCGTGATCCTCCTCTGTGGCTTTCAGAGGAGAATAGGCATGAGCCCGAAAAAGCCCATATATGCTCTTTTTCTGGTTAAGTATTCTTTATTGGTTATTATTAGTATTATCAATACATTGGTCAGTATTATGATCCAAGTGCTAATATTTGCCCAAATATTTCCTCAGTAGAAATATTTCAGATCTGGTGAAAACTTGAACAGTTCAAATAGATTTGCTCTTTTAACTAGACAGCTTTTCTTCTACTATCTGTAAAACATATATTACACACACATGCCCCTTTTGTTTGATCTGTTCACTGATGTGCATCTTCATTTTATGATTAAGATAAAAGAAGGATTTGCATTCTGTTTAGCCAGAGTTCATCTTTTTGCATCTCCATTCATTATTCTTTTCTTCTAGGATACATTCCCAGGGTGCCTTGATTCCCCTCTTTGGAATACTTGTCTATACTCACAACAAACTATCTGTTTGAAAGCTTCAGAGGGTTGTTTTTTTATTATAATTTTATTTATTTTTTTCCCCCAAAGCCCCAGTAGATAGTTGTATGTCATAGCTGCACATCCTTCTAGTTGCAGTATGTGGGACGCGGCCTCAGCATGGCCGGAGAAGCTGTGCGTCGGTGCACGCCCGGGATCCGAACCCAGGCCGCTAGCAGCGGAGCGTGCGCACCTAACTGCTAAGCCACGGGGCCGGCCCTTCAGAGGGTTGTTGACCTCAGCCTTCACTGCTATATGCTTATATGGTCTGTACTTTTCTCTGTGTCTAACCTTAAAAATTTGTCCTTAACCTCCTCCCTCCCATATCTGAGAGTTCCTCCAGTCATTTTTAGGCTGCCTAGAGAATGATTTCTTTTGATGAGTTAGACTTTGAATTTTCTTTCATGTTATTACATGCTTCCCTGCTCTTGTAACTAGATGGTAAGCCAAAGTTAATCAGTATACTTTTATTTACCCCAGATTTTTCCTCTAATCAGTCCTTATTTCACAGGTCTCCTCTAACCTGAAGTAATAGATACTGGCCAGAAGAAGTGAGTTATTCAATACTCAATGTGGGCAAAGCCACACCTGTATTAATGACCACACTGTGCATGTCACCTCAAAAGAACAAGATCCAAACTGGTATTTGAACCATAAATAGAGATATCCTAGTCTATCAGATTTACAGCAGAGCATTTATTACCCTAAATTCCTAATTTAAATACTTTCTGTTCAGTTAGGAGTTCTGGACTATAGCTCTGCTGTACTCTAAGCTTCAGTGTCCTCATCTGTAAAATGAGTGTTGGATTAGTGGATATCTAGGGTCACGTCTATTAAGTTTATTGTTATAACCTTGGTCTTTTTCTGACTCGCTACTTTAGGAGCAAAAATGCCCCCTTAAAATGAAGAGATGGAAGGAGGCAAAACAAAAGAAAACAAAGAACCATTTTCCTTTCATGTCCAGATGATTAATTTAAAAAGTTAATTGGAGGGGCCAGCCTGGTGGCATAGTGGTTAAGTTCGTCTGCCCTGCTTCAGTGGCCCGGGGTTTGCAGGTTCAGATCCCAGGCACAGACCTACACACCGCTTATCAAGCCATGCTGTGGCAGGCGTCCCACATATAAAGTAGAGGCAGATGGGCACGGATGTTAGCCCAGGGCTAATCTTCCTCATCAAAAAAAAAAAAAAAGTTAATTGGAATCCTATTTTGAAGCTAAAATAAAACAAGTTGTCTGCCTACAGCTTTGCCAGCTAAAATGTAATACAAGGTGACAGCATCTCCTTTGATATCTTTGTAGTAGTTGCTTAAATTACTGAAATCACAGAGATGTGTGTGTGTGTGATGGCATACAGGTAGTTTATAGAAGGCGTTACCTGTTTTAGAGATACAGTCATGTGCTGCATAATGATGTTTCAGTCAATGACAAACCACATGTATGACGGTGGTCCCATAAGATTAGTACCATATAGCCTAGTGTAGTAGGCTGTACCATCTAGGTTTAAGTGCGCTCTATGATGATTGCCTAATGATGCATGTCTCAGAATGTATCCCTGTCATTAAGTGATACATGACTGTACTTTTGGATAGAGCTGTGTAATAGCTTATTAACTCCACATACATAAATTAAATAACATATCCAGTAAGACCTCATTTTATTCCTTTGTAGTCCTTTATCCTATACTGTCTTATAAAATACATGATACTTAGAATAGTGGCAAAAAGTGTTGTTCAGAAAATGTTGATAAATGATTAAATTTCTTGAGTGTACATGGACATTTTTTTCTTTTGGTGAAGGAGATTGACCCTGAGCTAACACCTGTGCCAGTCTTCCTCTGTTTTGTATGTGGAATGCCGCCACAGCATGGCTTGATGAGTAGTGTGTGGATCCGCGCCCGGAGTCCAAACCCGTGAATCTCGGGCTGTAGAAGCAGAGTGCGTGAACTTAACCGCTACGCTGCCAGGCTGGCCCCTATATAGACAGTTTTATAAGTGGTATCTTATTAAATTTTATAAAATGTATTTCTATGAATTTTAATTAATCTGATGCAGATATTATACTATTTAGGACTTTACCATTTTTATTTTACCATTTTATTCATTTTTCAAAGAATTTTCACTACATTATTTCATTTATAAATAGGATGTATGGGGTGATGCTGTCTTGCTAATTATCATTAATTAGAGGAATTTCTCCCACCTCATTTTGTCTTGCTTTCAAACAAATCTCTCACCTGCCACCAGCATAATAAAAATATTTGAATTCCAGCACTATTCATGAAGCCATCCTTTTGGCTACATAATTATCTTGTGAGGGAATATTTCCAAAATGGGCACAGATACATTGTACTCCTAACTTTTGTGTAGAACAATTTAGTTCATTTTATTCTGCTTTTGTTTTTAAGAAAACACATGTGAGGGTGGAACAGTACTCCAGGTCAGGAAGCATTATCGGTTTCCACTGACGTTTTATACGCACTCTGTTTTTATATGAGACACTAAAAGCTCAAACTCTGTGTGATGCTATAAAGACATGGAAAATGATTCTTTCTTAGGGTTGGAGGAAGTGATGACTAGTGTGTTTTTGCTGGTAGTATCTGATAATCCCCCCTCCCTTTAGCTATTCTAGGCATGTTTAGTTGTCAGGCGTTGTCGGACTAAATTGCTAAAAATAACAAATAAGGGGGAGGCTGTTCTAAGGCCAGCTCTTGCCACTGTCTGTAATCTGTTTAATTTAGTTCCTAGGGAGAAAGGGCAAAAGGAACATGGTGCCATTCTCATTGAATGGATTTTTTGTTTAAAGTGCTGACAAGAACATTGTTTGAGCTCTCCCTTTTACCAAACTCCATAGGGCTCACGTACCCACATCTACTTACAGTGTGGAGCCAGAGCCAGGGGGCTCAAAGAGCATGCTCTGATCAGTGGTTGTGCTAGAGATTAACCAGGCGATTGTGGTCTTCTGCTCGTCTTTTCATGTGGCTTTTGACAGTGGAAATGTGCTTAGCCTGTGAGAGTAGGTGAGAGAGAGAGGATGGTGGTTAGAAATGGGGGAGTTAGTGTGAGAATACAGAAATCTTTCTATTTAATACTCTCCCTTAACTCAGTGTTCAGAGCGAGTTAGGTTGTTTGATAAAATTAAGCACACGTGTGACTCCAGTACACCTGCATGTAGTTTTAACCCACATTGCCAGTGTAAAGCTCTACTTGGATCTGGCTCTTGACCTGTCTATGCCCTAACTTCTTCCAATAATAGAAACAACTTTCTGTAAAGTAGAGATAGCAATCTAGTACTTGTTTGTAAAGCTGTTGAAGATCACTGAAGGAATGATTTAAATGCCTTTCCTATTCCCTGCTATGTATTTACCAGCGGTGGAGTTTGTGAAAACGAGAGCAAGTTTTCAGTTATATTTCTGGTGTTCTATAGTCTGTGTTGACTTACGTCAGGGCTTATTGATTTTTATATTCTGAAGTTTCTTATTGATTTTTGTGTCTGAAGTCCTATCCAAAATCCTTTCCTTTGTGCAATTCTTTTTTTTTTTTTTTTTTGGTCTGACCCTGACCACTTTAGCCCCAAAGAAAAAAGTGGATTGCTTTTATTAGAGATTCTTGGTCGGGGGTGGGGGGTGGGATGTCTTGGGAAAGCCTATATTAGTGAAGATCCTGGTATTTACCTAAAGCTTTGGGATCTGAGCACTTGGACACTGCAGGCTTTGGGAATGCTTACTTTTAGATATTTCTTAAGTCACCAACCTGCCTTACTCCCTAATTTAGTGAAATACTTAATTATTTTAACTGAACTAAGGGATTGCAAATCTATAACTTAGAATACAGGCCTCAAGACTATCTATGCTATTATGTAGGTGATAAAGTCTTGTGATTCATGTGGAATGACATATATGGCAGCACTTTAAATCTTTTTTTTTTTTTTTTTTGTGAGGAAGATCAGCCCTGTGCTAACATCTGCCAATCCTCCTTTATTTTTGTTGAGGAAGACTGGCCCTGGGCTAACATCCGTACCCATCTTCCTCCACTGTATATGGGACACCGACACAGCATGGCTGGCCAAGCGGTGTGTTGGTGTGCGCCTGGGATCCGAACCAGCGAACCCCGGGCCACCGCAGTGGAGCGCGCATGCTTAACCATTTGCACCACCGGGCCCACCGCAGCACTTTAAATCTTTACGCACAGCACAAGACAGATGTTGTTTGTGGTCAAGTTTAATCAGATATAGAAATTTGTAAAGGAAAACATCACTTTCTGCTCAGAGCCTGGACTTTCTTTGGAGTTCAAATTCAAAGCCTTCATTAATACAGACTCTGTGTCTCTCTTCTCTGTTTAGAAAAGGCATGAAAGGGAAACAAAAGATAGGTGGTGATGGAAAACACGAGAGGAAGAAGGAGATTCTGATGCTATAGTTGACCCTTAAGCTCGATCAAGTTTTGAACATAATTGTAAAATATCGATTGCCTTAATTTTTAAGCTTTGATGCTTTCAGTTTCAGAGGCTGAACTATTTCACATACAACTGGTTTTTCCTTGCTTTGGGAGGACTGCACAATTCCAAGATGCATGACATAAGACTTTGGCCAATAATAATTGTTAGATAGGCCAGAAGGAGTGTATGCATATAAAAAAAGCATTATTAAATGTTTGCTGAGTGTCTTGATTATACAGAGTACTTTGGGGTTATGTCTAACTATGGAGGATATTTGTTCTTACTTTTAATCTTATACATTAAGCAACCTACAGTCTGTTGTACTATGTGCCATGCACTATTATAGGCAATGAAGACAAAATTAGCAAAGGCCCTGATGGCATGGAGAGTGGAAGGTGGAGACAGATAATAAGCAAATAATATAACTGATAAATACTAAAAAGAAAAACAACACAGTCTAAGGAGACAGAGAATGATGGGAGTGTATAAGCTATTTTATATAGTGTTGACAGGGAAGGTTTCTTTGATAAGGTGATATTTGTGCAGAGGCCTGAAGGGAGTGAGGGAGTAAGCTATGTGTACATCTGGTAGAAGAGGGTTCCAAGCAGAGGGGACAGCAAGTATAAAAACCTGGAGGTGAGAGCATAATTGACAGATTGAGAGAACAGCAAGGAAGCCAGTTCAGCTGGAGCTGAGTGAGCAAGGTAGAGAATAGTAGAAGATGAAATCACAGAGGTATCAGGGAATAGATTATATAGGGCCTTATAGGCCCTATTAAGGATTTTGGATAATGCTCTGAAATTGGGAGTTTTGGGAGGGTTTTGAACAGAGAAATGGCATGATTTGATTTACATTAAAGGGACCAGTCTGGCTGCTATGTTGAGAATAGATTATAGAGGGCAAGGGTGGAAGCAAGGAGACCTGTTAGGAGGCTGTTGCATTACCCAGGTAAGAGATTGATGGTGGCTTAGACAAGGGTAGTAACAGTGGAGGTCGTCAGACTCAGGATATATTTTAAGGTAGAACCAAGATGATGGAGTATAGGGATGAAAGAGAGGACTCAAAGTTTTGGACCTGTGATTAAGGAATCATACCTCCTTCCTCCCACGTATATCACTCATTCTCTTCTTGGAGAGATCTGGAATGGGTTCATGGGAAAAGGGACACTTCACCTGAGCCTTGAAGGTCTGTTAGAATTTTGCTAGATAGCGCTGGGGCAGAGGAGAGAGCATGTCAAATCAAAGGAATAGTGAATCTGGAAGTGGAATGGTAGATGGAGGGTTGGAGTGGGAAATGAGGCTGGAGAGGTCTAAGGGAAGGGCTAAAATGAATGAAATCAGCATTGTTTCTGCTCACTTTGTATAAGTACTACTTGTTCTGGGCAAATAGTTATTCTCAGTGCCAATGCTATTTATTCACTGTGGTTTCCACACAGCATTCTGTGTGTACTAGGCTCCACAGAGATTCCACATGTTTATGGGAACAGATATGCTATTGATAATTCATTGATCAGTGTTTCCTATTCAATTTTCAAGTTTCACAAGTAATTTTGAAAGGAAATTGAAAGTTTGGTTTGGGCCATGTTAACCTTTGAGATACTGTTAGACCCAAGTAGAGATGTTGAACAGACAGTTGGATATATGAATCTGGAACTCCAGGCTAGTGAAATAAAATTGAGAATTGTCTATAAATTGTCAATTTATAGTTGGCATTTAAAATCATAGAACTGAATTAGGTCAGCTAAGGAGAAGCTAGAGAAGGAGCAAATGAGGTTCATGAACTGCACCCGAGGGCCTTGCAGCAGGGTGTAAATCTCTTTACAGAGGTGTGGACACTGGGTAGTGAGTCCAGAGAACTGAGGGAATACCCACATGGGCAACCTCTGCTGAGAAAGGGCCAAGCTGAAGGGATGGGACCAACTCCCTTCAAGGTTAGGGGGCTGTCCAGGCCCTTGGTTTTATGATGGCAGCAGAGGCTGTCAGCTCAGTTAGACCTGAGTTGCTAGTGCTTTGTGGCCTTCCCCTACTAGCACTAACCCTGGAGCTGGGCAGGCCTGGTCTGCTGAGGGAAGCAGGCTTGTTCTCTCGGGGAGGGATTGCAGAAGGTAATGGCTGACATCAAGTTAGGCTCAAAGTTGAACCCTCTGTATGTGGGACCATACTGCAGGGATTCGTTGAACACAGTTCATTTAGAGCACAGGAAATAAGAACCCCCGCCACATATCTGTGGTATCTTGAGTAAAATTTGAGGGAGGTGGGTACTTTCATGGGCGAAAGCAAACATGCCTACTAGTTTTGAACTAGTTTTGAAGGTTAAAAGTTCCCTAAAGGGAGTTTATAATGACTAGTTCCTTCACTATTCCATATACATGCTTACACATATGCACACACATATGTACACTTTCCTACCCTCTTTCAGTATATACTAAGAAAAACTTCAACCTTTAGAATATTTTTTGAGTTCATCTCGAAGATTCTTAGCAAGTAGTAAGTACTTCTTTGCTCTGATATGCATAGCATAATGCCTTGGCATAATAATTAAGAATATTCATCTAGAATCAGATGAATATGAATTTGAACTCTGACTCTGCCACTTACTACCACCTTGGATAAATTACTTAGTTTCTCTAAGCCTAAATATGCTCTTCTGTAAAACGGCAACAAAAGTGTTGTTGGAGAGGGACAATAAATAAACCCTTTATCTCCTGCCTAAGTATGGAACTAACTGAAAGTCAGGCAAATTGATATAAAAATTTTTATATATTTTACCTTTATTACTGATAAATATTAGGTTGAAGGATGTGGCATAGGTGTGCAGCAATAATGACGGTTTCTAATACTGATCCAGGGCCGGCCCCATGGCTTAGCGGTTAAGTGCGCGCGCTCCGCTACTGGCTGCCCGGGTTGGGATCCCGGGCACGCACCGACACACTGCTTCTCCGGCCATGCTGAGGCCGTGTCCCACGAGGCCGCATCCCACATACAGCAACTAGAAGGATGTACAACTATGACATACAACTATCTACTGGGGCTTTGGGGGAAACAAAAAAAAAAGAAGAGGATTGGCAATAGATGTTAGCTCAGAGCCGGTCTTCCTCAGCAAAAAGAGGAGGATTAGCATGGATGTTAGCTCAGGGCTGATCTTCCTTACACACACACACAAAAAATAAATAAAAATAAATAAATAAATAAAACTCTAATATTGATCCAGAATTAGGCATACAAATTAGATGAACTTACCCAGCAAAGCTCTGAAAGTGTGGGACAACCACAGGTCTCTCTTTGCAGAGGCAGGCAGAGCCTGTGTGTCAGACTTATGAGGGAATGTGTACCTTCTGCGGATCCTGGCAGAGCGGAAGGGGCTGAGCCATAGTTCCCATTCCCAAACACACCAATCAGAGAAGCCACTCGTCTTCCTGAGAGTAGATTGAGGAGGAGGCTAGGACTAAAGCTAATGAAAACTGGAGGTGAGGAGGATAAGCATTTCTCTCTTAAAAGGTATCTACCTTGTAAAGTAATACGTGTAAGTCACTTGATCCCTGGCACACAGTAAATACTCAGTAACTGCAGGATTTTGTTATTTGCATATAGTGGATGCTCAGTAGCTATTTACCAGTTGAGCATGTTGCTACTACATGTTTATAAGATAAAGGTTTGGTTTTTTTTTTTAACTTGAAAAAAATTAAATATACACAAATATACAAAGCTAATTTAACAAACACCGTGTACTCACCACCCAGAATTAACAAATGTTAGCATTTTGTAATATTTACTTTTTTTATTTTTTACAAAAAAACCTGATACTAATGAAATTGAATTCTCCTTTGTAACTTCGCTCCCAACCTCACCTCAATCTCATTCCCATTCACCAGAAGCAACTACTATCAGATATTTGGTATGTATTTTTCCATTCCATGTTTCATAGCATTTTATATTTCAACAAATGATATCATATTGTTCTTATCTTTCAATAACTTGCTTTTTTTTCTTTTGAACTCCACCCACACTAATAAATATACGTAGTTCACTCGTTTTAACTGCTGTAGGGTATTCCATAAGAACATGTAACTTTTTATATTTTATTTGAAGTACTCATTGTTGATAGCTTCAGTATACACCATGTAAATGTGGCCAAACAGCCTGATGACTCCTTCCACATGTGGCATTAATATAGCCATTGGTAGGGCTAGTCCATGGGCTCAAGGATGCAAGTGCCAGCATGTTAGTGATATCTGCATTGACGATATCTGATATTGCTGTTAGTGATATCTGCATTGACGATATCTGATATTGCTGTTAGTGATATCTGCCAAGGATTCTGTGGGGAAGCCATCTCATAAACTTGGTGGCCTCTGCCTGTGTTTTAGAAATGGAGATCACATGTCCTTCACAGAGCCAGAACCAGTCAGGGAAAGAGAGAGAAAGCAGAGTGGGAACCCAGGATTCCATATTCTAGATTCCAAACACTGTATCATTCACTTTTACTGAGAAAGAAGTGGGGATTCCTGTGCCGTGGTTGGATACTTGCAGTAGCTGGGCCTTCTAATATTAGTGATTTTATAAAAATTAATATTCTTATAAAATGATAAATCCCCTAAACACCAACTCTTTGAATAAAGAGATTATAAGTGGCTTCTAAGTGGCCTGGCATCTGGAAATTGAAGAAAGGGCAAAATGTAAACCACCCCTTGAATCATGTTTGCAAAGAGAAGTGTGCCAAGTACTCTTTTATTACTCTAGTGTCATTATAAATTTAATTGATGTTATGTCAGCTACTTAGATCAGAGCTAATAGCATATTAAACTCCATTCTGTTTGTACCAGTTCTATGGTAACTTGAGTGGGTGTGGAGTTGGGACAAGTGGCAGCTGTGACGTCTGGTCTATAGAGTGTTTTCATCATGGTATGAGCCCCTGCATCACCCTGGTTGGAGAAGTGTCACTGGTGATGTGACCTGACCTCCTAGTGCCCCTCAGAACACTCAGAGCAATGTGAGCAAAGACCCTGTGTTGCTTGTCTGACCTAGAGGTTTAGCTTAGAGTTAGAAAATAGCGATTTCTTGGTGATACTGACAGGTATAACTGTGTTTTCCTTTTCTCTTTCTTAATGAAAAGAAAGCTGAGGTTTTTTGAAAGGTTATAAATAGCCGTTTGATATTGGAGTATATTTGTAGTTCTCCAGTTCTGCCCTCTGCTGACCTGTACAGATCAGCAGAGGAGGTGCCAATGAGTCATGCATCTGTGCTCTCAGTGGCTTTGAGCTCTTGCTTGTTTTCACTGTCACCAGGTCCTTTTATGGGTTTCCGGTTGCCATATCTCTATTTTTTTAGTTGTATAAATATGTTACTCGATTGGAAAGTAATAATGTGATCACATAGAAGTTTCCTTACCCTTGTTTGTCCGTTGGCTCTCCCAGGGTACCTTATTAACTCATTAATCTAAATGTTTAGTGCATTTGCTGATAACAGTAAAGTTAATTTTCAGAAATTAACAGGTCAGTTTACTTTACCCTGGCCAGTTTGTGTGTGTATTACTCTAAGGCTTTGGGTGGAGTAGAGACTGATTTGCTGTGAAAATAATTCATTAGGAACTTGCCTTGCTATGCCTGTTTTTAAATACAGGGCTTTCATGTCCTGTCTTTTCTCCTTGTGGTGCAGCATTTTGAGAAGACTAGGAATTTTTTTTTATTTTTAATTGGGGTAAAGTTCATGTAACATTAAATTCACAATGTTGTGCAACCATCACCATTGTCTGATTCTAGAACATTTTTATCACCCCTAAAAGAAACCCCTTACCCATTAAGCAGTCACTGCCCATTTCCCCTCCCAGCCCCGCCTCCCCCCCAGCCCCCAGCAACCATTAATCTGTTTTCTGTCTTATAGAGTTGCCTATTCTGGATGTTCATATAAATGGATGATACAGTATGTGGCTTTTTGTGTCTGGCTTCTTTCACTTAGCATAATGTTTTCAAGGTTCATCAACGTTTTAGCATGTATCAGTACTTCATTCCTTTTTATGGCTGAATAATATTCCATTGTATGGAAATACCACATTTTGTTTATCTACTCATCAGCTGATGGACATTTGTATTGTTTCTACTTTTTGGCTATTATGAAAAATTATGCTATGAACATTCACAAGTTTTTAAACACCTGTTTTCATTTCTCTTGGGTATGTACCTAGGAGTGGAATTGCTGGGTCATATGGTAATTTTGTCTTTTAACTTCTTGGGTAACTGGCAGACTTTTCCACAGCAGCTGTATCATTTTACATTCCTACCAGCAATATATGAGGGTTCTAATTTCTCCACACCTTTGCCAATATTTATAAATAAGTGATTATCATCATTTTTGATTATCACCATCCTAGTGGGTATAAAGTAGTATCTCATTGTGGTTTTTATTTGCATTTCCTTAATGACTAATGAAGTTGAATATCTTTTCATGTGTTTATTAGCCATTAATATATCTTCTCTGGAGAAATGTCTATTCAAGTCCTTTGCTCATTTTTTTAATTGGGTTGTTTATCTTTTTGTTGTAGAGTTGTAAGAAAACAGAAATTCTCTTTGACTTGCTTGGAGCAGAGAGTAGGATCGGACTGACTTCAGACTTTTGCCACACACACCTGCATGTTAGTCTGGCCCCCACAGTTGAGTCAATTACACTTCTACTTCCAAGAATGCAAGGTGTTGCCCTTACTTCCTCTCTCAGAAGGCACACCCTTATTCACCTACCCCTTTACCATGCCTACAGGCCAAACTCCACAGTAAACATTGTTGATTTGATCCTCTTGCCTTCTTGTAAGACTAGGGCAAACTAAAGACAAACTGGAATAGTTAAACTTGTTTTATTTTATTTAGAAGACTTAGAGAGTTTCAGAAGTCCTTATTGATGAATACTTGGCTTTCTGATCCTGGAGAAGCAGAAGAAAAATAATGTATATTGGGAAACTTCTTGCTTTTATAAAATTTGTTTTCATGAGATTTCTTTATTATGTACTGTGTACATTTATTTTTCACATATGATGGAACTTAGAAAAGTGTTCCATGTGGGCTGTAATTTTTAGGTTTTTTTGTTTGTTTGTTTTAGAGAGGAATCAAAGACCCCAGGCTGTGATATTTATAGTGGTCTCTGTGCATCCTTTTCCTGATCTCTTTTACTCAGTTCCTGAAACAGACAAATACTTCTCATGTTTAGTATACTGATAGTACATTTACACTGCACATAATTCTCAGCTGTGGCACTGTGTGGTCTCTGAAGGATATTGTCTTTGCACCTTTATTTCCTAAATATAGCATTTCAGCCCTTCTAATCATTTCCTTGGGCATAATTATACTGATGTTTCTACAACCCTTGTGTTGCACCTGCACAAAGCCTAGTGTCTCTGTTGAAGATAGGAAAATTATTTGTCTCTATGCTGCAGTACATATGCTCTTGGGGCTCATCTGTGACAATTAAAATATCAGGTAATTTTCCTTCACGGAGTTTTAGGATCAGGTCTCAAAGAGCCACAGACTTTTTTAAGTTGGAAGATATCCTAGAGGCCAGTTGATGTAGCACTCTCCTCCTCTGCCCTCAGCTGTTTCTGACATGTTGTTGTCACTGTTCCTATTTGAACACATCAGTGATTTCTAGTGATCTCATCCTTTTTCCTGAACTACTATTCTCTTGGTTTCTATGACACAGTTTCCCTCTTTTTTTAGTGTTATTTGCTGGTTCCTCCTCTTCCTTCCAGTCTTACTCAATGTTGACTTTCTACAAGAATAAGTCCTCTTATTCTGTGTTCTTTCTCTAGGAATTTCAACCATTCTCATAGCTTCAAGTACTACCTTTGTGCAAAATTATACCTCTAGCCCAGATTTCTTCTATGACCTTCAGACCCAATTTAGTTTTCTTCTCAGCTCTCACTTGGATGTCTCATAGGTACCTTACACTCAACATGTCTAAAACTAAACTCATGGTCTTCCCTTCCAAACCCAGTCCTCTTGGGAGTTATTCTTGACCCCACTCTCCCAACTTCTGATATCTAATGAAGGTTATGGTGAAGGACTTTGTGAAGTCGTCTTGTTGATTTTTCTCCTGAATATTTCTTATATCTGTCTGTTTTTGTCCATCTCCAGTGCCATCTACTAAGATATTGTCATGTCTTTCCAAGACTATTGCAATGGCCTCCTAATAGGTTTCTCAACATTCACACTTGTATTCTTTAATCCAGTTTCTTCCCACCCTTTTTTACATCACAGCACCCAGAAAATAGTATTTGTGTGATTTACTGGCGTAAATGGACAATGAGTGCTCAAGGTTGGAGGCAACTTCCCAGCAGGACTTTGGCTGCCCTGAACCTACCCAGCCACTCTAGGACTAAAGGGATCAATACTTTGGGCATATCTGTTACTCATTCACTGGGCGTTCTGTGGGAGTCTCTGCTCTAACTCACTCTCTGTGTTGCAGCCAGAGTGATATTTTGTTTTCAGTGGAAATTTGATTTTTGTTACTCCTGCTTAAAACCCAGTAGCTTTCCATTGTCTTCAAGATAAATACCAAATCTTTAATATGGCTTAGGACCCTGGATGATCTGAGTCAGCCTCACCAGCCTCATCCCTCTCTCTCTCTCTCTCTCTGTACTTCAGCCTCACTGGCTGTCATTCAGTTCCCAAACATCTCGTGCTCCATTTGACCTTTGCACATGCTGCTTCATTTGCCTGGAATTGCTCTCTCTCTCACTCTAACCTCTCCACTTAGTTAATTCCTACTCATCCTTTGGAGCTAGTTCTGTGATTTCCTTGATTATACAAGGTATTTCCTCCATTAGACACTGCTTTTCTCTCAGAACCCTTATTACAGTGGAAGTTAATTGACCATGTGTTCTGCAGTAGTGTAATCTCTATGAATAAGTGTGTGACTTGTTCACTGCTCTAATCCGAGTGCTCTTTGGGCCTAACATATATTGGGTGCTCAATAATGTTGGTTGAATGCATTATGTGTCAGTTCTTGGTGCTGAAGATGAAACATTAATCAAGTCAGACAAGAACCCTATCCTTAATGAGCTTACATTCAGATACAGACAATAAAGAAATAAGCAACAAAATATCATGTAGGAAAAGTGATGTTTTAGAGTGTTACTGGGGACCTCCATTAGGTGAGTAATCAGAGAAGGCCTCTCTGAAAAGGTGAAATTTCAGCTAAGATATGAATGAAAAGAAGCAACCAGCCACTTAAAAGTATGTAGAAGAAGAACATGCCACGTGGAGGGCACAGATGGTACAAATGTCTTAAGGTTGGAATAAGTTTGGTGGAGTTGTTTAAGCAAGTGAAAGGGATAAAGAGTGGTAATAAGGTTGATGTAGTTGGCAGGGACCAAATCATGCAGGGCCTTATTGCCCAGGTTGAGGAGTTTGGATTTATTCTAAGTGTCACAGGAAGATGTTAGAGGGTTTTCAGCAGCAAGTAACCTGATTTACCTATTAAAATATCTGTGAGAAACGTTCAGGTGAGGATGATGGAGGCTTGAACTAGGATGGTAGCAGTGGAGCTGGATAGAAAGAAGAGTATGGTTTAGGGATATATTTGGAAGTAAGTTAAGACTTGCTGACGGATTGGATGGGGGATATGGGGTTTGAGGAGAAGAAAAGAATCAGAGATGGCCTCTGTATTTTTTTTTGTTTCTGTGGTTTTTAAATTGAGCAATTGGATAACCGCCATTGACTGAGATGGAGAAGACTGGGAGGAGGATGACTATGAATCAGTTGTGTTTTTTTTGTTTTATTTTTTTATTTTTATTTTTTGTGAGGAAGATCAGCCCTGAACTAACATCTGTGGCCAATCCTCCTCTTTTTGCTGAGGAAGACTGGCCCTGGGCTAACATCTTCCTCCACTTTATATGGGATGCCACCACAGCCTGGCGTGACAAGCGGTGCCTTGGTGCACGCCCACGATCCGAACCCTGGGCTGCCATAGCGTAGTGCACGCGCACTTAACTGATAGGCCACTGGGCTGGCCCAAGTTGTGTTTGTTTTAGACATGTTAAGTATGGGTTTGATATCTGAGAGGATATGTGTTGTAAGCAATTGGATGTGTAAATCTGGAATTAAGGGAGAGGCCAAGGGTAGGGATATAAATTTGGGAGTCATAGTAATGTTTAAAGCTATGAGACTAGATGAGAGTTTCTGAGAGAGAGTATAGATGGGGAGAAGAGAAAATTCCAGGACAGCTTCCCAGAAAATGCCAACATTTTGAAGTTGAGCAGAGGAGGAGTAGTCAGCAAAAGAAAACTTAGGAGTAGCCAGTGATGTAGGAGGAAAATAGGAATGTGGCATCGTGAAAGCTAAGAGAAGAAAGTATGTCAAGAATTGTGCTAGATGCTATTGATGAGTAAGAATGCATTGAGTAAGAAGAGAATAGAGAAGTAACCACTGCTTTGGGCAACATAGAGATCACTGGTGACCTCAACCACAGTCAGTTCAATAGAGTAGATGGAAGCATGATTGGAGAGGAAAGGAAGTGGAGGCAGTTACTCAAAACAATTGGTTGAAGAAGAAGTTTTGCTGAGGAGGAGGACAGAAAGGGGGCAGTGCCTACAGGGGAATGTGAGGTCAAGAAAGGGTTTTTTTTGTTTGTTTTTTAATGATTCACCTCACCAAGAAGGATCTTGCAGAGAAAGAGAAATTGAAGATTAAGAAGAAAGAAGAAGGATAACTGAGGGAGTGAAATTTTTGAGGAGGCCAGTGGGAATGGAATCAACACCCAAGTGGAAGGGCTGAGTTTTGATAGAAACAGGGACCCTCTATCCATTTTAACTATAGGGAGAGGAGAGAGTACATGTACAGGTATAGGTCGTGTAGTAGATTTGGTAGTGGGAAGAAGAAGGAATTCTTACCAGATTGCTTGTATTTTCTCAGTGAGCTAGGAATGAGAGGAGAGGAGACAGCATAGGAAATTTGAGGAGACAAGGTAAAGTATGAAATAGTTATATTGAAGAATAGACAAGTGAACATATTAAGGAAGTTTAATAGAATTTCTGGACAGTGTTGAGTGCCTGTTTGAGATTCATGGTCCTGAATTTTAAAGTGAAACCATTCAGCACAGTTAAGTGTTTTTCTCCAGCGACATTCAGAGTTCAGGTACAAGCATGGAATAGGTAGATGGTTTGGTTCAACTTGGATTGGCATTTTGCCAGGCAAGTGCAGCAGAGGGAGAGAAGAGCAAAGGAGAAAAGGGCATTTGCAAGGGGAATAAATATAAATGATGGCCTGTGGAAGCTAAGCTGGGTAGGAGGGGAAAAAGGCCATGGAAGCATAATAGATAAGTAAAAACTTGTCGTTGAGTAATGAGGTCGAAGAAGTATTGGAGTGAGAGTTATCAAATGAAAGTGACCTGGAAAAATTTGGAGTAGTCGTGGTGAAATTGAAATTTCAGACATGGTGCAGTTACTGGTGTTGACAAGATCTCTAGGGTATGACTGTGGGCCGAGTGGCTGAGGTGGTAAAGTAAAAATTGTGAGAGGAGAGGAGGTCATGGTATTGGATGAATCATCTACATTTTTGTAGAAGTCACCTTGAGTGGTGCAGAGGAAGAAAGTGAGCCATCGATGAATGAGGGACGGTACCCAGGATATTGATAAATTGTAGCAACAAGGGTGGAGGGAAGAAGATAGGAAAGCGTGATGCCATAAACTTCAAGAACCGGGGTTTTTGGAGGAAAAAAGAGGAGAAATGGTTTGGCAGTAGGCTGAATGAATGAATGGAAGGATGGGTAGAAATTTATGCTTTTATTAGGCAGCTTTCATTGAACGTTAAAATCTCTAAAATCTCTACCTTCGGGACTCAGTTCTACCTTTTAAGGCTCCCTCTTATTTAAGAACAGAGATTGGCAAACTACAGCCTGCTGGCTAGATCCGGCTTACTGCCTGTTTTTGTGTTTTTAGAACATAGCTATCCCCATTCCTTTACACCAGACCCATTTGTTTACACATTGTCTGTGGCTGCTTTTGCGCTACAATGGCTGAGTTGAATAGTTCCAGCAGAGACAATCCCATGAAGCCTAAGATATTTGCTATCTGGACCTTTATGGAAAAAATTTTCTGTCTGCCGCCCCCCCTTTTTTTTTTGCTGATGAAGATGCATCCTGAGCTAACAGCTGTTGCCAATCTTCCTCTTTTTGCTTGAGGAAGATTCACCCTGAGCCAACATCTGTTCCAGTCTTCCTCTATTTTGCATGTGGGTTGCCGCCACAGCATGGCCGCTGATGGGTGGTATAGGTCCATGCCAGGGAACCCAATTTGGGCTGCCGAAGCAGAGTGTGCCGCGCTTAACCACTAGGCTACGGGGCTGTCCCCTGACTCCCACTTTTGAACATGGGTCTCAAACTTTGCTGTGCCTCAGAGTCACCTGCAGGGGCTGTGAAAACACAGATTGCCTGGCTCTACCCCTGGAGTTTCTGATTCAGTAGCTCTGGGTTGGGGCCTGAGAGGGTGCATTTCCAACAAGTTCCCAGGTGTTGCTGACGCTGCTGGTCCAGGGACCAGACTTTAAAAGCCATTGCTTTAGATATTTAAGGTAGTGATCAGGTTCCTTCTCCCCTTAATCTTCTCTGAGCCAAATGTTCCTACCTACTTCAGCTGCTTATCACTTGACATTATTTACTGGCTTGTCTCATCCCTTTTTGAGCCTGGCACCCACAAATGTAATGGTTCTTTGGATGAAGCCTGATCAGTGCCTTATGCATTGGAACAGTTGCCCCTCCTGGCTCTGCACTTACCTATGAGCTTTCTTTCTACTTTTCTTCTCAGGTTGTATGATGGACTGGGCTTTCTCTGGGACTTAATGAAGCTGATGTGTTAGGGAGAGCAACGGTTGGTAGAGATTACCTAAACCCTACGGGGACTCAGGGACTAAACACTGTTGTTTGGAGAAAACAAGAATTTTCTCTCCAGTCTATCTCTGTTATAAGGTGTTTGACTAGAGGTTTGTCTTGTGCAGATTGAGCGTGTGATCATAGGTGGGATTTGGGAGTGTGACCCACACAGTAGCAGTGTCAGTCTCTCAGCAGGTGGAAGAACACCTGGGAGAAAAACAAGGTCAGTGCTCAGCTGAACCAAGTCTTTTGTCCCTGTCTTTCAGCAGAGGAACCTTGGAAAAATGTTTTGAAAGCAGTTTCTAAAAGATGCAGACAGAGTAACCCCTTCTTAGATTTCTCGTCATTCTCCTGCTCCATGTCTAAAATTGCTTTCTCATTCTTTGAGGTGGTCTCCCAGCTATATGTACTTCAGCAGTTACCTTATAGCCTAGTTGTGTCCTTCATGGTGAAATGGATGTACCTGGATGCGTTGACAAGTGGATGTGCATCCTTGCATCAGTTGTTTTAGCTTTAAATTCCTAGTTGGCTTTGGCATGCCTTTCCTGCCTCTGGTGAGTGCCCCCTCCCCATTCAGGCCATCACAGCCCTTGCCCGGTCAGAGCTCTGCCCTGCTCCTGCTCCTACAGCTTTGCCCATCTCTGTCTCATTTCCCTTTCTGACTTCTCTGATTGTACCCCTTAGTTGCCTTTCTTTTTTTCTCTTCCTCTTCTTGTTTCCCTGCCTTCTTCACATTTTACCCCGTGTCTGCCAAGACATGCCTCCTCGGCTGTCGGTGAATTCTTGACTTCTTGCTAAACTTCCCCTGTGTTGGCAGCTGGCACCCTCTGGCCATTTTACAGTTCTGCAAACTGAGAGAACATGAGAATCAGTGAGGCTTTTGGACTTTTAATTTGGAAGTCATGGGAGAGATAGTGAGCAGGTGGCCTTTGCCTCAAGTTTCTGATTAATAGTAGAGCTTGAAGTTGGTGGTGGTTTGCAAAAGCTGGAAGCTGTGGAATTCAACACAAGGAAGAAGTGTGTGGCCAGGGTTGGTCAAACTCAGGGTCAGAAATATGGACTCAGAGCAGAGGGTCTCTGAGGATGCAGATGTGACAGAACATCGAGGCAGAAGGAAATCAAGACTGCTGTGTCTACTGCCCCTGTAGCCTGGATTGGAGGCAGGGGACAAGCCAGAGGGTCTGCTTTTATCTGTCCTTTCTCCCTGCTCCCCCAAGCTCCGTTTTACTTGTTTTGTCTTTAGACAATAGTTCATTTGAAGAAAGTGTTCTGTGACTAAAGAAAAATGAGGGAGTAGGGGCACTGGTGTTGTCCAAATCCTCATTTCACAAATTAGGAAGTCGAGGATGAGACGGGAAAACTTTTTTCTATACCCCAAGAAATGACAAACAGGAAAAATATTAATTTAGAGAAGGAGAGGGAGACAAAGTTCCTAAAAAAAGAGAAAAGTTGATAGAGATAGCGTCACAAGATGAGTTACCTCAGGAGTCTATTTGAGAGATTGTGTCATGTCAGAAAAGTTCTAGGGACATGAGCCTCTTTCTTCGTTAGAGGATGAGAATGAAACACCAGCCCCTCAGTCTGACTCCCAGAAAGATGAACGTCAGGCTGATGAGCAATAACACCAACAACGTCAATTTCCCTGGCCATGCTGAGCCCCACAGGAAACCTCAGAATTTCACGTCAGGACAAGGCCCCACAAGAATGACACTGCACGCAGAGCTCTGTGATTTGATGCTACTAGAGAATTTCCTGGAGAAAGGGTTCTGAGGGAGATTGCTCAGCAAGACAGGAAAATGCTGCAGTGAGGCCGGCAAATGCCTTCCTGGGACTCCTAGTGGAAGGTGTGGGTTTAAAATGCCTCCTGGAGTTTACACAGCAATCATCATCCCCTTGTAGCTCACAGTAGGCCCGAGGCTGACTTTGGATGGAGCAGTTTCTCAAGGATTTCCTACTCCAGGATGTGGGAAATTGGGATGGTTTGTCTTATAGTTTTACAAGTTGACCTGATAAAGTGTAAGGGCTTGACTCTTAGGGCCTGTTTCGTTTGTGGGAGCAAGGCTTTGATGTCTCCACTGGGATCAGTAAGGTTCGAGTTTTAAACCTATGTCTATCCAGGGGCAGAGGTTAGAGGGCAATGGCAAAAACTGAAAACCACCTTGGAAGAGAATGTCAGTTTCTGCCTTTGCTTCCTCTGGTGGGTGTTCCTCATTCATTCAAGTTGGGAGGGAGAACTAAAAAGGAGCAGTGTGTGTACAAGTAAATCAGTAAGGCATCATTTTCCATAATAAATCCACTTTTCTTCAATAGGTATTGAGTTCCTATTATGTACCAGCCATTCTTTTAGACACTAGGACTGTATCAGTGAACAGAACCAGGTCCTGCCCTCATGGACCTTCTTGTAAGGGAAAACAGACAGAAAATATTGCTTCCAGTGGTGATAGGTGCTATGGAGGAAAATCAGGGTGGGGAGAATAGGGAGTGTGGAGCTGCATGTAATCAAGAAGGCTTTTCCTACAAGGTCACATTTGAGAAAGGCCCAAAGGAAGTGAGGAAGCAAGTAATGTGGATATCTGGGGAAGAGTTCCTTCACAGAGAGAGCCAAAGGGCAAAGGCCAGGCAGGAGCATAGCTTGCTGATTGGAGGAACAGCTCAGAGGCCATTGTGGCTGGAGCTGAATGAGTGAGAGGGAGTTGTGGGAGGGGAGGTCAGAGAGTCAGCTGAAAGCAAGAGTATACGTGGCTTTTTGAAAAGGCTTTGCCTTTTACTTTGAGTGAAATGGGAAGCCATGGGAGAGTTTTAAGTGTTAAAAGGTGACTCTGGCCACTGTGTGGAGAAGAAACTGAAGGAGGTCAAGGGCAGAAGAAAGGAGACCACGTAGGAGGCTATTCATTAAGGACAGATTCTGGATACATTTTGCGATAGTGCTAACAGGATTTGTTGGTTGATTGGATGTCAGATGTGAAAGAAAGGAAGAAGATTGAAAGATGACACCAAAGATTTTGTCTTGAGCAATCACAAGAGTGGAGTTGCCATTTACAGAAATGGGGAAGACTGGGATCCACAGAATTTCTGGTTTGACTAGGAGATCTAAGAATAAACTGTGGAGATCCAAGGAAGAAAAGGTGATTTAATCATTGGTTCCTTAATTTTCTCCATCCTCTCTGACAGTCTTATTTGTATTTGGGTCAATTCTACCACAATTTTTGGGGGGAGAAGTACGATCCCAGTGTACTAACTTGTAGGGATCCTTACCCAGGCCTCTATGATCCAGTGTGGTCAGAAGCTGTGGGTCCAGAAGAACTTTGGGATAGTTTCTCTCTCTGGGGACATCCCTCATTCAGGTGCTACATTGGTTTCCTAGGACTGCATAACAAACTACCACAAACTGGGTGGTTTAAAACAACAGATATTTATTCTCTCACAGTTCTGGAGGCTGGAAATCCAAAATCAAGGTTTTGCAAGGCCCTGCTCCCTCTGAAGGGTCCAGGGAGGAATCCTGTCTTTCCTCTTCCTAACTTCTGGGGATTGCCAACCATCCTTGGCCTTCCTTGGCTTATAGATGCACCCCTCCACTCTGCCTTCATTCACACATGGCATTTTCCCTGTGTGTCTGTGTGTCCCTTTGTCTTCATGTGGACTTCTTATAGGGACACTAATCATTGGATTTAGGGCCCACCCTAATCCAGTATGACCTCAGTTTAACTTGGTTACATTGACAATGACCCTGTTTCCAAATAAGGTCACATTCACAGGTACTGGGGGTTAGGGCTTCAACATATCTTTCTGTGAGACACAATTCAACCCACAACAGATGCTTTGGTCTGGGTTTGATTATGAAGGTCTGCTGGGCTTAGATGTGTTTGAGGATGAAACAGGAACTGCTGAAATACAGTTAGGAAACAGGTCCCTCTATGCTAGGGATGCCCCATCTGTTGGGAGGAAAAAAATTTTTTTAATGTTAAGTTTATTTAAGTTAATTAAAGATTTAAAGATAGACAAGTTCATTTTGCATTATTTTTTGAAACTTGAAGACTTCAAGATATTCAGTGGTAAAAATTATGAAAAAATCATGAAACTAGAAGATAGAAGTAAGAGACACTATAGAATGAAGAATTTCAAAGATAAGAATTGCAACCTGAATTTGATTGTCCAGAGGCCTGGGTAGTAGGTAGAAAAGCTCTTGCTGATGTTCCCAGTTTATAGTTTTGCCAGCTAGGGTAGCAAGTTGACAGAGATGGAATGCAGTAGACCTGGGTCCCTGAGCACTGGTTGACTGCTGCAGGAGTAGAACCCTGCTCACTCCTCTAGCCTTTCCTAGATTCCCATGGGGCTGGGAAGGTGCCCAGATGGTACATGGCACTTGCTGTCTAGCTGCTGCTCCCCTTCTGTGCAACACCCAGTACATCTACATTCTTCAGTGGTGTGTCAGGAGTTATTAGTATTTCCCTCTTTTTACCTCATCACAAGTCAAGTCTAAGGGTTGTTTATCAAAGGGATTCTGAGTTCCCACTCTGATATCACAATGATAGGACTATATCAGGTTTAGCAATATAATTAAACAGAATTCCTTAGCAACAATATGCATTTGTGGCCATTGAATTATCATGATCACTATGAGTTTCTATGGAGCTCCTGCTGTTTTATAAGGAATTGTATGCAAGTTGGACAGATGGGAGATGAGTAAAGAGATATGGCTCTTTCTAGCATTCAGGAAATTTGAAGTTAGAAGACAAACAGGAATCAGAGGTTCACACAAGAACTGATAAAGATTTGTGGATGCCATAGCATTTGGTACCTATAGGAAAAAGTCTCTAAATGTATCATTTAATAAATATCTGGACAGAGAGTGGGAGAAGTTAGAGGCAGGGATACGTAGAGGGGGTACCAGAGAGGTTTAATAGTGAAGACCTCGAACAATAGAGGCATTCATTTCGATTTTACTGTCTCAATGGTTAGGGATCAGTTCCCAAGCAAGGCCTGTCAGACCAGGCTGCTCACCTGTCCTCTGCCCCAGCCTTTCCCTGGCCTCCCTAGGTCATCTGGGCACTTCAGTGGTCAAAATGAATTCAAAGCTGCTTTGGGTAAGGGGCTAGGGGTGAGAGAAGGGCTTTGGCTGCATCTGGGCTGCCTGGGCCAGGGCTCTGCATTACTGGCTCCAGTGTGTGGCTCAGTCACATGTACTCTTGGAGGGGATTATTTTGAGTATTCCTCAAAAAGGGAGCCTTCATTTTATGTCTGGTAGGTGGGAATGCAGCCACAACTATGTCCTCAGGGCAGGGACCAGTGGTGAAGCCACCATACTTCTGGGGTGACCACAGGGCAAATAATGTACAGACATCATTTCCTTTGACTAATCTTTTGTAATCCTGGTCCAGATGTGGCTCCTGAGAGTAGTTAAATTTCTTTGTCTAAGTTGAGATTTTTAATTTAGGACCCAGATGGAGCAGGAGGTAAACTTCCAAAAGGTCTGTTTTATTCAGTGTGTCACTGTCCTGGATTCCTGGCAGGCAACAGTTTCATTAGAAAAGCAGATTTCATCCTGACTCATCTGCCTTGGTGAGATGTGTGATAGAACCTCTCAGGACTCGCGCAGCCTGTCGTCTCGCTGGACGGAGCAGAGGATACACTGTCCATTCTGCAGCAGTGGCGGCTACAGGCGCCTGGCCGGGGCCATGGAAAACCTTGAGAGACAGTTTGTTATGAGGCCGGAGCTTTGTCCTGGAATTTCCTGGCCTTTGTCTGTCTGGTATAACTTCATGTACTGAGATGCCTGTTTTTAGAGTCTACTTCCTTCTGGGGGAAGAGTGCACTACTGCCTTCCACAGAGCACTTCTGCTTCCTGTACCAAGTGACCTCCTTCCCTGTGCGTGTGGGTGGGGGAGGGGAGCACTCTGGGCAGGTGTGTGTACCTGGCTCCTAGTAGACAGTACACTCTTAGAAGTCACTGGTCACACAGCAGAAGTCATAACCATTGGACATAAAAGCTGTATCTGCTAACCTGGCCCGTTCACCCTAACCCTTGTTTCTTTCTCACACTGTAGCAGAAAAAATCCTACCTGGAGCGGAGTGTGAAGGAAGCTGAGGACAACATCCGGGAGATGCTGATGGCACGAAGGGCCCAGTAGGAAGCCTTAGGGGAAGCTCTTCCTCCTGACCCCTCCCATTCCTGGCAAGAGTAGAGGGGCCTGTGTGGGGAAACAGCCTCTACTCTGCCCAGATGGACAATTTATCTGGATGGTCTGGTAACCCTATGTTTTGTACATCACCCTTAGCCCCTTGAAGATCCCAACCTTGTACTTTTTATCCTGGCTCTGCCTGCCACCTCTGCCCAGGACACTCTCTCCCCTGAGGGTGGGTCTTGAACTCCCAGGAGAGGGAAGATGGGAGCCAGGACAGAGAGGGGGGCTCTGCCCGAGCCTACTACTAGTCAAATGCTGGTCAGACCAATAAAAGGCACCTATCCCACTCTGCTAAGTCTGCTTTTCTTGAGCTAATGGATGAGAACAGAGAGGCAGAGGCTGTCTCTACCTCAGCTCCTCCCTGTGCCTCTCCAGGGCTGTGGCCCTGCTCCTTCTGCATTGAAGCCTTCCCTTTTTCTCCCTTTCTGTTCTTCTGAGTGAACCCCTCAACTTCTGAGCCTCCATGTAGTATGCAGATAAGAAGAAAGAAGACCAGGGCATAGCTGCATTTAAGTGAACAGAGCAGTGGTTCCTCAGTGGCAGTCTGCTTAAACATTCCTTTCCCACTTCCTCCCCAACATTCTAGAAGAAAATTCAGTAATAAACTAGCAGCACCTCCAAGACTCTCTCCCTTTGGCCAGTGTCATAAAGTGGACACTACAATCCTGAGGCCTCCTAGTGGCTCAGGGGCAGTGGTGTGCTGGAGCTGGCTTGTACTGGCTCAGGAAAGCCAATTATCCAATTTTCAGGAATTTTGTTGCAAGCCAGTTGTTACACAGCCATTATTAAAAATTATGTAAATTTACAATTACGTTAAAAGTGAGGCTAATAAATATTCAAAACTTATACCTTCCTAAATACTTTACTAAATCTGGCCATTATCTACCTGTGTTTTTGAGGTTAACAGTCTGTCATATCTGGATGGTGGCAACACTATATAACGGTGCATTCTTGTGCTTCTCTTCCCAACTCCACGTTCTAGAGATCACATTGGTAGCTTGAAATCAGCTATGGTGGGACCATTGACTCCACAGAAATCAAGTGATGCTACAAAATCATGGCTTTTTTGTTTATTTTTAGAGAGAGCTGGTAGTTAAATATCAGTACCTCACTGCTTCAGAGGGAAGGTGGGCAGGCAGAGGTAAGCAGGGAGCTGACAAGTGCAGCCTTTCAAGGCTGGCAGGGCAAGCCAGCTCAAGGAAAATCTGGCTCGCTGCTATGGCAGCTCAGCGCCACCCTGCGGCCAAAGCTGAGATTGGTGGCCTGGCTGACTAGTTTGTATGACAGCTCTTCTCTTGTATGTGGCTGTCAGAGGAGGAGGTGCATGTTGGGAGGGGACAACAGGAAAAGAAAGCCTGGGGTCTCTGTGGGCTCCTGCTCTCCTTTCAGAGCAGGCCCTAGGGCAGCCCAATTACCAAGAGACCCTTTCCTAGGCTCGGGGTAAAAGCGGGTATAGCTCCTTGATGAGCCTACATCTGAGTGGGATGAGGGAGAGAATGCTAACTCAGCGAGGGCCTCATGGCCTGGCTGAAAGACATCCCACCTTGGAACCTGCCTTCCTAATAGCACCCATACTGCTTGTGTAGCAGCCAGAATGAAAAGGTAAACAGGCCCCTCATTGTACTGGACGGTGGCCACTAGCTGAGATATCCAGGGCTTAGAATCTACCTGGAATAATTCAGACAGTTGAGGTTTAGACAAATTTATTGAACCATACAGAGTATTAGCAGAGAAATCATTCAGTGGTATGTTACATCATGCCACTACCTTGAATGTATAATTTTAAAATTATAAATATATATTTCATAACTAAGCCTTTGGCCAGAAAAATAAAAGGAAATTCATTTAGCACATTTGTGAAAGGCCAATAAGAAATGGATTTTGAACAGTAAAAAGATCAAGTCACTGAATTAAACAGTAGCAACCCCTGGTAATCTAGAATCCCCCTGTGTTGAAGGTAGAAGTGTCTGTGCAGAGCTAGTCATTTCAGCAATCAGAAGAGATGGCAGCAGGCACACCTGTCGGAGGTGGCAGCAGAGCTGGCAGGACAGGAGGGCTGGGCTGGTCAGGTGAGCATGTCCCAGAGACAGCAGCAACAGAGAGCAGTCCAGCAGGCTGTGAGGCAGGTGGATGAGCCCAGGTCATCCCTTCTTTGGTCTTCTACCACATACACTGGAGAGGGAAGGGAAGAGAGGGTGAGAAGAATGAACTGGTACAAATCCTGGGTCCTATAGAGCCAGCACCTCCCAGACCAAGAGAGGGCTACGGCAGCCAAAAGCCACTGAGCTGACCGGTGCAGCCTTTCCACTCCTGCCGTGGCAAATGATGAGTCGAAGGGTGGCTCAGCTCCTCAGAACACTCATCCCTGCAGGGATAAGCACTAGGGAATCTATACAACAGCCTCACACCAAGGAAGCCATTCAGAGGAGTAAGAAATGTCCATTGCTGTCTGGCCCGAGTTGGTTAACCCTACTTGGTCTATAAACCAGGCAGCACTATGTCCCTGTCCCATACCCTACAAGGGAACTGCGGGGGTGTTTCTTCAGATACAGCTAAGCCATCTCCCAATTGCAAGACGGTGACTAAAATCTCCTCAAAAGCGGCTTTAGGCCCCCAAAGAATAACCAAGAATCTTGGTTTTCCATACCTGGGCAATGCACAGTATCAGAATGTGCCCCAACCACTAAACTTTCACACAAAGCAATAGAAGGCAGGGATGAAAACCTGGTCAAGTGTGGGGGATGGCTGGAGCTTGGCACTCTTGCTTTTTCTCAGAATGGAGTTGGAAATCTGAGCCCTCTCAGGGCTAAGTGCTCTATGAAGAGATTTGAGTGCTAAACACATCCACAGGTCAGGAAGACCCCAGCCACCCTTTACTCGTCAGCTCACTTGTGGCCGACAGCCCCTCTTCCCGTAAGGACAAACTTAAAATAGTTGATGGTCAACCTCGGCTTTAGAGGATTTGTGGCCATTTTTAAGAAGATATCAAAACAACCACCATCATCAAACTCAATTATAAGCAGTAAGGATTTAAACTTTGAAAGTTCATGAATACATGAATTTTATACATTAAATCAGTCCTTTGGTAATCTTCTTTCAGTTCTATTTTTGTGTATCTATTTTTATACCTCCTTTCTTGGCAACTCCTCTCTCTGGACCCTGGTATAGTAGCTAGAATACGCTGGGTTAGTAGTGAGTTTTTCCAAGTTCTCCCATTGTATCAGCCACCTTCCACAGAGACATCCCTTGCTCTTCTCTCGTAGCACAGGTTTAATCTGAGCCTGCTTTCCCTTGGCCCCAGTCAGTAACACAGGCAAAGTTGTTCTGGGTCTGGGAGATAAGACCCTCCATGAGGGATGCCTAGTTAAAAAGAAGACAGCCCATTTATTCTGAGGCCTGATGAGGTATATTACCTGATTTAGTCTTAACAATAACTTTGAGACAGATACTACCATCATTCCCATTTCACAGGTAAGGAACTTGAAGCTTAGAGAGGTTTAAGTCTCTTGTTCAAGCACACATGACCAGCCAGAGGCAGGGGTAGGATCTGAACCCAAGCCTCTGGCAAGCCAGTCTTGCCCAGGCCCTACTGGGGTAGAAAAGGGACCAAGAGGAACACAGGAGTGAATGGGCTCCAGGACAGTCTTTTCTCACACCAGCCAGAACCCACCCCACCCACTGAAGGCCTGGGCACGCCAGACCCTGGGGTCACTGCAGCAGGAAAGCCCCAGGCAGCGTGTCATGTGCCATCTGCCCAGATGACTTGCCCAAGGCCCCAGCCTCCCCTGATCCTGCATGGGCAGCTTTGGACAGGGAAACCAATAACACAATTGGCTGCAGACCCCCTGGAATAATCCCTTCCTTTATTCTAGCTGCCAGAGGACTGGCTCTGCTGCCCCTGCCAGCTCTAGAAACAGTCTACTTATCGAGGCCTGAGGCCTGAGGCCCAGGCTGAGTTTGGGCTGCAGTGTGACAGGTCCTGCAGTCTCTCTGAAGCTACCGTTTATTGAGGTGTTCACACACGTGCCAGGATCTGAGCTGTGGGCCTTCCATACGCAGTACCACTCAGGCTTCACGACCCTGTGGTACAGGTGTTGGGATACCGTCTCCTCACTGCTTCCCCTTCTCAGCCCTTCCCTCCTGTCAGAACCTCTGAACCTTGGGCAGCTTAGTCAGGGAAACAAAAATGTCCCAGTCTTACTTCCTCTATCACCTTTCTCCTTTCGTTTAGTCAAGTTCATTTAGCCAGGGCTCATTTCACATGACATACTCCAAACCTGGGGCAACAGGGACTTCAAGCTCATTACTCCCAGACAATGCTTACAGAGGTGAGAAATAATCAGTCTGCCTACAGGACAGAGGACTTGAAACCAGAGGGCGGTGTCAACCTTGATGGGGTGGTTAGTGCTGTACATACCTTAGAAACCCGAGTTATTTCCTGGAGCACCAGCTCTTCTAAAGCCCTTATGACTTGTTCCTTCCCGTTAGCTGAGGACAGAACCTCTGCCCCTAAACTGCTGAGAAGATGAGGGGTGGAAGAGTGCGTGTGGTGGGTGAGTAGGTCTGGAGGCAGGAGTGACTTGTGTTTTCCTTGCTTTTTAGTCACCCAAATCAGGGCTGACTGGCCCTGGAGAAAGCTCTAAGGCAGGCCTCACAGTTCCTCATAGCACCAGCTGTGGGACCCAGAAGTGGCATATTTTACAACTGTATCTTCCTAGATGCCCTACCTACCTGTAGGGTCCGAGCTACTGCACCTCCAGAGTGCCTGCTGCACCGAGCTGCATGGCCTCATCTGCCCCAGGACACCCCTCCTCCCCGGGGTCCTCACTGCTCCTCACCTTCTACTCTGCCACCCGTCCCCATCCCTGCCACCCAATGGGTGAATCTGCCTAAGAGCTCTTACACTGCCTTGGCTGGCCAGCCAGTATGCAGCGTGAGTCCTGGGCCATGACACCCTCCCTGGGTACTTAAAGCTTTGCTGGAGTACTAGTTACCCAGCAGGAGCTAGGGCAGAGATGATTCCAACACAGGTGTTCCACACCCAGGGCCTGTTGGCAACTGGCCTCTACTGGCAAGCAGGGCATAAAGGGGGCAGAAGAACCATGGTTATGTGAACAGTATACAGACATGGTACTGTCTCTGCAACTCTCCTGTATATCTAAAATTATTTAAAAATAAAAGGTTTAAAAAAAAGAGAGAAGAGGAGGGGTCAAAAGCACTGGGTAGGGGTGGGAGCAGGCAGTGCCCAGGTCAGGGGAGAAGTTCTAGTGCCTGCAGGGGCCACTCTGATTGAGTTCCTTCTTGAGATCAAGTGGCCCCCTGGGGCCAGCCTGGGGACAGAGGCTGGGCTCTAGTTCCTTCCGATGGATGCAGGCAGGGCCTTACAGATTGGCTTCCATAAACATCAGCCAAAAGGCTAACCCTCCCATTCGCTGTCTAATGTCTGAGTAGCCAAGACCACCTTATTCAGTGCCAGGAGCCTGTGCCCTGGCCCTGGGCAAGAAGGAGCTGAAGGGACTCTAGTCCCAGAAAACTACAGTTGAGTTGGAGATCAGGTCCAGAGGTCCCTTCACCGGCGTGTCTCTCTCGCCCCCAGACAGCCCTTTGGCACCAGCCCTCAATGTTCTCAGCCCCAGCCCAGGGTGGGGCCTGCAGAGGGGTAGAGCTTTGCCATATGAATGCAAGTGCAAGAGAGGGAGTATGTGTGTGGTGGTGAAGGGGTTGCGGGAATGTGCAGGGAGGGGTGTATGAGCATACAAGTATGATCCAGAGGCCAGACTAAGGCCCAGCTAAGTCTTGGGTCTTGGGAGGTGAGCAGCTTCTGGTAAAGGCTCCCACCCACCTTCTTGCCTCTGTGCTGGAAGCAGAGAAGACAGATGAAAGATGCTTGGAGGCATGCAGCCCCTGTGCCCAAATGCCTGCCCACCAAGCCCTGGGGTCTTCTCCTGGGTCACCAGCCTGCCCTCCAGGGCCACCAGACACACTACCCAGCAGTCTTAAGTTCTAGTACTACCGTATTGCACAACCCCAGGGGTGCCATTCACATAGGCTACCTGGAAACCGGGAAGGCAGGCAAGGGGCAAGTGGGGCTTCAGGACACACGGGCCAGGGCAGAGATGGCCTGCAAGAAATGGGAGCAGAGCCTTCTCAGCTGAAGGCTTCAGTTCTTCAGTCAGTCCCATCCTGGAATATGAAACATTTGCTTGCTCAGCTCAGACATTTTAAATGATTAATCAAGTGCTCAGAAGTGGTAATAGAGCCTTAGTAGGCCCTTCCTATTTGTGTATGCATCTGTACACAGTCCCCACCCAGGAGAGCTAATAAGGAGAAGCAAACACAAAGACTGGGGCCTCCCAGAGTTATGGTGTCTGGGGCCTTCTTGCTCCAGGAACTAGGAAGCTGCACCTTGGCCTCTCGCAGCCCAGACCAGTGATGGGCACTGCTCCTCAATTGTGAAGACCACCACAGCCACAGCACCTCCCAAGAAGTGCCCCCAGTGGAGACGACAGCTTTGCCAGAAGCAGGAGGCCGGTAATCTGTGGACAGCTGCCCTCACCTCCCCTTGACCATCTAGACCAACAGAAGAAGGCCAGCCTTCCAGGAGGTGTCAGAGAATGCTGGAACAGCCCTCCTACTGCTCAGACCACGAGGCAGGAAGGGAGGGAAAAATCTTAAAGCATTTTAGGAATAAGTAAAATCTCAACATAGCCATAGGATGGATCCTGCCCCTTCCATGCATGGGCAGAGAGGAGAGCACACAACTTGCTGAGGATTCACTTCAGGTTTCCTTGGATGTGCATGTGCAGTGGGATCGTTTATTATGCAGCACAAGGGGGCTGCACTGGTGAGAAAAGATGTCCTAAAGGCAGTGCCACTGTGCCACCTGCTCTCAAGCCCATGAGCACCAAGTTAAGTGCTGAGGGGGGAGAGTGATGGGGTGAAGCGTGGTTAGGAATAGTAGAGGTGATCCAGGGTGTGTAGTTTTCATTGGAGTCTGAAGGTTAAGAGCAAGAGAGTTTAGGAGTATCTTCCACTTTCCTCGTCCTCCACAGGGAGGCAGGATCTGGGGCTGGCAGCACTGGCATGGCCTTTGTCTGCTCAGCTTAGGCCCTTCCTCGGGTATCCTGGGCCTCTTTGCTCTGCTCCTTGTGCCTCCTTCTGCAGCTTCAGCTCTGGCCTCAATGTCTCTTCTGTGGAAGCTGTGAGTCAGGTGAGGCCCTGTCTCCCAAGTCTCTGTCCCTCGCTCTGATTCAGTGTCCCAAGATACCCACTCCAAGGCAGAACAGTCTGGGAGCTGGCCAACCAATTCACCTGCCCACCCATGCATCTGACTGCCACTCAACTGATCTTCAGCTTGCCATTACTCTCCAAACATTGAGTGCTAGGTGTTATGTGGATTGGTCTGGAAAGGGTGAGAGCTTGCTGACCTGTGTGCGGGTCCCTGTTCTGAGATCTCCAGAAGTGCAGCTGCCACCATTCTATCAGGGAGGCAGCTGCTAGACAAAACCAAGGAGCTACCTCAGCCAAGACCAAGCCTTCTGAGAGGCTGATGAGGGTCTAGGGAGCCCCAGGCCCATCTCACTCAGAACATCCAGAGCGGGGATGGGCCGCTGCCTCCAGGCTCAGTCACAAGGCCAGCTTGCACTTTAGCCCTATACATCCCAATCAGTCCTATGAACAGTAGACCTGATAGCAAAATTTTTTCATAAACAAAAACAAGTTCATTTGGACATGTGCCAGTCTGACAGGACTGCACTGCCACCACCTCCTGTGGCCCTATCCTTGGGGTGGACCTGCTGGAGCCACTAGGACAGGGTTGGTTGTAGACATGGGGACAATTGAGAACATCTTAGATGATAGAACTGCAGATGAACCTGCCTTGGGGATCACGTTGGCCAGTCATTTTTTGCTAAGAAGAGGATGCTGAGCTCAAAGAAGGGAAGTAATCTGACCGAGGTCATGTAGTGAATTAAAGGCAGGTCCTGGCCTGTCACCCAACCCTCCTGCCTCCTGGCCCAGTGCTCTCTGCAAATCAAGATTAGGCTCACTTCAAATTAGACAGCAGTCTGGCTGCAAGTGACCTGAAATGTGGCTATGTATGGAGGAGTGAAAGGCCTCTCTTCTCTCTGTGCCCTGTTCTCCCTCGAAATCCAAGGTCTGTGTGGGAGGGCAAGATCTAGTCCTCACCCTGCTCTAGACTGTGTCCGTAAGAGAGTCAGGGCCCATTACCTCGGAACAACCTTGTCCAGTAGTCAACTGGGAGACAGAGTGGTCCCTCCTGGCAGCCACTCGGCAGTCTCCAGGCTGGTGAGTGGGTGTGTTGGCCTAGAACAGGGCACCTTCTGGAGGTGCGAGGAGGGGTGGCTGGATCCTCCCTCTCAGGGGACCTACTTCAGACTTTCCTTGGCTACTCCACCCCTTGGATTGCTTTGTTTTCTAAGGACAGTAGCTATGTACATGGGCTCCGCATGGGCACTACCTAAATTCCAACCCTGATGCTGCCACTGACAAGGCTGTGTGACCCTAAACAAGTCACAGCTTCTCTGTGCCCCAGTCTTCTCACTTCCAAAATGGGAGGAATAGTAGTGCCTAAGAGCCAATGTTCTGTGACAAAAACCTGACAATGTAAAGTGCTTGGCCCAAGGCCTGACATAAAGTGAAGGTGGAAGGACTTTTAAATAGGAGCCACAATGTGATGACATTCTACAGAAGAAATCACCAAAACTCTGTTTTCTTTCTGGGTCTGTATGGGGAGGGGTTCCTCCAAGCACTCCATGTTTGGATTGGTATTTGTACTTGTGGTCCCAAATCATCACAGGATGACAAAAGTAGAGGACCTGGCAGTCCGTGTGAAGCACAGCTGCTCACAGAGAAAAGGGAAAGAAGAAACAACCCAGGGGAGAGGCAGGAGGCTCTGTGTATGTGCTGGAGGCAAGGGAGGCAGAATACCAACAACTTAAGCTGCTGAGACCCCTCAGAGTCTGAAGATGGTGAAATATTTAGAAAAAACCCAATTCCTTAAATAAAGGGAGTAAAGAAATCCTCATACATATATATATGTGAGCATTTGCCTAGACGTGATGAGTCTATGGCTGTCATTAAGACAATGCAGACACTAAGGCCCGCAGAACAGGATATGAAACACAATATAAAAGAGAAAGGTCAAGTTAGAAGGGATGTACACATTTAGAAGCCTAAGAAAATCCTTACACCTTTAAAAAAAAAAAAAAAAAAAGCCAATCAAATGTGATCAGCCCACAACTGAATCTCAAAATAGCAGGACTAGTGGCCTTGTTCACTGAATCTCAGGAAAGGGACTAAATTCTATCAGGACAAGAGAGCGTCTTTGGAGAGGCAGCTCCCTCCAGTCTGTTTTTCAGTCTAGGAAAAGTGCAGAAATGGGGTAAGGGAGCCGAGAGCATTTTCTGTCCATGGTCACAGAATATTAAAAGTGAAAGGACCATCCTTGTCCTCCCACCTCCCACATGGGGATGCTGCAGAAGGCAAGGAGGTTGCTGAGGAGCCTGAATAGGGCATGTGTGAGAGAAGGGACAAGTGCACATCACTTTCCTCACGTGGAACTCAGTGCAGTGCCGGAAGCTGACAATTCGGGTGCAAGTGGCTGGAGATCCAGAAGTGCTTGGTAGTTTCCAGTGAAAACCATGCTGTTCTAAAAGCAGGAGAGTGGAACTCACCCCACTTAAATAACAGAGAAAACAAGGGCTTCCCCTGCCTCCCACTATTATCAACAAAATAAGAGGTCAAAACCAGGGCCCACATCTCTGCTACCAACTTAGGAGTCAGGCAGACCCAAGCTGAGGTCCTGGCTCTGCTCTTCCGTAGCTGGGCAACTTCGGGTAAGTCACTTGACCTCTTGGAGCCTCTGCTTCCTCCTCCGTAGGAAGGAAAGACAGGTGTGGAAGCTACTGCCTTAGATAACATGGGAAAAGGTGATGAGGACAAAGGTGAGTATCATTAAGACAGATCAAAAAAAGAACTCAGTTCACAAACAGGAAAGTTTCATCATGGGTTTCTTAAATAGTGAGATCATATAGTACATTTCAAACATTATCTTTCTTAATTTGATAGACATTCTACCATTTATGTCCTAGAACTAAAGAGCTGAGGTGCCAGCCGTTTCAGTGCAGCATCCACATTCGTGTTTGCTGGCTCAGCAGCAAGCACCCTAAGCCTAGAAGAGTGGGGGGACCTGCACGTCCACAGAAATGCCACAAGCCGACAGAAGGGCTGAACAGCTTGGGGGTGGGGGGCTCTATCCAGATGAATTTATAAAATGAAAGACAGATAATTTTAGTTTTTTTGTAAATCTGAGGAGATAACCAAGAGCTTCTCATGCTGGCTAGAAAAGAAAGTAAACCACCAAAGGGAACCTCAAATGGGTTACTAAGGTGACAGTCCCATTTCTGTTGCACAAGACTTTAGCGAGTAATCTCATATACCCTGAGAGGAAGACACACTTTAGAATAGCCCGTGTTTCTTGCTTAGTTTGGAGAGTAGAAAGCAGTTTTTCTTTTATCCTAAAGTTGGCCAAGAGATGAGGCGAGGGTTGAAGGGCAATAATGGGAAGGGAGTATACAGGATGAGAACACAGGCAACAGGCGATTGATTCCTCGGCACCCCCCTGTTCCACTAGAAGTCTGTCTGTACCACTGCCTCAGACAGACAGACCAGAGGAACCATGCGTGTGAGCTGGGGAAGACGTCACTGTAAAGATCAAAGGGGAGAGAGAGGCCAACAAGTATGAGAAGCCCTAGTGTCATGGGTGATATTACTACAGCGGAAACGAGGAAGCAATTCATTATATCCTGAATATATTTCTAATACAATTTTTGGAGAAATAAATGAGTGGGGCTGCTATGCCAAGCACAAGAAATTAAGGAAAATCTAGAGGAAAAAATCTGATCATGCCCAGTATACAACAGTTCTATGACTCTGTGGCAGGGGTGTAAAGACCCCGAGGCAGGGAGAATCCTCTAATGGCTGGCAAATGGTACACAATCTCGCTCACAACCTGTGAGCCACCTGGAGATCAAGGTTGTGAATGATGGTGGCTGACCTGCCCCAGAGCATGACCTGGCCCACAAGCGCCTCAACATACTGGTCATCTTTTCATGGCTGTTCCTACCCCTCATTTGGTGTGAACCACACCTCATTTACAGCCAGACTTCAAAAGACACCAATGTGATCAGTCATAAGCTGGGGCTTAACTGGAATAATCACAACACAGTAGATGAAGGAACAGGCTGCTTTGCATCATTCAAGGTTATGGCACATAAGAGCGAGCAAGCAATCCCATTTAAATACCGGTCAGGCCACATAATGATCTATAGATTTAATATAATTCTAATCAAAACTCCAGAAGTATTTTTTGTAGATAAACTGTTTCTAAAACTTATGGAAAGGCAAAAGAAATAGAATAACTAAAATAATTTTGAAAAAATAAAGTTGGAGGAATCACACGACCTTATTTTAAGATTTAATATAAAGCTACAGTAGTCAAGACAGTTATGGTACTGGCAAAGGGCCTGATGCACAGATCCAAGGCACAGAGCAGAGAGGACCGCAGGACCCACGTAAACAGGGCCAAAGGTGTCTGACAAATATGCAAGAGCAATTCAATGGACAAAGGGTAGTCTTTTCAATGCAGAAAAAATGTAGAAACAAACATTTGTTTTCTGCAAACAAATGTAGAAAAAACTGGCACCAAAAAAACTAAAAACCTCAACCATTTTAAACCTCACATTTTATATAAAAACCCAGAATGGATCATAGATCTAAATGTAAAACATAAAACTATGAAACTTTTAGAAGAAAACATAGGAGAAAAACTTCATGACCTGGGTTTAGGCAAAGAGTTCTCAGATGTGACACCAAAAGCATGCTCTAGGAAAGAAAAAAATGATAAATTGTACTTAATCAAAATTAAAAACTTTTGCTCTGTGGAAGACACTGTTAAGGGGATGAAAAGACAAGCTATGGACTGAAAGGAAATACTTGCAAATAACATCCAACAGAGGACTTGTCTCTAGAATACATAAAGACTCAAAACTCCACACTAAGAAAACAACTCAGTTTAAAAGTGGGCAAAAGACTTGAACAGATGCTTCACCAAAGAGGATATAAGGAGGGCAAATAAGTACATGACAACATCATTAGCCATTTAAAAAATGCAAATTAAAACCACAATGAGATACCACTACACACCTATTAGAATGGCTAAAACAAAAAATACTGACAACATGAAGTACTGACAAGGGACAGAGCAACAGGAACTCTCATTCATTGCTGATAGGAATGCAAAATGTACAGCCACTCTGAAAAACAGTAGCAGTTTCTTAAACACACACTTAATCATATGATCCAGAAATTGCACTCCTGGGTATTCACCTTAGAGAAATGAAAACTTATGTTTACACAAAAAACTACATAAATTTATAATCGCCAAAAAGTGGAAACAACCCAAATGTCCTTCAACAGGTGAATGAATAAACTGGTACCTCCAAATAGTGGAGTACCACTCAGCAATAAAGAACCCACCAGATCTTCACAGGATACACCAGCAGTTACACACTGATGATTTTCCTTGCAGGGCAGTATCCTGGAAGGACATTCCAGGGCAAAACCTATCTACCCCAAATCTCCCTTGGCCAATTGTACTAGAAAATCCAGAAAGACCAAAGGCTTTCAAATGTGCTCCTCAGTTCCCCAGGTTTCCATAAAAAGGTAGGGGCTGGTCCTCCTTGCCTCAACTGCAATTCCATAGTATCTATTTTCTATAGTAGAGTTGCATGTAAAGTTTCATTTGAAAAGATTTATACTAGAAAAATCTGAAAAGTATCAAAGTCTGAAATGGTGGTCATGAAGGATCTATACTGTTGCTGCTGTTCAGAAGGGCCTCCCCAGAGCATGGATGGTCATATGCTTGGTTATCTATGTGCTGGACCCTCCAACAGCCACCCCAGGGGACACAGTCTGCTTGAGGATCAATGGCTACTTTGTCCAGACTCAAAGCTGAGTGACATTAGCCTGACTCCCTTACTTGGCGTCTGGTCTTTCTGGAACTTGATGTTTTGTTGCATCCTTCTCTCCAGTTTAGCAGTTTCGAGCCTTCATGCTCCAGCTGGTTCTTTGCACCTCTGAGCCCATCACTTCCATGCCTACACAAATGTCTGCCTTCCTTCACGCCTGAGAAGCCCTGTCTTCTGGTCCTAGCAGTCTTGTCTTTCTCTCTGCTGGTTCCTTCATAGAATAGGAACTGGGGAGAAGCCCACCCCTCAGTGATAAGAGTGTGGCTAAACCCAATGGACATTTTTGAGTTCTTACCTTACCTGACTTCCAGCAACATTTAATGCTACTGATCATTCCCTTCTTCTTAATACAAATTCTTCTCTCCACTTCCAGGACACACACACCATTCTTCTGGTTTTCCATCTCTGACTCCTTTGCAGATTCATCATCTACAGGTCCAAGTCAGTTTTTCTTTTTTTTTGTGAAGAGATCAGCCCTGTGCTAACATCTGCCAACCCTCCTCTTTTTTTGCTGAGGAAGACTGGCCCTGGGCTAACATCCATGCCCATCTTCCCCCACTTTATATGGGACGCCGCCACAGCATGGCCTGACAAGCAGTGCATCAGTGCACGCCCGGGATCCGAACCAGCGAACCCCGGGCCGCCGCAGCAGAGCGTGCGCACTTAACCTCTTACACCACCGGGTCGGCCCCCAAGTCAGTTTTTCTTAAAGCTCAGCCCTACACTGCCACTGCCTTTTCTTTTCCCTCCATATTTCTACCCAACTTGATCTCATTCACTCTTACAGTTCCAATTACCACCAATATGCCAATGCTTTCCATAGTTATATCTCCTCCAGCCCCCCCTCTCCTCCAAGCTCCAAGTGTATATACACCTGCTTACCTGACATCTCCACTTGAGTGTCTCATAGACACCTTGGCACCTCAATCTAACCCAACATGTTCAGAGCCCAACATGATTTTCTTCCTCCCAACCAAACATGGTTCCTTTCCCTTGTTCCCAACCTCCACAAACACCACCACTGGACATCTAGTTCCAGTGAGAAGCCCAGGTGTCATCCCTGACTCTCCCTCTCTTCTTCAATCCCCATATCCAGTCCATCACCAAGTCCTGTTGATTTTACTTCCAAATAATTTCTCAAATGCATTCATGTCTCTCCATCATCACCATGTGAACTTGTGCCCCCCTCCACAACATTCTCTACAAGGAAGCCAAAGGGATCAACTGATCATGTCGTCCCTTTGCTTAAAATCCTTCAATGGCTTCCCACTGCTCACAGGATAAAAACAAAATCCCTAACAGGGGCTGTGAGCCCCTTGCCTCTCTCCTGCCTGTTTTCTCATCTGTTCCCAAGATCACATTGCCCTCTTCCACACCAAGTTCCTCTTCTAATTTCTCAAATGAGCCATATTTTCTCCTGCCACTGGGCCTTTGTACCTGCTCTTCCTACAACTGTTTTGCCTATTAACACCTATTAATCTTTCAGATCCCTCTGAGACGGTGCAAGATTGTCCCTCTTTTATGTTTTCATAGCAATACATATCTTCTCTTCATAGGAAAGCAGAATGTCAGTTATTATCTGCAGGATTATTTAATGTCTGGTTCCCTCTCTAGAGTGCAAGCCCCATGAGGGCAGGGATGGGGTCTGTTCTGTGTGGTTCATCACCTAACAGGCTGAGCTGGTCAGTGTTTACTGAATGAATAAATGTCGGTCTACTACCGAGAGTGGTTCCCTGGGAGCGTGCATGGGGTGGATGAAAGAACTGCTCCTCCCACAGTTTAAAGTGCTCCAAGGCAATGCTGTGATAGAACTGGGTTAAAACCATCTAATCTGGGACCCCACTGGAGTAAAGAAATTATTTTCACCAAAAATGTAATATTTTTAAAAGAATCCATTCACAATAGCATCACTACTATAATGTACCTCAAAAGAAATACATTTTTAAAAACCAACAAAGGGTATGTGAAAACTTTGTGAAAAAATTATACAACTTTATTTGAGGATCTAGAAGAAGAAAGAAATAAGTAGAGAGATACCATATTCATGCCAGGAAGACAATACTGTAAATATGACAACTCTTCCCCCAATTAACTCTGTAAATTACATGCCATTCCAATAAAGCCAAACATGGTGGTTTTCCACAGAAACTGACTCATCCTAAAATCCAGATTAAAGAGTAAAAGGCAAAGAATAGCCAAGATAATTCCGAAGAAGACAAAGGGTATGTGTGTATGCGTGGCTGGGGGTGGGGAAGATGCTTACCATACCAGACTCCGGATTCTAGCCTATTTGTGTATGAGAACTTGGTAGATGACAAATCTCACTTCAGATCAATGGAGCAAGGATGACCTAATCAATAAATGGTGTTGGAAGTATCAAAATGGAAGAAGAAAACCAGAACCCTATCCCACACCATGACCAAAAATAAATTTAGGTGGACTAAAGACTATGTGAAAAAATTTTAAAAGAAAATATACGCTTATCTTTATGATGTTGGAATAGAAAATGATTTTTCAAAGACTAAAACACACAAAGTGTGAAGGAAAGATTGATAAACATGACATTTAAAAACTCATACTAGAAAATAAACTAAAAGAAAGGTCGAGACAGTCAGACAGGGAGAAGATATTTGCAAGCCTATAAAGTGACAAATGTTAGTGTGTGGAATATTTAAGATTCCCTACAAATCAATATGAAAAGACCAGCCAATAGGAAAAATGGGCTAAGAATATGTACAAGCAATTCACAAGATTTGTAAAAGCAAATCACCAAAAGTTCTATTTTTATGTTCAAGGTTACTAGTAATCAGGGAAGGTAAATTAAAATAGTGAGATACCATTTCATACCTATCATAGGTGCTAAAAAAATAAGTCTGTAGGTTAGGTATATTTCAAAGAAAGAAAAAAATGGAAATTGTGCAGCACTAGTTGTTTATTCCAGTAACAGGAGGTAGCGGGCCTGGAGGGAGCACTTGGGTCTTGGCTGCTCAGTCCAAGTTGTCCAGGAGGCAGCAGCAGCAGAGAGCAGCCCAGCACGCGGCCAGGGCTGCCTGACACCCGGTGTTGTCCGTCTTCCTTTCACGTTCCAAGACGTACACTGGGGGGTGGGGTGGGGGAGGGGCAGGGGAGAGAGAGACCCAGTCAGAGGGGACTATGAGCAGCAGCGTCCTCTGATGGTAGCAGTTAGCACAATCTGTGGACACTTGTTTGCTGTCTCCCTCCCTCTCCAGACGGGCAGCTCCAGGAGGGCGGGAGCCACGCCTACTGGCTCACTGCTCCACCCCCACTCCAGTATCTGGCACAGGTCAGGTACTCAACGTTTCCTGAATGTGTGAATGCAGGTGACATCTGCTCAGCAGCTGCCAGACCACTATTTCCTTTCACCTCCCCTCCGCCAAGCTGACTATGAAGCCCAACCCAGCACCTTACTTGATGCTCCTCCAAAGTGACCCAGTTTGCAATGAGCCCCGCCCTGCAGCCTGGTGTGGTGGGCACTGGCTGCAAGCTTTACACATTATCTCGTTTAATCCTCACAACAGCTCTGTGTTACTATTATCATTTATAACTCTCAAACACTTAGCAGGAGTGTGAACTGGTAGAACCCCTTTGAAAGAGAATGCGGCATGCACACAACTTTGACCCAGAAAATCCATATCTAGGATTTTTCTACAGAAATAATTGTCCCAGTGTTCAAAGATATGTATACAGTATGACTGCTGCGGTATCAAAATAACCCCAAACCAGCAACAACCTCAATGTCTGTCATCTGGAGACTGATTAGCTAAATTAATGCATACATATAACAGAATGCTAAACAGCCATTGAAAAGAACTAGGTGGTTCTTCTATGTCGCCAATAAATTCAGCAAGGGATAAAAGCAAGGCACATAGCAGTGCTTTGTTTTATTTGTACAATGAACAGGATACACAAACCCACACACACTTTTTTGAAAGAATACAAGAAACTTAAAGGTCAGAGTGTGGGGTGCGGTGGAGGTTTTTACTTTACATTTTTCCCAAATCCAGGCTGGTCTGATTCCAAAGGCACACTCAAAGCTGCTCCTCTACTGTCATTCCCGGGGTCCTTTTGGCAGGAGAGAGGGCTTGTCCAATTTTAACACACCTTGGACCTCTTCTAGCCTTTGCCACAGGTGCTAGCTCCAGGGGCTTTAAAAGCAACTGGCACTGACCTGCCTGGGCTCCCCGGTGGCACTGGTCTCAGTCCTGGACTGCCTTCCCCATGTCACTGTTACCTAGACACCCCCCTTGGCCCCGACTCCACTTAACTTGTTCTCCCAGTTATTCTTGCTCCCCTCAGAGCCTGACCTGGCCCCTGTGACCCAGAGTGCCACCATCAGATATGCCTTCAGTGGAATTCTGACTCCCCTTAGGCCTTGCTGACTCTCAGCCCTGGGCCAACGCTGGGGTTCCTACTGGGCAAACCTGGCGAGCAGTGGATATATCAAATCACCATTCCTCCCTCCAAGGAGACCAGGGAGCACCCTGCACTGCTGCAGTTCCCAAGGCTGAGCCCCAGGAGTCAGAAACACATACTCCCCACGCCAGGTCCCAAACAGCCCACTGCCAAGATTGCTTCTGCACTTCCTCCCTCTCCAGCAACACCAGCTGGGGGCACTTCAGAATTGACCAAACCAACCCCAGCCTCTTCTCTTTCTCCCCTTTGGTTTTGGGTAGGTAGTCAGAAGCCCACCTGAGCCTGGTCCTGGAAAAAGAGGTCACCGAGGGAGCAGGTACAGCCAGTCTCTGCCTATACACACTCCTGAGGATTCCATGGTCTTCCAGGGGCCACCTTCAGGTCCCTCACCAGCCTCCCGGCTCCCCTCTCAGTGCTCACCCCTGTGAGGGCGAACATCATGCTCTTCTTTCCCCTCTCGTTTCCTCAGCAGAGCCCCTCCATTCGTGATGCCCCATGCTGCTGCTGTCCACCCTGCCAGCTGTTACCTTAGCAGTACCCTTGTCAGGAACGTCAGTGCCTACTCATCTCACCCTGAGAGCAGTGCCCGCCACACCCTTTGGCCTTCTCTTGACACCAGCAACACTGTCACTGGGCTCATCCTTTCCTTTCGTTCTGGAAATATTCCCTCCACATTTCTGCTCTGCCTCTGGGGCCCTCTGCCATCACCCTGGATTGCTGGGACATGGGACTGATGCCTCCTCAGCCAAGGCACCTGCCCGCTGCTCCTAGACTCAGCCTTCATCATTCTTTTCTTCGTCATCATTGGACTGAAGTCTGTGGAGCTCTGCACATTCACAGGCAGAGAACCCATTGTGGTCCCATTCTACAGAGCAGGCAACTGCATGAGAGAAGGCTACAGGTCTGTCCAGAATCAACCAGAAGGTAGCATTCACACATCAGTTTCCTGACTCCTCAGGTAGCACACTCCCACTGTTCTCCACTTAACTGCCCATCATGTTACTCCTTTGCTCAAAAACATTCAGGCTTCTCCTTCCTACAGCACTTTCTCCTTGGCCACCTAGACTGTTCACAGATTGCATGGATCCCATGAGTCTGTATCCGGCCACGTTAAGCAACCCTGCTACCTAGCCCTACCCATAAGGCCTCAGGTACCTCACAGCCAAATTTCCTTGCTTTTGTAAGACCCAGATCATACTACCTGCCTCCACAAGGAAGGCTGCTGCTCAGCACAGCACAGCACAGCCCTGCCTCAATTGGCCTCCTACCGCACAGCTCCTTTCAGGAGACGGTCGAGTGCTCTATGAGAGGTGGGGCCAATACCGCCTCTTCATGGGTCAGGGAACCCAGTTCTAGGCACATGCACAGTGCAAAGGCAAGTATTTGTCTGACAGCCCAAAGAAAAGTGTTAATTTCATGTGGTGCAATTCCGCTAGGCTTTGAGCACAAGGCCTGTATTTGGCAGTTGCAGAACTCTGGTCTCTGTGGAAAGCTGGGTGCTTCCGTGAGGAGGCAGGAGCCCACTAAAGGCTGTATTCACAGAGCAGAGAGACAAAGCTGCCCTGAACCCCCAGCAATGCTGACGGCTACAGCAGGCACAGTGTGCATCAGCACAGCCCTCCGGTGGGCAGAGACTCCCTAGCAGACCAGCCCATGCCGCTCATGCAGATCATGACAGTTGTCTGAGACAATGAACTCTATGCCCTACCCTGCAACACACAAAAAGACAACCTGCAGGGGGCACTAGCTATGTCTGAGAAAAGCTCTGTCCCCATCTCCCAGCCCTCCTCCTTACCAAAGCAGGCCCCAGCTCTTCCAACATCTCTTCCAGGAATCTGAGATTCAGCTGGTGGGGGGTGGATGGGGGTGGGGTGGGGCATGGTAGATGTGGTGGATGGGTAGGTAGTGGGTTCTCATCAGATTCTGGAAATGGGAAGTTCAGAGAGAAGCAGGGAAGGAACCCTCTCTACCTGACTACCTGATACTGTCACCCCAATGCAGGTCACAATTCCCAAAGAGACTCTGTTCCAATTTTGAGGCAGGCACCACAATTAGGATTTCAGAACAGAGATTTTAATAAGACATACAAATTGGATTTAAATATAGGCTCATCTACTCATTGGCCACATAACCTTGGGCAAGGGAGAACCTTTCTTAGCCTCAGTTTCCTCTGCTATAAAATAGGGGTAACATTAGTAATCTATACTCCACAGAGTTGCTGGGAAAATTAAGGGAACAGGCATGTAAAATGCTTAGCACAGTGCCTAGCACACTGTAAAGTGTTCAATAAATGTTCATTGATATTATTGCTGTTATTCAAATGACTGCCACTTCAGGCAGACCTCTCCCCTGACTGAGTAAAGAGCAAGCCTCTTGTAGACAGACCCAGACAGGGCGGGGGGAGGGGGACTCACCAGGACTCTGGGGAGAAGCCTTAGAAATAAACAAGAGGCTGGGAGGCAGAGTCATAGGCTGTTCTGGGAGCAAAGGGCCTGCAAGATCAGCTAGCCCTTCACTATATGGAGGAGATAACAACCAGGCCCCCATCTCCAGTAGACCCATGGTGGGAGAACATGAGAATGCTGGAGGGGGAACTGCCAGGAACTCACGGCCCTGCCCTCACCTCAGCTCATGCACACACATACACAGTCCCCATCACTTTTCCTTTGGCCTCAACCAACCACATGGCATCAGAGCCCAGGTTCAGGGTCACGGAGACATGGTCACATCTTTGAGAAGTATGACTCTCGGAAGCTCAGGCAGAGCAGCTTCCAGGGGCAGGGGATGGGGAGCTGGTATACTAAGCCTGGGACAGAAGAGGGACCTGGCTAGCATGGGAACAAACAGGACAGCAGCACAGGGGCTGTAACCCAAGGGCCACAGACAGGCCTGTATCCTGACTGCCAGGCCCATTCCTAGTGACAACCCCCCACCACCCACTGAAAGCCCAGGCACTCCGGGCTCTGTGGCTACCCACCTCAACAAGAAACCCCACAGTGGGCTTCACCGGCACCTGCCTAGACCATCTGCCAGTCCTCAGCCTCCCCGTGCAGACAGTGACACCTGTGAGCGGAGATATCAGCCCAACTCCAGGATCTGGCTGTGCACCCTCCTTGAACAACTTCTTCCTTTTCTCCCTGCCAGAGGAATGGCTCACCTGCCCCAGGGCAGAAAAGTGCCCCTTCTCCTCTGCGTCAGCTCCAGGAATAGCTGCCTGATTCATTAGCGGGCCCCTCCCAGGGTTTAGGCCAGAGACCTAGCTGAGGTCGGGTTACTGTGTGAGAGGCTCTTCTTCCACACCCCACACAGATCTTTCTGATCCTCTGAGAAGCATCTGATCTGCAAACTCCTCCCTTCATCCTCCAGCATCTACAACAAACCCAAACAAGGCAACCATCAGGGGACTAAGACAGAGGCAACAGCACTAAGCATGTACTCCCAACTCAGCCCCAGCTCTGTACTCCTTCCTTCCTTCTAGGTTTAGGCTCTGGTTCAGCTTGCTCCTGACTTGGGCTCTCCCCTTCACCTCTCCTAAGCTCAGTGTCTTCACCTGTAAAAGGTGGGGTTGATAGTGGTGTCTGTAGTGAGGCCCCAAAGAGATGCAAATGCGTTGGCAACAAGATATCCCTTGATCCTCTCCCCTCCCAGCCCCTGCAGCCATGTGCCAGAGCAGGAGAAGAAGACAACAGTCAGCCCTGAGAAGAGCAGAAGAGAAAAGTAGCAGAGTATGTACTCCTCCTCTGCACGGCCATGTTGGATCCTACCCACCACCTGGGGGCTCCAGACACCTCCTCCGAGAGGCCTTCCTGACCTAGCCCAGCCCATCAGGGATCTGTCTGACTCTGAATTGCTGCCACCACACTATCATTACAATCATTCAAAAACAGCCTTAGAAATATCAAGCAGTCCCTAAGAAGACTGCACCACCGAGACAGGGATGGGCCCGAGGGAAGTCTTTAGATGAAAAGGGTAGGCTACAGAATGGTACACGTTGTCGAGTGCCCAGAACAGAGCTTGAGGAGTAAGAACAGGAGGACTTTCCCTTTGTATGCCAGCAATGTTTTCATTTTTATTGTGTCAGAATAAGAAAATAAGACTGTCTCAGAAATGGCTGGTTTATCATCAGGGTTTCTAAATGCCCTAATTAGACTGAGTTCCTCAAGCGCAGGGTGCAGGTCTTCTCCGTGTGCTGCCCCCACAGGGCCTGAGACACAGGGAAGGTGGCACGGGTGGATGGGAACTAGGGTTAGTCAACATGCAGCACCAAAAGCCTTCCAGCCAGGGCCAGGTGGCTACAGTGCACAGTGACAGGGTCCCTGTCCTACTCAAAAGGGCCACCTAGCCCACAGTCTGGGTCCTCACCATGTCATGGGCTCTAAGTCTACTAGGGCACTGGTGATTGTTCTTAGTGTTCTTGGCTATGCAGAAGAGGTTTGAGTTGGCTCATTTGTGGGTTTGGGGAATTTCTAATAAGAAATGAACACAGAGAATAACTATATGCCCATCAAGACAAGAATTTCACAACGAGCCTTCTCCACTTCCTAACTGGTCTGGCAAATACAGGGGGGCACTGGCCTAAGAAAGTCTCGTCTAGACGTAGAGAGACCCATGCCAGGACAGCTGAATCCATCAAAAGCCCATTATCCTCCAGATGTGTACACCTCACCAATTATCGAAGGCCCTAGGACTGGTTCTAAGCTAGTGCAGGGAAAACCAGTCCTTGTGGCAACTCCAAATGCCAAGGTATTTCAGAAAAATATTTTACTTTACTAGGAAAATATTTACATGTAATTCTAATAATACTAAATGTTGTGTAAGAACTGGATGAGATGAAAACAGATCGTAAGAACCAGTAGGCATGGGGGATAACACCATGCCTGCACAAAGCTGCCACGAGTGGAAGACAAGTGGCCTCAACAGCCTCAGTGGTCAGTGGGCTCAGGGTTTCAGGTCCCAAGATGGAGCCAAGTCTGGAGACAAGCCCAAAAGACCAGCCAACTTGGGTTGGGGGAGGCAAAGTCAGCAAGAGCCTACAGCCCTAGAACAAGCCAGTACTGCCTAGCACCAATGCCCACAAGCGAGTGACAAGGGTGCCCCAACAATCACAGGAAGTGGCCAAGTGTAGTCAATGGCAGGTAATACGTAAAACTGGAATTGTAACATGTTGTGAAAGCCTATCAAATATCAAAATGGAGTGGCAAGTTATGAGTGACCAGAGGTGGTTCTGCTGTATCTAAAATTAGATGGTGAGTAACGCTGACTTTTGGTCTGCAGTCTAGCCCTCAGAGGAGAAGGTGATTCATCAGAAACTTGCCTTCAAAGACATCCTGCTCCTTGTGCTTTAAAACTCTTGCCCAAAAGAACTGAAAGCAGGGACTCGAACAGGTATTTGTACACCCATGGTCACAGCAGTATATTCACAATATCCAAAAGGTGGAAGCAACCCAAGTGTCCATCAACAGATGAATGGATAAACAAAACGTGATCTATACATATGATGGAATATTATTCAACCTTAGAAAGGAAAGAAATTCTGATACATGCTATAACATGGGTGAGCCTTACATTGTAACTAGTGAAAGAAGCCAGTCACAGAAGGACAAATAGAGTATGATTCCACTTACATGAGGTCCCTAGAGCAGTCAAATTCAGAGACAGAAAGTAGAATGATGGTTACCAGGGGTCAGAGGGGCGGTATTGTTTAATGGGTAAGGAGTTTTAGTTTGAGAAGATGAAAAAAGTTTTGGAGACAGATAGTGATGGTTGCACAATGATGTGAAATGAAATATTTTACCACACGCACAAAAACCCTACATTCTTTAATTATCCGCTTATTCAAGAGGATTCCAGGCACCCCACACCCTGGGGAGGAGAAACACCAGAGAAACACCAGAGCTCAGATTCGCAGCAGGCAAAGCTCTGTGTGCCGGTGGCTCCGGACATCCTGTCCCAGCAGCGGTGTCAGCCCTCTCCGGGTTGGTGCTGTGAATCCATCCTGCAGTCCCCTGGGGCCGGCCTGGCTCCAGCCAGCTAGTGCATTGTGGTCATCCAAAAGAGTCAGTCTGCTCTGCCTGCCCATGTGCCCAGCTGCCCTCCTGCCTGAAGACTCTTCCAGACTGCTCCAACCATCTCTCACAAACAGAGGATGTGCCGAAGGTGGAAGAAGCTGCTGTTGCTGACACGCTCAGTCTCCTTCCCAGCTTACATGCTCACTTCTCGTTTTCCTGACACAGCCAACCCTGCAGGGGAGTCCAGGAATAGAGGACAGCATCTCTGACTCAGGCAGCTCACAGACCACTTGGAAAGAAGAGCCAAAGACTTGTTTGGAAGCGCACAGTGACATGCCACACTGGGTGGGACCAATAAACAACACAATTAGAATTCCGAATCAGGACAGATTCTTTCAATGAGCCGAGGAGAGAGGAATCCTTGTTTCTCTTTCCTTATGCTACTACAAGAAAATTTAAAGAAACAATGGCTAGTGAGTGGCTCACCCAGAAGTTGGCATCATTTTAGAATGGCCCTGGTGCCACAGCCAGTCCCTACAGCCTTGGCTTCTCTTGACTGACAGAGTCATCATGGCCTTACTCCCCGTGCCCCAAGGAGCGGGTGGCGGGGGTGGTGGTGATTAATGCGGGATCTGGTATTTCAATACCCTGCTGAGCAGCAGGAAAGATGCCTGGAACCAGAGAATGAGAGAAACAAAGCAAGAAAAGGGAAGAGCAAAACAGAAATAGACTCAGAAACCACAAACTGGCCCCTGAATGTTCCAATGTCACTGGCCCCTGAATATAAAACGACTGCTGTGATTTTGGAAGCTAAATAGAAATCAGGAAAATTATTATTTTCCTGGTTTCCAGGCACTGGGTTACAGGAAAAAATGGAGAGATTACTTTGCGGGGAGCTGGCTTTTTGGAACTTGCCCAGATGGGGCAGAGATCACTAAGGAGGTAGCTGTTGGGTTCTACCAATTAGTGTCCAGGCACAGGCAGGCACAGGCTGCTCTGTTATCGGCAATGTTAGCCTGATTCACATTGAGTGCCGGCCTCAGGAGTCTCATTCAAATAGTACCTGCTGCATTTTCTAACAAAACAAACACTGCCATATCGTTTTTACTGAACACAATGTGTGTTTTTATCTTAGGTATACAGACCACAACTGCCTTCTACACGTACCCGATTCCTGTGTTACTGATTAACAGCTCTAGCAGATATATTTATGCAAAACACTCCGGGTCGTTTTCTTCCTCCACTGGCAGGCTTAATTTTGCACAGTAAAAATAGTTGTGTTTTCACCTGAATGCACCTTGGTTTAGAGCCCCGGTACATGATGAGTTCTGAGGTCAGGGCTGGGACAGGACAACCACTCTCAATGAACATGGTGAGAAGGTGATTCAAGGCAGACCTCACTTGTAAGGGCTGTCCCCCACCCCTACCCTCTACTCCCTGCAGCACACTGCCCACAATTTCAGAGCAACAAAGGTCACCCTTGCAGATTTGGAAAGAACTGTGTAGGGTGCCTGGGCTCTGCCAAGTTATCCACAAGAACTCCTGCTGTTTTCTAACACTGCTACAAGCCAACAACCACCCAAAAGTCAACGACAAAGGGTCCTGAAAACTACTGCCTCACCCATTGAGATGTGCCATTTGGCATACGTGAGGCCAGAGACTTCCCCAGCAGAGAAAGGGAGACAGAGGGGTGGCCTGGCCAATAGGACTGTAACTAGAATTCTACTAGCCTGGGAGACAGGGCCGGAGTTTAGGGAAACAACTTCCTTCCATGGTCAACTCTACCAGTTCTAGCCAGCTTGTCACTGAAGCCCGACCAAAAAGTCTCCAACATCATGACCAACCACTGTTCTGCCGAAACAGGAAGAGACAGGCTAATCTTTGCTATGAAGCCCTAAGGTGGGAAACTAAGTGGGGTTGGCCTTGGAGGTGGAGTGGGCATGCAGGGAGCCTTCAAAATGTCAGGAATGACATAAGGCATCTGACTGCTCCTTATCCACTGAGCAGGGTTCAGCTGCCCAAAGTGGTGGGTTTATTTATAACAGTTTGGAGAACAGAAACCCTCTCAGCAAAGTCTGAAAGGCCAGCACACTCAACCTAGGGCACACTCTTGCAACCCTGCTGTCATCAGCAGCAGGAGTGCCCCTCCCCAGATCGCAGCACAAGCAGACTCCAATCTCTTGGGCCTAGCAGCTCACCAAGGAACACTGTAGAGATGAGGAGAGGTGGCTCTAGAGTTGGATACCCTAGGGTCCCCTCTCAGTGCCACCTTGATAACCTCTCCCAGCCTCACTTTCCTCCCCTGTAAAATGGGGATAATAATAGGACCTATTCCTTCATTGGGTTCTTCAGGAACTTAATGAGTTAATCCACATAGGCCCACGCCTAGTGTATAGCAGGTACTCAGTACATGTTAGCTGCTGTTATTACTCCCAAGACAGAGACCTGAAGGACAGAAGGCAGAGCCCCCTAATTGCTGAGACACCTGCAAGCAACATGAGCATTATATAAAGCTGGGAGGAGATTCTATAGACAGTTTTTCATTTTACACAGTGAATTGAGGTCTTTTTGAAGAACAAACAAAAGACACGGAAATGGAGTCAAAGAGGTGTCTATCTCTCTTAGGTACTGAGCCCAACTCCTTGTGGATGCCAGGCTGCTGGGCAATACCCCAGGAAGGCCAGGGGCACTGCCTCCTAACAATGTTCACAACCACACAGCCGTCTTAATTACCTACACCCCCCATATCAGCAGGCTGGATGGGTGACACACCAAGAATCCTTCTACAAACCCCCACGTACACTAACCTTCTCCCATGCCTGAACAGGGGAAAGGTCCTGGTGACCCTTAACTCTTGATTCTACCTGGGTAAAAAATGCTGAAGATTCCATTGTCACTTACCTAGCCTAACACAGGGCACCCAGTAGGCCTGGCATATAGGAGACATTGAATGAATGAGTGAGTGAACGAATGAACGAACAATCTGTCTTGCGCCTTTTATCTCGGTTAGAAAAGCTGTTTCCAGCCTGCCTGTAGACAAGCTGCAAATTTGGGCTTAGCTGGCTATTCTCTGAAGCAATGGCAAAAGCACTACTAAGGAAAAATATGAAGACCTTATTAGTCTTCCTTAAGTTCTTAAGGAAGGGAGTCACTCCCACTTCTGTCAGTTCAAACCCTTCAAGAGACCTTGGCTCATCTTGAACTTTCCTGAAATGGCTGAGGGGCAGGTCCTGGCATTGAGACCACCACTTTAGCCCAGAAGGGATCAACCTGACCAGAAGGAGATCTTGGGAGCGAGTCTAGTGAGCAAAGGGAGCTCAGGGTCCGAGCCCAGCTAGGCCAGGGAGCGTCGGCCCCCCAGCTTACAGAAGATGCCTTCTCCAGAGGGGCCTCTTGGAAGCCTTTCCTTCAGATCTGCAGGCTTTGGGCATCCTGCCCACAGCCTTGACATGTTCATGGTTACCCACAGCTGCCCAAGGGTACTGGGGCAGGACTTTTTTGAGGGGAGGCAAAGGGAAGGGAGAGGAATATTGATCCTTCATAAACTACCCATGATACACATACCCCCAAAAGCAAAAATCCACTTTTACCCATTAAGAACAACTCAAATACAATCTTGCACTCTCTCTCTAAAATCCTCCAGGCTGACAAGGTAGTCCAGGCTACCAAATGGACTCATTTCAAGGGTAAATGGAAAAGTTCAGAGGGAACAAAGAGACTTACTTTAAAAAAAAGAGAAGTCTAATGGAGATTTTTTTCCCCTAAGGGAGAGCTTTCTCCTTGGGGTCCCAGGCGTCAGACCCCCTTCCAGGGACAACTGCTTAAAGACCATAAATTGGGAATAGCCTAGGAAAGATTTTGACGCCTTTCAATGGCATTTTCACATCACCACACACACCCCAAGTACAACCCCTAGAAGAATGTGTGGTGTATGTGTGTGTCTGTGGTGGGAAGGGCTCTACTCCCTTCTCCAGCTTCACAAAGCTTCCAAAGTCGAAAAGGCTGAGGATGGGTAAGGGGATCCCTAGGGAGTGTGCCACCTTTTCCAATCCCAGCCAGGGACATGCAAGACACCTTTGATCAAATGAGGAAAAAGCCACTGAACCCAGCAGTGGGAAAAGGAGGGGAGCAGTACTGGCCTCTCAAAACCAAAGGGTTGCAGCCCTGACAGCACACAGCAGCAAGCTTCCTGGTTGAAAGCTGATAAGGCTTTCCATAAGAGTAGATAGGAAAGTCAGTATTTCCCAGAGGAGGGAGCCAAGGCAAATCTGGAACAGCAGACGACCAGGGCAGGCTACAAATGCTGCCATGATCCACTCATTGGTCTGTCCCCGTGGGTCTCTCAGCCCCCGCCAGACTGTCGGGTCAGCTCACAGGGCAAGAGTCGGGCCCTCTTCATCTCCATATCCCCCAAGGTCCAGCTCCTGCTGACACAGGCTCACTGGATTCAGGGGCTATGCTTGCTATACCTGGTATAGTCCATTGAAGTAAAATGCAATTCCCTTAACCTCTCTGTGGCTCGGTTTCCTCACCTAAAAAAATGGAGACAATAGCAGCACCAACCTCTTGAGATTGTTATAAAGATTATATGATTAACTCCTCGAAAAGCAGCACAGTAACAGGCACAAAGTAAAGAGACAATAAATTACAGCTATTATTGTTTACTGTTATTCTATAAGCTAAATAAATAAAGGGCTAAAAGGAAAAGCAATCTGTGTTGTAGAGCTTTACAATGTACTGAGATTTTTAAAAACGAGAATAATTTAGACTGGGGGGAAAAACCCCAGCATGAAGCCAGCAGTGAGAGAGTGACATCTGAAATGGAGACCTCAGTGACAACTGACCACTCCTCCTTAATACCTGCATATTCATGGGCCGGCCCCGTGGCTTAGCGGTTAAGTGCTTGCGCTCCACTGCTGGCGGCTGGCGGCCCGGGGTTCTGATCCCAGGCGTGCACTGATGCACGGCTTCTCCAGCCACGCTGAGGCCGCGTCCCACATACAGCAACTAGAAGGATGTGCAACTATGACATACAACTATCTACTGGGGCTTTGGGGGAAAAGAAAGAAATAAATAAAATTAAAAAAAAAAAAAAAAAGACCTGCATATTCTACAGGGCTGAGATGCAGCTGAGGATACACAGACTTAATGAATTTATTTTTTATTTTATTTTATTTTTTTTGTGAGGAAGATCAGCCCTGAGCTAACATCCATGCTAATCCTCCTCTTTTTGCTGAGGAAGACCAGCTCTGAGCTAACATCTATTGCCAATCCTCCTCCTTTTTTTCCCGAAAGCCCCAGTAGATAGTTGTATGTCATAGTTGCACATCCTTCTAGTTGCTGTACGTGGGACGCGGCCTCAGCATGGCCGGAGAAGCGGTGCGTTGGTGCGCGCCTGGGATCCGAACCCCGGCCGCCAGCAGCGGAGCGTGCGCACTCAACCGCTAAGCCACGGGGCCGGCCCGAGACTTAATGAATTTAAAATGAAGAAAAAACAAAACAAAACAACACCCAACAACACTTTTATGTAGCATTTTATTAGCTGTAAATATATCCCCTAGACAGAGATTAACATACTAGTTGAATTTCAAAAAGAGCTGCATCATAAAAAACTAAAGGGAGACCAAAAGATTTACACCCAAATGGCACCTACTATCTCTGGACAGCAAAATTATGGGTATTATTTACTTTCTGTAAGGAAGAGATAGTTCTGTAATTTAAAAAGTTATTTTAAAAACGAGACTACGTTTTGCTATGCGAGAACCTGGGTGTGACCCAGGAGCAGAAGCCTGGAGTGGAGCAGAGCTGCACTAAGTGGGGTTTGGAGAACGCCACTCTTCTGGCCCCCGATGATGCTGGACTTGGTCATCACAATCGTGTCAGTGTCTGATGCGGACACCAATGCTTGTCATCTTCATTGTCAGCATTTTAGTTATGATCATCCTGTGTCACATCCCGCTTTTTAGAGCACCTCAACTCTGGAGAGCCACAACATATGCAGAATATAGATTTTTTCCCCTGTGGCTAACCACACTGACCACCAGGAAGCAGGCGCTAGGTGCTCGTGGGCCCCGTGCCACACCGGCAGGGGGTGCGGGTAGAGCCACACGCCTGGGCACAGGCTCTGGAGCCAGCCCCGCAGGCACAGCTAAAGCCTCATTACTATTTGGAAGGGAGTGTTCTAGGGAAAGATCCCGGCCACCGTAGGTGACCCCACTCACAGGGAGGTCCCAACACCACCGTCTTGGCTTCAATCCTAGAGACTGACCTACTCCATCCCACTCACCCCTTCCAGTTTCCCTAGGTGCCTTGCACCCAAGCCATCTTCTTTTCTCGCCCACCAAACCAATTTCCTCACTGTTTATATCAACCTAACTTAAAAAAGCTTATGTGAGAGGTAAAGCGAACATGTAGGTTATGTTTCAAGACTCGGTAAAAAGTAGTATCAGAGCAGAAAACCCAGGCTGCGCCGGGTGGAAGGGGGCTAAGAACGACAATGAAGCAAACCGGTCTGGGCACAGGGTAAGAGTTCAAACACCTTCTGCCTCCCCAGCCAGGTCCAGCCAACCCCACCTGCTCCCAGTCAGCAGGCAATGGGCACATCCCACTGGCCAGCTGAGTAAACTGGATCTGCAAAGGGTGGTTGCCTTTTCATACTCCATTACCCTGAGTGCTGGACAGGCCAAGGCTTTTGAAAGGCAAAAGAGGGTGTTTTGCATAAAGTATCCGATACCAGAACAGATGGCGTCTCTATATCCAAGAAGATAGAAAAACCCGAGGCCCTCTTTAGGAGCCTACAGTCCCCCAGTGTCCTCATGACCAGACTTTCTTCACAGGATGCCCAGGTGACCTAGTGTAGTCACTAAGGGAACTTCATCGAAGCACTGGGCCAACCTGAGCAGATCTGTGAAGTTAAAGTCTGAAGTCACAAGCATGTGGAAGGAGAGTCAAAGCTGGTGCCAAGAGCCCAGTACACTCACTAGAGGCCAATCTCATGTGCTCCAGTGAAAAGAAGGGAAGAGAGTTGCAATTGAGTGCCCCCAGAGAGAACACGTCTTACTCAGAGAGCCCACCTTCTTTACTGCTGCTAACAATACGTGTTATTGCTAATTTTGAAGTATTTTAAGGATATCCCTAATGGTATGCAAAAGAGCATAAAAGAATGTGAAATCAGGTGGACTGGGGTGCAATTCATGGCTCAGCGAGTTACTATTTGACTTTAGGCAAGTTAATTCATCTCTCTGAATCCCAGTCTCCTCATCTCTAAAATGGGAAGCCACCAGGACCACTGTATAGATTAAATAAGATAATGTATACAAAGCACCTGAATAAGATCTAATTAGAAAGAGTAACATTTATTTAACGCCTGGCACTAAATTACAGAAGACATTTAACTGGCATATAACAACTGTTGAACACGTAAGTGGTGATTCAAAAGGAAAAAGGAGGGCCAGCCCCATGGCTTAGCGGTTAAGCGTGCGCGCCCCGCTACTGGCGGCCCGGGTTCGGATCCCGGGCGCGCACCGATGCACCGCTTCTCCGGCCATACTGAGGCCGCGTCCCACATACAGCAACTAGAAGGATGTGCAGCTATGACATACATCTATCTACTGGGGCTTTGGCGGGGGGGAGAAGGAGGAGGATTGGCAATAGATGTTAGCTCAGAGCTGGTCTTCCTCAGCAAAAAGAGGAAGATTAGCAAGGATGTTAGCTCAGGGCTGACCTTCCTCACAAAAAAAAAAGGAAAAAGGAAGACTAAATTATAAAAAATTTTTACTCATTCATGGGAGGCCACATGACACATGGAAGCATGTGAGGCTCTGGGTCAGACACCTGGGGGACCACGAGGAAGACATTATAGCTTCTCTAAGACTCTGGTTCCACATCTGTAAAATCTGGGATAATACACTTACCCTGAAGGACCACTGCAAGAATCGAAGCCACGTCCATAAAGCCCTCAGCCCTGCATGAGACCCCTCAGTAGGTGCTCAGTGAAGGGCAGTCGCTGAGGAGCACGGGCTTTGGGGTTCGATTGTGGGTCTGAATCTCAGCCCCACCACTTCCTAGCTGTGTGCCCTTGAGCAAGGCAGCTTTTCTCTGCTTCAGTTTCTTCATCTATACAATGGGGATAAGAAAAGAAGACCTACCTCAGAGGGCTATTCTCAGGACTAAATGAGTAAATATGTGTCTGACCCACAGTAACTACTTGATAAGTATTAGCTCAATTATTTAGTTAGTATTTATTAATTATTTAATAATTAAATGTTAAAAAATTTGGACCACTGGCCTCAAACTCTTCTTGTTCTGCTGGTTTTAATCTAGGAATTGGTATCAAACACCCAGATCCTCCAGTCCCAGACTGCAGAGAAGCTCAGAAACAATGCCTTTCCAGAGGTCAGGAGGGAGTTTTTTATGGTTCCAAGTTGCTGGAGCCTTCTTCCTGGGCAGAAGGGAAATACATGTATTTTTCAGCTGCTGATTAAGCTGACTAAGAAGGTCTTTTCCTCCACTGGGCTCAAAAGCAATGGCCAACTTAAATTTTTCATTATGAAGACTACAGCAGTGGTTCTCAAAGGAAGGTGATTTGGGCCCCTAGGGGACATCCGGTAATGTCTACAGACATTTTTGGTTGTCATAACTGAGCAGATACTACTGGCATTTAGTGGGTAGAGGCTAGGATGCTGCCATACACCCTACAATGCTCAGGACAGCCCCCACACCCACAACAAAAAAAATTATCCAGCCCAGATGTCAACAGTGCTGAGGTTGAGATACCCTGCCCTACAGGAAAGCTGCTCCTGACAAAGTAAGTGGGGGAAGAACAGAACACACAATGGTGTTTACACTACAATGGCAGCCAGGTACAAATGACATGTGCATGTAAGCGAGAACTGCCTAGGAAGTAAGAACACAAAAATGATTTGAGATTATGGGGTACCTGGATTATGAGTGGAATTTTTAAAAAAATTCCTGTGAGAGTTGTTATTATGTTTAAGGACCAGAGAAAGAGTGAGGGCCAGCACCCAGTGGAGGCAAGAATGACCCAAAGCTACATCTCTCAGTTCTGATAATTCACATATCTGTGACTGCCAGTATTGGAACAGTGCTCCAACCCCCGGCTACCCAGTGAATATTCTGCTCAGACCCCAGACAAAAAAAGTGAACCTGAGGGAGGGAAAAGTAGTGCAAACAGTCTTTTCTGCAAATTCAAGCCCAACAACTTGAAAAAGCTTATTCCAGAAGCTCACCTCGTCTTCTCTCCTGCATATCTCTAAACTCTTCTCCATCTTCAGTCACTGAACAGAGTTACTGTAGAATCAAGCGGTCAAATTAGACAAGGTCTCTGCTATCATGGAGCTTTCAGATAGTAGGGAAGACCCTAATTCTCTAACTAGAGCCCAGACTGTAAAATTACAAACCTATGAAGGACAGAAACCTGACCCAGACTGGGGTGTACCACTCATTGTCACTGAAGTGACACACAAGTGAGGTGGGAAGGATTAGTAGGGGTTGCTGTATGTACTGAGCCAAGAGAAGTGTGAAGAATTTTCCAAGCTATACAGAGAAAATACCATTTAGAAAAGCCACGTGGGAGAAGAGGCCTGCTGAGGCTGACGAACTGAAACGGAATGTGGGGCCAGACCACGAACGGCCTTTTGGAATGTTGGTCTTTATTCTAAGAATAATAGAAAACCATTAAGGAGGGCAGAAGAAATGTTTACACCCTTAACTTGTATACTTCCTACTCTGGCAGGACCAAGGGTTAGGTGAGGAAACTGCTCCCACCAAAACCTCTTCATCCTCAGGTAAATCAAAACTTCTGGCCTATCACACAGAACCCAGCCCAGTCGCAAAGCCTCCAAACTAAACAGAAGCCAAGAGAATACTGCAAAAAGGAAGAAGGAGCAGCTTCCCCTCCAAAGCAGGGAGCAGCAAGTTCTAAGCCCAATGGACCATGAAAGTCTATGCCCTCCCCGGGGTAGGAAAGAGGGCACCCTTGAGACGGCTGAGAGAAATAGCTGATGTCAGAGCCCTTGTCAAGAGCCACAAGCCCAGGACCCCTCCATAAGCAGCCCATCTTCTCCTAGTTGAGGGGCCAAATTCCGGCTGGATCAAACCACAACCAACTCTCCCATTTGTCCCCAGGTTCTGTGCTTTCATCTGCACAGGCCCTGAGGATTCACTCTTTCAGCAGATCTTTCTGGAAGCCCTACTAACTACCAGCTACTATGCTAGGTCTGGGAACCATATTGTCTCCATCTCATACCCTTTTTCTTTTTTCATCTTCTTCCTGCTCCTTCTCTAGACACCTCCCTCTTTGCAGCCACTGGATCTCCATCTTCTCATAGCAAAAAATATATGTGACAAGACCCACTTCCTGGGTCGGAAACCACACATTTCTCAATTCTGACAGGCCTGGCTAAAGTCTCAAAGGTGCTGGCCCAGGCCCATGTGAGAGATAAGGGCACTTTTCCAGGGAATTCCACGAAAATGCCATTTGGGCATTAGAAGATTCAAATGAATATCCCAGGATGCGTACTAAGAGATGTGAGAGGAAGGACGAAGATTAAATGGATTGAACAAAGATAAACTGAGGATAAGATATAAAGGAGTGTTTTGCAAGACAGTCAACTCTTGCCACAAAGAAGGTAGAGACCAGGATAAACTAGGAGGCCAAGAAGGAAGAAGCACCCAAGAGGCACAAAGTATGCCAAGCGCGGTCAGCCAGATCTGAAGGCAGCAATGGAGCAGAGCCCACTGGCACTGGCCACCTGTCCTGGAGGCGGAGCCACTGAGGCAGTATCATAACAGAGAACAGGCTCTCAAGTCAGCCACGGTATTAGAATGCTTGCTCTGCCACTTACTAGCTCTGACCTTCGGCAAACTCTCTTCTTTAATAGGATGCCAATTAATGACGAAGGATATACAGTGTTCAGCACCAGGCCTGACACACAGCAAAAACTCAGTAGCAGCTCCTTAGACCCACTCTCAGGATTCTGTGCAGAGGAGATGAGGAGGAAAAGGACCCCAAGGTAAGGCCTGAAGGAGAATGCCTCACAAGATACTGTGCAGGAAGAGGATACTGGGGGAGGGGGACACTCAACCATTCAACAAACACTTGGAATTGAGCAGTAAACATAACATACAAAAGTCCCCGCCTTCAAGGAACTTATATTCCCATGAGAGGAGAAAGGCAGCCAAGGAACACAGAAACAATATGTTAGGTAGAGAAAAGAGAAGAAAAGGGATAGAAAGTGCCAAGTTGGGGTGCTACATTAAATGGGGTGGAGAGAGAGGGGAAGTGGTTGGAAGGCTTCTCTGACTATGTTACAGCTGAGTAAGAACCAAAAGAGAGGACATAAGCCCCATGGATTTCTGAGGAGAGGGGAAGGCAGAGGGCAAGGGGAAGGCAGAGGGCAAGGGAACGGCAAATACAAAGGCCCTGGAGTGGGAGGGGGCCTGGTGAGTGCACAGGGCTTCTCTGAAGGTGGAGCAGAGTGTGGAGGGGCAGCCCGCTCATAGAGGGCCTTGCTGGCCACTGTAAGGACTCTGGCTTCTACTCTGAGTGACATGGGAAGATATTAGGGGGTCTGGGGAGAAAACAGCAGGTGGCAAGAGCACGAGGAGGGAGACCAGTTATGTGGCTATGACTGCAGATGAGATGACCCTGGAGTGGACCCACAGATGCCTCAGGCCAGTGGGGATTCTGAGGGTAGATCAGGAATGATCCTCAGCAACTGGCTTCCCCACATTCCCCCAAGAGCTTCCTGTTTTCACCATCCCCCATCCATCCACAAGCAAAAATTCAGAAAATTTGTATGGGACGAGGGAGGGTTTCCTAATTGCCCATCAAGGTGCCATAAACTGTACAAGGTATATTACTTTGTTTATTCTTCACCACAGTCTCATAATCCCAATTTTTACAAAAAGGAAACAGAAGCCAAGGGAACTGGGGAAACTCTACCCAGATTTCTAAGCCAATGCAGCTTTTGGTGGCCCCACGCAGCATCCTTGCTGGGATGTTCGGTCATCTGATATCTGGCAAAGAAAGAAAGTACTGGAGCTGGACTTTATCTATGCTGGAAAGGCTTCCCAGGGCAATGAAAATGTCTGATCAGAGTTTCTGATTAAACAAGACATAAAAGGCTCAAGAAGCCAGGCTGTAATTCCATACTTCAAGCCAATTAGCAAGACGGTTAAATTCCTTCCTCTTCTATCCTCACACTGACTGATGAGAGCAGTGTCAGACACCCAGGAGGGTGTGCAGAAGGAGAAATGTGCCATCCTACCACCCCGCCACGCAATCTCTGACTGTGGACTAAAGGAGAGGCCATTCCTAACTTCTTGCTGGCTGGCCAACAACTCAGCAGGGCATTCCTGGAACAGGTACTCTCTTTTTGCCTCTTCAGATTACAAAGAACCATAATGGGGTCACTTTTAGTTCCCAAATTACAGGCTTAGAAACCCGATTCAAAGGCCAACTGGGCTGTTGAACTCCATGGGGGCATCCCAAGGACTCTGAAGTAAAATTTATTTTGTTTTAAGTCAATATGTTGCCAGATAGCACAGTTCTAACCCAGAAGAACATGTATAAAACCCCAATATCTGGGGGCTGGCCCCGGGGCATAGTGGTTAAGTTTGCACACTCCGCTTCGGTGGCCTAGGTTCAAGGGCTGGGATCCCAGGTGCGAACCTACACCACTTGTTGGCCATGCTGTGGCAGCGACCCACACATAAAGTGGAGGAAGACTGGCACAGACATGAGCTCAGGGCTAATATTCAAACCTCAATATCTAGACTCACAAGAGTTAAATAGCAAGGGAGGAGTCCCAAGGGGAAAGAGGCCAGAGATCTAACATGAATTCACAACCACCTTTCGAAATGGTGATCTTTCCATTCATCTGACACATATTTACTGAGCACATACCATGTGTCAGCACTGTTCTAGGTGCTGTGGAAGGAGAGATGAAGGAAAGAAAAAACTGCCTTCGTGAAGCTTACAGGGGGAGGCAGGCACACTCAAAGATCAGGGAGGTTAAGTAACTTGCCCAGGTCCTGGCGTTAACAAGGGGATTTAATCCAGCTCTCTCACACTCCACTTCACCTCTGTCTACTAGGAAACTGGTGCCATGCTATAACTACCAGGTTTTTGTGGGGTTTTTTTGGGGGGGGGCTGGGGGGAGTACAGGGGAGGGAAAGGGCTGAAAAGAGGTATTTTCCTTTGGTGGGTGTTTGAGAATTGCTGTGGAATCTGTGCTGGATCACAGCAGCAGGGCATGAGGAGGAAATGCATTTAGTTTGGAATCAGGACTTACATCCAAGTCAAAACTCAACAACCCTGGGCAAATAACTAAACTTCTCTGGGCTTCAGTTTGAGTATCTCCAAAAAGAGGAGGTTAGCCTAGCAAGAAATGGTAAATGGCTTCATCTTACCTAACAATTCAAGCCTATTCATAGTGGCTGCCTAGGACACTATGGAAGGAGGATTCTGGAACCATATTCAGGCTGAGCAGAAAGAGCCACAATTGATTAGTGATGTCTGCTATGAGCCTGGAAGAGTGATTAACCTGGGTGATCATCTGAGGACTCTTCCGCTTCTGATGATTTTAGGTATCTGAGTGCAAGTCATTTTAATTTTGGTGACAGAACTAAAAAAACCTCTTCTTTCATGACTTTCTAACCAATTCACAGAAGTTTCTTTAAAAAGACAGATCACCCATTTTCTGATATAAGACTGGAGATATTTTGTTTAATTTTTCACTTTAAACAATTCTGTTATTATGGCATATTCACAAGACCCTAGAAATAGTTTTATTATTTAGAATGTTTCACTGAACAGGAGTTCACCTATCACCACTGGGACTTGTGGTAGTGTTTCCAAAGATCTCCCAACCCAAATGCCATTTTGCAATGTGGCTTTGCCACTCTCCCATCAAGGAGTGAAGGCTACTTCCTCTCCCCTTGAATCTATGCTGGATAGACCTGTGGCTGCTTTGACCGACAGAGTGTGATGGAAGTGATGTTCTGAGTCTTCTGAGCTGGGGCAGTAAAAAAGCCGGGCAGATGATGACTTTGTGGTTATGTGAGGTTTGGGTTAATCTGGGTGAAAGGTATACAGAATTGTTTGTACTATTTCTGCAATGCTTTTATAAGTCTGAAATTGTTTCAAAATTAGAAGTTAAATAAAAAGTTTTTTGTTTCTTTGTTTTGTTTTGTTTTTAAGGAAGGTCTGGCAGCGTCCACTGGCACGGAAGGAGCCCAACCACCTGAGGCTGTCACGCTGTGAAGGATGCCCTAGCTAGCTACATTGAGAAGCCACATGGAAGGAGGGGAAGGAGGAAAGAAAGATGCCAGAAATGTGATTTTTTTTTTTTTTTTTTGGATTTGAAAGAAAATTTCTCGCCGTAACGAACCAGAATTACAAGAGTTCACCTGAAACTGAAACAGTGGACAGAATATGGCTGAACTTAAATTAAACCTCCAAGGGAAATAAGAGGGGCAACAGAGCCAATAAAAGTGGACAAGCCCAGGACTGGTCTGGAACACACATAAAGATCATAGCATCTCAGCATGGGTATCATCTGACCCCTCCCAGCAGTCAGACAGCCGTCATGCTCCCATCCCTCTCTCCCTTCTGAAGCATCTGCCAAATCAAATGGCTTCTTCCTCTATATTGCAAGTGTGAGCCAACCCAATAGTACCCCTTTGGACATACTATAAAGCCAAGAGGAAAGTTTATAAGTCTCATTCGAGGGTAGAAAGTACACACACTCAACCGAGCACACTGGTTATCACCTATGTTCCAGCCCCAGTAGATGCCATGGGGAGCAGAGATGAATCTTTCCTGCCAAGCCCTGCCCAAATTACAGAATCTTTAACTCTAAGATTGGGGTGGCTTGTTATGTAGCAATAGATAACCAAAATATATGTCAAACTTCTCCCTGTGGTAAAAAGCCGTAAATTCTGGTTTGGCAAGATCTGGCTGTATTGGGTCTTTTGGACCTAATCCTTGGGCTGAGGTCAGTTCCACACTCTTCTTGGCTCAGTGCTTTTGTCTCCTGAGTTCCTTTTTACACAGCATCCCTACTCTTATTGCAATAAGATTTATCTTAATATCTAACAATATTAGAGGGTTTTTTTCCTTTTTTGCAGCAGGGTTTTTGCTCCTTGTATTGTCCCTGTTCCCTCAGAATCTCTTTTTTCTGTTTTGGCCACTATCTGTCATTTTGGAGGCTTTACTCAGGTCTTTGGTAATCCTCTGCGGTTGGTTAATATTTTTTGTGTGTGTGTGAGAGGAGGACCAGCCCTGAGCTAACATCCAATGCCAATCCTCCTCTTTTTTGCTGAGGAAGACTGGCCCTGGGCTAACATCCGTGTCCATCTTTCTCTACTTTATATGGGATGCCGCCACAGCATGGCTTAACAAGCGGTGTGTCGGTGTGCGCCCGGGATCCGAACTGGCAAACCCCAGGCCGCCGCAGCAGAGTGCGTGCACTTAACCGCTTGCGCCACCCGGCCAGCCCTGTGGTTGGTTAATGTTTAAGGCTGAGATTCTGTCACCTGCAGCCTTACGAGTTTTGATTAACACAAATGGTGAACGCCTCAACTAAGACAGTAAGAACAAGGTTGACTGAATTCAGACATTAAGGAGGTAAACTAGACAGAAGATGAAAACTAACTGAATGTGGAGAGAGGAGATGCTCGAAAGAAGTCTGTATAGTGTACAGTTGAAGCACGTGGGAGTGGTACGTTCTACCAGAGGAGTGGAATACCTAAGGGAAAACTTCATGGAGGAGGTGATATTCTGTTTGATCTCCAGAGATGTGTAGCTTGGAGCAGAGTGGGAATGAGGGGTGGGGAGTGAAGGGAGAAGCATGGCAGGTCAGAGGCCTTATCTACATATAGACTACTTAGATGATGACATCCTGGACTTCAAGCTGATATAGCTATTGGATGAGACATCGAGTAGCCTTGGAAGGGGGTGGACATATTTTGCATGGGGGCGGGGACATGAACTGTTTGAGAGCAGACAGTGGAATGTGGTGGACTGTCTGCCAGATGGTCACCAACAATTCCTCTAACCCTGTATCCACATGCCATTCCTCCTAGCGAGATGGAGTTTATTTTACACAAATGTTTATAATAGCCATTATTTATTATTCATAATAGCCAAAAAGTGAGAAACCCAAATGTACATCAACTAATGAATGAATAAAATGTGGTACAGTCACGTGCAGCATAATGACGTTTCGGTCACCGATGCACCGCATATACGATGGTGGTCCCGTAAGATGAGTACCATATAGCCTAGGTGTGTAGTAGGCTATACCATCTAGATTTGAGTATGCGTACTCTACGATGTTCACACAACAAAAGCACCTAATGACGCATTTCTCAGAACGTATCCCTGTCATTAAGCAATGCATGACTGGACATCCATACAATGAAATATTATTTGGCAATACAAAGGAATGGAGTACTGATTCATGCTGCAACATGGATGAACCTTGAAAACATACTAAGTGAAAGAAGCCACTCACAAAAGACCACATATTATATGACTCTATTTACAAGAAGTGTCCAGAACGGGCAAATCTATAGCAATAGAAAAGTAGATTAATGGAGGGGGAAGGTGAAGGAAATAGGGAGTGATTGCTAAAGGGTACGGGGTTTCTTTTTAGGGTGATGAAAATGTTCTGAGGGGCCGGCCCTGTGGCTTAGCGGTTAAGTGCGCGGGCTACGTTACTGGTAGCCCGGGTTCAGATCGCAGGTGTGCACCGACGCACCGCTTCTCCGGCCACGCTGAGGTGGCGTCCCACATACAGCAACTAGAAGGATGTGCAACTATAACATACAGCTATCTACTGGGGCTTTGGGGCAAAAAAAAAAGGAGAAGGATTGGCAATAGATGTTAGCTCAGAGCCGGTCTTCCTTAGCAACAAGAGGAGGATTGGCATGGATGTTAGCTCAGGGCTGATCTTCCTCACAAAAAAAAAAAAAAAAAGAAAGAAAATGTTCTGAAATTAGATAGTGGTGATGGTAGCACAACTCTGAATACACAAAAAAACCAGTGGATTGTACACTTTAAATGGGTGAATTGTATGGTATGTGAATTATAGCTCAATAAAACTGTTACCAAAGAGTAGGGGCAGATGACATCTATTTCCCCTCCTGTTGAATCTGGCCAGCCTTGTGACTTGCTTTGAACAGCAGAATGTGGGGTAAGTGATGCTGTGCCAGTTCTGGGCCTAGCCATTAAAAACCTGGCAGCTTCTACTTCCACCCTCTTGGAAGCTAGCTGCCATGTAAAGAAACTCAGGCTAGATGAGAGACTATGTGTAGAGAGAGGCCTCATGGAGGCAAACCAAGACCCTAGTCACGTGAGTGAGGCTATCTTGGACATTCTAGCCCCAGCCAAGCTGATAACTAACTTAAGTCACACAAGTGACCCCAGGAGAAATCACATGAAGCCCACTCACAGAATCGTGAGAAATCGTTGTTTTAAGCCACTGAGTTTTGGGTGATATGTTACACAATAGATAACTGAAACACAACCTCTCTGAGCCTCAGATTCCACCTCTGTAACATGGGACTAATGCTTTAGGGTTGTTGAGAAGATTACATGAGCCTAATACCAGGCACTATGCTCAAGAAATACCCATTGCTATAGTTATTATTATTATTAAAAACCACCCCAGGAGACCCTTGACATACTGCAGGGGTGTTCTTTGGGAAGCCTCATTCCCACAAGCATCTGCTGCTTCCAATCACATGGTTTCCAAAAAGCTGGTTTCCTGAGAAAAACAAAGGTTTTTATTACTACAATTTCTGAAAAATGAACTCTGAACCATAAATGGACTACCAAAGAAGGTTCTGCTTAGATTAGCAACCTACCCATCCATTCAACACGCCTTTATTAAGTCCTTATTAATTACCAGACACAATTAAGAATAGCTAAGACTCTCTCTCCTTTGAAAAAGAAAGAGTTTCCAGCTAGGTAGCTGTTAACTGAATGGACTACACACTTGAACTTCAGCTGAGATATGGTATTTGCAGTAGCAAATAAATCTAAAATCATCCAGCTGGGAAAAAAACCCTTAAATTTCCATAGAGAGCCCAGAGACGCACGCACAGAATAGAGGTCCCAAGAATGATTCTTATTGGGGATCCCAGAAGCAATACAGAGAACAGGGAATTAAGTAGGTCCCTAAAGTGTGCATCCCTTAGTGAGGGGATTGAAGGGTCCCATTCACAGAACCTGGACCCCAGGTGAGAGAAGAACTTGACCATCTGGCATCACCTGCTGTCTGGGTGCAGAATGGGTCCAGGCAGTTAACATTCACAAGCAGATGACAGAGAAAGAAATCCTGGAGAAAAGGCAGTTAAACAGCTTTCAGCTGCATTTATGAAATCATGATAAACTGATAACACTGAACTAAAAGACAGAGCCTTTTAATCCTAAGAAGAATTTAGATATTTTTTCCTTAAAAAGGCTGATGTAATACTTAAATTACACCAAAGGTAAGAAAGAGGACCAAATCTTTGAGTATTTTCTGCATGAGGGGACAAAATCCACCGAGCCCAGGAAGCATTTATTCTAGGCAAGCTCTATAAAGTTCTAAATCCATTGAATGCTAGTTACTTACAGTCAGTATAAACGACACAAGCCTGGAAATGCTCTACACCATAGACCACGAGGGCTACGGGTGAAAGACATAACACCAGGCAGGCAATGGGCTGAGTCTATTGGATAACCCAAATGCTGGGCTGACATTTTCATTGACATGTAACACAGTAAAGTGCACACATAAGCGTACAGCTTGAAGAACATTTGTACCTAGATTACGAATATTCCTACTATGCCAGAAAGTTCCCTTGTGCCCTTCTCAATCAATAATCAACCCTGCCCCCTACTCTACAGCCAGGAGTAACCACTATTTTGATCTCCATCACCATAGATTAGTTTGGCCTGTTCTTGAATTTCACATACATGGAATCATACATTATGTGGTCTTTTTGGCCTGTCTTCTTTCATTCATCACAGGGTTACCTTGTTTTGAAGCAGAAAACTCAGAAACTGAGATTTTTTTTCAGGAAATCCTCCTCTGATGTCACAGACCTGGATGCCAACTACTCTGATGACACTGGTTATACTTCCTGCACTCTTCCGAGCATGTTATCAAAACTTACAACAAAACAGAGTCTGGGATTGTAAAAGTTTTCCTTCAAGATAAACTTCTAAATCTTTTTTTTTTGTGTGAGGAGGACTAGCCCTGAGCTAACATCCGATACCAATCCTCCCCTTTTTTTCTTGAGGAAGATTGGCCCTGAGCTAACATCCATGCCCACCTTCCTCCACTTTATATGAGACGCCGCCACAGCATGGCTTAACAAGCAGTGCGTCAGTGTGTGCCCCGGATCTGAACCTGCGAACCCTGGGCTGCCGAAGCGGAGCACGCGCACTTAACCGCTTGCGCCACCGGGCCGGCCCCTCAATCTTTTAAAAGTATTCAAATCTATTCAATCTTAACACAGCCTCTGATCTGACACTATACAAGTGTAATCTTCCCCATATTGACTGCAAAATTCCTCTTAAACATATTTTTCTTCCATGGCATCCACCCAATCTAAAGAATCTTCAAATCTAGGAATAAAATGAACCATCACTTGTTATCACCTTTGATCAATAAAGGGTTAAACCATAGGCAAATCTCTGAGGCAGCCTAAGGCCCTAAACTCAGATGACTATGGGTCAGCTCAGAAGAGACTGGAGAGGGACAACACACAATAAATTGTAGGGACAGATTCTTAAGCCAAACTATCAGGATTCGTATCTGGGGTCTGCCACTTCTAGCTGGGGGGCCTTGGGCAAGTCATTACTCCACTCTGTGCCTCAATTACTGTGCTGTAAAATGGGAATAAGCTCATAGGATTGTTGCGAGGATTAAACGTTAATGTATATAAAGCTCTTAGGAGACCACCTGGCACATAATGAGGACTTGGGAAGAACTGGCTATTTTAAAAAGCTGAAAGTGTTGTTAAGAGAGCAACTATTCTGCAAACCAAAAAGTTCTAAAACAGTCACAATAGTCACCCAAACACCTAGCACAGTGCTTCTCAAGATGTTTCCTTTCTAATTCTTCAGACTGATACTTTTTGTAAAATGCAAGATTACATGCTTAAATGTCACAGGAATGTCAAATTGCTCTAAAAGTTTTTGAATGTTTACTCTCACTTTCTGTACATATCTCATATCTCGTCGTAGCCTGATAGCCATTCATACACTGGCACCTGTCTGCAGAGTAAACTTTGAGTAGCACTGTTCTAGCACACAAGAAGGACTCATGAGCCTGCTGAAAACTCAGCACGCAGGTTAAATAGAATTATGAAAACACTAGTAAAGAAAACCAAGCCCAATAACAGGGGCAAGAGGATGACTTGAGGGTCAACAAGCTGAGACATAAAATGATCCCAACAGGCTAACCCTAAAAAACACAACTGGCTGCCAGAGCAAGAACCCAGCTGGTACTTTCCCCCAGAGTGCTCCAGGAGCTGCCCTCAGAAAACATGTCAGCCAGGAAGTCATCAGCCCCAGAGGGGACAAGAGACATGAGGGAAGTAGGCGGCACTGACTCGGGCCTCCTGAGAAAGAAGTCCTTCTCAGGAGTTAGAAGGCACCCTAAGTAGTCACCAAGCCTTGTGAATGTCAACCACAGCACACAAAGGCCAGAGTTTCTTCTCTGCCAAAGAAAACATGCAAATACGTCCTTTGGTGACGTGGGACTGCACACATGCACGCCCACATACACACACACACACACACCCCGTTCACAGTACCTGTGGTTTTAGGAGGCTCCTGAGGTCCGCCCTGCCAGCCATACTGTGGGTATCCTTGGTAGGGGTACCCCTGAGGAGGTGGGTAGGGTCCCCCAGCAGGTCCTGGAGGGTAGCCCCCAGGCCCCATTGGTTGTTGTGGATATGGTGGGTATGGGGCCGTCGGACCGGGGCCCGAATACGGTGGAGGGTTCCCTTGGTTCATCAGGGACCTGCAGAGTGTACGTAAGAGACAAACAATGAAAATTATTTGCATTTAATCTGTGGAAATTATTAGGAAAAAAATTTCAACCCATGAGATCATTTACAAAATGCCTTAAAGTTGTCTCAGACCTCTTGTAAATCTTTAGCTCTGCCCATTTGGTTTCCTTCTCACCATCACCACAATTGGCAAATATCTTATGGATCTGTTTATTTGCCTTTTGTCTGCCTTCCCCACTAGACTGCAGGCTGTGACAGCAGGGATCAAGTCAGTTTTGGATCATCACCGTGACCCTAGAGCTTAGCTTAGTGCCTTGCACAAGGAAGGCCCTGCAATAAATGTGTTGAATAAAAAAACAGGATATTATTTTGTTTTTTAATTCTCTGAAATTTCCATAAATGTGATTGGATAGCTCTTAAGAAGGCAGAAAGTCTAACAGTACTAATCACGAGTCAAATCAGTGGAGGCTGACCCAGTACTAGAAATCTTCCAGTAGAGTTGGGCCACATTGAGGTCTTCTAATAAGTAGCACTGCTGGGAGCGACTGACCAAAGAGTGTAACCACCACCACCGCCTTGGGCACTGAGGTGATCTAGTTGCTCTCCCCAGACCCCTAGCTCTGAGCAGTTGAGCAGTGTCTCAGTCATCGCTGGACAGAGGGCAGCCCGTCTATAGAGGGCAGAGATGTCTGTAGAGGATGCTGAGCATCTCCTCTGACCATCCAGCCTCCTGGGTCTCTGGAGGGCTCACCAGGAAGCCCTACTTGTGTTTACAGGTTCCTGTTCTTGGTGGTTTGCTACTGTGAGGGAGGCCATTGCTTCCCAGCCCCCAAAGTCTGTTAACCATTCTCTTGGGCTTGACCCTACAGTGCCTGACACAATAACTTCCAGATTAAAAGCATGACTGGGTAATGCAAAATACATACAGACTCTGGATGAACAATGTGGTATCTGTCACCTTGCTGCCTTGTACTGTTACCCATCTCCTCTACTGATATTTAACGTTTTACCTATCTGAGTGTCTTCTAACCCCAACTAAATAGTAAGTTAATAGAGGGAAGAGTCTCATACCCAAAACTTAATAATTTCACTATTAATTCTTTTCCATAACATGCAATCAATAAATTCCTAAGTGACTCTACATGAAGAAAAGAGCCATAAAGTAAAGTTCCCTAGAAAATCCGGGTTAAAATAATAATGTACTTTACTGGTTGCCCACACAACAACCATATCCTGCTTTATAATAGCAGTCAGATTTCCCATTAGGTATCCATCCATTCTTCCTGCAGTTCAAGTGCTTCAGGGGAAGCTCATCCTATACCAGCTCCAAGGTGAGTCCACGCTACTCTAAGCCAATCCAGGTCACCCTCTCCCCCTTTTCATCAAGCTTGATTCAAGGAACCCAGGACTAAGCCAATCACAAAAGGCATCCCTTGGCCACTGGGATTGGTTCTGAAGTGTTTTGTTTGATCAGTTAAAATCTTGGGGCTCTCCTACCACACTCCCAACCTTTCCTTCCCCTTAACACAGGCACACATAGAGTCTAGCAAAGACATGGCCTACGAAATTGCTGACAGCCAATCTGCAGCCCTGAGGAAGCCAGCCTTAAGATAAGTAGGCACTGGGCCTTCCCCGTGGGTTAGCGGTTAAGTGCTAACGCTCCGCTGCTGGCAGCCCGGGTTTGGATCCCGGGCACGCACCGACGCACCGCTTCCCTGGCCATGCTGAGGCCGCATCCCACATACAGCAACTAGAGGGATGTGCAACTATGACATACAACTATCTACTGGGGCTTTGGGGGAAAAAAAAAAGGAGGAGGGTTGGCAATAGATATTAGCTCAGAGCTGGTCTTCCTCAGCAAAAAGAGGAGGATTAGCATGGACGTTAGCTCAGGGCTGATCTTCCTCACCAAAAAAAAAAAAAAAAAAACCAAGCTAAGAAAAGAGGAAGTGCTTAGTATGGTGAGGAAGTCAGAGAAAGCTTCTGAGGGGAAGAGATGAACACATCGAAAGTTACGCAGAAACAGAAATTCGATTACTCAACCTTTACACTCTGGTCAAAGGCAACAATCTGTAAGAAAGAGCCCACCGCATCTGAGGAACTAACCAGGTTCATTACAGCCGAAGCCTGCAGTATTGGATGAGGCCAAAAGGTCAGCTCACAAACAGCCTTGCTAAGAGCAGACTTTCAGGATCATTCCAGCTTCCTTTTCCATAGTTATTCTTTCTCTTTTAAAAGGATTCATGTACCGTGGCTTAGCAGTTATGTGCGTGCACTCCGCTACTGGTGGCCCAGGTTCAGATCCCGGGCGTGGACCAACGCACCGCTTGTCTGGCCATGCTGAGGCAGCGTCCCACATACAGCAACTAAAAGGATGTGCAACTATGACATACGGCTATCTGCTGGGGCTTTGGGGAGAAAAAGGGAACAAAAAAAAAAAAAGGAGAAGGATTGGCAATAGATGTTAGCTCAGGGCCGGTCTTCCTCAGCAAAAAGAGGAGGATTGGCATGGATGTTGGCTCAGGGCTGATCTTCCTCACAAAAGAAATAAATAAATAAATAATAAAAATAAATAAAAGGATTCATGTAGGGGCCGGCCCTGTGGCTTAGCAGTTAAGTGCGCGCGCTCCGCTACTGGCGGGCTGGGTTCGGATCCCGGCCGCGCACCGACGCACCATTTGTCAGGCCATGCCATGGCAGGGTCCCACATAAAGTAGAGGAAGATAGGCACAGATGTTAGCCCAAGGCCAGTCTTCCTCAGCAAAAAGAGGAGGATTGGCGTGGATGTTAGCTCAGGGCTGATCTTCCTCACAAAAAATAAAAAATAAAAGGATTCATGTAATTTTATTCATGTTTGCTTGTTGGATACTATTGGCAAACCTAATCATTTGTTTATTCAACAATATTAAGTACCTACTACATGGCAGGCCCGGTACTGGGGATATAAGAGAAAGAACTCTAGCTGGCTTGCTCCTCCTCTTGAGTACTGCTAATAATAAAAATAAAATTATCTTTTCCATTTGTTATTGCATCAGATGGAAAATGCTGGAAGTTCTCCAAACTTCAAGGGTATGGTGAGGACAGTTCGGCTATACAGAGTAGACAAAATCCACTTTGGGCAGTCACCTCAAAGAGTTATGCAAGTTTACTGAAACTGAGGTACAAGTAAAGAGCCTGCATGACCCCACCAATAGCGGAACTTGTGCCACACACACATGTGAATGTGCGGTGAGCTGAGATAAGAAGCAACGGCCTCAAATCCAAATCCCAAAGCCACAAGAACAGGCATTCCAGAACAGAAGGCCTTCACCCAGGAAGAACCTACTCCTAATGTGGACAACTTCACAAGGGAGCCCCAGACAATAGCAACAGCAGGGATTTACTTTTTAAAGATGGTGGTGGTGCTCCCAACAATAGAGCAACGCAGGAGACCTCTGATAGTTGATAGTTATCATAACTTGAACAAGATCTTTGTTTTTATGACTTGCTCATCATTTCTAACACATTTTGCTCTGTTACCATTTCCTAAGTTGCTTTTCTTTTGGGGACAGGCTGGAAGGAGACAACCTGTAGTGTTACTTCATTATTGTCTAAATACTGATTCTGGTGTCAACCTCTCAAATATTATTAGCCATCCCCTACCTCACTCACGATCTTTTGTTTGCCAGAGTTCTATCAGGCCCTGAGCTGTCTACATATAATCAATGAATGGATATATATTAGAGCATGTCTTTTCTATCAACATTTTTGCTTGCAGCTTTAGAATAGCTTCTCTGTGGAATACACAATGACACAGCTCAGAAAGCGGACCCCTGACTGAACAAGGGTATCAAAATGCACATGGAAGGCAAACAAATCATAGTGGATCATCTATCTCTGGAGGCCCTGTCCTAGAGTAATGAAGAGGTTCAGAGACCGTCTTATTTTATTTTTCTTTCTCACAAACAATATTGATATAAAAACTATCCATTGCTTTTATAATAGATACACATGAAACTAAGCATTCTCAACCTGTCCTGATACATTATATTAGGAGTAGTAAAGTCTGAAAAGTCATACCCACATTAATTATCCACAGCAGTTCAACGTTATTTGAAAATATGGCTATAGCCAATGAATCTCGCCTTCTTCCACATTAAACTTGGTGTGTACATTTTCGCATTCTTCCAGCCTTGGAGACTTTGAGGGAATTCAGAGAAGCCCCCTTCATCAGAGAATAACATATCACCTACTAAAATCTTTTTAGTATAGAAAGCTTTCTATAAAGCTTTCTATAAAGAACTTCTGGCTGGATCCACCCGTTGCTCTATAAGATACAAGATCTATAACATTTATTAAACAGCCCTTAAAAAAATCATTGCTACCTGAAAATATTTATCATCAACTAAAATAGCCTACCCTTAGCTGCCCAGGCATTGGTATTCCATTCCTCCCAAATGTTTAGAGGAAACATCCTTTCTTTTTACAGAGGGTCTATCCTTTTTTCTTAAGAATTCTTCAAAAAGACACATTTTTAAGTGAAACCTCAAATAAATAAATAAAAACACCCTATTCTTTGAACCAGCAATTCTACCTGTAGGAATTTATCCTACAGATGTATACTAGTGCCAGTATGCCAAAAAACAATTTTATACCACACAATTTTATACCACACACATGGATACCTACTGTAGTATTGGTTTATAATAGCTATATAACATATATATTATATATATGTATAAAATATATATACGCACACACACACACATATATATGATATATAACATCCCAAAGGCCCATCAGTATGGGAACAGTTAAATAAACCACAGAATTTCCAAACCATGGAACTGCTATTTGACCCTTAAGAAGAATGGGGTAGAATTACATGTGCTGATACAGAAAAGCACCAACACAGTGAAAAAAACAAATTGCAACACAGTGCATTCTACTATCCCATTTGGGTTTAAAAATAAAGTTCCATTTCTGGACCTCAATAGATTACAGTTATATTAATGAATATAATTATTCATTAAACTGTACTTTTTTGTTATATACACTTTTCTACACATATTTAACAATGAAAGTTAAAACTCCTGCTGATCATCTTCGGGTAAAGTCTGCCACATGGCTTTTAGGATTAAATAATCCATTTCTTAACTCATAGAGCAGGAAAGCCATGCTTCTAGATGCTTCCAACAGCCATCCAACTACCACTGAGATCACCTTTTGTTCCAGTCGCCATCTGGAAAAACCAAGCTCAAGAGCAGGATCCAGTTGCAAACAGTTCGATGGGTTCCAGGCCAACCTCACCAAGGTCCCCTTCTCCAGCCTTTATTAGTCATGTTGGTCCTCTGCAGAAACCAGAGGACTGCCTGGATGCAGGACTCCCTTCTGCCTTCAGCTTCTGGAAGGACTCCCCAAGGGTGGAGATAGCTGCCGACAATGCCAGCAAATCCTGATCACAACCTCCTCCCCACACTGCTGGGACACCCAGTCGCCAGGGCACCTCCAGCCTCATCCAACCACTTAGCTCAGGAACTCTGATCAGTGCTCCTCAACGCTGCTATCTGGAAGGCAGTGGGGAAGTGAAGGTTGGCTCCTCCTCAGAAAAAAAGGCTGGGGACCTCTGAATTACATCTAGTCACTGGGACATACAGAACAGCATTGTAACTCTGGAACTTCAAAGTGGCAGCCCTTAAAGTGACAATGAAGAGAAAATGAGGCCCAGCAAGAGAGAGGGTAGAAAGAGAAAGCAGCAGTTCACAGAAGGGAAAGGAAAAGGGAAGAAAGCTGTTAACACAGAAAGTAAGTTGGGGAAGTGAAAGGATAGGTTAGAGCATGGAGAGAGAGAAAACGGACGAAGTCTGCCCCCTGCCAAGTTGAGAGGACACACTAGAAAGGGACAGATCCATCCCTCCCAACAAACCTGACAAGGGCGCTTCCCAGGCCAGGACCCCCACCAGCACAGCCCCTGAAAGGCTGCCTCTGCCTGCCCCTCCCAGACCATTAGATCAGGCTTTGTGGGAAAGTTGAAATCTTGATGGCTTAGAAAGAGGTCTCTAACAGCTTAATGTGCTGGCAATCTAACTAAGCACTCCTGGTTCCTGACAGATACCAAACGGGCCACGGCTTTACGCCACCATTAAAGCGTGCTCTCCTGACCCTCTGAGGGAACAGCAGCTCAGTCAGCACTGTGGGACAGCTCTTAATGGACAAGAGTGAATTTCACTTCACACCAGCAAGTACCACTCACGCCTACCAGGTACGGCACCCTAAGAGACCATACGACCCCAGAGCAGCTCCTTCTCCCCTCCTTTCTTCTCTTCATTTTCATGGGATTTTTAAAGAAACAGGCATTATGGACAACAAAGGTTAGAAAAAAATAGATGCTAGATGATAACTTCAGAGTTTTTTCCTTAGTAATATCCCCAACGAGCTACTACATATATATATGTGGAAGATAACCGGCTCAAAGCCTATGCGGTACTGAGAGTAAAAAAAAAACTGCATCCACTCTGAACAAAAACCTGAGTTTTTCAAGAGCACACTTGTACAGAAAGAACAATATAACACAGCATCAACGAAGTCACACCCCTGGCAAAGGGCCTAGAATTTAATATAGTACACAGGCTCACCACCACTCAGACCTCCTTTTGGCAAACTTCATGTCAAAATACCAGTGGTTTCACAATGACTGCACTTATTTCTTTTTAGTTCCTAGATTCTTCACTCTGCTCTCTTCCTGGTACCACAGAGCCACACGGAGTTTCAGAAGACGGGATTTAAGAGGCCCTCTCCATAGGCCTGCCTACCGCAAACCATCCCTACCACCCGAAAAAATTCACTATTAGTGAGTCATATCTTTGGTTGAAGGCAGTATTTTCCAAGTGGGGTATGTGGCATGATTCGGGGAACACAAACAACTTAATTTTAATAGATATGCCTTTTTATATTTACCTACTACTTATGAAAGGTGATAGTAGTTTTCAATTTAAGGCAATGATATGGTTTCCCTTTTAAATAAATTTTACACTTTAAAAAATGGGTCAATTTAAAGAAAAATGTTAGTTAATTAACAGTACAGATGGCATAAACATAACACAAAAATCAAGCAGGTGGAACACAAATGAAGTGTCAGAAACACCAGGTAAAGCATCCACTTCCAAGCCCCTTCCTTTGGAATGTGATTACCCCTCACTGGAGTTTCTATGCCACCACCAGACATCAAAGATCACCAAGATTTAGTTCAGCAGTCAGCAGAGCCAGGAGGGTGCAGAAACTGGATCGGAGATAAAAGAATCATATTGGCCTCAGAGAGGTGTTGCCGGGGAGGAAACGGTGGGGGAGGGGAAGGAGAGGGGAGGGCAGAGTCTGGGGTCTCAGGGAAGCTGGTGGCAGTAGGAAAGCAGTAAGTATTAGGCTTAATGATAAGGACTCATGAGATAGGCACATTCCTACAAAAGTCCCGCTCTTTGCACATATTCTCCCTAAATGATCCTGCCCGTGGTCCTGATACAGAAAGCTGACTGGTCAAGTACTGAGGGCTGCATTAGAAATTTAATGTGGCAGAAGTCTGGCACCACTTTCCAGATCTTTCTCTCCCAAAATATCTTTGTAGTTCAATTGTTCCCCATCCCTACCTTTCTTTGCACACTGATCACAAGGGTCAGATGGTTTTCAGTTATGATGTAGTTTCTGGGCCATTTCTCTTGGGACTAATGATTCTTTAGCATAAATCATCAGAGGACTAATGATAGAGACCTGTGAATAAGGCCATACTCTCCGGTGAGGGAATTCAGGTAGATGAAACTCTCCTCCCACCATGACTACCAACACTCCCTTAGACGATTTAATTGAAAGGGTTCAGAAAAAAATATAAATCATCCCTTGTTTTTGGCAAAGTCATACCACAGGCTTGCTGCCCACAGAGACTGGATTCAAACCATTTGTCTCCCCTGCTTTAGAAGTGAGGGCCCATCCAATTTCCTAGCCCTGGTTTTGAGGGCTTCATCAGTACTAATATTCCACATATGTCTCCTAAGAACTACGAAAGAAGTCATTCCAAGCCCACCTCCTTTTGAAGAGCCCTTTGTATATAGTGCCCAAAGTGGTGTGAACCTTTTTGGCTAGAGGGTCAACTCATGTCCAAGGTCTTCGCTTCTATACTGCTGTTTTTTAATTGCTGACTCCCATTTTATAGCCAAGCCAATTAGTAGCCTTGGCCAAGCCTGGGGAGCCTGGAGGCCTGGAACACAGCGCTCAGCTCAGCCTGAAAAAAACAGGAAGCCTCTCCTGCAGAGTTTCCTTCATGTGAAACTAAGCCTAGCCAACAAATGTCAGAAGTCTAAGAGACGGATGTAGCTCTGTAGAGTCCCTCTTGAATCTCTATTCGACTGAGTAGCAAGCCTGGCGGACTGACATAGGAGGGGGGACTTTTAAAAGATGGCTGTTTCACTCATTCAATTTAGTGAGCATTATTACCCACTTCTGTCTCTGATGAGCTTAATAACTAACTCCTTTAGGGTTGAAAGGATGTTAGGTCAAATCCCCACAGCCTGCCAGGTTACTGGTTTACTCCAGGCACTCTAAAAGAGCCAGAGAGAGAGAGTGAGGAACAATCTGAACTGATTTACATATGAAATACAAACATGCACTTACCCTCAGGCCTCCAGATCTTGATTACAGGCTTATTGGTAACCAAGCCCAAATACTCCATTAAAAAAAAAAGAACACCTTAGAGTTTGAAAGAGGCTTTTGCAAAAATTTAGAATGTCTATCTCTTTTTTACTTCACTACATGTCAAAATATACCATTCATCCAAGAATTAAAATATTCTGCTTTGGAGGAGCTCAAGTTTCATATAAGCCTCTCATTAATTCTCCTTGTGAGAATTAATTCTCTCTCATTAATTCTCTGTGAAGAGGGTACTGACCACTATCCTGTTTCAAGGTCGAGGAATGTTTCTGTGCCAAGAAAGGAAGGCCCTGCCCTGAGCCTTGGTTGACAACAGCGCAGGCCTAGAATGTTCGGTGGCCAGTCTCCGGCACATACCTCTGCCCCGCCTCTCACCGGTGCCCAGTTCCCCTTGAGGGCATTCTGAACAGCCAGCCCCGGTGTTTACCATAGCTTGTGTAACACTAACATTTTTTCCTGATAATGAAGTCTTAAATTCTCGACCAATGGGAAAACATGTGGGGGCGGCAGGGGTGAATGAATGCGGAAAATTTCCCAAAACTCTTGGCCTACTTAACCACCCAGACAGCACACAGTTATAATGTTGGGGGTAGGGGATAGTTTCTTCCAAAGGAAGCATGATTAGTTTGGCTGGTTCAAATATTTCCAAAGAGATTTAGTAAATGGTTAACAATTATTTTTTAAACGTGGCGAAGAAATCTAATTTCCCGCGATTCTTAATATTATGGGGCTCCTGCAAAGCCCCTTAAAAATCACTATAACAAGCCCTACCACTGAACAGGTACCAGAGGAAAACCTCTTTGGGTAAGTAGTGTATGGTAAACACACATTGCTCAAGTGACCTTTCTTAAGACTTCTTTTACAGAGAATGATGCCACTGATCTGACTGGAAGTTGGCTCTCCCCAGGTGCCACCACTCTGGATTTGCCCTCCCTAGAGTGCTGTGCTGGTTTCTTTGTTTATGCGCACACCAGCTGCGGTCACCTTCCCAAGTTCTCAGCAATTCCCTAAACTGCCTTTTACTGTATAGGATCCCTGGAGGTCCAGTTCTGTTTTCTGGAGTCAAACCAATATAAAACAAATTCGTAGGAAGGTTCAACCTTTTCACTTCCTCCCAGAAAATAGAAGTTGCTAAGATTCAAAATAAAATGGACAGCTGTGTTGTTTTGTTTTGTTTGGTCACAGAATCAGTAAATTTCAGAGCTGGGAAAAACTGTAAATCACCAAATCATTCCTCTTCAATAACTAAAATATCTTCTTCCTGTATTTCTCAGGAAATTAAGACAAAATGCCCAATTAACACCTAATCAGTCTTAAGCTGAGACGCCCACAGCACCACAGCAGGTAGGAAAGGGGCACTCTTTGTTCTAAGAGTAACAAACAGCATGGGACTCTTTTTGGCTTCCCCAACGCCCCATATTCATGTTTTGGGCACTGATTATCCTCTAAAAACTTCCCCCCATTAAATCTCCTCCCAGTCACTTGGGGTTTGGGTTTTAACCTGGGGATAAGAGGTGTTTGTAAGACACTCTGAAAGTTCTGCAGGGCAAGTGCTGTGGACAAAACAACGCGTGCATATTGAGGGGGACAAAGTTCTCAGGTAGTCATTAAATCCGGCCAAATGAGACAAGAAAATGAGCTGCAGTTAGGTGCTTCTTGTCTGTCATAAGAAGGAATTTTTTTTTAATTTGCTAACAACGGCTGAGGTGTACCGCCTGGCTGCCTGTGTCCCCCACCCCTGCTATATTTCATAAGCAGGGTTCGCAGAATCCCATCAGACCAGAGTTCTAGGCGTTGTCACCTCTTTCCCAGGCTGTCACAACAGCCTCCTCACGGTCTCCCCGTCCCAGCGTTCCCCCTACCCCAGTCCAGCCGACGCTTCAGTGGCTCCCCACAGCACACAAACCCTTACCTGGACACTCAAGAGTTTTTTCCTAACCGGCCCTAACCTAATTCTCCAAACTTTTTTTCCCCCAAAACACACAGCCCTAGCATTCGGTCCAGTCAGTTACCGAATCGTCTTTCCTTTACCCCCAGCGCAAGGCTCGTGGTCTGCTTCCCCGGAGGTCCCCTCTCCCTCCCTCTACCCTTCTAACTGCCACTGCCGCCGGGAGGTTAGTCCCCACCCCTCAGGACTCCGCTCAGATTTCACCTCCCCCAACAGGTCTATCCAGGTCCTACTCCACCGCTCTCAACAGTCAGCATTCCTTCCCCCGCAACACCTTCTCTGGACACCCCCGGCTCCTGCTGCCACCCGCGGGGCTCCCGAGCGGCCTCCTGCCCCCAGCAGGCCCTGCTCAGAGCACGGAGGAGGTCCCCGGCAGCGGCCCAGAAACCGCAGCCCAGGGCGAAGAGATGCAGAAGCCTCCCGCAGACGTCCCCCGAGACAGGGTGTGGCAAGTCCCGCTCCGAGCCCGCCGACTCCTCTCAAGGCGAGAGCCGCTCACACGCGGGGCCCGTTAGTCCACCGCCCAGAGGCCGGGCGAGCGGGCGGCGGGGATCCTCCCCAACCTCCGCCAGCAGCGCGGCGACCGGGAGCTGGAGGAGTAGCCGCGGTGCGGCAGGGTGGGCATCCGGCCGGCTGCAGCCGCTCCCCCGGCTCCCGGCCCCTCCCCTGGGGCTGCGCACCCCCGCCGGAGCCGGCCCCTCCCGCCCCGGTGCCCGCTGCTCTCCCAGGCGCCCTTTGGGGAGTTCGCGGGCGCGCACAAGCCCAGAAGGGCCCTGCTCCCGCCTGACCCCCTCCCTGGGGCCAGCTTGACCGGGCCCGGGTCCGCCGCGCCCCACCTCTCCTCTCCGCGAACGAGTCGGGCACTGGTTCGGTCCGGACCTGATGCGACCAGACGAGACCGCACAAGACACTCCGCCGCACCAACCTCGGAGCCAGTGAGGAGCCGCGGCCCGCCTAACGTCACCACTGCCCGGAGCGCCCCGAGCTCCGAGTCACCTGATCACCCTGGCAACGCGCACGGGGCGGGGCGAGGCGAAGGGCGGCGTCACAGCGCGAGTCCCGCCCCAGCCGCGGTCTCTGGGCGCCGCCTGGAGCGCTCCCCGGCGGTCGGCGCCGCGGGGCGGGAGGTCTGGTTCTGGTCTCCGTCCTCGGGCTTCTTAGTCCGGAGTGGATACCTGAGACTCCAACAGGCACTCCGCTTAGGTTGGATCAGTTCTCCGAGACTTAAAAGATACCCCTTCGCTGCTAGTGCCAGTGCCTGGAAGGCAGGGCTTGTGTCCCCGAGGTACCCTGTTCAGAGCGCGGCTCGCCGAGTTCGCTGTGGGCTGCTCCTCCTCGCGTCTTCTCCGTCTAGACCCAGCTAGGTTGGGGGTCCCCGAGCTGTACCTGAGAGGCCTGGGGCTGAGGCCGATAACTGGATTGCTCTCTGGCAACTTTTCCTAATAAACCTCACAGCAAGTAGTGCAGCTTTCGCTGGAGAAATGTATTAAGACTTCATTCATTCAGGAGAGGGGAGGAGAGGGACTGGAACCTAGGCCCGGACCTCTTCTGAAGGCCTCCTCCTTTTTCCATCCAACAGAAAGAAATCACTGAAACACTCCCAGAGCAAAGCCTAGGACAAGCCTGTGTCGACTGAAATAGTCTGGGTAAAGGTTAATTAAAGGTGACAGATTTTCACATATTGAGGTGTATGGGGTAATTATTCAGGTTCAAAAACTGACTTGTCTTCAACTAAAGAAGCCTGACTTAATGGCCTATCAAACATACATTGTACATCTGCTTTAACTATTAAAGAGTGCACTCTTAAGAATGCATACTTTCCCTCCTCCGCCCTATTGGTAATGCCAGTATTAGTCCCTTCCCCCCACCACCCCCCCATATAAGGGTGATGTTGACCTAATTTGCAACTGAATACCTCTTTGAAACTTTGATGACTATGTATCCTGGCTATGTTTAATATATGTTCTTTGTTCTCAAAAGGTATAAGACTGCTGAAAACAATGCTTCTCTGGAACGCTTTCTTCCTTTCTGGAAAAGGCTTTCCCGGGTTATAATCCTCACTCTGGCTCTGGTAAAACTCACCTCTCTCTTATCTATAGAATGGTTATTTATTATTTTGCGTCGACAAAGGAGTTTATTCAATAATCAAAGTGAGGAATTCAAATCCCAGGAACAGTCCAACAGAGTATTCTGAGGAACTGCTCCCAGGTGTACAGGTCTAATGCAGTTTACATACGTTTAATAATGCAGTGTATGTGCAGGAAAGGGCTTACGTATCTAATAGTCAGATGCTTCAAAGATAAGAATTTTTTGGTTATTCGTCAAACAAGGCTTGGAATGTTGGTCTTATCTATGTGTGGAGGGAGGCAAGGACCAGGGTTGTCACTTTTTCCCTCAATCTCTAAGAAATGTAGTTGGGAAATGTGAGAGTGAGGTGCCCATTATGGCTTCCTGTTGCTGATTCATCTTGCTGGCGTCTTTAGTCATGAGACAAGGGGTTGCAAGGTCATTCTAATACAGGCTTAAGATGGCCTGCATGGCTGCTTCACAGTACAGCATGGATTTTTATTGTACTGACTTGAAGCCTATGCACCTTGCTTGCTAGATTCACCTGTTAGACGAGGGAGAGGGATCCCAGTTTCGTTCACACCTACAAATCCTACTTGCAAAGTTTTTTGTTTTTCATTTTGGAAATTGATTTTCTCTTCAAATGCCTCCCCTTGCTTGCTATACTCATATGCCTACACCTCTGTGACTTTCCAGTCTCTGGACAAAGACCATCAGCTTCAAAATGAAAATATAACACCCCATGGAGGTCCCAGTTTGAGAGCCACTGCTTCTCTCATCCCTTCACTTCTTGTTGACTGAGTTTCATTTAAGTTTTACTCTCCTACTTCCTGACTGCTATGGAGGTTGTATATATGTATGTTGTCCTTCCCTCTCAAACTATGGGATTTTAGACCAAAAGTTATTTTATAATCAGCTTCTACTGAGCACCTTTTGGTGCCTGGCAATGATCCTTGAAAATCAGGAGTTTATGGGTAGTGTGTCTCATATCCAAGTACCACCTGAACTGTTTATTATTTATTTCATAGTTTTATTTAAGTGATACTTTTTTACTTTTATACACCTATTTTTTAAAGAAACTAGCATATAAATGAGAAAAAAGACAGTTGTGAAAGGTAGAGAAGAATCATGGCTCCAAACAGAAAGAGTTGAACCACAAAGAAGCAAGTGAAAACATGAGCTCAGGTCCCAAGGGGCAGAGATTGGGGGGCAGGAAGATGGTAGGAGCAGGGAAGGGCAGCCAGACCTGGGGTGTTTGGCAGATCTGAGGAGGGGAACTTCAACTGGAGGTCAGGGAGAGGCCGGGGAAGAGTTGGCCCAGAATGAGGTTTATGGGATATAGTAGAGGGGAAAAGTGCTGGGAGCAGAGAGAAGGGAGAAGGCTTCAGAGAGAAAGGAAAAGCAGCAGTGTTTGGGGAAGGGTTGCTGAAAGAGAGGATGAGGTAAAGAGAGGCCCAGGAAGGGGTGCTAACAGCATTAAGGGAAGGGTTACAAAAGTCAGGACTGTGGGGAAGGAGGAACAGGTGGGGAGAATCTCGTTCAGGCTGATGTCTCCTTCTCCTCGGGACCAGGCAGTAGGCCCTGTTCTTCAGAGGTTGGCAGGGGAGCACGGCATTGCCTGTTAGCCTCTGAGGAGTGGAAGTCATTCATGCACACCCCAAAACCATCCTTGGACCATCAGGGGGCAAGAGCCACCCTTTACAGAACACTGATGCAGAGGGAAGAGCAGAGACGGGTCATCCACAGCTATGCTCTGACTGTAAGGCTTTTTGACTGGAAGGTTTTCTAGGCCCTTAGGGGTAAAGACAAGCCTCTGAGGTGCTAATCTGGGCAGGGCAAGGTGAGGATGGGGGTGCAAGGCAGGGATAACTGCCTTGGAAGGGAGGGAAGCCTCTCGTGACAGCTGGATATTGCAGCTGGGACATATGGGGGCTGTGCTGGGGGAGAGGAGATGATAGGACATGTTTTCACTAAGGTCCCTGGCCACTACTCTTTTACCGAATTGGTTGGGCGTGAGAGGGTGTAACCATCAAAGGAAAGGAAAGGAAAAGGAAAAATCAAAGGAAAAATAGAACATTCTCCCAAACCCACCCCCCCTCCACCATGTGGAAGGAGTGCTGTTACGTGAGTACAAACCCAGGGCATGTTGCTGGCAGCACTCAAGAACCAGAGACTTGGCCAGGGAGTGCATCCCACATGGCTCTTTTCTAGGATTTGACCTCAAATCCCAGGACTAAGCAGCAGATGTAGAAGTTGTTGGAGGCTCACTGAGCTTCTTCACAACAGCAGTGAGTTTCCATTCCTGGAAATAAAGAAAAATGTCTGTGTAGAAGGCCCTGACAAAGCATATTCTCTGTGAAAGTCCATTAGCTACAGAAGCTGCAATGGGTTTTCAACATTTGTGTATTCAGGAGAACCATCCAAGGATTGTAGAGGCAGCACGATGCAGTGGTTGGGAGTCTGTGCTCTGAGCTTTATCTATTTTGTGACCTTGGGCAAGTTACCCCCCTTCTTTGAGCCTCAGTCTTGAGGGGGATAAATAAAATGGGGTATTAATATAAATAATGTAAAAGGGGGATAATACCTACTTCACAAGACTATCATAAACTTTAGGTGAATTCTAGGTCAAAGGAAGAATCCAGATTCATAATTTTTCAAAGGGCCATTTTAAAAACCATATGTTCATTGGACCCCGTTTGTTTACTCATCAATTGGGTGAAAGAATGGCTTTTGGATTCCTAATGTGCTCTCTATGCTGTGCAAGATACGAAAGGAGCATGTTCCCTGTCTTGGTCCTCCAGGCATCTGACTTCTGATAGGAAAGAGAGACGGGATGAGACCACGCAAGGCCCCTGTGATATTGAATGCTAAACTATGGCATGCCCTTCTATGCCCTCAGCATTCATGGAAAGGGAGGCCATGCCATTTGCATTGGCTCAGGTAGGATGCATGAAAGGAAGGATATGGAGCAGAGCCCTGAAAGGCAGGATTTGGAGAAGTGGTGAGAGAAGAGAGCATTCTTGGTCACGTCATCCAGATGACATGCACACCTGGGGCAGGGGCTCAGTAAATGCTGAATGAGTGAATGAACGAATGAATGATTTAAACAAATGAGCAAACACAATAAAATTAGAGAATGGTGGGCATAGCTGTAAGGCCAGCCTAAGTGGACTGTGGAAATTGGAGAGTTGTGAGAAATAAGGTAGAGAAGAGCAAATCGTGGAAGAGCTTTTAAGACGGCAGAATCTTCTGGTAGCAACATGGGGTCTGGAGCTGGAGTGACAGGGTTGCATTTGGACTCCATCTCTTATTGGCGATGTGACCCTGAGCAAGTTACTTAACCTCTCTGTGCATTAGTTTCCTCATCTGGAAAAAAAATAAGGATAACATTGATGTTTACTTTATAGTGTCATTTTGAGGATTAGCTGAGATGATGCATTTGACACCTGAGCCTGGTGCCTGGGACAGAGTAAGTACTCCAAACTGTTAGCTTTTATTAGTAGTATTAGTTTTATTAAGAGCTGAGAAGAAGAGTATAGATTCAATATGAAAACTATAGGGAACCACTGAAGCTCTTTGCAGTGGGAAATGGGAGTGGGAAGCGGTATTTTGTCAAGAATCATTTGGCAGCAGAATTCAGGCTGGTCAGAAGGGAAAGTAGGACCACGGCAAAGGTGCAGCCCAAAGGGTGAAGAAGGGCTGACCAAGGACTAGAAACAACACCTCCTGAAAAAGAGAAGGCCTGCCCCACTTGCTCAACGTGTGTGGAAGTGGGAGCCCGGCACACAGAGGCGCTCAGTAACCCTGTTGAATGAACGTCTCTAGATGCTGCGCAAGTTGAAGAACCTCTTTTTGGAGCTCACAGGCTTGATGGCAAACATTATGGAATTCCCCTAAGTCAAGTGCAGAGAGTGTGAAAGCACTGGAGAGGCCAGGTCCACTAAGACCTGGCCTCTGGCTTGTTTCAATGTCTTCCCCTGATGGAAGCAGACAAATGAACACATGTGAAAGGAAAGCCAGTGAGTGTGGTCAGCACACGCACAAAAACCAGAAAAGAATGACCAGATTCTTTTTCGTGTAAGTAAAGAAATGGTAGTAAAGAAATGAGGGGTAAAAAAAAAGCATGCTGCTTCTACTCTGTCCTAGCTCACTACTCTGCCTGATTCTAATGGAATTTGAGTTCATGTCAAGGAGAAAGAGGCCAAGTCATCAGTCTGCTTCTGGCCATGGTTCAACGTTTTGATTTTTACCTGAGCAATGGGTCTCACAGTTTTGTGCCTCTTTTTCCGATCTATAGTTTCATATTCCCATTTGCTAGTAAGGAGTGTCTCCACTACAAGTGACTAAAATGCTATTCAAATCATTCAAATCATTTAAGAACGAGGGAGAGAGAATTTATGGACTCATGAAACCAAAAATCCAGAGGTGAATCTGAGCTTCAGGCATAGCTAGATCCAGGTGCTCAGACACTGACACCAGGAATCTCCTCTCTTGCTCTCTCTCGCAGCAATCTTTCTCAGCATTCTCGGGCAGTCCCTCTGAGAGTGTCAGAATTACATTCTCACAGCAAAAAGCCCCAGCAAACAAAAGCCTTTCTCTTTCTCAACAGTTCTAAGAAAAGCTCCAGACTGGAGTCTTAGGGTTTGCGTTGGCTTTCCGCTTGCTCGTCTCTGAATGTGTGGCTATGGCCAAGGCATGTGACACCTTGGCTAGTTCCACGCACTCCTCTGGAGCCAGGGGTGAGGTTAGCCTCCCCAAATCCCACACTTCAAAGTGCAGAAGGAACAGGGCTTCCCCAGGAAAGTCGAAGTTTAGTTACCAGAACTAGGAGGAATGGATGCTGAGCACAGAAAAAGCACAGCTGACCCCTACAAGCCACCAACGCCAAAACCACAAGGCTATCCAAGACTCCTGTATGCACATGTATAGAATATTCCAATAGGCTAACCTTGAATCCACCTGGGAGTCGACTCATCTTCTCCTGTATTTCCAGGAAAGTTGCATCCAATGGGGAGCAAACTCCAGCAAATTCAGAGGTTAAGCCTTGTTGAGATTGTGGCATAGAACCTGCCATTGGTTTTACCTAAGTGCACTCTCCTCTCTAGAAGTATTACTTCTGAGGAAAGTGCTTCAGGGAGCACTTAATGCCTTAAATGTGTTTGTACACTACCTTGAGTTCTCACGAGGTGTCACGTAAATGTGTGCATTTTTAATTGTGACTTTTTGAAGCACTGATTCCTGAAGTGGCCTGGCATTCAGATAATGATCTTAGAAACCCAGCCCTGGAAGAAAACACATTTTTCTCCTGGGCTGTGACTCCATTGAGTATGGCAATGAAGTTCCCATCTACTCTGAAGAATATCCCTGCTTTTTGATAGTTTGAAGGAATAAGAAAAAAAATCAATACATATAAATTAGAAATACTCAGCCTATAAGTCTATTTGCATTTATATTTATAAAATGGACCAATAACAATTTAGCACATGACATATGAAGAATAAGAACTCAGGGGGGGCCGGCCCCGTGGCTTGGTGGTTAAGTGCGCGCGCTCCGATGCTGGCGTCCCGGGTTCGGATCCCGGGCGCGCACCGAGGCACCACTTCTCCGTCCATCCTGAGGCTGAGTCCCACATACAGCAACTAGAAGGATGTGCAGCTATGACATACGACTATCTACTGGGGCTTTGGGGGAAAAAATAAATAAATAAAATCTTTAAAAAAAAAAAAAAAAAAGAACTCAGGGGGCCGGCCCCGTGGCTTAGCGGTTAAGTGCGCGCGCCCCCCTACTGGCGGCCCGGGGTTTGGATCCCGGGAGTGCACCGACGCACCACTTCTCCGGCCATGCTGAGGCCGCGTCCCACATACAGCAACAGGAAGGATGTGCAACTATGACGTACAACTATCTACTGGGGCTTTGGGGGGAAAAAAAAAAGGAGGAGGATTGGCAATAGATATTAGCTCAGAGCCGGTCTTCCTCAGCAAAAAGAGGAGGATTAGCATGGATGTTAGCTCAGGGCTGATCTTCCTCACAAAAAAAAAAAAGAAAAAAGAAAAGAAAAGAAAAAAAAAGAACTCAGGGAAACATTAAATCCACATAATCATTCAACACATTGACTAAGTGCCTACTGTGTGCCAGGGACTGTACTAAGCTGTGGGGATGTAGGAATAAGCAAAACAAATTTTAAAAATCCTAGCTTACATGAAGTGTACATTCTAGTAGGTGTGTCCGTTTGTATACATCTTCCAGTCTCCTCTGTGTCATTGACAGGAAATAGTCATAGACACCAGTAAACATAAAGGGCAAATTCTCAGTGAGTGCTAGGCTAGGCTTTCTGCCAGCGCTCTGCATACATTATCTCATTATTCTCTTCTTCCTAGGAATTAAAAACAGGCTTCAGAGAGATGTAGACATCTGTTCAAGGAGCCACAGGAAGTAAGTGGTGGGGTCAAGACTGAAACTCGTATCTCCATATCTGCCTGTCAACTTGTACCCTCTCTTGGGATGTGGATAGAGGATGATGGGGAGTGGTGGGGACTATGACAAACTGGAGAACAAACTCTGTGCAAAGGGAGCCACTGTTTTTAGCTCCAGCCACTTGTCACAGGGGAATGTGGCCAAGTATGGCCAGGTTTTCTGATTTTTCATGCGAAGCCAGCAAACAGGATTTTGATGTGAAAACCAGTTTTTAAGACACCGTGAAAGCCAAAAATAATCTGTCTGGGTGTAATTCAGGCACTGTCTGTTAGAGGTCACACTGTGTCCAGGAGGATCCCTGGGAAGGTAGGATACCAGATAGCAACCCTGAAATTAAATGTGGGTAGAAAACTTCAAAAATAGCTATGGTCCTTGTACAGAGTATTTCTCAAATTGATTTTACAAGGCTAAGGTAGAAAATGGTGCCCTTGTTTACCAAAAAAGCAAAATCCTTAATGAAAGGTAACAGTGAGGGAGCAGCTGGAGCATTCCAACACCCCCCCCCCCGCCGATGGAGGAGGTTGGCATAGAACCATCTTGTGCTGGGCGGACAGACCATGCTTAATTGAAAAGGAAAATTTAACTTCAGGGCGGGCTTCGTGTTACATCTGAGGTCCTAATAATGATCATTATGCTGTCAGCGCACAAGACATGGTTCAAAATAATTCTCCTCCTAAAAGTCACATTCTACTTGCTTCCTGGCCCTTCTTTGCCTCCTCCACCCGGTGGCCTCCTACATTCAGCAACCCTTTCCTCTTCCCCATCTCATTTGCCAAGGGATGGCAGTCACAGGACATATGGAGGTCTCATCACTGGGGTGGTCTGTGACTGGAATACAGTTAGTCGCCTGGTGATGGCAGCGCCTCTTCCTGTCCTGGCCTTTGGAGGGAAGGAGGGAGGGAGCACAGAAGAGCTTCCACATTTAAAAAACATTTGTACCGTCAATAGATTGCAACTCTGCAAGACAATAGTTTTACTTAAAAAGTCTAAAGGAATTCCCATCTTCCAGATCTTAACAAGATCACAAAACCTCTGTTTACTACAAGAATTGTTCCAGAAAGGGAAGTGAAATCTGGCACATGAAAAATCCCATTTTTCTCCGCTCCGAAGATAGTAACTTTGCAGCCATATGCCATGTGTATTTTATCACAGCACAACAGTACTGTAGTGCACTGAGGACAGATTTGCTGCTGCTGCTGCTGCTGCTGCCGCCTCCTCCATCTCCTTCTGTTGCTTGGATAAAGCTGAGGCGTGTGGCACTGCTGTGAGATTCTTAGAAGATCCGGCAAGTGCTCCTGGCTGGGACCCTACAACTCGGTTTGCACCACGAAGCTCTAAATCCCAGCTCCTCTGGGCCCTGGGAGCCTTCTCTTTGGAAAACACACATAGGAAGGACTTAGATGCCTTCTGAAAGGGACGGGACAAAGAAAACTTGTACTCTCCGCTGTTCCCTTGCTTGGAAGATCATTGAAGATTAAGAGATGGAGTGACTTCTCCCACTCAGGGGGAGGCAGGGCATTGCTGTGATTAGGAGGGTCCAGAAACCTGTGTCCTAGCTCTGGTTCCCCCACGTCCTCGCCTTGGGACCCAGCACAATTTATTGAACCTTTATGGGCCTCAGTTTCCTCATCTGTAAAATGGAAATGATAACTAGACCGAGCACACAGAGCTGTTGAGAAGGTTAATAGGGGAGCACCATGCACGCAGTAGAAGCTGCTCTCTTTGCATAGATCTTGTTCTCCAGCTTGCCACAGCCTCCGTGCATCCCCATCATACCACCCACCCCCCCCAACCACAGCCTAGGAGAGGGTACAAGTTAAAAGGCAGGCATATGATTCAGTCTTGGCCCCACCGCTTATTTCTGCAGCTCCTTGGACAGGCGATCAGGAAGCCGACATGATGACCAGGGCCACTCGATCACAATTTTCAGCTGCAGCAGTGGAAACACAAGCTACCTTTGCTCCCACCACATCTGGAGTCTTATTTTAGATGCCATCTTTGCCTGAATTTCTGGGCTGCTTAGGCCACAGTCTAGATGAGAATGTGCTCCTCCTGCCCCCTGCTCCAGGCCCCTGGAGAGGCCAAATTCCATCTGGGCGGGTATGGAGTCCACCTGCACAGGAGTGAGAGTGGCATTTTGTACAAATACAGATTCCTGGGCTCAATCCTAGACCCACTGCTTCTGAATCAATGGGGCCAGGGCCTAGGGGTCTTCAGGTGTAACAAGCCCTCTGAGGGAGCAGATGCACAGAAAGGTTAGCATTTATGGCCCTCTGGTGCTTCAAACTCTGCAGATCTTTTCCTCAACCTGTTTCTCTTCGTGTATCTTGCTTAACTGGACCAAGGCAACAAAAGCAAAAATCAAGTAGGACTACATCAAACTAAAAAGCTTCTGCACAGCACAGGAAACCATCAACAAAATAAAAAGGCAACCTACTGAATGGGAGAAGATATTTGCAACTCATGTATCTGATAAGGGGTTAATATCCAAAATATATAAAGAATTCATAAACTCAATTAGCAAATAATCTCATTTAAAAATGGGCAAAGGATCTGAACAGACATTTTTCCAGAGAAGACATGCAGCTAGCCAACAGGTACCTGAAAAGGTGTTCAACACAGCTAATCATCAGGGAAATGCAAATCAAAACCACAGTGAAATATCACCTCACACCTGTTAGAATGGCTGTTATCAGAAAGACAAGAAATAACAAGTGTTGGTGAGGATATGGAGAAAAGGGAACCCTGTGCACTATTGCTGGGAATGTAAACTGGCGCAGTCACTATAGAAAACAGTATGGAGGTTCCTCAAAAAATTAAAAAAAGAACTACCATATGGGAGCCGGCCCTGTGGCGTAGTGGTTAAGTGCACGCACTCCGCTGCTGGTGGCCCGGGTTCGGATCCCGGGTGTGCACCAGTGCATTGCTTGTCAGGCCATGCTGTGGTGGCATCCCATATAAAGTAGAGGAAGATGGGCATGGATGTTAGCCCAGGGCCAGTCTTCCTCAGCAAAGAGGAGGATTGGCATGGATGTTAGCTCAGGGCTGATCTTCCTCACACACACAAAAAAAGAACTACCATATGATCCAGCAATTCCACTTCTGGGTATTTATCCAAAGAAAACAAAAACATGAATTTGAAAAGATATCTGCACCCCCATGTTCATTGCAGCATTATTCACAATAGCCAATATATAGAAACAACCTAAGTGTCCATCGATGGATGAATGAGTAAAGAAAATGTGGTATATATATACACAATGGAATATTATTCAGCCATAAAAAAGAAGGAAATCTTGTTATTTGCAACAACATGGATGAAACTTGAAGGCATTATGGTACGTGAAATAAGTCAGACAGAAAAAAGCAAATACCGTAGGATCTCACTTTTTTGTGGAATTAAAAAAAAAAGTAAGCTCATAGATACAGAGAACAGATTAGTGGTTGCCAGAAGTGGGCGGTTGGGGGGGGGGGTAGTGAAATGGGTGAAGGGGGTCAAAAGTTACAAATTTCCAGTTATAAATAAGTTATAGGGATGTAATGTACAGCATGGTGACTATAGTTAATAATACTGTGCTGCATATTTGCAAGTTGCTAAGAGAATAGATCTTAAAAGTCCTCATCACAAGAAAAAGATATTTTTGTAACTATGTATGATAACAGATGTTAACTAGACTTATTGTGGTGATCGTTTGGCAATATATACAAATATGAAATCATTGTGTTGTACACTTGAAACTAATATAATGTTATATGTCAATTATACCTTAATCAAAAAAAAAAGTTATGGCTCTCTTTTTTTTTTTTTAAAGATTTTATTTATTTATTTTTCCCCCAAAGCCCCAGTAGATAGTTGTATGTCATAGCTGCACATCCTTCTAGTTGCTGTATGTGGGACGCGGCCTCAGCATGGCCGGAGAAGCGGTGCGTAGGTGCGCGCCCAGGATCCGAACCCAGGCTGCCAGCAGCGGAGCGTGCGCACTTAACTACTAAGCCACAGGGCCGGCTCAAGTTATGGCCCTCTTGTGCCTCAAACTCTACAGATCCTTTCCTCAACCTGTTTCTCTTTGTGTGTCCTGCTTAACTGGACCATCATCCCATAGGGGAGCCAGGCCTCCAAACCAGAAACCCAGAAGTCCCCCAGGTTTGGGACAGTCCCAATCACCTCTTAGCAGTGTTTTGCCCTTCTCCTTGCCCCCTTGCTGCTGTTCAACCATTCACCATTATCTCACACCAGAACCAGTGGTCTTGCCTCCACCTGCCCAATCTGGAGGTCTTGATCTGAAGTATGATCCTGGCCCTAATACTCCCTGACTTAAAATTTTTTAGGAGTTTCCCATCCTCTGCAGGATCAAGCCTGAGGAGGCATTCAAAGCCTCTCTCTCCAGCATCAGATCCCCTGCCATTTGCCCTCTTACAGAGAAAGCTCCAACTAGACTTACATTATGTTCAGGTCCTTGAATGTTTCATGGGGTTGCATGCCTCTGGGCTTCAATAGACATAGTACCCTCCACTGAAATACGCTTTCTTCTCTGTTACTCTTCCTTCAAATCTCGGCTAGAATGTCACCTCCTCTGGGAAGCCTTCCCACACCTTCCCAGGTAAGGCTAACTACTCTCTCCTCTATCCCTGTATACTTTGCAAATATATCACCATGACCCTGAATTGCCTTTATTTGCTTATGTGTTTCTGTCCCCACTAGACTAGGAGCGATTTGCATTTTATCCTTTTCAAATTCCAAACCTTTATCAGGGCTGATAATGTCCTGCATGATCTGGTTCCCACCCACCTCTCCACCCATCTCCTGCTACTCTGTCCCACCCACCTCACCCAGTCACACTGGCCTTTGGACTATTTCCAAGATTACCAAACTCCTTCCAGATTCTGGATCTTTGTTCCTCCAGTGACCTTTTCCTGGGATGACCTCCCCTAGATCTTTCCACGGCTGGCTCCCTCTTGATATTCAGATCTCTGCTCAAATGTCACCTCTTCAGGAGTCTTTCCCTGACCAACCAATCAAAAGTGGTCTTCCTTCCCCATTATTCTCTTTTAATACCGTATTTTCTTCCTTTTGTAGTGCTTATCACAAGCTGTAGTTAATTCACTTTTAAAATCAGCCTTATTGAGGTATAATTTGCATATAATAAAATGAATCTGTTTAAGGTGTATAGTCAGATGAGTTTTGACAAATACTCATGTATCCACCACTCTACTCAAGATATAGAATATATCAATAACCTGTAAAACTTTCCTGATCCCTCTTTCCAGTCAATATCCCCCCTGCCCATGGCCAGCCTGTCAATCACTGCTCTACTGGCTGTTCCCATAGCTTCATTTTGCTTGTGCTAGAAGTTCATTTAAATGTAATCATACAGTAAGTACTCTTCTGTCTGGCTTCTTTCACTCAGCATGTTTTCGAGGTTCATTCATGTTGTACTATTTATCAGTATTTGTTTCTTTTTATTACTGAGTAGTAAGCTATTGTATGAATATACCACAATTTATCCATTTGCCTGTTGATGGACACCTGGGCTATTTCCAGTTTTTGGCTATTATGAATAAAGCTGCTTTGACAATTCATGTGCAAATCTTTGTGTGGACATACATTTTCATATCTTTTAAGTAAATACCTATAATGGAGATTTTGGGGCACATGGTAAGTGTAGGTTTAACTTTATAAGATACTGCCAAACATTTTCCCAAAGTGATTTTCCATTTCACACTACTGCCAGCAATGTATGAGAGTTCCAGCTGTTCCACATCCTTGCCAACACTTATAACCAGTCTTTTAAATTTTAGCCATTCTAATGGGTATATGGTATTATCTCATTGTGGTTTTAATTCATATTTCCCTAATGGCTAATGATGTTGAGTAACTTTTCATGTGCTTATTGATATTTATATATCTTCTTTTTGAAGTATTTGTTAAAATCTTTTGCCCATATTTTAATTTGGTTGTCTTCTTATTATTGAGTTATAATATTTCTTTATATATGGTAGATATAAATTCTGTGTTAAAAATATGTATTGCAAAACTTTCTTCTAGTCTGTGACTTACCTTTTCATGTTCTTAATGCTGTCTTTTTTTCCCCTTCAATGATTAGTTCTTTCTGTGATCTAAGAAATCTCTGCCTACCCCAATGTCATGAAGATTCTCTCCTATGCTTTCTTCTAGAAATTTTATAATTTTGTTTTTTTAAATTTGGTTCTTTGATCCATTTCAAGTATGTTGTGAAGTAGGGATTGAGAATCATCATTTTCCGTATGGATATTCATTCATTCCAGCACCACTTGTTGAAAAGTCTATCCCTTCACCTGTAGTTATTTAAATTTCGTTTCCTTTTATTTCATTGTTATTTTTCTCTCCCACTAGACTGTAAGCTCCAAGTTTTTGTTCTAATTTAATTTGGGCGCTTTCCATCCCTGCTGCCTCCTTGCCCGTAGAGAAAGCAGAGAAAGGGCTCACTTGCAAGTTAATTCTAGACGTGATCCCAGGGAACAGGAGTAGGGAGTGGGGGGAGAGTGAAATGGGAAGGAAGGAAAGCTGGGACAGTGATATGTTTTGGAGCTGGTCGTCACTGTGGGCACCTGCGGCTCCATCGGCCTGGGACCTGCTGGGGAGCAACACAGAGTGCACCTCAGAACCGTCCACTGGCTATTAGAGATGGGAGATACATCTACCAACTCCAGCCCCATTGGTCAAGGGTTGCCGAAGGGGGGTTAACTTCCTCAGACATCAGGCTGCAGTGCCTGAGTCCAGACAGAAGCCCTGGGCAGAAGGTAAGAGGAGAGTCACAGAAGTTTCTGATACTCATTCACTCAACAAATGTTTATTGAGTGTCTCCTGTGTGCCATGCACTGTGTTAGGCCTTGGAGATAGTCATCAAAAGCCAATTCCTGTCCTTATCAGGGAGACAGACAGTAAACAACTCAGTAATTGATATAGTATTATATCAAACAGAGATAAGTGTTATGAAGAAAAATAAAACCGGGTAAGAGAATTGTGAGAATGAGAGGAGGGATGGGGCTCATTTTGACCAGCAGGGAAGCCTCTGAGAAGCTGACAGTAGAGAAAGAGTGAATGGAGTGGGCACTGAGCCATGTGGATACCTAGGCAAGAACATTCCAGGCAGATGGAACTGCAAGTAAAAAGCCTCAAGGGAGGAACAAGCTTAGGGTGTTAGAGAAACAAGGCGATTACCGTGGCCGGAGCAGAGGGAAGGGCAGAGTCATAAGGGGTCAGCAGCCTCAGACAGGAGTCTGAATTCTGTTCTGAGTGTGACAGGAAGCTACTGGAGGGTTTTAAGAAAAGCTATAACTTGGTCTTATTTATGGTTTAAAAGTTATGTGGGGTACCATTACACATGTATCAGCATGGCTAAAATTCTTTAAAAAATTGATAATAGTGCTGGCAGGGCTGCAGAGCAACTGCACCTCTCATACACTGCTGGTGGGAATGCAGAATGGTAAGCCAGTTTGCAAAAGAGTTTGGCCGTTTCACATAAAGATAAACTTACCCTTACCATGCAACCCAGCAATCCCACTCCTCGGTATTTACCCAAGTGAAATGAGGCTTCTGTTCAGACACAAACCTGTACACAAATGTTTACAGTAACTTTATTTATAATCACCAAAAACTGGAAACCATTCAAATATCCTTCAGCTGGTGAATGGCTAAACTGTGGTACATCCATATATGAATACTACTTAGCAAGAAAAAGGAATGCACTATTGATGATACATGCAACAACCTGGAGGGACCTCCAGGGCATTATGCTTAGTGAAAAAAATCAATCTCAAAAGGTTTTATACTGTATGATTTTGTTTATATAACATTCTCCAAATGACAAAACTGTAGAGATTGAGAACAGATTAGTGGTTGCCAGGGGACAGGAAGGAGGGAAAGAGAGGCATGAGGCGGGAGTGAGTGTGAATACAAAGAAGTGTGCTAGAGAGTTCTTCTGTGGTGATGTAACAGTTATCTATCTTGATTGTAGTGGTAGTTACACAAATCTATACAGGGGATTTAAGTGCACAGAACTATACACACACCCACAGGCACAAATGAATGCAGGTTAAAAGATGATGAAAACTGAATAAGGTCTGTAGTCTAGTTAACAGTAATGTACCAATGCTTTTGATATTTTACTACAGCTCTCTATAATACGTCACCGTTGTGGGAAGCTGGTTAAAGGGTACATGAGATTATATTATTTTTGCAACTTCCTGTGAGTCTATAATTATTTCAAAACTAAAAGTTTAGAAATAAAACTCTAGCAGGTGGGTAAAAAGCTATAAAATACTTTTTTTGAAACTGGGGAAATTTACAAATGGATGGGTAGTAGATGACATTTGGGAATTATTGGCAACTTTCTTAGGTGTCCTAATGTATGGTCATCATATGTCCTCATTCTTAGGGGATATACATGAAGTTTCAGAGGCAAAGTGTCAGTGTCTACAACTTACTTTCAAATGGTTCAGCACATACATGCCTATGTATATAAGTCATTTTAAAATACGGCAAAATGCAAACAATTATTGAATCTGGGTGGTAGGTTTATAGATGTCTACTTTATTATTCTTTTAACTTTATATTTGAAAATTTTTGTAATGAAAAGTTGAAAGAAAGAAAAAAGGAATGAACCACTGATATGTACAATATGGATGAATCTCAAAAGCATTACAGTTAGTGAAAGAAGGCAGACTCAGAATGCTGTAAGATTCCATTTTGGAAAAGGTGAAATTATAAAGACAGGAGTTGGATCAGAGGTTGCCAGTGGCTGGGGATGGGGGAGAGGTTGATCACTAAAGAGCAAGAGGAAAAATTTGGAGGGTGATGAATATATTTTGCTTGTAATGGTGGTTACATGCCTTTAAGTGTTTGTCAAAACTCATAGAACTTGTACACTAGAAAAGGTGAATTTTAATGAGTATAAATTATACCTAAAAAAAAAAAAAGGAGAAGAAAGTGTCATGTGCAGAAGAACCATTAAAAAGCAAGCCACACGTCGGCCCCGTGGCTTAGCTGTTGGGTGCGCGCGCTCCGCTGCTTGCGGCCCGGGTTCGGATCCCGGGCGTGCACCGACGCACCGCTTCTCCGGCCATGCTGAGGCCACGTCCCACATACAGCAACTAGAAGGATGTGCAACTATGACATACAACTATCTACTGGGGCTTTGGGGGAAAAATAAATAAATAAATAAAATTAAAAAAGAAAAAAAAGCAAGCCACACAAGGGAAAAGACCTTATCATCTTAGATTTGTTCGTTGTGCTTATAATACCCTTTGCATCTAATAAACACTGAATAAATATTAGCTAGTACATGTTGTAAGTTTTTTTCCCCAATAAAACTCCTGCGTTGCAGGGACCCTGGCTGTGCAGGGCGTGCAGTGCAGGCTGGGCACACAGCAGCTGCTCAACCGCTGTTTGTGGAAAGGGTGATTTGGCCTTGTCTTATTCTCATGGGTTTGTCGTTTTTCCTGCTGCATCCTCGGGAACAGTGAGGTCCTTCAGTGTCCTGTACCCTGGCGCTCTCTGGCTGGAGGGAGCTCTGTGGGCTGTCTTAGGGACCAGCAACAGCTCCAGGAAGTGGCACCTGGCTGCTCCAACAGAGGCCCAGGTAAAGGCATTTACATTCTCTGAGACTTGTCAATCAAAACCAAACTTCCTTCTCCATGCTGCAAAGACTAGCTCATTTTATTTATTTATTTTTTTGTGTGTGTATGAGGAATATCAGCCCTGAGCTAACATCCATGCTAATCCTCCTCTTTTTGCTGAGGAAGACCAGCTCTGAGCTAACATCTATTGCCAACCCTCCTCCTTCCCCCCCACCAAAGCCCCAGTAGATAGTTGTATGTCATAGCTGCACATCCTTCTAGTTGCTGTAGGTGGGACGCGGCCTCAGCATGGCCGGAGAAGCGGTGCATGGGTGCACACCCGGGATCCGAACCCGGGCCGCCAGTAGCGGAGCGCGCTCACTTAACAGCTAAGCCACGGGGCCGGCCCCAAAGACTAGCTCATTTTAAATAGAAGGAAGAAGTTAGAAATTCCCTTTGCAAATGTAAAATGCTAAATAAACATGAGGCTTTGTTTTCCAACATAATAATAATTACTATTTGGCTTCCTCAGTGCCAGGTCTCTTCACAGGCGCCGGGTTATCCTCACAGCACTTGAACGCAGTGGCTCTGGTTAGTGGCCCCATTGTACAGGAGAGGAAGCTGAGGTTCAGAGAGAAGTGACTTGCTCTTGGCCACATCCTGGGGTCCAGAGGTGCTCTGATAGCAGACTCTGCATTTACCTGCTCTACCACGTGGCTTTCACAAGCCCCCTCGCCCTCCTTTCAGCTACTAGGCCCTACCCCTACCCGGGGGAATGCCTTTATGTAAAGTCACTGTGGGTCCAGCAGCACCATGCGGGCCACGGAAGTCTCCTCCTCTGGCCCAGAATGGGATGTTTTCTCTGCAATGGGGTGAGTGGTCACATCTAGGTCAAATATGAAGGGAAGGGGGGGGTGGTGGTGAAGGAAGGAAAGGGTAGGGGAGAACATGCAGAAAACACCAGATGCTCCTTCTAGCTTTAAAAAAACACAGGCATTAGGGAACGCAGATTTTTATCACAGTCTGTTAGGAGGGAGAAGGGAGAGGGGGAAGAGCAGGCTGTGGAGGAAGAAAGAGCTTCTATCCAGCCCTCAGAATTAGGTCTGGGGCCCAATGATCATGACAAAAAGATGGCAACGATGACAGCAATAATCACAGACCCTTTGTGCCACGTGCTGAGCTAAGTGCTCCTCATGAATTAGCTCAGCTAACTTTCTCAGTAACTCTTCAGACTTTACTATTATTGTCATTCCCGTTTTCAGATTAGGAAACCAAGGCCTAGAGAGGACATACACCAATCATATATTTTCATATGTACAGACTCCTATATAAATACATTGAATAAACTCAGGGAGGACACACATGAAATTAACAACAGTAGTTACCTGAGGTGGGGGGGGTGTGTGTGACAAAGGTGGGGAGCTTTAGCTTTTTACTGTATTGTGTAATATTTTTTACAAAAGTAATGTGTATCCGTGTGTGTACTTTAAAAAAAAAAGGGGGGGGTGGTGCTAAAGACTGTGACCAAGGATTCCATAACTAATTTGGAGTCGGGTCTCTCAGACTGCAGATCCCAGTCCTTAACCACCAGGCTACACTGCCTTTCAAAGATAGCCCCCGGTTCTTGCCCCCACGCTCCTGACGGTGCAGAGGAAGGAGGAAAAGACTTCTGAGAGCCGGCGGCCCCTTGTCCCACCCGCCTTCCCTAGGTTTCCTGGGAGGATTGGGCCAGTGGCGCGTCTCGGCCCTAGGATAGCTCATTGCCCGGTGTCCAGCCCCGGGGCCCGCCCACTGTCACGGAGCGGACTCCGGGCCAATCAGACCCGGGTGATGCCATGCCTGGAGATGAGAGTGGCAGGAAATCAAGGTCAAGGCCCCGGACACAATGGGGCCATTGTCGGTCTCCAGTCAGTTGACTTTCAAGAAGCAGTTCCCCATCCACTCCTCGATCCTTCTCCTCATCCCCGTCCCCTGTCAGGAAGTCACCCAAACCTACTGCCTCCTTTTCAGCCTCCGCCTGAGGGAAGTCGCGTTTCGGATCGTACCCTACCTCGGGGAGGCTGAGCCGCCCCGTGAATGGCCTGTTATGTCCACCAGGTGGCGACAGAGCACCACACTTCTGAGGGCCGGGAGGGAGGCAAGGGGCCTGCCGCTCCATCACCGATCAGGGCGCGGGAGGACCCTGCCCTTCCTGGCTCATCCAAAAAACCAAGTCAGATTATACGTTCCCTCACTCTTTACTCCAAGTTCACTGGGATCTGGACTCTCAGGGGCCCTTCCCTCAGCAAACGGCAAAATGGCCGTGGACTACAGCACTTTTTCCTGATGGAGAAGGAAATCTCTTTACTCCGCAAGTCACAGCAGGTGGAACCCGACCTCCTCTCTGGTCTGGATTAATCAACTGGCTGATTGATTGGTTATGTTAGTGTATAAATGTCATCTCCGACCCCCACCCCCCCGCCCTACCCCCTGTCTAAATTATGCCGTTGTTCTCCCTCAGAATCGGCCCTCGTTTTCCTTCTTGGCGTGTATCACAATTTGTAAACGGACACATATTTGCTTGATTCTTTTGCACTAGAATATATGCTTCGTGAGAGCAGGAACTGGGTCTGTTTTTGTTCACCAATGCATCCTTAGTGCCCAGTACAGGATCTGGCACATAGTAGGTGTTCAATAAATACTATTTGTCAACATAATAAATGACCAAGTGCCCTATTGAGTAATGGGAGTAGGAACAGGGCTTCAGGCTCCTGACTGTTCAGCGAGTGTGAATACAGGGAGTGCCTGGGCCCAGTCAGAGGCTGCACCCACCCCCGGTGTCACATTAGAGAGGCATGCCTGCAGGCAGGAGAGCTCTGGGGTTAAGATTTCTGGTTCTGGGCTCTGGCCACCAGCCTTCATAATCTCACCTCCAGATGCTGGGCAACTTTGCACACATCAATTAACCTTTCTGTGTTTCAGTTTTCTCCTCTGTAAAACGGGGATTGAAATGGTACCTATCTCCTGAGGCCATTTTGAGGGTTCCGAGAGATAATCTTGGAAGGTGCTTGGCCTAGGGCCTGAGACACAGTAAGCACCTGGTGAATATTAACCAATATGATTATTGCTGCTGCTGCTGTCGTTGTCGGGGAAGGAACTTACACAGAGGCTGAAGCCCCAGTGCTCAAGGCAGGTGCCAGCTGAGGTGAGGGGTCTGGGGCTGAGAGGGCAATTCCATTGGTTCCTGTCCCTTGGCAGTTCTGGTTTGATTTCTTCCGTGAACTGGTCCAGGAAGTTGAGGCTGGTGGGGGCCCTCTCCCTCTCTCCAGATGGCAAGTCCTACCCTCTGGACAGGGTCAGATCTGCCTCCGCTGCAATCACCACTGAGGACACCCTCCTGCTGCCTCTCAGCCTCCCTCGGACACCGTGGCCCAGGCAAGCCCGTCAGGTCATTCACTTGTTTAACACGCACATGTTAGTGCTGTGCCCGTGTGGATAGTGGTCATCTTGTCTCCGCCTTAAAGAAACACCCAGTCCTGGAGGGGAGGGGAGATGGTGATTAAAGCAACACAGAAAGAGGTGCATACTTTTCACTGTGGTAAGGGGACAGGGCAAGGGCCTGGCCTGAGCCATTCCCTCAGGAAGTGACATGTGGGCTGGGAACTGAAGGATGGGGATGAGGAGCTAGCCAAGAAAACCCCTCCCCTAAAACATTCCCTCCTGGGGACACTCAGATGAGTCAGTGGAACCTCAGGCCCTTCCTGCGCCAGGCAGGTGGTCAGATAGGAGAAGACTAAAAACAAATGCATCCCAAGTACATAGGCTCCTCCTGAGATCTGCTGCCCTCATTTGTGTCACCTGGGATGTGCCCACACTATGTCAGGTCCCCAGCCCCAGTCCTGGGGAAGGAGGAAGAGCCTTTCAGGGAGGTGGCCAGGAGAAGCCTGCCACTGGTTCAAAAAGGTCTAGGACGGGGGATCCTGGGCAGTGTGCCAGCCCCCGAGGTCAGCATTCCCAGTTGCTACCAGAGAGTCTTGTAGCCCCTCTGCAAAGTGAGCTACAGAGTGAGCCAGTGGTTCTGAGGGCCCATACACACCAGCCACCAGCACATCTGGGGAGCTGAGAGCACGGTCTCTGGAGTCAGGCTGCTGGGGGCCTATCCCAGCTCTGTAGCTTGCCAGCCTTGGACAATGACTTAACCTAAGCCTTAGTTTCCTTGCCTATAAAATGGGGGCAATAATAATAGCACCAACCTCATAGTGTGGTTTTGAGAATTTAGTGAGATAATACGTAAAACATCCCGGCACATTTGTTGTTGTTAGTGCCGTTGAGCCGATTCTGACTCCTAGCGACCCTAGTGTACAGCAAAGCAGAACCCTGCCTGGTCTTTTTGTGTCGTCCTTTCCCTTTCCAACACTATATCAGAAAATGCTCTGCTGCTATTCCTAGAGTTTTCACGGCCAATTGTTTTAGAAGTGGGTGGCCAGGTCCTTCTTCCTAGTCTGTCTAGTCTGGAAGCTCTGCTGAAACCTGTCCACCATGGGTGACCCTGCTGCTTTTGAAATACACTACTATAGCTTTCAGCATCACAGAACATGCAGCCACCACAGTATGACAACTGACAGACAGGTGGCATGGTTCCCTGACTGGGAAAGGAATCTGGGCTGTGGGGGGAAAAAGTGCTGAATCTTAACCACTAGACCACCAGGGCTGGCTAGCCTGGCAGGTAGTGGGCACTTAATCAACATGAGAATTATTATACATTCTTTTATGAGCTTTTATCACAAGGTTCTGCCAGTTTGGAGACAAGGAATCTTAGACCCAGAGAGGTCAAGTAACTTGCTTAGGGGGCCCCAGGATTCAAACCCAGGTTCCTGTGACTCCAAAGCTTGTGCTCCTGGGAGGTGAGGGAGATGGTCCCAAGTGCCCAGGCATGGTGGGGTCAGGAGCAGGCAGGAGTGTGGAGGTAAGGAGGGACCCACCCAGGGCAGGTGGGCGCTGAGGCCACCTACAGAGCCCTGCCATGTCTTCTTGGCAGCCTGAGCCACAAATCTCTGCTCACTCACACCCCCAGGAGTTTGTAGTGCCCCCTCCCTCACCCACCTCAGCCCAGTGGGCTGGGACCCCTCCCTTCTCTTGTCCTCCCTCCGGAATGCAGTAATCTTGACTAAGAAAAGTGACCATAAGCTGAGCTCAGGCCCCTATCCAGCTGCCAGGCTGCACTGGCTCTGCCACCTGCTCCCCTCCGTAGAAAATACCCAAGCAGCCCTCATTTTTGAGACGAAGGAATTAAACAGCTATGGGGTCGAGCGGAGGAGCAGTCGAACCTTCCTGAGCCCATCCTGCCCCCTCTCCAGCTCTGGAAGGGTGGGCTGGGAGCTGGGGCAGAACTGGGCTCCAGCAGGAAGAGGTCAGACGGGCTGCAGCGTGTAGAAGACACTGTTCCATGAGGCCCTGGGTTTGGGGGTGAGTGGGCATGGTGGGGAAAGGGCCATGTCGGCCCAGCTTCGTCCACCCTCTGTAGGCTCTGCAGTCAGTCAGACCAAGTTTGAGTCCTGACTCTGTCACTTATAAACTGCACAACTTTGGGAAGTCACTTAATTTCTCTGAGCCTCAGTTGCCTCATCTGTAAAAGGGGGTTAATTAAACTCTCATGAGGTTTGTGGGGATTCAAAAAGATAATGAATGAAAAATGTGCAAGCACAGCACTGACACCTAGCAAGCCCTCAATATATGGTATCTTTTGCTGCTGCTGCTGCTGCAGCCGCTGGTATTGTTATTGAAGACGGCTGGGACACAAGGCCACGCACAGAGTTGCACAGAGTCTGACCAGCTCCCAGAGGGAGGTCAGCCAGGTCAGTTGGGGGAGGTTTCCTCCCTGCCTGATCCCTCTGATAATGACACCAGGTCCTTGGCCTGATACAGGAAGCTCAGAGGTCCTGGAAGGGAGAGTCACCCTCCCCCACCTCACTCCAGCACCCACCCCCACTTACCAGAATGTGAGTGTCCCAGCCAGTCCATGAAGTGGGATGGAGACCCCTTAGCCTGAGGCAGCCTGATTTCTCTTCCTTTCCTCTCACTGCTTCTCTGTCTTTAACTTTTGCTACTGCCAGAGACCTGCTTCCCTGCGTGAGGGAGAGAGGGGGAGAAGGAGGGAGCTGGGGGTGGGGTGAGGAGATGGAGGAGGTTTTCCAACATATAAAGAGGTGAGGGACCTTCTCTCTCTGTCTTTTTAATCTCAGGCCGAAATTGGTGACATTAGGTAGTGTACTTAAGACATCTGTCCCTACCCCCCACCCCGCCCCCTTAGGAAAAGAGCTGTCCTCAAAAGCATGATGCTGTTTGCATAATATAAGAATGGAAGCTTTAACAAAGAAATAAAAATGATTAACCCACAACAGAGTCTGCAGTCCAGTTGGCCATCCAACACCCCATTTCCAGAGCTGGGAGGCTGTTGCTCCCATATCCTCGCCCAGGGCCTCCCCTTCTACTGAGAGTGGGCTGGGCTAGGCCTGGTGGAGGGCAGTGCAGCCTTGGGCTCAGGTTGGTGCTGAAATCTTGCCCTTCAGCCCTTTCCAGAAATATCGGCTGAGCAGGGGCCCCTTGAGAACCAGGATCACTCCAAAGTCCTGTTCCTCAGGCAGGATCTGTCGGCTCCTCCCACAGGTGGGGCCTCTGGCTCTATTTCCATCCTCCTCTCTTCCATCCCTACCCAGCTCCCCCAGAATCTGGAGAGGGAATTGCTGGGCCTCCAGGCTTCTGAGGGGCTGGAGGAATCCCTGAGGACCTGGAAGTCCCCATTCCAGCCTGGCCCAGCGAGGGAGCAGACAAACTCCCAGGTGGAGGTTAGCCCCAGTGTGTGGGGAACCTCTGAAGCTCCCCGATCTGAGCTTCGATTAGGCTGGAATGTTCTCAGTCCAGTTCGCAGCGATGTCCGCAGGGGCATTGTGGGAGGGTGTCTGGCTATCCCAGGTTCCTCAGGCTTGGAAACCCACAGCCCGGCCTCTAGGGCCTATGATTTCTGCCTGTCCACCCATGCCCTCTCCTCTTGCCTCTACCCACCTCAGCCCCCCATTTCTCAGCAGCCCTCAAGGGGCTGAGGCTTCCCTGGGCCTGGCTCATATGGTCCGCTCTGCCCCTACCACCTGTCATCACTTTGTCTAATTTAATTTCCACTTTTCTTTAGGACTCCCCTCCAGGAAGATGACCCCTCCCTGTCTCAGGCTGGGCTGGCTGTCCCTCCATGTCATCTGGCACTCATGCTGTCTCCAGAGTACTTGCCTTGTCAAGCATCCGTCCCCTCTCACCACTGCAACCCGCCCAAGGACTGTGCCATCACAGGGCCCTGGCGCACACACACGACCTGCATATGGAAGGTGCTCAATTGGAATTGATCAATGAGTGGTGGTCAACCTCACGGCTTCAGGAGCCCACAGTTTACTGTAGATGTGGCAGTGGGAACGGGGACAACTCCTGCCCTCAAATGCTTTCCCACACCTGAGGCTGCCTCTCCCCTCTCTAAGTCCTGGATTTTAGGCCCCTTTTTTCCTCCACTCAACCCTAACGCTCTGGTCACAATCTGATAAGGGCCGTGGAGGTGGTGTGGCACAGGAGTTAACACGGGGCCACCTGCCAGCTGAGGGACATTGACCCAAGTTTCCTCTTCTGTAAAATGGATAATTACGGCATCCTCTTAGGGTGGCTTTAAGGACTAAATGTCATAATCCCCGTAAAGAGCCCCTTTCCTCCGCCTGTCTACTCTGGACAAGGGGTGACTCCCTTCCCAAAGTTCTGTGATCTCCTCTGGAGAGGGGCGGCTCTGAGTTCTGGCTTGGCATCCTATTTGCAGCAGTTCTGCTCCTCTCGCCTCCACTCCATTCCCTCCCTAGGGCCACACCTTTCCACAATGTGGGAGCCAGGGCAGCTCTGGGACATGTGGCAGTGGTGTCCAAGGGAAGCTCCTGGGCACATGGGACAAATGAGTGGCTTCAGTGGTAGGTTCTCTGCCCATGTGATCGTGTTTGGCTTTGGGCTCAGAGGGCATGTCTGGCTTTATGGGCGTGACATTGATCTTATGACTGACTGCCTGCCAGGTGCTGGGGTCTGGAAATCACTACCAAGGCCCAAGGTGGGGAGCAGAGTCACATAGTCCAGGCACCTGGGGATCTCAGCCATCAGAAACATGGAATCTGAGAGCAGGTCAGCTGCCACCCCTGCCCTGACATCTGAAGGCCTCACTGCCCACCCTCAGGCCACTGTCCCCAAGGCCAGGAAGACAACCTGTGCAGAGGCAGCATGAACTTGGCCAAGGGCTGAGGCCAGCAAGGTATCCACCCCTTCTCTCCAGTGCCCTTCCCTTCCTCAGCTCAGGCACCTAGGGGATGGTATGTGGGAGGGATGGAAGGTATGAACCCTGGAGGCAGACAGGCCTCAGTTTTAATCCTAACTAGCTGTGTGTGACCTTGGGCAGGTGACTTCATTTCTCCGAGCCTCAGTTTCCTAAGCTATAAAATGGAGATAATAACAGCAGTTCTCTCTTAGAATGTTGTAAGTATTAAATAATAAAATTCATGTAATGCACTGAGCTCAGAGTGCACATATTAAGTGAACAATAAATGGTAGTATTACCATTATTATTATCTGTCCCTTTCTGTGTTCCCAGCATCTACCCAGGATACTTGAACACTGTCCAACCTAACAGAGCCTGAATCTGTTGAACATTTATAATATCTTAAAGAGGAGCTCAGGGCCGGCCCTGTGGCTTGGTGGTTAAGTGCGCGCGCTGCAATGCTGGTGGCCCGGGTTCGGATCCCGGGTGCGCATCGAGGCACCACTTCTCCGTCCATCCTGAGGCCGAGTCCCACATACAGCAACTAGAAGGAGGTGCAGCTATGACATACAACTATCTACTGGGGCTTTGGGGGGAAAAAATAAAATAAATAAAATCTTTAAAGAGGAGCTCAATTAACTGAAATGAGAGGAGAGAGGGGTCCACCAGGTTCTAAGGCAGGGGCTGCTATCCTTTTCTGCCCCCGCCCCCTGCTGGAGCCCCACATGGTCCTGCTGCTGTCCTTACCTCTTCCATGTCCAAAAACTCAGGGAGGTCTTGCTACATCCTTCCCGTGTGGGAAACTCAGCCAGGCGGGCAGCCTTGCCCCCCAAGTGCCCTCGCCTGGAGGCCATGGGCCACTCCAGCTGCTCAAGAGTGGGGAGGGATGCATGTCTGGCCGGAAAAATGATAACAAGGATCACACCTTTGCTCAGTGCCATCCTTCCGGCTTTCCAACGAGGATTCTCAAACTTTTCTTTCCACAGAGAGGGCTCACGGGCAATGACACTGGCAGCTAAAGTGCCCCTTTTCTCTGTGCTGGGGGTCTCAGGGGCAACCAAATCCAGTCACGAAGTTTTGTAGCCACCGTGAATGGAGTGGCTGGCAGAGGGGACAGGGGAAAGCTGAGAGACCCACATCCCCAAAGGCCTGGGCCACAGTGGAAAGCAGGTGCGTAAAGCATTCCCCTATGTCCTGGGCTCTCACCTCACTATGTGAACATCCTCCACACACACATCAGTCTCATCCACATCTGTAAAGACAAAAGGAAGCAAATGCAGGGACCACAGCTGCCGAGGGGCCTACGCCATCTCATCTACTATAGGCTGCTGCTGGCTAACCCGTGGCAGTGGCCTAGGCACTTGTGTGTCAGCTGAGGGACTCTGGCATTCCCAGGCAGGCCACCCTGGAGTTCTCTCCTAATGAGACCAAGAGGCGTGAGAGAGAGGCTATACCCAAGGACTGAGGCCAGTTGGTGGCCCTGGCCACACTGCTGCTTCTTAAGGCTGAGGCCTGAGTCAAGCTCCCCACAGTGCACAGCACCCTCCACTTCAGGTGCTGGACCGACATCCCCATTCAGAGGCAGCAGAGGGATCCTTGGCCTTCTCTGAGCCAGTCTGTGGGTGGGGCAGGCCATGGAGGGCCTGCCTCTTGCTTTGGTGCTGGTGTTCCCAGGGAAGGCCCCTGGTTCTCTGAGTTCTCCTTACCTGGGAGCAGGGTCACCTGTCCCCCACCCCGACCCAGGCCAGAATGTGGAGTGGAAGAGGAGCCAGAGCCCTGCGGATCCAGGCGTCTGGAGTGGCTGTTTTGTTGGCTGAGTCCCAGGCCAGGTGCTTTGGTTCCCCTCTCCTGAGGGATGGGGGTGGGGGACTTACCCTGGCTGGAACTTGTATAATGAAAAGGCCAGAGAACCAGTGGAGTGGCGGGGGAGGGAGTGTGAATGTCAATGGGCCAAACCTCATTGCTCCTCTTCTAGGGGTTCTTTTATTAAACGCCCCAATCCCAGCTCCTCTGATAGAGCTCAGGAGGCTGGGACACAGTGGCTCCACAGTCTGAAACCCCATCCCTCCGCTGTCCTGGAAACTTCAGTCAGTGGCCATGCAGGGCACTGTGGCCTCCTGCCACAAATCAACAGGCAACAAGGAGAGGCACCTGGCTTTCTCCGAGGGAGGGCCACGCGGAGGGGCTGACAGATTTACTGGGTGTGGGAGTAAGGGATAGGGTATAGGGAGGGGCCTTCTTGAAGTTCTGGGGTCATGTTTCAGGAGGAAGATAAGCACCATAAAAGGTCGTGCTGGGTATGTGTCCCACCCCTTCCACTGCCCCTCCCACTCAGACTGGCTCCCCTGCTCCCCCCTCCCTCTTTATCTGTGCTCAAAGCATCCTGTGATTCTCTTTGTCATGGCTTATAATTCCCTATTTGCCAGATGGTTTGATAATGTCTGTCTCCCCTATGGACAGTGAGTCTATGGGATGGTACTATTAGGATGGCTGGGGCTATGCTGGTCTTCTTTGCTGTCTCCCTAGCACTTGGCATTGGGCCTGGCACATAGTAGGCACTTAATACATATTTGGTGAATGAATGAGTTAATAAATTCCTCCATCAGACACTGTGAGCTCTCTGAGGGCACAGACTGCTTCTTGTTTATCTCTGTATCACCGACTCCTGGCACAGTGCCTGGCACAAAGTAGGTATCCACGAAATCGTGTGGGATGGACGACTCACTGGGAGTAAAGGTGGGCCAAGAGGAGACTTTGCAGATGTGTTAACGAGATTCATGTCTCTATCCCGTCCCAGTAGGGAGGCAGTGAGAACGTGGCCTTCTCCTCTAGGGAACAAAGGGCTCCCCAGCAGGGCTGAAAAGGGGGAAGGCAAGTGCCGACTCTAGAAGAGGATGGGAGGCAAGGCCTCCGGTGGGCTGAACTGGGGGTGCTCTTCCAGGCAGGTTGCTGCATTCAGGACAGGGAAGCTCTATGGGAGCCATGCCTGGCAAGCACTCACCTCTGAGAAAGCTCAAAAAAGACCCAGGGTAGCAGCAGGGTAGGTGTCTGGGCCAGGGTCAGAGGCCACAGTCATGCAAGCTGTTCACCTAGCCCCATCCCCAGAGCCTCCTGAGTTGGGGACTGGACCTAGGGCTCCCACAAGTGCCACTCTTTAGATCCCAGGGTCTTGTGGTCATGTGAAGCTCTGGACTTCAGCCACTCCTTGCCTTCACAGAGCCAGGAAATGTCAGACACACACCCAGAACTTAAGGACAGAGGGAGCAGGGGCGGGATCTTGCGTTGGGCTTGGAGTAGATCTCCCGTCCTGTCAGCAGACCCTTAGCACTGTGTCCTGGGAGGTGAGGCTCCCTCAGGCCTGCAGAGTTGCCCAAGCTCTCTGACCATGGGATTGATTTCTGGGCCCACCTTTGAGGTCCAGATGAACTGAGGAGGAGGTAGAGAGTCTCCTGGGACCCAGGTCTTGAATGCTAAACAGATTTGAAGTCTGGAGTTTGCAGCCCAACCCCACATCAGAGCTTGAACACAACTTAGACCTAATAGTGATGGACTCTCTTAGCTGACAAACAGGTCTTGTCTACTCCTGGTTGGCAGAGGAGTGCACTCACTCAGCACTCTCTCCCCCAAGGGTTTATCTGAGCATCTATCTGACTAGCATGAATCAGAATAAAGACTGATATAAATGTCAGCCCTGGCACTTGCACTGTGAAAACCTGTGCTAAATGTTAGGATTTGAAACCAGAGTTTATGTGCAGCTTCAAACATAACTTAACCTTTAATTCTTGCTTTGAGGGTTGCAAAAACCCCCAAACCTGAGCAAACCAAACCAAACCAAAATGTGGGTAATTGACTAGCAGGCAAATAGAGAGGTACTATCTCAAAGACTGCATTTGAAATGAAACATAAACTTGACTTCCTTTTATTCGATAGTAGAAATATTTACCTAGAATGGATGCAGGCTAGTGTGTGGGCACGAAGAGGATTAAACACACACACACACACACACACACAAATGTTTATCATCAACTCTGGCAGGCGCGACGTGTTTTGATAAAGGCTGATGAGCTCCAAAGAACGGACTATTTTTCTTTGGAAATAGCCATCTCATCAAATTGAAAGATCCCCAGCAGTACCAAGGCCGGGGGCGCAGGTCTCCGTCCTGAGCCGACGGGGTCTCAGGCTGCAACCCCAAGGACTTACCGAAATATGGTCCTCCCCACGAAGTGACCCAGAGAGAAGCCGACGTACACAATTGTAAACAAACTTTTTTTCGTTTTGTTTTCCTAAAGCCAAATGTGGCCCCTTCAGTAGGGGAGCAGCCCGGGTGGCGTGTTTCGCAGAGGCCGGCTCCGGTCCGAGCAGGTAGAGGCCCGCTCCCACAGGTGCAGGTGCGGAACGTGTGCGCCCGGCTGCCCTCGCGCGGGCTCTCCCTCGGCCCTAGGCCGACTGGAGCGCCAGGGCGCAGAGACCGGCCTGCACACCGCCCGCGGCCGCTTCGGAGGAGCAGGAAGAAGGCAGGGAACCGAGCTGGGTCCTCCCTCACCCCCTCCTTAAATTCTAGCGTCCTCCATTTGCTGCGCCCGGGTGCGGCCTACTCAATCACCGGCCCCGAAATCGGGGCGGCCACGAAAGCAGAGCGGGGCTGTCGAGAGGGCGGCGGAGGGACGGGAAGAGAGCGCGGCGAGTCCGTCGGACAGTGCCTGTGCGCGCTGAGCGGGGCGCGCGGGCGCCGGGCCAGCCATGCAGGAGCGCGGCGGCGGCGCACCCGCCTAGGCCTGGGGCACCCGGAGAGACCGACCCGGCCTGACGGCGGGGCTGGAAGTAGTGGCCCCGGGCCGCGGCGGCCGCGGCGGCGGCGGCGGCGGCGGCGGCGGCGGCGGGAAGCCGAAGCGGTTCTGGCGAGCGCATCTTCCCTGGCCGGCCTCTCCGCAGCGCAGCGTCGGCGCGCCGCGCGTCCCAAGAGCCGGCGGGCACCTTATTCGCCCCCTGGTGGCGCCGGTGACACTCTGGGCGCCGCCGCCGCTGCTGCCACCGCCGCGCAATGAGCTGTCCACAGCAGCACTGGGCGCCGCCCGAAGTCATGCAAGAATCTGCCCCGCGGCTGAGAACCGGGAGGCAGGCCGCCCTTGGGAGGAATGGAGGGACGGTGGAACAAGGCAACTATGAGGTTTGGGGATTTCCCCTGGAATCACGTCCTCCATATCCCGCGTAGGCTTCTCCACCAGCGTGATGACTGATCCCAGGGACCTCATCCCAGGGTCCTCCATCCCCTCACCTAATCTCTCTGGAAATAAAAGCCTCCCTCTCGCTCTCACCCATTCTGGGAAGTGTCCCTTTATTTTCCCTCTTTCTGCCGTGAACTGACAATGGTAGCCTTGGCAGGCCGGCCACACCCGGACCTGCCACTCCCCGGACCTTGCGTCAGGCAGAGAGCTCTGAGGCAGTGCTGGGAGGTTATTTGGAGAGGATCAGCATTCATCACCATCCCGAGTGCCCAATGGGAGCCTAGCACTGCCCTAGGATTTGTGGGCGGTAAAAGTCCTTGCCCTCTGGGTGCTTCCAATCTCAGAAGACAAATGCTCTCAAGAGACTATTGGCACAGTAAGTCGTCTGGCAGCAGGAGCCTCAGGGGAGGACATGGTGGGAATGGGCTGGAGTGTCAACACTGGAGCCATTAGAACTTGTCAAGTGGGGGCAGGCCCGGTGGCGGCGTAGTGGTTAAGTGTGCGCGCTCCGCTGCTGGGCGCCCAGGTTCAGACCCCCGGGGGCGCACCAAGGCACCGCTTGTCAGGCCATGCTGTGGCGGGGGTCCCCTATAAAGTAGAGGAAGAGGGGCACAGATGTCCCCTATAAAGTAGAGGAAGATGGGCACAGATGTTAGCCCAGGACCAGGCTTCCTCAGCAAAAAGAGGAGGATTGGCATGGATGTTAGCTCAGGGCTGATCTTCCTCACCAAGAACTTGTTAAGTGGACTGTATTTGGAATGAGGGAGGGAGGGAGAGAGAGGATATTCCTGGTCCAATCTGGAGGGGAGGGAGGGCTAGTGTGGGAGACCTAGGGGTGACAACCCCGGGGCCCTGTAAAGTTTGGCTTCTGCAGTGGGAGAGACAGAGGGAGACAGAGGGAGAAGGAAGAAGTGGAGGCTAGAAGCCCCTCTGGGAAGCAGCAGCAGAGTCTGCTCTGAGGTGCTGGCTGAGGCAGGCTGCCACTTGCACAGTTCTGAGGGGCATGTGTGCATGTGGGAAACCCGGGCGGGCTTCTTTGAGGTGTTTGGTCACTACCAAAAAAAAAAAAATCTTGATCAGACTCAAAGGTTTTTGTTAGGAAGAGGAAGCCCAGGTTATGGAAGTCTCGGAGAGAGGAAGCAGCTGCAGGCTAAGTCCAAAGGTGAAAAGATTAAGAAGAGTGAGGTGGGGCGGGGGTGGGTGAAGTAGCACTGGAACAAGAGGGAAGGACCAAGCTGCCCCTTGGGGAGGAGGAAGCAAAAGGGCCAGAGCCTGTCTGAGGGGCCAGTAGGGGGCGCAGGGGCCTCAGAACCTCAGGCCCACCAGAGCCGGCTGTAGTTGATAGTCCGGCTGTGTCAGTTTCTGCCCCATTTCCCATTCTATTTTCTTTACAGAAGTCATCTCAGGTAATTGGGGAGATCCCTTCCCACCCAGCCTCTGGCTTGGTACAGAGGATGTGGCAAACCCAGAATGAAACTTTTAGGCCTCATTGTACCCTCCTGCCCAAATCTGTCCAGGTCTTAGTGCTGCTGGTAACTTGCCTCAGTCTTTGACTTAGAGAAGCCATCTTTCTGGCAGCTGGAGACAGACAGACCATCAGGTCCTGTCTCAGTAGCATGTCTTCCCACTTGGCCTTGGCTTCCAGAGGGCTGCTTAATGGTAACCTCCCAACCTGACACTGGGGCAGGCTCTGATGGGGCCATGGAGTCAAGCCTGGCAGACAGAGACTGAAGAGCCCAGACACCCAGGCACTGGCTGTGCTGGCACTTCCATGGGGAGGACTGAGGCTGCCCAGATGATGAGCCAGGAGAGTCAGGGGCCGGCTGTCCAGAGCCAGTAACTGAAAAGGGGGCTTTGGGCAACGGGGCTCCCCTGCAGCCCAGCAGTCAGACATGGCAGGCTATAAGATGCTTGTCAGGCGTGGCAGCCCCAGAGGTGGCAGAAGGAGAAGGCAAGCACTGTCATCAAATTCTGCCACAGTGCTGGCTTTGTCAGGGCCCTCCACAGGAGAGGGCCCAAGGAAGTACCATTTGGAAGAAGGGCCAGGGTTAAAAGTCTTCTGTGGTAAGAATAGAGTGGGGTTCTGGTGTGTGCGTGGACAGGGATGAGGGAAGGAAGGGAAGGGTCCTGGCCTAGCAGGGACCACATAGGCCAGTGCTCCTTTGCCCAGGCCAGGTTTTCTTCCCTTTGCAATCAAATCATAGCTAAAGGAGAGCTTCCATTTACTCATGCTCTGCTTGAATTTCGTCAGGGTCAGCCACTCCTACTTTCTCCCTCTTCTACAAGGGGCCTGGTGAAAACAGGGAGAAGCATGCCTCATTGGTTCATGGATGATGCTGATGCGAGTGTGCCTGAGGGTTTGGGTTCCCTGTGGCATCTGCTACCATTACCCCTCTCTCCCTTGGAACATGCCCCAGAGGGGAACAGCCACCTTTCCCTGCCACTCCTTTTCAAAATTTACAAAGCTATCAATTTCTAAGTCCCTACTATGGGCCAGGCACTGTGGTAAGCATGTTGGGTGCATGACCTCATTTGCTCCTCACAGTAGCTTGGAGGCCCATCATCCCTACTCTTTGACTGGTTCTGCCAAATCCCAGCCAGGCACAAGAGGTTGAAGTTTGTTCCATAAGCTGATATAGAGGACACAGTCCAGTCTTGGTGTCACTCACTGTGTGGTGGCTCAGTAAATATTAATTAACTCTGAGGACAAGCTGCACTTTGACTCACCTCTGGCTAATTAAATAAACCTGCCATGTAAATCAGCAGAGGGGACAGAAAGACATTAGGCTGTGCTAAAAAGAAATTGGGCTGAGGGACAGTAGGACTGTTGACCTTCAAGTAGAAATCTACTTTGGCCTGCTCTGCCTCTCTTTGCGTTCTTTGAAGCTAGGGCCAGAGGGGTGGGGATGAGGAATAACCCACCTCACAGAGAAAGCCTCACCCCTGAAGTCCTGGAGAACTGGGAGGAAGGAGGCAGGGCTCACATGCCTACTGGGTCCCGCATGCCCACAATGACATGAGAGTTCTCTAAGGAACCAAAACAGGACTTCTCCCTCCCCCGCCCCTCCATCCCCATCCCTGAGGTGTCATGTCCCAGTGGTCCTGGGTCTGCTATGGGAGACCTGCGGCCCAAGAAAGACATGCTGTGAAAGCCCCTTCCAATCATGCCTGGCAGTTTCGGACTGTTAGGGCTGGCAGATGCCTCACTGGGCTCTGCTTCCTTCTTGAAGAAAATGAGCCATGGCAATGTCCCAGGCCCTCTGGAGGCCCAACTCCCCCTCTGACCAACTGGGAGACCCGAGGTAGGCCACTAAACCTCACCAGGTTTGGCCCCTACTCTGTCAAATAGGGAAATAGCAATGTCAGCCTCACAAGGGGGCTGTGCACAAATTAAGGGCTCAGTAAGTGGTAACTATTCTATGATGACGATGATGATTGTATCTGGTTCATAACAACCAACTGAATCCCCCAGTAACACTGGGCTGTCTTGATATAGTCAGAGTAGCTACTGTGTTTGAGTCCCAAGCTGTCACTTTGAAGGTGACAATTCTCTATATGTAAAAAGAGACAACATCATCTCAAAATAACGTCATGAAGTTAACATGTAAGAATAAAATGAGATAAGGTAAGGGTGAGGGAAAGGGCAGAGCGAGTGTGTGAGTTGCTGAGAAAGGATGTAACCGTGTGGCAGGATGCCTGTGCCCCTTCCCCTCCCATCCAAGCCCCTCTCTGCAGCCACCTGGGAGCCCTTGCCCCTCAGAGCCCTTGTCCCTCCTTCTCCTTTGGGCTAGTGTTCAGGACATGGCTCAGAAGTTTAAGGCCACTTCTGGGGCCTGTGGCTCACAGCAAGCAAGTCCCCACTCTGTCCTCTACTAGGGGAAGCCACACTTGTCACCATGGTGGGCTACAGGAGCCCTGCAGGGTCCCCTAGAGCTGCCAAGCAGGCACAAGACAAACATTTACATTCATCACATTGGAAGAGATCAAATGTGGTTCTCAAAAAGCTCAGACTTGCAAGCTTTGGAGAAGGCCCAGGTTTGGCTCCTTTTAACTCCCAAACAAATTCTTGTGGGATGTTGCAATTACTTGTGACAATCCCTCTCCCTGCCTGGGACTTTGATTTCAGATTTAGACATGTAAAATTGGGTGGCTGGCTGGGCCTTGAGCAACTTGGGGGGTGAGGTGGGGGATGGCCGGGGAAAATCCTTTGCAGCATACTGTGTTTGGAAGCAAGAGCTCAAGGAATCAGAGGCTGTAACTCTGTTTGTGTTACCAGAACTTTTCAGCCACTGTGGCAGATTTCCTGTCCCTGAAATTGGTTCACTATGCTGCAGTGGCTCATTCTGTCCTTTGAAACGCAAATGTCTAGGAATCATTTTTTGTAGTAGTCTTATGTTAGAGTAACTTTCCAATCACTGTAACAAATTCCACAGTCCTTACCCTGAAATCTTATGCCTTGGATAAGCAGCAGGTGAAGATTTGTCAAGGCCACAAGGGATATTTTAGTGGTAACTTGTGCTGATCTGGCCCCAGAGGAAACTGGAAACAGGAGGAGGTGATGCAGAGAAAGCCAAGAGGATGCAGAAACAGGAGAGGAACATGGCTGGGCAAAGAGTGTCTGGGTTTTGGGACTCTGTGGCCTTTCTGGGTACCAAGGCGTATATGCAAACACTTTGTCTTGTATATGCAAACTGCCTATGTCTTTGCATTGCTATTGTACCTGGCCTTAAAGCACATTCAGCTATTCTAGGGTGAGGTGGGAACCTGGACCCTGAGTCAGGCTCCTGTTTTCCTACTTCCTGGCTGCCACCCCTGGTCTGAGAGGCCACACAACTTTAGTTCTGGCCCTTTTGGCTTCATACTGGCAACAAAACAGCTGGATGCTGTTGGCCCTGAAAGAGATTCAAGCAGAAGGGCTAGGGCCTTCTTGCTTCATTCCTAGGCCTTTGGCAGTCAGCCTGACCTAGCAGCCTGCCTGGAGGCTGGTGCGCATAACAGCAATCAGGGATCAAAATGGCTAGGAAGGCCTAAATGCTTTGTGGAGTTTAGGCTGGTGAGCAGAGTTATAGGTTGGTACCTGTTGGCAAATCTGGGGTAATAAGCTCTTGCCTTTAGCGGAGGCAGCTGGCATAGAATCACTAACATTGTTATTCCCTTGACTATCCCATGAGCTCTCCTTCCCCTCCAAGATATCATCCTGTCTGGATGAAGCTGAGAAATGACAAGGAAAAAATGTAAAAACAGAGAGGGTCAGAATGAGGGGTTGTGTTTCAGGCCAACCAGATTCTCAGGGAAGTCAGGACTAAAGAAAACATTAAGCTGTCCTAGTCTAGATTAGAAATATTGGAATTCCTGAGGGAGCAAGATGAGAAGGGAGATTCTGGGAATGGGATGTAAAGGCAGGGGATAAAAGAGATGGGACAATCCCCCTGAGTTCCTTTGGGTCTTGGAGAGATAAAGCTCAGAATTCCTAAGCAAAAGCAAATGCTCAATTGTTTCATCCATCTCTGAGTGAGAAGAGAGAATGAGCAAGCTAGAATCACAGGGCATGGCAATACAAGGATCTGGTGGTTCAGGGCACCAGCCAAGGGAAGCCGAGGGACTACAGGAGTCAGAAGAAAGAATGTCTCCCCGGAGGCCTTTAAGAACATAGCTGAGACATTCTGTTTTTTGGATGAGAAGACTCAATATTGTAAAAATATCAACTCTCTCAACTTAATTTATATAATCAATAAAATCCCAACTAAAATCATAATAGGACTTGTTAAATGAAACTTGACAAGCTTATTGGAAAGTACATCTGGAGGGAAAAAAATATGTATTTTGCAGGGGAAAAACAATTTTGGGGGAAAAAACAAAGGAGAAAATACATTGTATCAAAACAAAACTCAAAGCCAAATAATTAAAATGGTGTGGTACTGGTACAAGGAATATAAAAAAATTCAGTGCAAAAGAATAGAGAGTCCAGAAAAAATCATATGTATTTATGGCAGTTCTGAATATGAGAAGAGTAGTATTTCAAGTCATTGGGGAGAGGATGGCCTATAGAATAAATAATTCTGGGCAGCATATGACCCTCTGCCAAAAAAAAAAAGTTAGATCCCTAACTCACACCATATATGAAAATAAATTACAGATGAATTAAAGAACAGAGAAACACAACTATAAAAGAAATAAAAAAAAAAAATAGGAGAATATGTTTATTATCTGGGGGTAGGGAAACCTTTAAAAGCCATAAAATACAAAGCCATAAAGAAGAGGACCGATACACTTGATCAAGATAAAAGGAGAGGGGGCCGGCCCCGTGGCTTGGTGGTTAAGTGAGCGCGCTCCACTGCTGGCGACCCGGGTTCGGATCCCGGGCTCGCACCGACGCGCTGCTTCTCCGGCCATGCTGAGGCCGCGTCCCACATACAGCAACTAGAAGGATGTGCAGCTATGACACACAACTATCTACTGGGGCTTTGGGGGGAAAAAATAAATAAATAAAATCTTTAAAAAAAAAAAAAAAAAAAAGATAAAAGGAGAGGATGATACACTTGATCAAGATAAAAACCCAAGGAACCATTAAAAAGGTTAAAAGGACCAGTCGGCCTGGACTGAGGGGTGGCTTGTTCTGCCCGGGGGGCACACTGTGACACCAGATGGCCCTGGAGGCCTGTCTTTTCCCTCAAAATTCCTTCTCAGAAGTCAAGGTTCAGGAGGAAGCAAATAAACACCAGAGGGTGGTTATGCCCCATTGTTCATCATCCCCAGAGCCCCACAATCTAGAGATAACTCAAGTCATAGCTATTAAGAGCCAGCTCAAAATGAGTGGGTTAAGTGGAGCAGGGTGCAGAAGAGGAGATGGTGAATGAAGATGGAAGGAGTAGAAACAGTTTTGCTGGCTCTGGGTGAGGAGTGGGAGGAAGGGCTGCTTCTCTGTCAGACATCACAGTCTCCAGTCCTTAGGCCTATCTTTCACAGAGTGGATGTGGCTCAGGCAGCTCATCCCAAGGCCTCATTTTCCCTGCATAGAGAGCTTTTTGGAAGAGCATGCAGAGAAAATGTTACTCTGTGTGGGCTTTAATCACCTCCATGAGACCCCTCAGCTCTGTGGGGATCAGGGCAGTCCTGGGATGATGGCCCCTGCCCAGACGCCCAGTGGCAGTGACAAAGGATGTGCCTATGTTCTTGGCACATAGGTACCAAGGCTGGGTGGCCTTGCACGGTCTGATGGCTCCAAGTCAGAGGCCTTTGTCGTGGAGATTTGACTCTGTTCCTGTCTGGAGAACACTCCGACTCAAGGGCCCCAAAGCAAAGTGAAACTCTTGTCTCTTGGAGCCTTCATCAGCCAATTCACCCTAAGAGGAACAGGCTCTGCACCTGGGGGAGCCCAGGGAACCACTGTGCTCAGCTACTCTCCGCCCATACTTCCCACTTGTGAGCTGACTCTGAGCTCAGAGCATGTTTGCCTGACTCAGATAGGAGGACAGCGAAGTCTTAGGAAACCTCTGTGGCATTCTGATGCCATTCAGTAAGCTGGGTTGAGCACATGGACCTGGGGTTTGAGAGAAGGGGGAAAATTATCAGCAAGGAGGTAGATGCCATTGTCTAACATGAACAAGAAGCTGCAACAAGGAAGGATGGGTATTGAGAAAAACAGGAGACAGTACCGGGACTAGCCAAATTGGGGCATAGCCTCAATGATGGAATCATATTCCAAGAAGCAACAATCTCACAGCCCCAAGTTGGCTTTTAGAGATATCTTTCAGGATATGCAGGGTGAGGAGTAAGGAGTAAATAAGCATAGCTGGGGATAAGACTAAGGCACCTAACCCCTCATGAAAGGATGCCACAGGAGTAAGGAGAAGCCAACAGCCCCTGGGAAATTAAAAAATGGAGCTTAGATTTAATGTCTCCAAAAGGAAAGGAAACAACTCCATATCAATGCACAAACTGGCTGAGTACCAACTGTGTACCAAGCATTCAAATGAGGGCAACAGAGACACCCCTACACCCCCCACCATTACTATCACCAACACAAACCTAGTGAAGTCACCCAACCTTGCCTCCCACCTCTAAGATGACACCAGACCAGTCCCCCCATCTGGCACAAAATATGGTAGTTTAGAGTGCCTTATAATATTGCAACTAAATTTCAGGGAAAATAGGGCATATTTAGCTAGCTCAAAACCCTCGACTTCTCAAATGGATATGGCAGACTCCAATCAGCCAACACAGGCCCAATAAGGAGAGTAGCTCTCTTTCCTGGAAGCGTAAGTAACCCTGCTTCCAAGCCCTTTTCACTAATAGTCCTGCTGATAGCCAGGCTGAAGGATGCAGCCTCTTAGAGACCCCAGAGAGGAGGGTTCTATTTCTACTCTCACATCAGGACCAGTGATTCTGAACCCATTTGGGCTGTGACTTCCCTTGAGAGTTTTGAAGAAAACTATGGATCCTCTTCTCAGAAAAATATACATTGCACATACAGGTATAGTCTTGTGTAAAATTTCAGGAGCTTTACAGACCCTCAAAAGCCCAAGCTTAAGAATTTCTGCCAAAGGTAAATCACTCCTTTTCTTACGCAAGAGCTGTTTTCCTGGGCTGATTAACTGCTATCTTAGATGTCCAACAGGTGAATTAATATTCAGCACTCACCTCTAGTCATCCCACACCCTGAGCAGATGGCAGAGTCTCCGCTGTTGCCTGTAGCCAGAAGGAAGCAGAGCCCCTAGATTGAGACCCCATTTTGTTTTTCAAAAGAGCACTCTCCTCCACCACCACTAGAAAACCTCAGACACCCAGGCCTGGAACAGAAAAACTAAATGACAAACCAAAAATAAATCTGGTCCAGTATACAACAAAGCCTGTAAAGAAAAAGCCACTGACTGAATCCTCCTTGCCTGGCAAGAGAAAGGTATGAAGGTAGGCCCAAAGCTGAAATGCAGGGGTCAGAATAGGTCCCCTCTCCCTTCAGCTAAATGCAGACTCACTGATCATTCTAGAGAGGCATCTACTCTTTTCATGGTTCCTCTACATGGAATGCAGAGGCTGCCGGAGGCAGTGCTCTTACTGACTACTCAAGTTCCACATTTATCTCCCTTTTTTCCAATAATAATAACAACAACAACAATGAGGATAATGATGATGATAGCGTTTATTGAACATTACTCTGTGCCAAGAACATGCTACAAACCCTTGACATAAATTATTTCATTTAATCTTCCTAACAGTCAAACGAGGTAGGCACTCATCCCATTTACAGATGAGGAAATTGAGAATAGGAGAGGTTGGGTAGAGTTACTCAAGGCCGCAGAGCTGGTGAGTGACAGAGCCTGGATTTGCATCTAGGCCTGATTTCAAACCTAATACTTTTAACTTCCACCTTCATAAGCCTTCCCAAAAGACCAGGACTCAGACAAAGGCCTTGGAAATCCTCCAGAGTGATGGACTGGTCTCCAAGTCCTTGCTTCCCCCTCTCCATCCTCTGTCCACATGCAGCAGCCTGGTTCTCATCAGGGACTCACTTTATGGAGAGCTGGTCGGAAACCCTCAAACTCTATCTCCTATCTCTGTATGACTTTGCTATTTGAGTCCATACTCCACAGGCCTAAATTTATCCTGGATCCTAAATTTATTTTAAACTCAGGAGCCTCATTTCCTCCTCAGGTTTAGAATCAAGGAGGAAGGCTCTTTTTCACTTCTTCCCTGGAAAATTGTTAAGGGGAGGGAGTTTAGTTGTCATTACTCCCATGCTCAAGATTGGGGGAGGGCCAAGCAATAGAGAATAGAAGAGCCAGGATCTGGTGAAATGTCACCAATGATGCTCGTGCTCAATGGAGGCCATTCTTCCCTAGACACTTCTTACCCTTCAGCATTTGGAAATAAGGCATATCACCCCTCAGATAGCTAGTCTCCTCCTTTCCCTCAACTAGTGGATTCCAAGGAGAGTGAGTGCCCAGATCATCAAGGGAAAAGCCCAGAAGAATGCTGCCCGTTATATGCTTAGTGGCCAAGGGGCCCCCAAGTGCATGCTAAATGGCTAGAGCCCCAACCTATGGTGCTTTGGGGGGTAGTTGGGGGTAGAGTGGGCATTAAGCTATCTATTGAGTACAGGGTTACTGTCCTTTTCCCAGAGCCTCATCTGGAGATCAAATAGCTAGGGAGAGGATATGCTGAGGCCCATACAGAGGTAGGAGGCGCAGGAAGCTAAGGAGGGTTGGCAGCAGGCAAAGAAAATCATCTTATATTCAGGGTCCCTGCCCTGTGCCACCTGTGGGCCAGAGGTGAGATAAAACAGAACAACAGTACTTGCATTCAAAGTGGATGAGGAAGTCAGCCCCAGAGGCACAGCTGACTCCCAGAAACGGCCTGGACTTGCTGGAGTCCAGTCACTTAGCTAAGAGATGTTTGTTGAGTGTTGTGTACCAGACTCGTCTGGACACTGGGGATGCCTTAATGAGTCCTGCCCTCACAGTGTTAGCCCATTGACAGAAAAAGATAGAAAAGACAATTTTGGACAGTGATAAGCACTAGGAAGAAAACAAAACACAGTAGTGAGGGAGAGCGATTGGAGGGGGCACTTCAGTTTGGGTGGTCAGAGGAGGCCTCCTTGAAGCGAGAACATGAAAGCAGAGGCCTGATTATGAAAAACAGCCAACCATGCAAGGATCTGGAGGGAAGTATATTCCAGGCAGAGGGAAGAGCAAAGCCAAAGACCCTTAGGTGCCAATGGGCTCCATGCATTCAAGATACAGAAAGATGACCAGTATGGCTTAAGAGAAACTAACAAGGAAGTGAAAGGAAGGAGAGAAAACTGGCGAGTTAGGCAGGACCAGATGATAACGGTCTTGTAACCATATTTACAAGCTAGCTGCTGTGTGGAGAATGGATTGTAGGGGGCAAGAATGACAATATGGCAACCAGTGAGGAGGTTGTTAGGTGAGAAAATGAGTGACCAGATAATTTGTCATTCAAACCAGGATACTTGTGCAAGTGAAGAGGGGTGCTACAAACAATTAATCAAGGACAACAGACATAACCAGGATTTGCCATTGACAAAGCTCTAGCTGCAGTCAACATGCCCCAGCCAGGACTGTCACAAGAAGTTCAGCAGTTTTTAGCAGTTCTGCTCTGACACAGAGCTCCCAGCTCCAGAGAAGGAATCACTTTTCTATTTGGTCTCAGGCTCCTGGCCTGATGCCCCCTGCCTGAGCATTTGGTTTTTGTCTAGAGGCCCTGGGCTACAGTTGCAGCACATACAGGGAGCAGCAAGCCCCTTTCCCTGAGATCTGGGGCCCACTCTCAGTGACAACTGACAGTACACAGATGAAAGCACAAATAAGGAGTATGTGGCCACCCCTTCTTCTCGAGGTGTTGTTGAGAGAGTGGAAGCCAGAGAGGGATGGATAAGCTCTAAGTTCTAGAGCAGGGATTCTTAACTTGGACCTCAGGGGGTCTGTGAGGCAGGGAGAGGGCCCCAAGCTTTCATCAGACTCGCAAACCTACGACTCCAAAAGAGATAACCTTTGCTTTGGCGAGCAGTGGTTTTTATACTTCAATGTGCGTCAGAATCACCTGGAGAGCTTACTACAACAGGGACTGCTGGGCTCCAGCAGGTTCTGATTCAGTTCAGTCTGGAGTGAGGCCCAAGAATTTGCATTTCTATCAATTTCCAAGGGGATGCTAATGCTCTTGGTCCTGGGGACACACTTTGAGAATCACTGCTTTAGAGGATACAAAAAACATGAAGGGTTCCAGTTCAAATTATGATCTTCCCTTTGCAGACAAGAGTTCTAACAGATGCCACAGCCCTCTAAACCACCCCTAAGTCCCAAAGAATTCTATATTTTATTTTTGGAAGAAGCCCCTGGAGAGTGACAGACTCTGGACCTCCCCTAGGAGGTCAGGAAGCTTCTGGGAAATAGCATTTTAGAGGATGCAGGAAAACGCCTCCAGAAATGTAAAAGCCCATGCAAAACTACAGGGCTGGCCCTAGCTGATCCAATTGCTGGGCCAATTACTGGTGAATAGTAAGGTTTTGGGAATCTAGGCAGACCCATATCCTCTCCTAGAGACTGCCTCCTGATCCTTTTTGAGCCTATAACTGAAGCCAAATGGGCCGAGAGAGGAGGTCTGCTATAAGAAAGATAGGGTGTCTGCTGGGGGGTATAATCTGGAAAAAAGAAAGAAATCAACAACTCAACTAGAACAGAATTCAAGAGCTTCATTCACAGAGCCCTTTGATCAGGTCATTGTGGTGAGGGCGGGAAGAGGCAGGAATAGTACTCAGGGCTGTGCTTACTTTAAACAAGAGCAGTGGAGAGAGGCCTGGAAGGGCCATTTGCCAGCTTTCCTCAGACCTGCTCTGAGTAAGTCATTCCCCCATGAAAGAGGAGGGGGAAATGAAAATGTGGATTCATTCATGAATCAACCATCAGAACAGGAAGTTTGGCTTCTGAGCTATACAGAGAAATCCTCCTTCACTACAGGGAACACTGGCTTTGCCATCCAGCTAAATACATTGTGAGGTGAGGCAACGTCAAAGTCAGGGAGATCCCACAAATTAGGGGAAGAGGACGAAGAACCTCATGGGGAAGGCAATTCACTCAGTGACTGAGACCAAGGGTGTGCTTTGGCATCAGCCTGACAGGACTCATGACTTGAATTCTGATTGTGTGACCTTGGGCATGTTACTTAATCTCTCTGTGCCTTACCTTCCTCTTCTGTAAAATGGGGGTAATTATAGTGCTTAACTCAGAGTTGTAGTAAGAATTAAATGAATTAACCTTGATAAAACACTTAGCTTGGTGCCTTGCATATTGAGTGCCTAGGCACTCAACATTAGTTTTAAAAAAACACTGGTGGGCTTGGAAAAGTTTAGGATGGTGGCAGTATAGACCCACCCTTCGTATCACCGCCAGAGACAGAAAGAGAAAGCAGAGCTAGGTTGGAACTGCTGCCAATCTCCCCAGGAGGCTGACAGAGAAACTCCTGCTCCCTGAGGAAGGTCTGAGGTGTGAGCTGGGCATGCAGGGAGAGTCAGCATTCCTAGGATGGTGGGGTTAACTGGACAACCCCGCTGGCTGTAAGGTGGGGATATCCTGCTCTTTTAAACATTGCAACATTCAGTGAGTTTGTTTTGTGACATTTTCTCACTGCCAATCTAAGTAAGTGCCAAATGGCCTGATTTGAACAAATCAAAATGAATGAAAATCAATGTTGATAGGAAAATTGGAAGGACGTTATTGAAAACACACTGGAGATTTGCAATGTTAAGGTAGAATCCCCATTTTCAGGAAAAAAAAATGTGCCTCAAGTTCCAGAAGTGTGGGGGATGGCGCTGAAGTGAAAGCAGTGGTGATGTGTGCTGGCCCTGAGAGGTTAGCTAGCAGTCAAACACTGGAAAAAAAGCTCTCTCTTTGCTCTGATCCTGAATGAGCAGAACCTTTTCCAAAACCCAGTATCCCAAATCAAAAAGTCCTGTCTGCTTAGAAAGAAATTGTTACTGGAACTAGGAACAAAGAGATTTCTAAAAACCATGGAAAAGAGCCAAAGTAAATGACATACCACATGGTTAAATAGAAGTTAACATCCATTGGAGGTGGGGGTGAAAAAAGATTGCCAATTATATCACTTTAGAAAAGAAAAAGCTAAATAAAAATGACACATAGTTCTGTTGAACATGCTGGGCCCCTTTCCTAAGGGGCTCCCGTGGCCCTACAAGCCTTGCTCTGTAGTTCAGACCTATCCCCAAGTCTAGGATGATCCCTCTATAGCCCTGCAGTAGGACTTCTCCTCTTGCTCTCCAAAATGACCACAGGGCATATTTAATCATTGTCCCAGTTGGAGTCTTTAAAAGACTAAGGCCACAGGACAGGGGCCAGGCCAGCTGGTGGTGCAGTGGTTAAGGGCACAGGCTCCGCTTCCGCTTCCGTGGCCTGAGGGTTCGCAGGCTTGGATCCCAGGCGTGCACAGACGCACGGCTTGTCAAGCCATGCTGTGGCAGCGTCCCATATAAAGTAGAGGAAGATGGGCACGGATGTTAGCCCAGGGCCAATCTTCCTCTGCAAAAACCAAAAAAAAAAAAAAGAGGAGGATTGGCATCAGATGTTAGCTCAGGACTGACCTTCCTCACAAAAAAAAAAAAAAAAAAAAAAGTTAAGGCCACAGGACAGTTAGGAAGGGGCCTGGCTTCTGGCTTTTTATTCCCTTATACTTACTGAAAGTCATAGCTAGAGTTTCCATCACAAGCCCCTGTACTAGAGAGCCCTCCTTTCAGACTTTTTTTCAGTCCCTTTCAGGGACTCAGGGGTTTGTGTGATCCCACCCTGAGGAGAGAGGGGAATCTGGTCTCCTCTTCAGGAAGTACCCACCTGTCCTCTGTGTGGCCCCCAAAATCAGAGGCACTGCAGAACTTAGGGAAAACTAGAGTTTTTAGTACCCTACCTACCTCCCCCAAACAGTGGCACTCTCAGCTTTAAGTTTTCATACAGCAAAGTTTCTGCACTATTTTTATTGGAGTTGGTGGTTGTCAGATGTGGAAGCTAGTCCAACAGCTAGCTGTGGCTAGTGGTAATACAACAGCTAATCTGCTGTTCTCTACAAAGGAAGGCCATCTTAGCAAGAAAAAAATAACACAATAACAACAACAACAAAACTTTCTTGGGATTTACCCAAGAAAGCCTAGAACTGTGATACTGTGAACTTAAGATATTTCTATGTCCATACATCAGTTTTTAGAATATAACCACTGTCAATCACATTTAAATAATACCGAAAATTTTTCCATAGTGTGATTTTTGCAGGAACAAGGTTCCTGCAAGTACTTGCTCCAAGTCTTCTCGTATCCAGCCTGAAGGTAAGCGAAAGCATCAGAAAAGATAAAAGGAGGCGAAAGCCACAAATAAAACTTCCAACTCCACTTCTAAAAGTTGAGGAAAATATACATCTGAGGCCTCCGCTGGTTTTTGAGTTACAGGCCAAAACTGAGATGGTTCTTTTTGGTCAGATAATCTAATCATCTATGAGAAGGTCCCATTAACACTATTCTGAAGGATCACTCCTGTGCCACATTTTAATTGGTAACTTCATTCACTGTCTACCACTCCACTCACTAGAAAAGCAGTTTTGAAAGGATCTTATTTTCAAGCACAACCTCTATTTTCTGCAGAGGATTCTCTTCATGTTTTGTCATGTACTCTTTTGTAACCCTTCCACTACCCCAAACCAACTTCAAATTTAAAACAACAAAAAACCTTCCATGGGAAAGGGGCATGATCTATGGGAAAATTTTCTCTTTTTCTTCAATTGTGATGGCTACGTTAACCGTCATACCATCAGAGAATTTTAAACACTGACTCAAGAAGCAAGATAGGGAAGTCATTCACATAAAATCTTTAAAAATAAACAAATTGGTTTTAAAATAAAATAGAAAATAGGGTCTTCCAGTGTGAAAGAGCACATTGAATACTTGCAGGCAATTAATGATCAGGCAAGTATACCTGCTTCTGAGTCCTAAAAATGGTTTCCCTCTATTAAACAAACAAAAAAATCCAAGAGCAACCAGACACCACCCCCACCAACAAAGGCACTGAAACAAAAGACTGATCTGTTTATATAGTCACATGAAAAATAAACATCTTTATTTTTTTGCCTACTTTATTTCATTTTTTTCAAATAAAATTTAAATCTGTACAAAGTATACTGTTACAGTATATATTTTGTAAGAATCAATGCCTAAAAGAATCACAATACTTCAATAAGCAGTACAGCAGACCTCGCTAGTTTCAGCTTTGATATTGAACAAACTCAAGCCGGTTGATGCACAACACATTTGCTTGGTTTCCACATGGTGAGTTCCCAGCACTGAGATGGGAGAACATGACAGCAAGTATGGTTATATTACAGCCTGACACACTGCGCTTCTTCATGTGATAATAACTGCACATATTTAATACAGAATGCTCAAATTTACTTTTTAAATTGCATTTGCTTACTTCTTAGTTGGCAAAATTCAGCATTCTTAATGGGGTCCCCAAACAGTGCAAATTAATGATATTCTACTGTATAATTGGCACATCTCCAATAAGGATTAACTTGTAAACTCAAAGAATATCACGACTTTGTCCTAAATTTTAACTAATATCCATCTGGTCCATTTAACCAAAGTTATTTTGGAAATATATTAAAGAACAATTCTCTTTCTGAAAGGATATTGTTTTGACCATTCTTTAGAGAAGATAAATTTTTAAATTGTCATTAAAATGTTTTACTATAAAAATTTTACAAACTTGATTAGAAATTTCAAGATTATGATTCACAGCAGACAAATACAAACTGTTTATGTTCCAACAATACCTACTCTTGATCTTTCAAACAGAGCACAACCATGTCAGCTGTGTTAACTAAAATTCTGAACAGTGTACTAAATTTGTAAGTGGTGCTGGGTCTAGCAAGTGTAAATACACAGTATATTTTAATGAAAAGAATTGTCTTCTTTATACTTTATTTGTTTTCCCATAAGGAAACATTAATGTTTACATTCTTTAATAAAGTTAATCTTACATCAGAATATAACTTAATACTGTCAGCAACAGGGACCACACACAGTAAATAAGAAGCACATTTAAAATAAGTCTGAATTCACATAGATTAACATTTGTTGGTTAATAAAATATCAACAGTATTACAATCTTACAATATTTACAGTAAGAAAAATCTAGAGTAATATATACCTTTCACAGCAGGATTCCTTTTTTTTTTTTAATTATTATTTCTTCCAGTTTGGGATTGTGTATACACAAAAAGCTCAAATAAAGCAACTCTGCAATATAATCTTAAAATAATGGCTACTGAGGGAAATTCTATCACAACCATTGAAAATAATGGTGACTTTTCACGGAGTCTGTGGCATCTGAGAACCCAGTTAATTAACCAAAGTCTTGCTCAAACCAGCCTCAGTTACCCAGATTAAAGCTGCAGAACTCCGGCCTTCCCTGACTGCTGAAAACCCAACAGATTTTCTCAACATGCTATAAGAAAAGAGGGAAAATAGGTTTCAGCTCACACCTCATGGCTGGAAGCCTCTGGCCAGTGCACATTCCCCAACTTATGCTAAAAGAGGGCCAATTTCATCCTCAAAGCATCACAAGAGTTTACTCTCCAGCTACAGGGCACTTTGACATAGAGTTCACTCATTCCCCAACTCTTGTGCATTAAGACAAGGCATGAACTTGGCCCGTATAATACACACCAGCATCTTAGAGACTTGGGACCAGGGCAAAGAAACAGATTAGTACAGTTTGCACTGAGATCAACAGGGAAAATGGGAAGCGATGCATATTTCCAATTAGAATGGCAAGAAGAAGACCCACATCCCTAAACTGGAATTTGGCTAGGGCATCAGAGTTAGCACCCCCCCTCTGAGTACCACAAGCGATTAGGATGTGTGATCTTGGGCCTCCTCCAAGAGAGAGCAACTACAGTAAGTAACACCATGTGGGACATTAGTTCAGTGATGACTCCCAAGAAAGCAGATACGATTATTGAATCTGGGGCTGTCCACAGCACCTGAGGTCACTCATCTGCGCTGTGACCTGTCCCAACCCTGCTTATTTTAAGAGATCTGATGGGCACAGAGCACTCAGGGATACAGCTGCTGGCTACTTTGGACTCTAGATCTCACAGGTAATCAACAGGCATCTGGGATTGAATTAGCAAACTGTACCATAGCTCCTTAAACAGACACTGTCAGGTTTGAAATCATGTGAAGCGTGAATCTTCACTGTCAGGTCAGAAATCAAAGTGGGAGTCTTCCCACATCAGCCAAGGTTATTAAGTCAAAACCTTAGAGGAATTGGACAGTTTTTTATGTTGCAAGTGATTAGTTTACTTATTTCAGTCAAGCTGGATTGGCAAATCAGAATGATCTATTTAGTTAGCTTTGTTTTTTTTGATTCTTACGTATGTGTTAACCCAAAGCTGTTGTATTTGGGCTAAATACACTGACAGAGAAAATTCAAACAACAAAAGTTTTCACCAAACTTCTGTGGCATTTTCTTTTTGGAAGTCAATGCAAGATCTAAAGGTATTTCTACCCAACAAAGTCTGTTTAAGTGTTGAATGTTATTTCCTTTTTGGTCCTATACAGAATGCTATGATTTCTATATAGGTCTGAACGCTGCTCCATGTAGATTCCTTCTGTATATCTAAAAATATATACTTTTCAGTAGTTCAATACATGGTTAATCTTCCCACAGAGGAAGATCTTTGTAATCACATGTTGCAAAGTAGAAAAACATCTCCTTTCTAAGAAAGGAAATATACTTTCCTATTGTACACTTTTGAATAAGCCCAAAGGCATGCACCAAAATTCATTATTAAAACTAATACATGCACTAAAATGGTGTAGAGTTAGACTTAAAGTGCTGCTTCTCAATTTTTAAGTTTGGAGAAGATATTTTGTCAGTTGTTGACTTAGAGATATCCCCCCTCCCCACCCACCTCACTCCACGGCATCAAGAAAGAAAAGTAAAAAGTATGCATAAATCTTTAAACTATTCTTTACATGGGGGAAAAGGACAGATATATCAACTATCCTATTTATAAACTGGATTCCCAGTTTTAAATAAAACCAATATTTACTGGTAAAAATTGTCAAAGCTAATACATCTAAACAAATGGTACTAGTAAATAACGTTCTACATAGAGAATAATTTACTTTGGTTTTATGTACCTTCTTAAAAATAATACTGGTGTCCCATACATCACCAAATTGATGTGTTCCAGCAAAGTTGTAAGGCAAATCTATTTTTTTTCCTAGTGACATCTTGTTTCCCAATAGACAAAACTAAAATCTTTTGGTGAGGAAGGGGTTAAGATAATGGCTAACCCCTTGGCATCCTGAGCATTGTGGTTTATCAAACTCTACCCTGCTGGAAGCTGTCAGGCACCCTGACCCTTGCCTTGAACCAGGAATGGCTCCCATGTCTAGAGATGCCCTAACTCCTTATAAATAACTTGCAGAACTTTGCTTCTTTTTTCCTTCTGTCTGGATGTTATAATGTCTAACAAAGCTGGTTGCAATGTCATATTTTGCTAGTAGGGGCCACCACCTAACAATAATTCCAATCTGAAATGTTTTAAGCCAATAGCTAGTTCCTAATTTTATCAATTAATTGCATTAAAATTTTCTCTATAGAGTTTACTTAGAGCAGAGATCCTTAACTTGGGTTTCAGATGTGTGATGCCCCTGAGGTTGTATGTAGAATTATCTGTGTATGTACATTTTTTTGGGGGGAGAGGGTCCATCACTTTCACCCGATTATCAAAGGTATCTGTGACCCCAAAAAGGGGTTACAGGGACTTAGAGGGATACCCGTAATTCATTTTATACCAGGATTGGGAAATGGGGGCAGAAAACTAAAAATGGCCTCAAAAAAAAAGGGCCAAATTGCTGATCTTTTCCCTTTATTCACATTTGGGAAATAAGTGATTCAAACTAGGAAAAATAATTAATTAAGCTGATTAAATTCCATTAAAAAATAATCAAAGCCACTTTCTAAAATTTTTTCATTTTCCATATATGGTAAATTTAGTCTCCAAAAAAAGGCTTAGAGACTGAATTTTTCTCTTTTCCCAAAGGAAATTTATAGATATAATGTTGATCATCATCCACATTTAAAGATTTGACAACATAAAACTTAAGACAACTCTAATGATGTAAGCCTTTAATTTACGATTTTGAGTAAAGGATTATCTAGAGTCAGATACAAATCTGTCAACTTTCATTTCCCAAAATTGGTCCATATTTAGACAACTACTGGGCACAATTCCACTAGATAAACCTAAAACCTGAACAATGAAAGTTTAACTTTCTACCCAAATTAAAAACAAAGCCACAATATTCCACAATAGAGCCTGGCCACAAACATTCACACCATGTCATAGAAGACTTTCTCATTTCAAATACATTACTGAATTTTCAACAGAATACGCAAACATAAGAGCCAGAACGACTAGCAAAACATGCTGAGAAGAGCATGTCAAGAATTAAAACACCACCCCCTACCCCCCCAACCAGAAACACACTCAAGCATTCCAAAAATAAACCAGACCTGAAAAGAGGCCTCTCACTTGTTGGTTTTAAGTATGAAGCGCCTAAAAGGCTATGGGAAAGGGAATATAAAATGAAATAATTAAATAACTTACAAAAAATAATTTTAGCCAAAACACATCTGTTCTATTGACAAAACTGTCAACCTTTTTTTTTTTTTTTTTTTTTTTGCAGTTCTGAACACTAACTGTGTTGTACAATCTCACTAAGATAAAAAATATGTTCACAGGTTATACTTTTTGTTCTCCTATTCTTTCTAGAGCACATCTTGAGGTTATAAGAATGCCTCTAGTTAAAATAAAGTCTCTTAACCCCTGCCACCCTCCCCACCTCAAAAAGTGAGTCAACCTTAAATTCCAAAAAGGAATATTCATTTAATATAATTATTTCAATACTAGTTATATCACATAGACCATGAGGAAACTCTATGAGCACTATGGAAAACTACATGAAAGAGGGAGCTGCCACTTGCCACCCACTTCTCTTCCAGCTTTTTAAGCCAATACCCAGCTAGACGCAAATCTCATTGACTTCAGTGAAAACAAATCAACACTCCAAAACCAGACCATGTCAGGCCTTAAAGACGTCGTTTTATATATATATATATATATATATAGTGTGTATGTATGTGTATATATATATATATATTTTTCCTATCCTAAGCTTTCACTTTGTCTATTCAAATAGAATAAAACTCACATTTACAAAGGATTTCATTGGCAAATAAAGGCCCATATCAAACATTTTATCAAAACAAACTTTTGTTCTACATAGCCAACACTAAGAAATATTTTCTTGGACTTATAAAGCATAGTCAGTTGCATATAAGTTTTGCTTTGGGTGGGATACTGAAAACATAATTCTGTAAGAAATTGGAAAAGACTAGAAACAAAAGTGAAAGTGACTAGTTTTAACTTTCAAAAAATCAAGTGCAAAGATAAATAGTGCAAATAATGAAAACTGGAAATTTTATAGGCAATTTTACATAATCTTTCTTGCTTTTGCGCTTTACATATTGACAACTTTATAAACCCTAACAACTGTATGCAGCATGGAAATGGGCTATCATTTATCTCCATTGACTTGACTCAAGGAAGCCTTTCAAAGACTTGTCTCACAGTCATTTAAATCACTGGTTCTTGACACAGGTTTGGGAATTCACTTCTTTTTAAACAACTCCTAAGGGGATGGGGGCTATTTAAGAAGGCTCTGCACTCACATAAACAAGTTATAGTATGTAACTGTATTATAATTTAAAATCTGACACACAATAAAATGTGAAAATCATACTAAGTGCCAACTCTACAAAATAAGTTATAATAAAAATAATTCTGTTATTGTTTACGAACTCGACATTTGTAAAAAAGAAAAACCTTTAAATACAAAATTAGAACCTCTTTTCTAGCTATTTTTAAGGAGATTTTATCACTAATGTATACAGTTCTGGGTAAAATGAAACAGGAAAGTGATCTGTCAAAGTCACTGAGAATAGGTCCATACTAAACTAGAGTTTAAAACAGAGTTAATCCAAATATACTTGAATTATGTAACTTTAAAAACAAATATTATAGCAATTCTTTATCTAAAATAATTTAAAATGCTCCTGGGATACTGAGAACAGAAATCTAAACACTACCAGTTCACCCTCCAAAAGGACATAAGAATTTCCAAGATGTACTAAATTATATTATTAACATCTGCCACCACTGAATTCCTGGGAATTCTACAATTTTAAGGGAACAGAGAAAGTGGGGAAAACAAACAGAAACTTGAATTGGGGGGGTATGTTGTCTAATTGCAGAAATATAGTATCATTGAGGGTCTCATAAGGTCCAAAATGTTAAATGGTTGCTAGGATTGTAAACGTAAAAGAAACAGAAAAGATACCTAAAATTGCAATTTAGTGTTTTTACTTCGTTTATAGTCCTTTTTAAGAAATTTATGTGGACCAAAGGCTCAAGGTTCTGTAAAAGCAAGGCATAATATGGATCTTTGCGGACTACAAAATCAAATTATTTGATCTAAGGGCCATTTTGAAAAGTAAAGGTAAACTACATTGTAACATGAGCCCAGGAGAATAGATAGTTTGTATGATAAATATTTCTGATAGTTTAAAAATGATAACTGTGAAAAAGTTTGAAATTTTCTTATCTTTTCTCCTTCAAAGTAATAAGTCCCCAGCACCAACTTGCCTTGACCAGAAAAGTTGCCATTCTACAATTGTGCTACTTAATTTGTCCAGAAAAGCAAACGTCCTACATCTGAAAATTTGTATAATGGATCATCATTATAACATCTAGCTACAGACCAACAGCTTTCTCATAACCAACAAGAGACCCATTTTCTCTGGCTTTATTGAAACTTCTTTAGTGAAGATCAACTTCATTGTCTTTAGCAAACAACTATCATTTAAGATTCCACCTTAGTATCTTTTCCTATCTCCAATTAAAATTTCTCCCACTTTACCTCCAAACCATTCCCTTATATACTTTCCACACTCCCATTCACGACCACATTAAACAGCTCTCCCCTTTCTGCTCTCAAATTTCCAAATCAGTAAGTCTCAGCCCCCAGGAACTTACCTAAAATACACATACTTCTTACTCTCTTCAATTCACAAATTTCTTAACAAACAATTTCCACGTCCTTCAAACTGCCAACTTGACTATGGGGACAACAACAGTCAGAAAAAACTGCCCAATTACCTCATAATACAGAAATCTTTCTGGGATCAGTTAGCTATGGCAGGAGTCAGCAATTTCTTTACTTTCCTCTTAAGGGGGTTAACTTTGAGTGCCACTGGCAGGCCTATGGCAAGGAGAAGAATAAAGAAGGAGAGAGACACAAGGAAAAAGGAGGATGGGAGAAAGAAATGCCAGATGTATATGGTGGGGAGGTAGGTCAAATGCCACCAACAACTTCCTGCACTGGAAATTGCCAATCCACTCTAGCTGAATGGGAATGTGACCCAATCCCAACATGAGTCTAACAATTCATTAGCTGATGGCCATCACTGTTTGAGCCTAGTCCAGGCAAATACATTAAGTTACCCATCCCATAAGTTTGACTGCCACTTCACAATAACGACATCTTTTCTTAAGTCCTTCTAGGATCCTTCTGTGTTAATCCAGTTTAGACCAAAACATATGCTAACAAGAGTATTTCCAAGTTTCTCAAAATTCTAGAATATAAAGGTTTGGTCCTTGAACTTGGAGGCCTCTTGAATTATTCAAGTGCACCCTAAATCAAGAAAATTAAACCCTTCAGCTTAAATTTTTCCCATGAAATGCTACAAAAATTTAATAAGTAAATTACTAATAATCATCAAAATAAAGTATGTATTCATGAAAACACAAAATCTTGCGATTTTGAAGTGAGTAAAATATTTCTGGTCTGTAAGAAGTAACTTTATTGTACATAGAGGATCACCACCATGTTCTTACCTATCAAACAAGACAATTTTCCACAAAAGCAAAGCACATCAGGAAAAATTAAAAAAAGAAAGAAAATAAATACCAAACGTAATATGGGGACAAAATAAAAATAAACGAATAGCTATAAAATTCTTTTTAAGAAAAATGTTTCTAACAAGTGCCATACTTTGCCATACTCAACTTGCCTAGGACATTAATTGCCTAGATCATTCAACATCAAAACTTGGTAGTCAGTTTAGCAGCTGAAAGACGACAACTGTTGGCTTGAAACCAATCATATCTTTCACTTTTCACCTGGTTGTTCTTGCATCAAGAAATTCTACCTGACTCATGCTAATGCTAGTTTAAATGATCTTCATTTAGCCCAAAATAGTGAAATTTCTGTTCAAAAAGAGCCTGTTAAATGGCCTAGGCCTTAAATATAGGTTTTGTTTTAGGATCAAATAACTTCTCAAATATCAAAATCAGCTGTTCTTAAAAATATATTGCAAATTCTCTATAGTAAACAATGCTGCTAGGTGAAAACAGTAATTTCAGTGATCACTTTAGTTTTATAGTGTACTTCATATGAATGGCCTAAATTCGGTTAGCTTGCAATGAAAAAAACCAGAAATATAATAATGTATGACTTAAAAATGGATAAACTTTAACAACTTTGCACAAATCACTTCAGTGAATTTATTCACTTAAGCAATTCCGATAAATTTTCTTTCCTATTCATTCCACTTTCATGGGGAAGTATATATCTTCCAAATTATTAAGATATTCAAATTTAGGGACAGTCAACTATAAATGTTATACTCAGAGTTATCACCAATTGTTCCAAACCTAAGTTGCTCAAGATTCCCTTGTTTTAGCATCCTTTCACATAGAAAGCAGAATCTCATTCTGATATTGAAAAGACTGAACAGGGAAGAAAGTCATTAGATTTGGTATCTCACTTTTTATGGGGAGAAAAAAATCTTAAAAGTATGTTCATATGTAAAATAAAATGAATTGTGGAGCTATGAAAGCCACCAGAGCAACAATTTCAGAAATCCCCATACTAAAATCATCTGGAAATGCGTGCGTGTGCAGGTAATAAGAAAAAATGAGTAGGAATATTGAGGAAGCGATGGTGAACCATGTATGGGAGATAAAAATAATCATGCCCATGGTGGGGTCACCACGGCTGGCAGATAACCCAAAATGTCATAAAAGAAAAACGTTGTTAGTTTAGAGAGTTTCAATAGTGCCAAATACAAAAAGCTAAAGCACAGAAACAATGAATGAGATAACCCCCACAAACATCAAGTTCCATAAGAAAACAGGAAGAAAAAAATTGACATATGCATCTTTTTTAATATACCAAATCTTAACTGACTTAAAGATTATGTAAAGTGCTTGGGACGTGGTACCCACCCAGGTTCTTATTATCAACATACTTATCTTTTCCCCTCCCTTCCACCCAAATTTAGTTCAGTTTTCCTGCAGAAAATGTACAGCATTCCTATATTAGTAAGAATAAGAAATGAAAACAGTGAGTACAACTGATATAGATCCATTGACTTTTATTACAAATGTACTTGATCACTTGGCTTCAAAAAGTTTAAAATCAATACCCTATTTTCTGTATGCCAGTACAAAGCAAACTGTTTTACAAATTAAATACCTAAAAATTTGACAAAAATATTAAAATTTGATGAAAAACAATTATAAAAATCCTTAATCTCTCTCTCTTCAAAAAAGGAGGCAGTCTTCCCAGTCCTATTATACAATATTAATAATATTCACCACTTTTAGAATAGGTAGCTAAATTATATTTTTCTGTTAGCATACAAAACTCTTAGACTAATAGATTTTATTTGTATATGCTCCAGTTAAGTTTGTGAATGCCATCTGATTGCAATATAATCAACTATCTTTGAGTCCTAATTTACACTTAATAATTTGCATAGTTTCAAAGGGATAAAGGTTACTCTACAACTAATTATCATAGGCTATTACAGTGCTATTCTTCAAGGCAATAAGTATTTGCTCCCAAATGAAATTATCTGTCTTCTTTAGGCAGGGGTTAAAATTACTAGCAGCTTTCTCCATTACCTGAAAAATCAAATTGGAAGTTATCCATCTCTAGGTGTGAAGACCTAAAAAACACACTGATATATTTTCCACTTGGAGTCAAATTTCAACCCCTGCATGGGACAACTAGAAAGTGAGACTTTCAAGGTTTATTTCCCTGTTGGTTTTGGTTTCTACTCTCCATGGCTTTTGAGAAGCTGGAAAAGTCTGTCTTTCCTGACTCACATTGTCTTTTTTTCCCATTTGGCAAATATTCATCTACCTCCAATCTTTATCTACTGGAGGAAAAGCCAACATGGCTTTTCTTATGAACTTCCTTTGTTGTCCAAAGGCATGTATAATGATTTCTACAGTTCTGGTAAGTTAACTTGAGCTCCCTCTGTGGCTGGATGACTGCTGCTTCTAACATCAGCATGATAAATAGGAGGCACAAATAAAAAGTAGCTTAAAAAAAGATTTGGTGATTTAAAAGAAAAAAAACGAACAACACCAAACACACACACATATATGGGCATTTCAAATCTGGTGGCTGATCTCTGGATTAAATTACTTGACAGTGTCTCTCATTTTAAAGAAAGTCAATATTGCAATGCATTTCAAGTTTTCTTTTATACTTAGGCAAATAATATAGTTTAACCAAGCTCTTGGACCTTATTTGTAAGACAAAGCAGATCATTAAAAATAAGGCATACTTATCAGGAATTAAGTTTTGTTTGCTTGCTTTTGGCACATTTGATCATACTGTCGTCTATGAATAACACATATGGTCAAATATACCATTTCCTTTTCTGTTTCAGCACAAACAGGCTTTACCAACTAGTAAAATAAAACAAGGAAAAACTCCAACATAAAACATTGAGATACAGAACCTTGGTAAAGTACGGAGCACCTAGGGGGAAGGGTGGGGAAAGGATGAAACAGGAGAGAGAAGGGAAGGTTGGGAGGGTGCTTGGGGAGGTAAAGTGAGATGCAAAAAAGAGCATCTTTACAGTCACTTAGTCTTTTCTATGATCAACTCTTAAGTCTTAAAAGATTTGCATGTGGATTTCTTTTCAAACCCACTGACCATAAATTAGACACTGGTTTCAAAATCTTAGTAAGATTGTGTTTAACTGTTATAGTGTAAAGACAATTGCACAATACATGTGCTTCTTGATCCGGTAGGATTCCAAGCAGAATCTGAAGTCTAAGTAAGAAAGGCTTCACTTTAGGTAACTGACCCTAAAGAAAACCACATGAAAGAACTCGCATCTCAAAGAAAGGACACTTTGCCTAAGTTTGCTGTGTGTTTGTTGACTTGCACTACTTATTGCTGGCTACTATGAAACACTGATCTAGGAGTACTCCAACAACCTGTAGTACAAGGCTTAACTTTAAGAAG